>NC_142693.1:37340604-37978604 GCF_029641045.1 Salvia hispanica | reverse complement strand
TGGAGGCTCAAGATTCTTGTTTCTTGATTCTGTTTGTTAGTGGCAGTTACCACTTTAGTGTCAGCTATAAATAGCTGGGTCTTTGTATCTTGTAGAGTCAGAAATTAATCAATAAAGATAATAACTTTTTCTCCAAGAAATCCTCTCTACTTTTCATCAAGAAACTAGTGTGTGTATTCTCTCTGTGTGTGTGTGTGTGTGTGTGTGTGTGCGATTGTTCATGCTGTGATTGTGTGAGATAATCAAAGAGAGTTAGACTTGCTGAGTTAACAATGGATTTGCATAAAAAAAACACCTTTTAAATCGAGACTACATTGGAGACTTCTCATAGAGTGCAGTTGACACTTCGGCTCATTCCGGACTCGATTGTAGCCTGGACAATTTTGAACTTGATTCAGACCTAGGTCATCATATCCTACGTACGGAAAGAGGTCTTCCACAACTTGACTAGCAACCTGACTACATGGTTTTCTTGACTACGTGGCTTTGTTTTATATTTCCGTGTATTTCTTTTTGTAGCATTTTTCGTGTTAATCTCTTATATTTTGAACTTAATTGTATTACGTTTGAAAAGTTATATTGTACCCGTAACTTTTATATTTTAAGTGGTTTCCTCAATTATTTGACATCACCACATTACATTTATATATTTAATAAACCTACACTGACATTAGACTATCAAATAAAAAATTAATATACAGTGATAAACAAGTCAAGTCGTGGTTCAGGCAAATCGTCTCCAAAGAAAAAATGATTATGTCTCGTATGTCATAACACTGCTGATAGAACGATGTCTGACGAATTGGAAAAGGCCGACACTTCGGGTAATCCGGACCCGATCCTAATCAGAGTTATTATGGGTTCTGATACCATTTATTAGGATCATCGACTGCACATTAGTTTGATATTTTTCGATTTGAACTAAATCTACACAAATTTGATTTTGAGCCATTTCAGAAAACTTCAAACTAGTTAGGACTGAAAAACAGTAGTATTTATGTATGCACCCAACATTTGTACATATTATGATGATATAATTTTCTCGCATGCATAGAAATTTAATAAATTTGATATGACATTTTGCAAATCAATGATATGAGTCTAAAATTTAGAGCATCTCTGTTGGCGCCCTTCCCACTAGGACTTCCCACAAAAACTTCCTGCCACGTCATCACTAGGACTTCCCATTCCACTGCCACATACTAGGACTTCCCCTGCACTAAAACTTCCCACTAGGACTTCCACTAGGACTTCCCGCAATTAAATTCACAATTATTCAATTTACGGAACTAAAATTTACGGAATTAAAATTTCGACACGAATACGAACGGGGAAATGCGAATATTTCATTAAAAAAACCATACATTATTCGGAAAAAAAATTACATAGTCAATAAAAAAAATTAACCACATCAATGTCCACCCCTCCGCGTCCAAACCTCTTCGATGATATCCTCCTGAAGTCGAATATGGGCATCTCTTTGCCGCATGTCGGCAAATGCGCGCAACCGCTCAACCTCTTTATGAGGTACCCCCATGTTCACATTTGCGTTGGCCACACCGTGGCTTGGACCGACACCCGTATCATCTTCGTTGGTCCACTGAGTCAGTTCGTCACCTTCACTTTCGACAATCATGTTGTGCAAAATGATACATGCGTACATGATGTCGCCAATGTTGGGAATATACCACATCCGTGAACGACCCTTCACCATTGCCCATCGACTCTGGAGCACACCAAATGCCCGCTGAACATCCTTGCGCGCTGCCTCCTGACGGCTCGCCAAGTAGGACTTCTTTTGTCCGATCGCATGCTTGACCGTCTTCACAAAGACGGGCCAGTTCGGGTATATCCCATCCGCCAAATAGTATCCCATATTGTGTTGGTTGCCGTTGGCGACGAAACTGATGGCGGGACCAACACCATTGCATTGATCGTTGAACATGGGCGACGACTGGAGGACGTTGAGGTCGTTGTTCGACCCGGCGACTCCAAAATAAGCATGCCATATCCACAGCCGGTAGTCAGCTACAGCTTCAAGGATCATCGTGGGATGCTTGGCTTTGAAGCCGGAAGTGTGCATCCCCTTCCAGGCGGCGGGGCAGTTCTTCCACTCCCAATGCATACAATCTATGCTGCCCAACATTCCAGGAAACCCGTGCACCGACCCGTGCATATTTATCAGCTGCTGGCAGTCTTCGGGGCTCGGACTCCGAAGATAGCGATCCCCGAATATCGCTCTAACGCCCGCGCAAACATTCTGCAGACACTCGATGGCTGACGACTCGCCAATGTGGAGGTACTCGTCGAACATGTCGGTCGGGCCTCCGTACGCCAGTTGCCTAATTGCGGCAGTGCACTTCTGTAAGGGCGTGTGCCCGGGTTTGCCAGCCGCATCCTCCCTGATCCTGAAATACTCGTATCTTCGCTCTAAAGCACCCACGATATGCATAAACAGCGGACGATGCATCCTAAAACGTCGCCGGAATAAGGCATCCCAAAACGCGGCTGCGGAGCGAAGTAGTCCTGATACAACCGAATATGTGCAGCAATGTGGTCCCGGGGTACATGATGTCGCCGATGGATCGGCCGAGGTACCGCCGCCTGCTGCCTCTGCTGTAGCAATCGATCAATCGCCCCTTCCACAGCGGCATCCAATTCATTCTCACTATTACTATCACTAGCGCCCCTGCCACTACCACCCGCACGACTACTAACCATTCTAGATATACTTGAAAATAGAGTTTAGAGAGAGAAACTTGTCAACACAAGTGGTGTGAATGAAATGAAGTTCAACGAGCCGTATTTATAGAGTTTAAAAAAAAATCAATTTTAACTCGGACGTCCGACCCACGCCACAATGGCGGACATCCGGATATCCGAACCCATCCGACGTCCTCGCGGGACGGGCTTGTCCGAGTTTTTCCTTCACTACGGCAGACGTCCGGTCGGACTTCCGCGACGTCCGCCGTTGAAGATGCTCTTAACATATTGGAACCTGCCTTATCTTTTTTCGTAAAGTTCATGATTGGGACACATTAAACGCAGAAAAGACAAGCATGAATCTCATGATAGTGGTTAACTCGACATAACTATGTGTATGTATATAAGCCTTACAAAAATCTTATCAAGCGAGCAAAATAGTGCAAAATTGAAATTGAAAGGATACAATAACCAAATTTCACAAAGCTGGTGGCCTTATATCTTGCTATTGTACCATAATTTGTCTAATGCATCGTGATTTGATTTGAAATGTTGTAGTTTCGATTGATGGACACTCACACCACACAATATTGTAGTTGCCACCATGCCACGTCGTCTGCTTTAACTATCATTTGATCGACATTGACACGGACACACATAGTAGAAAGGGGGTGCTTAAGTCTCTTCCAAACAAAAAGATTTCGATTTTTTATCCATGTAGCATTGTCAATTTCTTGATATTTTGTGTAAATCGTTGTTCACAAGTCCCTATGATCATCACAATGAAAAAAATGGGAAATAATGTCTCAAATTTAAAATATAGTCTCCAACAAAACAAATTCACATGTACACTCTAAATTTTGATAGTATTTGGCCCCACCTAAATTAGGGTTGGGTACGTCTGCCCAAAATCTTCTTAATTTATTAAACCACAATATTTTAGTTGATTAGTCTAAGTAGCATTAGTTGGTTAATTCATAATAATTAGAATTAGTTATTTAGCCCACGTGGATATAATACTTTTACTTGCCTAATTGTATAATTAACAACATTGTTCACTTGAGATTTAAATGTAGTTATTAAGAATGCATCACTCCATCATTGTAATTGTAGAGTGCACTATATTTTTTATAGGAAATTCTCTAGTGAAATATTTCTGACTTGTCAACACCTCAATACATATAGTCTCGTATACACGTAGTGAGGTATCAATTCTCTTATGTTATTTATTGTTTTTTTCTTGATTGTGTATATGTCACTTTCCAATAGAATAGAAGCAAAAAAAAAAGAACAAAAGAATACACACAAAATGAACATATGAAATGACCAAAGTTGACAAGTTGGTGGTATTTCATGTTATTGTACTGAAAATTGTTTAATGTCTGATTTGAATTTGAAGTTTGAATTGATGTATATATATACCACACAATATTGTGGTTGCCAGCTCGCCAAAGCCCTTTAACTATCGATCTTAATCAAACCTAAACTAGAATCAATTGATGGGGTTGGATTAAGCATATACAAACAGGAACTGAAATTATTCATATGTTAGCCACATGATTACTATATAGACCTAAAATATAGTGACACATTTTCAGTGAATGATGGCAAAGAAAGTTTGTAAGGCATTTTTGGCGAATAGAGATAGTTATATAATAATCAAATGGCATGACTTGACATTGATTGCTGTCTTCAGTTGAGGAACAACCTTCGTTTTCCCAACATTATCTCATTTTACAACATATGTATAAAGGGCTAAGATTAAATGTTGGAATATCAATCATCAAACACATCATGTCAAAGCGATAAAAGAGAAACCTGCATGTAAAAAGGACCAAGATTAAATAAGTAGTACTAGTATTCATTATTTACAGAAAGTAAATATTAGCACCTAAATTTGCATACCAGAATATCCCATGATATGAAATGGTGTAATTAGTATCACAGTTTAACAATGAAAATAAATAACAAAGCAGCAATAAATAAAAACTTCCAACACAATATTGCTTTAACTGTAGAGATCATCGTCATCAGCTGCAACAGAGCCTGCTGCAAAAGGGTCGGCAGCTCCCGCAGAGACGCCCCTGCTCTGCTCCTCAAATCGGAATTCTGCTCCGAATCCCCTCGACTGCTGGAGGGTCTGAGCAAACGCCTGGTACTTGCGTATGTCAGCGTCGCTCACACTCCTCCGAGCAAACTTCATCGATTCCTCGAAATGTGCAGGTTTGATCTCTGCCACCTCGTCCTCGACATCTTCCTCCATAGCCTCGGGGTTCTCGCCTCTCCGTTTCTCCCTCTCGATATCCTGAGAGAAATAAATAGTCGCATTCATAAAAACTTACTTGAGTGATAAATAAGATATGACAAATTTGTATACTCCTATTTATCATAATCTAAGCATCTCGAGCCTATACCTTTTCGATGTTTTCTCTGATGGCATACTTGACTGCACGCTGACATATCTCGGTGATATCAGCGCCGCTGAATCCTTGAGTGTACTTAGCAAGGGCTCTTAGGTCGATGTCTTTGGAGATAGGTGACTTTCTCAAACACGACTTGAAGATTTGGTAGCGCGATTCCTCATCAGGAAGAGGGATGTAGATGAGCTGATCAAGACGGCCAGGGCGGAGGAGGGCAGGATCGATGATGTCGGGCCTGTTGGTGGCACCAATGATGAAGACAGTCTTCTTAGCATTCATTCCGTCCATTTCTGTTAGGAGTTGATTTAACACACGATCCGCAGCGCCACCAGCATCTCCTACACTGCTTCCTCTCTACAAAAGGGAGCCGTGTGAGCCACTGAAAAGCATCATTATTCAAAGTATGAATACAAAGAACTGCGTAAAACACACCTGAGTAGCAATGGAGTCCAATTCATCAAAAAATAAGACGCAAGGAGCAGACTGGCGAGCCTTGTCGAAAATCTCTCTTACATTGGCCTCACTCTCTCCAAACCACATAGTGAGCAGTTCAGGCCCCTTGACACTGATGAAGTTTGCCTGGCATTCGTTCGCGATAGCCTTGGCTAGCAAAGTTTTTCCACATCCAGGAGGACCATAGAAAAGAACTCCTTTCGAGGGTGACATTCCAAATTTCTCAAACTTCTCGGGATGCTCAACTGGATATTGAACGGTCTAAATTCGCAAGATCAGTATGGAAGAAAATAGTCAAATTGGAATATAGGTTTTGCACGATCAGAATTATCAATTGATGAAGAAGACATACCTCTTGTAGCTCCCGCTTGACATTCTCAAGCCCTCCAATGTCTTCCCAGCTAACATTGGGCACTTCAACAACCTATAACATTCAATTTGACAAATTAGTAGAAGAAGAATCACACGACCATTTGAATCAATATTTTGAAAATGCAAATGGGAAGAACCAAAATAAAACCCCTACCGTTTCACGCAGAGCAGAGGGGTTGCTCGTTCCAAGAGCAGTCTGGAAGTGCTCATTGCTGACAGCCATGGAGTTCAGTATCTCGGCATCAATGGAGTCATCTTCCAAGTCGATCACATCCATCTTCTCCCTAATGCATTGAAGGGCAGCCTCAGTGCACAAAGCAGCTAAATCAGCACCAACATAGCCATGTGTATTCTTGGAAATTCTTTCCAAATCAACCTGCAATATTAAACAGATTCATAGTCTATTAAATTAGGAGGCTGTATGAACTCCTATTAAAACTAAAGTTGTCTGAGCTTACATCTTCAGCAAGTTTCATGTTCTTTGTGTGGATACGAAGAACCTCAAGGCGCCCTACTTCATCAGGAACGCCTATGTCTATTTCCCTATCAAACCTCCCAAACCTTCTCAGAGCAGGGTCTATGCTGTTGGGACGGTTCGTAGCACCCATCACAATAACATGAGCGCGAGCCTTGAGTCCATCCATTAATGTCAGGAGTTGGGACACAATCCTCCTTTCTACTTCTCCATGGGTTTTCTCTCTCTTGGGCGCAATGGAGTCAATTTCATCAATAAATATAATGGAAGGCGCATTCTTCTCAGCTTCCTCAAAGGCCTTCCTGAGATTGCTTTCACTTTCTCCTGCCATTTTTGACATTATTTCTGGTCCATTAATACAGAAGAAGAAAGCACCAGTCTCATTGGCCACAGCTCGGGCAATCAAGGTTTTCCCGGATCCAGGAGGACCATAAAGCAGAATTCCTTTCGGAGGCTTCACTCCAATTGACTTGAAAAGCTGTGGGTGCCTTAGCGGCAGTTCTACCAATTCACGAATCTGAGCCATCTGTTTACGAACACCGCCAACATCATCGTAACCAACTTCATCCAACCTATCCTCATCCTCCCTTTTTACAGGCTCTCCCTCACAAAAGATTTCCGTATCAGGGGCAACAACACAGTATTCCGAAGGATCAGTTTCAACAACCTTGAACTCTACGCTTCTCATTCCTCCCCTCACAAGAAACAAATCACCTTTCCTCACAGGCCGATATGCCTCTAGGAAATATGCTGCAGAGATTAAAAAGAAGTTAGTTCCACGAATGTAAACAAAATCAGCACACTTCAACTAACCAATACTACTATATTCTAAAGAATAGGGTATCCATGAAAATTAACAAGAATGAATAGCTATCTTGATTATGTTGTTCAGTTTTTCTAACTCTATACAACAATTAAGTATGTTAACATTTTAAGGGAATATATCAACTGAAACACAGACCAACATCCCTGAGGCACGGCAGATAAAATAACTATCATAAATCATATTGTTTAATTAACTGTTCGACTGGACAGGCTACCCAATTCAATTAAATCAATATAATCCCAGCCACAAACCCTTCTGAAATAAAACAACACAACGCCAGAAAGTTGAAATCATAATCAAACTCACGTTTTAGGTAAGCATCAAAAAGGTTGCCAGTAACCCCTTCAATGGTGTCATCCACAGGGAGAATGTGGACTCGCTTCCCATACTTCACATCAGGACATAAGTGCACGGAAACGACATCTCCAAGTCTAACTCTGAGATTGTTCCGGACAACCTTATTCATCCGAATCTTTGGTTGCTCGCAGGTATCCTCAGCAAGGGCAATGCAGACAGTATCTTTTCGTTTCTTACCCTTTAATTGATATCATGACAACAAATAAGTAATGCAGGGATTAATGGTAAAAACATCATTGCTATATATGGCATAACAGCATCAATGATAAGTCTAATTAATTCCACAAGAATCAAGACAGAAAACCCTGATAAATGAACAGAGAATAATGGCATTACTCATCTCCCCTAACAAGTAACACCAGGACTAGTAATCGCTCAACTTAACACAGTACCAATGCAACCATCATATTGTACAACATATCAGATTAAATTAGGGTTACCTACATCTGCAAATTCTTTTTTAAAAAAAAAATCAACACCTAAATAAAAACTGATGCAGAATTCAACCATTCAACAAAACAAAGCTCAACAAGTTATTCAAAAAATACGAACAGAAACATAAGAAACTCAAGCTTCAAAACCCAAATTTAGCTGAAAACTGTTAATTAGAGAGTGACAGTAATAACCAAATTTAGATCTCAACTATTGCATCGGCAAACATGAAGCACCCCCTCCCAAATCAAATACGCAAAGCTCGAACATCCGAATTTAATACACCCATATATACTAGTAGTATGCGAGACGAAAAAAAACCTTGATCAAAATTGTGTCGCCGCGGAAAATCTGGAGCTTCTCCATAGTATCAGGGTGAAGAGAAACTACGGAATTATCATCGTTGATGGCCTCATCCACCACCAACCGATTCGCCGCCTTTTTCCTCTCTAAAATCGCAGTGCTAAAATCCTTCTTCGCGTTGCTACACATCATGAACCAATTAACAAAAATAAGAAAAGAGTAGTCCAAAATCAACTAAAACCCAGATGAATTTCTCCATCAATGAATGAACACCAGCGAAATTCAATAATGCAAGGAAATACTTACGGATCGGAGGACTCTGGTTTGTTGCTCATGGTTGTCGAACTGCGTGGAATACTGAAAAGACGAAAATTTGGGTAAGAGTTGGGAGTTGGTTGATGAATTGCAGATATATAGTGAAATTTTGTTCGTTTCGTGTTACAAAAGAAAAGGTTGATTTTTATGTGCAACTCTTTTTCTAGTATTGGGTAATCCTCACTTGTATTTATATTTGATATTTCAATTCGTATCCAAATATGTTAAGGAGTAAATAATAAAATAATAATAATAATAATAATAATAATAATAATAATAATAATATTTTATTGTTATAAATATGTTAATTTGGTAACTACCATATTTATTTATTTTTTAAAACAAAAGATAAATATAGCTTTAATTTTGAAGAATGTATATCCTTCCAAATACTCCCACATTGGAGAATGATTTTATATAAAGAAAAGATAAACATGGTAACTTTCTATTTACTTTTTTTTGGATGCTCTAATATTTTAAACGAGGAAAGAAAAAATAATTATAATAGAATTTCAATTTTTAGATATATATCAATTTAAATTAGATATTCTAAAATAAAATAATTATCTTCATTCAATAAATAGTTTTGATTATGAGAAAGATAGATATAGAACAGAATGGAATCAGTAGACTGTAGTATTAACACTTAGAGCATCTCCAATGGCGGACTTCCCGTTGCCCTTCGGATAGGGTTTCGGGAAGTCCGTCGGGGAAGGGCGCCATTGTGGCTCGGAGAGGAGGACGCGGACGTCCCGAGAGGACACGGGAAGGCCACGGCTTTCGCGGGAAGGGCGGGCAGACGTCCGCCGCGGACGTCCGGTATTTTATTTTATTTTATTTATTTTTTAAAAAAAAACTCTATATATATGGCTCGTTGAATTTCATTTCATTCGCACCACTTGTCTTGTGTTAACAAGTTTCTCTCTCTAGATCTAAATTTCGGTTCTCAAGTATATCTAGAATGGCTAGTAGAGGTGCGAGTGGCAGGGGCTGGAGCGATAGTGATAGTGATAGTGATAATGACGAGTTGCAGGTCGCTATGACAGGGGCGATAGATCACCTGCTAGGGCAGGCGATCCAGCGGCAGCAGCAGGCGGCGGCACCTCGACCGATCAGTCGTCGAACTATAGTACCTCGGGACTACATCGCTGCACATCATCGGTTATTTCAAGACTACTTCGCTCCGCAGCCGCGATTTAATGATGCCATATTCCGACGACGTTTTAGGATGCATCATCCACTTTTTATGCGTATCGTAAGTGCTTTAGAGCATTGATACGAGTATTTCAGGTTCAAGGAGGATGCGGTTGGCAAACCCGGTCACACGCCAAAACAGAAGTGCACTGCCGCAATCAGGCAGCTAGCGTACGGAGGCGCGGCCGGCATGTTCGACGAGTACCTCCATATTGGCGAGTCGACAGCCATCGAGTGCCTGGAGTTTTTTTGCCAGGGCGTTAGAGAGATATTCAGGGATTGGTATCTTCGGAAGCCCAGCCGCAGACTACCAACATCTGATAGGTATGCACGGGTCGGTGCACGGGTTCCTCAGGATGTTGGACAACATAGATTGTATGCATTGGGAGTGGAAGAACTGCCCCGCCGCTTGGAAAGGGATATACACTAGCGGCTTCAAAGGTAAGCATCCCACGATGGTCCTTGAAGCTGTAGCTGACTACCGGCTGTGGATATGACATGCTTATTTTGGAGTAGCTGGGTCGAACAACGACATCAACATCCTCCAGTCATCGCCTCTGTTCAATGATCAGTGCAATGACGTTGGTCCCGCCATCAGTTTCATCGCCAATGACAACCAGCACAATATGGGATACTATTTGGCGGATGGGATATACCCAAACTGACCCGTCTTTGTGAAGACGATCAGATGCCCATTAGAAGATAGGAAGATCTACTTTGCGGCTCGTCAGGAGGCAGCGGCTAGAACGTGGAGCGGGCATTTGGTGTGCTCCAGAGTCGATGGGCGGTAGTGAAGGGTCCTTCACGGATGTGGTATATGGACAGCATCAGTAATGTCATGTATGCATGTATTATTATGCACAACATGATTGTGAAAGTGAAGGTCGTGAACTGACTCAGTGGACCAATGAAGATGCTACGCGGCCGGTCCAAGCCACGGTGTGGCCACCGCGAATGTACGTATGGGGGTACCTCATGACGAGGCCGATCGGATGCACGCATTTGCGACATGCGGCAAACACAAGCCCATATACAACTTCAGAACGATATCATAGAAGAGCTTTGGACGCGGAGGGGTGGACGTTGATATTTTAATTTTCTTTTGTTTGAATTGTAATTTTTTTTAATGATTATGTAATTTTTTTTTATTAATGAAGTTATGAAGTTGTTGCATCCCTGTCGGTATTTGTGAATTTGTGAATTTTTTTAATTGCGGGAAGTCCGCGCGGGAAGGGCAATGGGAAGGGCGGATTGTGCAGTGGGAAGTCCTTATGACGTAGCAGGAGGTGTGTTTGGGAAGGGCGACGGGAAAGGCGTGGGGGAAGTCCGCCCATTGGAGATGCTCTTAAGAATCCATGATAACTGAGCCCACTTAATCTGACCCGTTAGTTGGGCCGACGGTTTTTGCGCTTGTCAGACATTGACACACATATAGCCAGATTTGAATCAGGTTTCTAGCCCGAATTTTAAATCTGCAAAGGCCCAAGCCCAAAGAGCTCATTCCTACTGGGTTTTGGTGGTTTTCCCGTTTAACCACCTCCTACCTCTCTCTCTCTCTCTCTCTCTTAGTGACTGAAATGGAGGAAGCACAGTATGAAATCGATTTGGGCAACCTTACGGCCTTTGACCAGCACCATCAATTCGCGTCTCCCCCAACTTCCAGGTTTGTTTTTTCTTCTCCTACTTTTGTTTATTGCTACTATAATTTTGTTTTTCGTTGTGTATGTTGGGTGACAAGTTGGAATTTTCTCTCCAAGCATTAGCAGTGGATTTTATGTTTAATTTTGTTATAGGGAGGACATTGTAAAGGAAACAATTGAACAGGCTACCAAATTGGTTCAAGCAGTTGCTGATGCTCTTTTCAATTTGCCTTCGACGGAGGATCCTGACGGCCCCCTGGTCAAATTGCCACCACCTACTGCCAAATTGCCCAGAGAAAAACCGGTAAGCTGTCTATTTTTCCATGTATTTGAATGCGGGAAATGATATAGCCTAGAGGCATGAACCAGTTGCCATATGCTAGGTGAACATGTTGGCGATTGAAGTAATTAATTAAGTGCTTTAAAGCTACCCTCTTATACATAATCTTTTGTATGCTCCGATTGCTAGGTATTGGGTTCTATTCCAGTTTTGTGTTATAGGGGAATGATCAGCATAGATTAGGACACTAGAGGGTTTCTCAATTGGTGATTTTGCTTTAGGACGTGATGTTGTCGTATGGAACCACGATAACTAGACTTATATATTTGGATGAAACTATGACAATCTTGCTTAGGGCATCATCTTACTCTTGTTTATAAAATATATGGATATGGATTCTATGGCTCATAATGGCCACTGCTCGATGTGGTAGTGACTAGTGAACTAACATGAAAATTTTGGACCTCCTGGATATTGAGGACAAGAATATTTCTGCTGCATCAGATAATGGCAACCAATAGTCAGCTTTGGAGATCATAATGGAAAATTTACAAAGTACCTGTGACCTTTAAACGGAAAAATGTGATAACTCGGAAAAGAAATGAAACGCGCTTCATTGTCATCTGCTTTATGCTATAAGTTGTTTTTTGGGTTTGATTTTTATTATGTATAAAATTCTTGTTTATTATATTTTCAGCTTCCGAAGCCTAGACCTCCTACACAGTGGGAAGTGTTCGCCCAACAGAAAGGTATGCTTTGGTTTTTATAACAAGAACGAAATATTTTCTTTACTTTCGATAATTGCCGACCTTGACTAGTTGGAAACTATTGGGTCCTTATTTAGGTATTCAAAAGCGGAAGAAAGAGAAAATGGCCTATGATGAGCAAACCGGTACCTGGAAGAGGCTCCATGGTTATGATCGTGTTAATGATGACAATGATATACCAATCATTGAGGCCAAGGCTACTGATGGTATAATATCAATTCCCTTCTTTTTTTCAAGCTAAAATGCTTTAAGAATTGCCTAAGAAACCCATTTTTTTTTTCTTTTTGCTATTTTTATGGAGCAATGTATGAATAAACTTATGTTATGTCAATGGGATTGAAAATCATTACACAAGAACTTTTTTCGCTTGGTTGAACTAGGGCATCACAATTGATACTAAACCTGTTTAGTGAAAAATTACGGATTTGTATGTAAATATGTTTATTTTCTATCCTGATAATATGATAATATTAGCATATAAATCTTCTCCTCAGTCTTTAGTAATCAGTCTTTCCTTTTTCCAGAACCTGGAACCGATCCTTTTGCTGAGAGACGTAAAGAGAAGAAAAGCAGAGTTGACAAACAGGAGGGTAATAGATTGAAGAACCTGAAAAATGCTCAGAAAGCAGGTGCCTTGCCAAGGTTATCTTTTGACCTCCTTTAGATATAGGGATTGTATCATTCTGCTTATCTATTGGGCAGTAATATTTGGCATGGATCTGATTGGAATTCGGAAATCGCATCAATTGCAAATAATTATCATATATGAATGAATATTATAATTTACTTGCAGTACTGACATTTCTCAGTTATCTTTAGAAACAACTAAAGTTCCTTACGTAACACTCAGTTGAGGGTTCTACACTGGGATATAGAATCACATTATTGCTATGATGACTGATATAAATGGGAAATAGGTACTTTCATATTGCCAATAAGAGGAAGGGTGTTAGTTGGTTTTTTGGCAGCGGAAAATATCAGTGGTTCTTGTCATGATAAGTTGACTAACACTGCTTTTATGGAAGAAGGTAATGCCATAAATATACACCGCTTTATTTTACTGACTGAGTTGAGATTACTAGTCTCTTATACATCCGTATTTAAGGATCAGATGCTGGAATGTTTTGGCAAAGTCTCAGCTCGTGAGAGCTTCTGGGGACAGGAATGACAATTGAGTGACTTTTATTATTTTTCTGACTTAACAATAAACCATGATCTCACTCCTTCCTACCTTTACTTTTATTCTATAATAATGCCTAGTCACTACAGAATTAGGATAGCTGCTTCTCTCACCAGCTTCTTGATTGCTCAACATTTCCCATTTAGTGATGATACCATTCATATTTTTATCTCGACTTTTGGTTGTGCTTCTCGTTTGGTCTAGTCCTCTTCGATATTAATGTACTCGTGCTCTTTATATGCCAAAATCCTGTCAGCTTTGCCAGTTGGTTCAGTTTTATAGCAATGCTTAATCCGAATGGCTATATTATTTGCAGTCATATTCAACTTGCTGCGACTGCCTTACCTATAACAGGAACGCAATCACAGCCTAAGAGAGTTAGCAAAGATGTGTTACAAAATGTCGCTGGCATGGCAGCAACTGCAACAGCGAGCGGTGGGAAATTTGACAAGAAATTGCCAGGGGAAAAGCCTCTGAAGCATGAAAAGAAATATAGGAAGGTCTGTCTTATCACCCTTTCCTCTAGCTTCACTTCTTATGATGGTCAACGATACCTGGCTCATTGCTTTTCCCATTTATAATCGGTTATGCAGTACCTACCTGCCGTGGAAGGATCAGGTATGGGAGCCATCGAAAAACAGCAGACTGAGAATGTCTTGAACAGGTTGATGTCCAAGCACTCTCACCAGATACTCAATGTAGAAAAGGTGAGTCTCCATTTAGTTCCGTGTCTCATTTTCCATAAATGTACAAAAATCATTCACCATCCAATTCATCGAAATATAGGCTGTGAACATGTACAACGTGAAAAAAGAGAAACACCAAAGGAGACAAGGTGGTCAATCGTCAAACTCAGGCAAGTTTAAGGCGAACAAGAAATCTTTCAAGAAAACGTCAAATAAAGGCCACTCTTCCTCAAGTAAAGGAAAATCAAAATGATGCTCTCATCTGTCTTGATCATATGGGGATGGTGGTATTTTTGTTAGGCACTAGTCAATTAAATTAAACTGGACATGGCCAACACTCACATACCTTGTTTCTAAAAAAAATATTTTAGAGGAATGTATTACTTCTGATCTATTGTGCTATCAAAATTTGCTGTTTTCTAAGAGTTGTATATTGTGTCTCTATCTGTGAAGGTTGGCAGTATACAACTGCAGTTACATGCTGGGTTTCCCAAAATTTGAGCTACTCTTGCGAGAGTATGATAATATCATAGATATATTATGTGCATACGTACTTTGACTAATATTTAGGCCATAACCTCCCTGAAAAATATTCTTTTATGCTCGAAATTTTATTCTAAGCAAGCATTAACTTGAACAAGTCTAAAATCTCAAATCGGTAATTGTTGTTCTTATACATTAAATCATTAATGTGTTAGTTTCAGTACTTATATTTTGGTCCATAATTAACAATTACAATTGGTTTTTCAATTTGAGATAATGATATTAGTGGTTTCGAGTACTCTTGGTCGAACTCTTGGTCGATTATGTGGTGATTGTTCTTGCTTTTATTTCTTAGTTCCAAGATGGTTTTGATTTTGGAGCCAATTTATTTCGTGCACAAAGGTATGTTTGATATTTTGTCTAATTTTGGGTTCAATTTAATTCAAGTGATTTTAGTTTTGGTTTGTTCTTGTGAGTTTTTAAGTTTGATTTTGATTATGGTGTAATTTGATGTACAAAATTTGAATTCACCTCAACCCCTGACTATTCAATTTACTTCCTCCGTCCCTTTAGAGTAGAGACATTTCTTTTTGGCACGAAATTTAAGAAAAATTATTTTAAATAAGTTAAATAAAAGAAAAATAAAATAGAAAGGAAAAAGATAGAGAATAAAGTAAGAGAGTAAAATATTTTTTGCCGAAAAAGGAAATAACTCGGTTATAGTGGAACAATTAAAAAATTATAATAAACCAATACTAGTGTATTTTTAAAAACTTTAAATTTGGTAGTACTTTGCAAAATATATTTTTTATTATTTTTTTGGCTCTGAACTTAGAAATCTATCATCTATCAATCATAATCTAAAGTGGAAGTTGGGTGAAAGTCCTTGATGCCTTTTTGGAGGGAAAATGGAAAGATGGAGTTATATTACTTTATTTTGAATCTTTCAAGATATTTTTAGATATGAATTAATTAATTAATTAATTTTTTCTTCATAAAAATATTACTGTACAAGATAATAGTTTAGAGTTTTCTTAATAATTTTGTTTTAAGAATATTCTCCTGTATTGATATTCTTCTAGTTTTAATATTTTTTTTTAAAAAATATGATAAAATTATTTCCTTTTCACAATTTCTAATAATATGTAAATGTTTCATCCCATAAACTATAATATAAAGTTTTATTCTTGGAAGATGTGATCACACTATTTTTATTTCTGGATAAAAAAAAGCAACAATTTACACTTGCAAATTATTAATACTAGTATTATTTTGTGAATGGGAGAATCATTGAATAATATTTACATCATGTTCCTTTAAATTTTTGACGTTATTGGAATTGAGAATATTAAGAAAATATTGCAAATGAAAACATTGAAATCTACTTTGATATTTGAATAATAGTAATAATGAATACATTTTATTATGAACTTACATACTACAAGTTATTTGGGTCTTTTATATAGTAATTTATTTGTCAACAAATCTTGACAACCTTAATGATATTGTAAAATTTATGTTTGCATAGTAGTACTATAATTTATCCCTATCATTATTTTGATTAGTAAAATAATATTTTTACTCCCTTCAATATTAAATATGTACGTAGTCTTTAGGCATGTATTATGTTGTGCTAAGATTTACAAATAGAAAAAGTCATCGATTCTTATATGGTTATTAAGAGGTTCAAATAACATTCATTTAAGACAAACTATATGACTGTGTTGTTTTAATTTCGAATTGGTTTAAATTTTTTGTTTTGATTGTTACTCCCTTCGTTCCAAGATAAATGAAACAGTTCTTTTGGACACGCGATTTAAAGATTGATATTTTAAAAGTTAAAGTAGAGAGAATAAAGTTTAAGAGAGATGAGAAAATTGAGAAGTAAAGAGAAAAAAGTAGGAAGAGAGTAAGAGATACTATTTTTTTGCTAAAAAGGAAAATGACTCACCTATAGTAGGACGTCTTAAAAAGGAATATGACTCGCTTATCTTGGGACGGAGGGAATATATATATACTATTTTTTAAATTTTATTTTTGTGAAATGATATTATTTCTCTTTTTAACTAAGTAATTGGCAATGTAAATTTAGTAGTACAAGAAAAATTATTTGGGTAGCGAGTGGCAGTTAGAATAACTATATTAATATTCATATATAATCAGTATCTGAAGTTTCTTTATGCTGCGTGCTGATAAGCCAATATTTTATTCACTATCTTTTTTACCAACATAAGTTTTCATGTGTCTCATTAAATAGACACCACAGTCCTTTATGTTGGAGCTTGTGGCCCACTTCAAGAAAAGAACATTGATGGAAGACTTGTTAATATTTTTGGATATCTCTAACAAGTTCTTTTTATAGTATGCCTCAAACATATCTTTCTGCAAATATATTAATAAATAAATAAATACACATAAAAAACATTTTAACATGGTGCAGAAATTATATCAACAAAATGTAGAGACTGTTTCAATAACATAGAAAAAAGCATACCACCAAACCAATTTCATGTCCATACTCCTCTAATGCATCCAAGCCCTTAACTGATTTTCCTGTTGTCTATGATCTCAATCTTACTTTGTTTCAGCCAAAATACTACCAGGTAGTAATGTCGGTGTTCACAGATTGGAAAGAAGACCTATATGACATGGAAGATAAAATTACCTTCAAAGAACACATCCTAATATTTTCTCAAAAATTTCATTGTTAGATCTAATTACCAAATCAATGTTTCTCCAATCAAATTCTGGTCTTTTTTGAATTTCATTCTCTATTTCATCAATGAATTTGTTCGTTGCCATCATAGCATTCCAACTTTCTGGCCGATTTGTAACATTTAAATTATGCATTTAACATGTTTGGTTAAGGAGACGTGTGATGCAAACATTTTACATAAGTTTTTAGATTACTTACGGATGGAGATGTTGTCATGAAAAAGCGTGCAGGTGATGCAGTTGGCTTTTCTTTTTCAGTGTTTTTCAAATGTGAAGCCCAACAAAAAAAAAAAACACCAGATTTGATTTGTGAGTTGAACAATTCCTTGGTTGCCCAAGTAAAATCATCATCATACACACATGGATTCCTGAAATGAAGTTATAAAAATGACATATGAACAACAATCACAAATCTTGTCAACTGTTTAGAAAACTAATTTTTTTTAGATCATGAATATAATTAAATTATACATACTCATCTGTTCTTCCCGTTTCTACTATGTAGTAGTAGAGATCTCTTTCATGAACTTCCAGGTATGACAGTGTATCAACAACGCTTACTTCTACAGTGTAGAGATCTGTTTTGTTTCTAGCTTCTGGAAGTGCAATCTCAGATAATGAAGCAATATTATGTTTTCAGCGGACATAAAATTCATGTCAACTTCAAATTCTAGCCATGTCAACAATTAATATAATTATGTCAACTATGCTACTTATCGTGTCAACTGCACATATAAGTCATGTCAACTACGGTTCATATCGTGTCAAATACACATAAAAGTAATGTCAACTACGGTACATAATATGTGAACTACTCATAGAGGCCATGTCAACAAAAATTATAAGTCATGTCAACTACACGTAGAAGCCATGTCAATAACTATTATAATTCATATCAACTACACTATCCAGTCATGTCAACAACACTTCACTCATTTTATAAAAATAATATACTGTTTAATCTTAGTTTTAGTTACTTGAACAATATTATCTTCTTTATCCTGTGGCTTTTCTCTGTTCGTTTCAACATGTGTGTCATCTTGATTCTCCTTATCTTCCTGTTGTTTCAACTGAAACACATTACGTTATGTCAATTATATTTTTACATACAATATGCAGAATATCTTTAGTGTTTAAGGCAGTCATTGTAAATTGTACCTGTTCAAGATCTTTCTGATTTTCTGTCTCACTCCCCTTGTGATTACAGGTGGTGATATAGGAGACGCTGATTCATTATTGTTGCCACATGTTGTGTCCTCTTTTGATCCTTGTCCTTCTTCTTGTTCCTTTTCTTGTTCTTCATTTTCTTGTTCTTCATGTACTTCTTTTTCAGCAGTCTATTGAAATAGTAATTTATAATTAATATTAAATTAATTTCAACTTAGAGAAACGTATGTAAACAAAATAATGTACTTACTTTGTTATAGCAATCTCTCCCCTTGAAAGTTGGAAATTCAATAAAATCTTCAAGTACTTCCTTTTCCTTTTCGACAATAACTATTGATTCACAGATTGTTTTTAGTTATCAAATGCCTCATGTTTTTCTTGAAGAAATGACTCGGCCAATTGTACACATTTGTCTTCCACAGATTGAACAGAAGTTGTTTGGCTTCCAAGTGCAGATCTAGCAATATCACACACTAATCCAAATAGATGATTAGTTTTGACGTGTGTAGGAGCTTCTTTAAGGGTTTTTACAAGATTGGTCTTCCCATAATTTATGTGCTGAATGTATTTCACTACATTCTGCATGAGATCTTTTGGGACAAAGCTTTGGGAAGACCCAACCCCACTGTCAACTATGTGTGGAATCTGTTATTGAGGCTCCTGTTCTTGCTCCTGCTCCAAATTACGGACATATCTTTTGAAGATAAGTCCATTACCAAATATTCCCACATCTATCTCTCGATTTTCCCTAGCCTGCAGATGTATGCTTGTCCAGCCTTTCATTATTGGGAATGTGCGAGGAACTGGACGTTTGGCTTGTAAAACTCTATCTATGTAGCAGAGCTGCATATAATATCCATATCAATAACAATTACAAGCTATATCAACTACTCATACAACCTAATGTAATTTTGTTCACTGTTAATAATCTGTAATGTGAAATGTAAAACATACCATGAGCAAAGGAAGTGGTCCTGCAAAAGCATTCTTTTTTTTCTTTGACCAATTTTTATTTGCAAACTTGAGAACAGACAATGTGTACGAACAACAATTGACATTTTGAATATTGTCCAGATCATCAACTATTTCCCCAATCTTAGACTTGATTGTTCCATATGTTGATGGCTCAATCAATGTTGCTTCTAATATGCTAACATAAGCTCTTCAACAACATTATGGCTAACGTTTCCTCCTGTTTTTGTTTGACAATCTTTGGCTAACTCTCATGAAAGATGCATTACTTTTACAGTTATATCTAGAGTAACTAATTCTACCTCTCGGAAATCCGTATACCAGCTCCACATCGTCTTCTGTGATACTAACACTCCTCCCATTATTAAGCTTTATGTTGCACTGTTTTTCATCAAAACACTTCACCAATTCGAATGCCAAAAAGCTAGGAATGTACTCTATGTTGAAATGCAAAGCATTCCCAAAACCCAACTCCTTCACAACATTAACCTGTGCCTCATTCATTTTGCTCATGGTTTCAATAAAAAACAACGTCTTCCTTTTGACTAGAAGCCGTTTAGAAAAGTAATTACTTTTCTTATTCTGTTCCTTAACCTCCGTGTGCTTGTCATTCCGTTTTTTGCTTCTAATCTCAGAAGCAATTAACTGTTTCCGGTCATTTCTTCTTTTGCTTCTAATCTCGGATGTAGTTAACTCGTCCTCATCAATTGTTGTGCTTCTTTTTCGCTTTGATGTGTTCTTTTTTTCTGGTTTAAAATCAAGTACAATAAAAATGTCAACAATATAGTAATATCATGTCAAAATTCATAGCAACTACAACCCTACATATGGCAAGTGCAGTCATACGCTGTTTAATATAAATAATCCTGTGTCAACAGAACATATCCAGTTTATAGCAACCATATGACTATGTTGACAGCCATTCAAACAAGCATACATTATGTCAATAATTATTGTATAAAATGTCAATACCACTATGTCAACAAAATGTTAACAATACAGTAATATCATGTCAAAATTTATAGCAACTACAAGCATACATATGACAAGTGCAGTCATACCCTGTTGATATATATAATATAATACTATGTAATCCTCTCACACTTCACATATGAATTCATCTTTGTGTATACAGAACATATCTATTTTATAGCAACCATATGACTATGTCAACAACAATTCAAATAAGCATACATTATGTTAATAATTATTGTATAAAATGTCAATACCAATCTGTCAACAAACATCTTCTAATGTCAATAATCATAAAAATTTAAATCTATAGTACTTAACTGCAAGAATATTCTTCTGCTGTTTAAAAAAAAGCATAAGTCGAACTCATCAGATAATTAAATAATGAAACCTAAAAATAAAATCTTTTGAATAATCAAACTATGTTTTAAAAAACTAAAGTTGAAGTCATACAATTAAAAAACGAATGAAATCTTTAACCTGAATGAGTCGTTTCAGTGCTTTTTGTTGATTTGGTGTTGGCCTCCAATTCGGACGGCGTTTTTCTAGGAACGGTCGACGATCCAATTGAATCACTTGTGTTTTTTTGTCCGGTTGACATGCCTAATACTCTTAATCGATTTAGAAATCTAGAAAGGAGATGAAGTCAAGTTTTGATTTCTAGATGAAGGGTTAGGAAATGAGAGAATAGTCGAAATTTTTTGAGCGGAAATCTATTTGTGAGAGAGTAGTTGGTAGAGAAATCTTTATAGCTCCACTTTTTTGTGAGTTAGTGAATAGTTTGGAGAGTAGAGGGTTTTGAATTAAATTTTTTTTCCACCATTTTATTAGAGAAACAAGCAGTTGACATTGTTAACATTTGAAATTCTGACTATTGACATGACAATTATTTAGTTGTTGACATTACATACAGTTTATGTATATTTTCTTTTTTGTTTTTGACATTTAATTTGCTTTATATTGACATGTATTGTATGACATAATTCATGAACATGTTCCAAATATAGTAAAAAAAAATTGTTTGTTTTTATTATAACAGTTGTTTTTGAGTTGTCTGAAATTTATATGATGCCTATTGACGAGCTGTTGACATTTTTGCTATAAGTTATTGACATTTGATAATTAAGGTATGGACAAAATGTTGAGTTTTGATATTGGAAACTATTAACATGTATTTTATGATAATGATGCTAGTACATGTGTCAAATTAAAAAAATAAGAAAAATAGTTGTATATTTTTTTAGTTACAAGAATTATTTTTGAGCTGTTGACATTCAATTCAAGTTGTTGACATTTCTATTTAAGTTGCTGTACTGATTTAATAGTTGATAATATTAATACAGACTGCATAGTTTAAAAACCACATTTGATAATTGTTTTACACATCCATCTAAAAAACATGATAACATCAAATATTCAAACCACTCTTTGTTCAAGTTAGAATAAAACAGTTGTTTACTTATTGCTTCTACGGCTGAACCGTTCCTTGTACTTGTTCTATAACGCAGACAATCTTTGCTTGTTTGCATTCATCCAGATGTTAGCATCACGTATCATATCCATACACTTCTTGTTGCTCTCTGATGTAAGCATTGCTTCGCAATATCTTCCTCTGAGTACCTGTAGAATCTTCATGCCACGTGGAGAAAAGCCGACATTCCAATCCCTTCCCTTGCTGCCAAAGTATGTCTTCATATGTCTCATCATATAAACACCGCTGTCTTCTTTATTGGTGCTTGTGACCCAAACATATCTTTCTGCAAATATATAAACAACTAAATTAAAATTTGCATACAAAGCATTTTAGAAAGATACATAAATTATGTCAGCAAAAATCTAAACATAATGTTAATTATATTTAAAAAAGCATACCAGTATTCCAACATTAAAGTTATACTTTTCCAAGGGATTATTGTCTCTAGGTGGTTTGGCACTATCAATTATCTCAATTTTGTTCATCTTCATCCAGAATACCACAAGATAGTAATAGCCATTTTTAAAAACAGGGAAGAAACCTGTATTGTATGATAGATAAAATTAGAGAAAAGAATTTGACAACTCCTGTCCAAAATTATGTAGGTGAACTGTGAGATCTTTGCACAAAAATAAATTTGCTACCAAATCAATCTTTCTCCAATCGAAATCTTCTATTGTTCTAATCTCATGTTCAATTCGCGATACAAAGTTGTTCTTGGATTGTAATGGATCCCAATGAGGCTGCCGATTTGTTATATTCAAATACTGCATTTAACATTTTTTGTTAGTGAAATTTGTCATCCAAATAGTTGACACATAAATTTAGATTACTCATGCATGGGGATGTTGTCAGAAACAGGCGCTGAGGTGACAATTCTGCCCTTTCTCTTTCCTTGTAGTTCAGGTGCGCTGCCCATACATCAATTACACCTATACTAATTTCTGAATGGGGTTTCAGAGATGAAAACACTCTTTCGCTTGCCCAAACAAAGCCATTAGTGTAGACACATGAATCACTGAAATGAAAGCGTGCTGACAACATTTAAATATCATTCATATATTATGTCAACTGCATGGAAATATAAAAGTATTGTATAGATTATTCAAAGAATTAAATTATGCATACTCATTTGTTCCTTCAGTTTCTACTATGTAGTAGTACATATCTCTTTCATCTGGGTTCAGGGTTGTTTTCATATGCACGGCTCGTATTTCAAATGGTGAGCGTAGCACCGGGCTAGGACGCATTTAAGCACGAGTCCGTCTCTCTCTAGCTTCAGCTAGTGGAATCTCAGAGATCGGAACAGGGTCCGGAATCTGTTGTCAGTGAATTTAATGTTACTTGCAATTACAAATCATGTCAACTTTATTACACTAACCATGTCAATAACTAATATGATTATGTCAACTACGATACATATCATGTCAACTGCACATACAAGTTATGTGAACTAATCTACATGCTTTGACAGCTACACATACAAGCCATTTTAACAACTATTACAAGTAATGTCGACAATAATTCATTCATTTTTTAAAAATAATAAGGTTAATTTTACTTTTTTTACCTGGTAAACAGTCATTCTTCTGTCTGTGTTTTCAGGAGTTTTTTCTTTTTCCTCATGCATATTCTCTTTCCCTTTATGTTCTTGTTTTTGTATGTTCCATTCAAGAGGTGTATCATCCAGTTGTTTGATAAGGCTAATTTAATGCATTGGTTATAGGGATAAATTTTGTGATTTTCTGAGTCTAACAAAGTTTTATAAGCCAGGTGTGTAGAGAAATCGCCAACCTCAGGAAGAAGGCGAAGATTGCCTGGAAGAAGAAGCTGGCGGGAAAAGTGAGCGGAAGAAGGAAGAGTTACTAGACTAAGGAGCATCCAATTGGAGGGAAAAATGGGAATCACAAGAACAGTCTAGAAGCTCTACCTACTATAAATAAGAGCACGCGATCAACATGAAGATATCTCTTTTTCCACACCGGCTCTTAGCTTAGTTTTCCATTTTTCTCTACACACACTTGAGGGGAATCATTCTGGGGAGTTCACGTTTCGGATCTAGTTGTGGTGTAACACCGTCTCTACGGAGGTGAAGATACAATCCTTTACTGCTTTTCTGTTTACATTCCGCATTTCCTCGAGTCTTCGCTGTTCGAAGCTCGGTTGTGTTTTGTTATTCTCTTGTTGGATACTTCGTATTTTGCTATGGAGATTTCTATTTTGGTTTCAGTTATGATATTGTCCTTTTATTTGTTTGCTTTGGTGGGTATTGTTGGTTGATTTGAGTTTGGAGTTTGAATTGCTTGGAGGTTGTAGTTGATCGGTTGAATCTAATTGAATCCGTGAAGATCGGAGATGGAAATGGTGTTTGATTGTTGTGAAAGGCTTGGATCCGGAGTGGATGAAGCATCCGACGTATAGATTTGTCGCATTTGCATGGTTATGATGTTTTGAATTCTATTTACTTGCTTGCCTCGTCTAGTAGTCATGGATCTGTGTTAGTTTTAGCCGTTCTTTGTGTCCATCGGTTTAATTTCGTCTGCCCTGTTTCGATCTTGTTTGCTCTGTTTTTTCATCGGTTGTTTCGTGATAAAAGTTAGAGAAGATGATGTCGCTGTTAGTTAGTCCTTTAGTTAGTTAATTCGCAGCTTTTTCCGTCGTACTATACCGATTTAGGAAATGGTCCCCACGTTTCGCTTTTCATCTGTCTAGGCTAGCTCAGGAAGTCGTTTACCCAGTCAAGTAGTCATTTCAATTACTTTCAGTCATCATGCATGTCCCTGCCTAGATCTAGCTGTTAGAATAGAATATTATATTTACTCAGTCTAGGAATTAAAGCTCAACCCCGAAAATTGCGTGGCAGCAGCCAAAAATAGCTTCTAGGTCTTTGAGCATGTTTACTTACACATCTGTCTCTGCGGATTCGATCCCTGCCTCTCTATACTAATCTTTTTAGCTATAGCGGGTTGAGGGTTTTGAAGGGCGAAGGAAGTGATTGTGTGCCCAACGACAGGTTACCCAAGGATTCTCTGAGTTCCTAGACCCGGTGTCTAGTGGATTCTCTGGATCGGGAGATTTAATTTCAAACACACCTCGCTGACTTTTCGACACTCTTCAAATGGCGCCGTTGCCGGGGATGGATGGCGTAGTTTGTTTACGTGTTTAAGGATTTGGAGTATATAATTTTTAATTTTTGTTATTTGTTTTTCCTGACAGTTTATGAGCAAGGGCTCACGATTTGGAAACTGGAGTAACCCATCTGGGTCGAGGGACGCTCAAGTCAGATGGCAGGTCAAGGAATCAACATCCACAGTCACCACCAGATTAGGGTTTACGACAGTAGATCCATTTCCGTTCGAATCAGAAAGTGAGAAGGAGTGGAATTCGTCGGGAGGAGAGGACCTGAAGTCGTCTACAGAAACTGAACACTCCAAAACAGAGGAGGAGACAGACGTAGACCTTGATCCGGAGATCAGTTCACTCACCGCGCAACCCGCCCATGCCATAGTTTCGAACCAGCGCTAGAGGTCTATTGATATTAAGACAAATGTGTGCTGGGTGTTTTACCTACATTCTCTGGACGGAGGAATGAATGTCCTTACGAATTCCTGAACGAGTTTAGTAAGTTGTGCAGCATCCAAAAGCGGCCCAACAATGCCACTGAGGAGGACTACTGATAAGGCTAATTTCATGCATCGGTTATATGATGAAAAATCACCATTTACTGGATCTAACACATTGTTTAAGCCAGGTGTGTGAAGGAAATTTGCTAGGTCCAAGAAGAATTGAAGGAAGTGGACTAGCGAAGGAAGAAGGCGAAAAATGAGCAGAATCGAGGAAGAAAATGGCTAGACGAGGGGAGTCCGAAGCTGAGGGCAAAGAAGACAATTCACACAAAAAGCCTCTGCTGGACCCACTTTCACGCCTATATAAGGAGGAGCATGCAACACACATGATATAGACGATAGCTCTCAGCTCACACACACACACACACACTTGGTAAATGAGAATTCTGGGGTAGAATAGAGGTCTAATCTTCGGGAAATTTGTGCAACACCGTCCTCAAGGAGGGCGAAGATACAATCATTTACTTTCCAGCATTTACGTTTTGATTTCTGTCGAACTTCGCCGTTTCGAAGTCGATTTGTTCGTTTTGCTACTTGCTGTTTATCTATGAATTTTATTTCATGTTATGATGGTGTTGATTCTGTGTTGATTTATGTTGATTCTATGTTTTGAGGAGTTTTGTTCCGGAGGTTGATTGTTATTCTCTTTGTTGGATGTTTTGCGTACTTGATCTGGGGAATATGAGTTGATCTGTGGTTTTGTTGTTGATCTGTGGAGAATTTGGTGAATCTGTAGTTATGGAGATAGTTTCGACCGGAGTTTGTCTCAGATGCTTGGATCCGGAGTGGATTTAGCATCCGAAATGTGGATCTGAACAGGGGAATTGAATTGTGCATGGATTTTGAACTTCTGCTTTCGTTTTTGTTTTACTTCATCTAGGAGATAGAGATCTAAGTTTTTGTTGGGTTTCACGGCGTTTTCTGACGTCCGATCTGTTGGTCGCCGTTGAGTTGCTAGCATTGTTCTGTTTTCATCATGTTTCAGTTAAATTCCGATGATGCTTTGCGTTTTGTAGGTAGTTAGGCTTAGAATTGGTTATTTTGTAGCTTTTTGGTCGTACACTTCTATTTTTGGAAAAATGGTCCCCACTGCATGCATCGAGTCTGTCTAGCTAGATTAGGTAGTAGTATTACTAGATCTAGAGATAGTTCAATTTCTTTTCCTCTGTCTAGTATAAGTTCCTCGACCCAAATTTGCGTGGCAGCAGCCAAACCACCCAAAAGCCCTTTAAATGCATTATTTCGCATCTGTGCTCGTGGGATCGATCCCTACTTTCCTATACTAATTCAAGTGTACGCGGGTTGAGGGTTTTGAAGTGATATACTGTGTGTCCAATGACCGAGATCTTTCAGCGTTCCGCGAGTTCCTAGACCTTGTGATCTAGTGGATTCTTTGGACCCAGGAAGCTTGATATTCCATATTGTGCACGCAGCTAAAAATATCGAGAGTTTCAAATGGCGCCGTTGCCGGGGATGGATGGCGTTTGTTTCGAATGTGTTTAGATGGTTTTTGGTGTATATAGTTTAATTTCTTTCCGTTTCTTTGTTGTTGTTTCCAGTTTATGAACGCGAGCCCCCGTTTCGGAAGTCGAGTTAAGTCATCTGGGTCAGGAAACGCCCGATACAAGTGGCTGGTCAAGGAGTCTACATCCACTGTCACCACCAGATCAGGGTTAAGAACGGGCGATCCATTTCCGTTTGATTCAGAAAGTGAAGAGGAGTGGAATTCGTCAGGAGAAGAAGATCCAAAGTCATCATCAGAAACAGAGTATTCGGAAACAAAGGAGGAGACAGTTGGTGATATGGCGAACGTGGCAGATCCAGATCCAGAGATTGGCTCACTGACTGCGCATCTAGACGGTGAGCCAGCCTAAGCCATTGTTACCAACCAGAGGCAGAGGTCCATCGACATTAAGACCAACGTGCTAGGGGTCTTACCAACGTTCTCTGGACGAAGGAACGAATGCCCGTATGAGTTCTTGAACGAATTCGGAGAACTGTGTGGCATTTAGAAAAGGCCCAACGATACGACTGAGGAGGATTATCGCCTGAGAGCAATTCCGTTCGCCTCGAAGGGGGAAGCCAACGCATGCCTGTTAAGGTTACCTCTGGACTTGATCTGAACCTGGAAGGATTTCAAGTTGGAATTTCTGGATTATTTTTTCCCTTCGAACAAGACGAACGCTATGAAGAAGGAAATCCAGGAGTGCAAGCAAGAGTATGATGAGTCTCTGAGCTCTTACTGGTCCCGGTTCAAGGGATTGTTGGATGCTTGTCCAACCACATGATGATCGAGGCAGAGACTTACTATCTGTGTTACGAAGGAGCGAACCCTGAATCAAAAGATTTGATGAATTCCTCGAGCGGGGGAAATTTTACCAAGAATAAAGCAAGTGAAGCCAGAGAAACCTTGGGGAGATTGATCGAGGCGAAGAAGGCCTATGATAACCCACAGTGCATTATGAGAAGGGGATCGGCCAATGCATTGACAGAGCAAGACGATAAGAAAGTGGAGGCCAGGATAGATAAGTTGGAGAAAGCACTTTTAATTGCAATTGAGAAGTGCAACCCTCATGCCCCACAAGAAAATGAGAAATTCCCGGGTCCAGAGGAAAGGCAACTTCAACCTTATTACGGTCAACCCTGTGAAGGAGAGTACCAAGCCCAGGCGAATTCGATGGCGAGCTGGAATCCGGATGGAAGTTGGAATCAGGGAAGGCAAAGGGACACCCCATGGAGAACTCACCCTAATTTTAGATGGACTTACAATGATCCAAGTCAACCGGCTCCACTGCAGATCACAAATTATTCACACCCTCCAGCGAGGCAGTCCAACTGGTCAGGAAGGAATCAGAAGGGGCAGCAGCAATTGGGATACATGACTCAAGATCATACTAATTGGGGAAGCAGAAATCAGAACAATCCAGGGAGCTCCTATGTGCCACCACACCAGAGGAATAACCTAGGAAATTACCAGAATTCCCAACCTAACCACCAAGGGAATCAAGGGAATTATCGGCAGAACCAAGGGTAGAACCAGGGTCAAGGGTCGAATCCGAATCAATCCAACTCCAAACCACAAAGGAGTCTGGATGACATGGTCCACGACCTAGGGAATTCGCAACAATTCATGCAGAATAACCTGCATTCCAACAATGACGTGGTGCACAAGCTGCAAGACGCCCAGTTGGAACACAAAGCAGCCATGGACATGATGGCAAAGCAGCTGTCCCAGATTGCGATTTCTTTGAATGAGATGCGGGGAAATGAAGGAAAACTCCCTGCTACAGTCAAGCCACCTGACCGAGCAAACATTAGTCAGATCACCTTGAGATCCGGGCGGGGTTATGAAGGACCGGCGATGGAGATCGATGAAGACACACCCTCACAGGCAAGTAAGGGGAAGGAGAGCCAAGTGTTTCACAAGGACAGCTCTAGACCCAGGGAAGTTCAGATTCAGGATGACATCCAGAAGGGAGATTTAGAGAGATCTTTAACTCGAGCAGCTTATCCATTTTTCCTAGATCCAGAGCCTGAGTTAGAAAGTAAGGGAGTGAGTAGGGAAATTGGCGAAACCCCAGCTGGGAGTTCCATAAATGCGGTGAAGCGAGCGAAGCCGTTTCCATACCGAGGGGAAGCCAAGAAAAAGAAGGATGATACAGAGGATCTCATGGAAATTTTTAGCAAGCTGGAAATCAACCTGCCTTTCTTGCAAGCTCTGAAGATGCCTGCCTTTAGCAAGTTCATCAAGGAATTCATAGCTGGGAAGACAAAGCCGAACGGAAAGATTGTGATCGGGGAAAATGTATCCACTGTGATACAGAAAAGAAGGATGCCTTCAAAGTGCACAGACCCAGATATGTTCACAGTACCCATTTCTCTAGGGGACATTAGAGTCGAGCATGCCATGTGCGATCTACAAGAAACTGACAGGAGTTAGGATGGTTGATACCAAGGTGGTAATCTAGTTAGCGGATATAACTTGCATCAGTCCTGAAGGTGTGTTAGAAAATGTCATAGTTAAGGTGCATGATTTTCTATATCCTGCTGATTTCTATGTTATCAAAATGAATGATAATGAGTCTGCTGAGTCTAGTGGCGTGCTCTTAGGGAGACCGTTCTTACGTACAACTAAGACCATTATCGACGTCTTTGATGGAACGATTTGCCTGGACTATAATGGGGGAAAATATACATTTAGCATAGATGAGGGAATGAAAATGCCATTAGGTATTGAAAATTTGTATGCTATAGATGTTATTAACCCCCTGGTCCAAGAATATCTTGAGACTGAATTGATGCAGGAACAAATTGACAACTCGGAGTTGAGCCATTTTATCGACCGAGAAGTTGTAGGGTGGTGTGCAGCAATGAGCACAATGCAATTGACAGATGAGGAGCTAGCAGAAGCCATCATGGAGTTTTGCAAGAATCCCAAGTCAGCTAAATCAAGGGGATCAGCCCATGTGGCCTGTTTGGAAAATTCTCCTGGATCTGGGAAGGAGACATTACCCGATGTTGCAGAGAAAAATCCCTTGCCCCACAAGACGAATGACACCAAGAAAGAACTAAAGACACTCCCACCAGGTCTCAAGTATGCTTACTTGGAAAAGAATGAGACATTCCCAGTGATAGTCAACAATAACTTGACCAATGAGCAGAAGAAGGAACTATTGTAAGTAATCATGCGGAACAAGAAAGCTATCAATAGACCTCCGGCGCTGGTTCGAGACTATGGCATGGGCGGGCTCACCGTCCAGATGCGCGGTGAGTGAACCTATCTCCGGATCGGGATCTTCCAAGTGTTCCATTTCTACTTCTTCCTCTTCCTCGGTCTCGGAATGCTCTGTTTCTGTAGACGACTTTGGGTCCTCTCCTCCCGATGAGTACCACTCTTTCTCACTTTCTGATTCGAATGGGAATGGATCTACTGTCCTTTACCCTGATCTGGTGGTGACAGTGGATGTGGACTCCTTGACCTGCCACTTGTATCAGGCGTTTCCTGACCCAGATGAACTAGGCCAACTTCCGAAATGGGAGCCCGCGTTCATAAACTGGAAACAACAACAACGAAACAAAAAGAAATTAAACTGTATACACCAAAAACCATCTAAACACAATTGAAACAAACGCCATCCATCCCCAGCAACGACGCCATTTGGTACTCTGATATTTTTAAAACTGCGTGCACAATAAGGAATATCAAGCTTCCTGGGTCCAGAGAATCCACTAGATCACAAGGTCTAGGAATTCACGGAACGCTGAAAGATCTCAGTCGTTGGACACACAGAATATCACTTCAAAACCCTCAACCCGCGTATACTAGAATTAGTATAGAGAAGTAAGGATCGATCCCACGAGGACAGATGCGAAATCATGCATTTAAAGGGCTTTTGGGTGGTATGGCTGCTGCCACGCAACTTGGGGTTGAGGAACTTATACTAGACAAAGGAAAAGAAATTTAACTTTACCTAGATCTAAGAAATGGAAAACAACCACGTAATACAAATTGACATCATATCATCACTATCTCAACAAACTTCCAAGATCTAGTAATATTGCTACCTAATCTAGCTAGACAGACTTGATGCATGCAGTGGGGACCATTTTTCCAAAAATAGAAACGTACGACCAAAAAGCTGCAAAATAACCAACTCAAAGCCTAACTACCTACAAAACGCAAAGCATCATCGGAATTTAACTGAAACATCATGAAAACAGAACAACGCTAGCAACTCAACAGCGACCAACAAATCGGACATCAGAAAAACGCCGAGAAAACCAACAAAAACTCAGATCTCTATTTCCTAGATGAAGTAAAGTAAAAACGAAAGCAGAAATTCAGAATCCATGCGCAATTCAGTTCCCCTGTTCATATCCACACTTCGGATGCTAAATCCACTCCGGATCCAAGCATCTAAGACAAACTCCGATCAAAATCATCTCCATAACTACAGATTCCCCGATTCTCCACAGATCAACAACAACAACCACAGATCAACTCATATTTCTCAGATCAAGTACATAAAACATCCAACACAGAGAATAACAATCAACCTCCGAAACAAAACTCCTCAAAACATAAAATCAACATAAATCAACACAGAATCAACACCATCATGACGTAAAATAAAATTCATAGATAACAGTAAGTAGCAAACGAGCAATCGACTTCGAAAACGGTGAAGTTCGACGGAAATCAAAACACAAGTGCTAAAATGTAAACGATTGTATCTTCACCCTCCTTGAGGACAGTGTTGCACAAATTTTCAGAAGATGAAACCACTACGCTACCCCGGAATTCCCATTTTTCCCAAGTGTGTGTGTGTGTGTGAGGTGAGAGCTAAAAAATCGTTCCCTATGTATGCTGCATGCTCCTCCTTATATAGGCGTGGAAGTGGGTCCAGCTGGGGCTCTTTTGTGTGAATAGTCTTTTTTTCCCTCAGCCTCGGATTCCCCTTCGTCTAGACTTTTTCTTCCTTGATCCTGCTCACTTTTTGCCTTTTTTTCCTTCGCTGGTCCACTGCCTTCAGTTCTTCCTGGACCTGGCGAATTCCTTCACACACCTGGCTTAAACAATGTGTTAGACCCAGTAAATGGTGATTTTTTTATCACATAACCGATGCATGAAATTAGCCTTATCAATGCCCTATCAACTTCTGCTTGCATTTCCAACTCACTTCCCATGTTCTCAGATCCTATAATTGATGCTTGAGTATTGACATTTCCAGGATATTCAATTGTTGGTGATGCCCTGTCAGCTTCAACTTCTACTTGAATTTTCATCTCACTTCCTCTGTTCTCAGAACCTAAAACTGATGCTTGAGTGTTGACATGCTCTGAAGCATTGACTTCTTGTTGTTGGAGAGATGAGGATGTTGTCTGTGGAGATCCTAGTACGACAGTCAAGATAGGAGAGTTTGATTCGTTATCTCCATCACACATCATGTTCTCCTTACTTTGTTCATCTTCTTCAACAGTCTGTCTGACCTCTTCAGGATTACCAACTGTCGAGGTAGGTAAATTTTCTCTATTTCTTTCTTCTACAGCCTGTTCAAAAATTAGTTCAACAATGTTACTTTCTAAACTGTAGGAGTAATCCAGTGTCAACTAAGAGAAACATATATCACCAAAATGATGTATTAATCTCAATATAGGTTGATTATGTGCTTACTTTATCGAAGAAATTTCTCAATCTGAAAGTTGGAAATTTATTCAAATCTTCAAGTGTTTCGTTTTCTTTTTCAGCATTCCGTATAGAGTCAAACACTGGTTTCCAGTTATCAACAACAACATTGTTGTCTGCAGGAAAGTGTCACTCACAGATACAATCGGAGATTTTTGGCTTCCAATTGCGCTTCTAGCAATATCACAAACAAATCCGAATAAATCATTATTCTTGATCTGTGAAGAAGCTTCTTTGAGGACTCTAACAAGATTGGTCATGCCATCATTTATCTGATTGATGTATTTTACTACATTTTTCACCATATCTTATGGGAGTAGGTTCTGAGAAGAAGACCCAACTCCACTGTCATCTACATCAATACTTTGTTCTTCATTCCCTTGCTGCTGCTCCTCATTACGAACGTATCTCTTCTTTATATGTTCTAAACCAAAAACTTCTGCACTGATCTCTCTATCTTCTCTAGCCTGAAGATGCTCACTTTTCCATCCATTCATTAATGGAAATGTCCGAGGAATAGGACGCTTGTCTTGTGTAACTCTGTCTAAGTAGCAGAGCTGCATAAGTTAAAAAATGCATGTAAATGACTAGTTTGTAGTGTCAACTCTATACACAAGCCACTTAAATAACTAATACAACTTATGTTAACTATAGTACAAGCTATATCAACTACACATACAACCTAATGTGATCATGTTAATAATCTGTAATGCAAAATGTAAAACATACCATAAGGAAGGGAAGTGGTCCAACAAAGGCATTCTTCTCTGTGATCGACCAATTTTTTTTTGAAAATTTTAGCACTGGTATTATATACGAACACCAATTGACATTCCTCACGTTATCCAGATCATCAATTATCTCCCCAATCTTAAATTTTACCATTCCACATGTTGATTGCTCAATCAATGTTGATTCTAGTAAGACCAAGAACATCCTCTTGAACTGTCTTCCTCCTTGAAGATCTTCTAACATCACATTTTCAACAGCGTTATGGTTCACACTTCCTAGTTTCATACCACATTTTTTGTTATCTCCCTCATGAAAGCTGCATTACTTTTACACTTATCTCTGGAGTAAGTAATGTCACCTCTTGGAAATCCATATACAAGCTCCACATCCTCTTCAGTGATATGAATTTTTGTCCCATTATTAAGCTTTATCTTGCACTTATTTTTTTCAAATTTTTTTAATAATGCTAATGCTAATCTGCTAGGAATGTAATCAATTTTGAAATGCAGGACACTCTCGAAACCCAATTCCTTCACAGAATTAATCTATTCCTCATTCAGTCTGCTTATTGCATCAACAAAATACATCGGCTTCCTTTTCACTAGAAGCCTTTGAGATAGATTTTCGGCAATAACAATCTGTTTTTCCATCCTCTACACTTTTCTTTTGCTTTTTCTTAATAATAATTAACTCTTTCTGAGATACTGAGGTACTCCTTTTTCGCTTGGATGTTTTCCTGGTTTAAAATCAAACATAATAAATCTATATCAATTATACAACGTATCATGACAATAGCAAGTGTACTCTGTTGACATCAAGTGCATGTATATTACTAAAATTATTTCAGTAGATATACCAAGCACAATTAACAGAATTTCAGGCATTAAGTATGCTGTGTCATTAACTGGTATTTCCATATATAGTAAGAACAATTATCTTATTACTATTATGTCAATAGTTAAAGTTTATAATGTTGACTAACCCTCTCGATTATCTTATAAAGTTTATGGCAAGCATACTCTGTTTACATAAATATAAGACTATGTCAACAACTATTTAAACAAGCTTACAATATGTCAATAGCTATTGACATACTACTACAACCATACATATGTTTTCTATAACCATCCTAACAGCCATTGAAACAAGCATACACTATGTCAATAGTTGTTGACTTACTACTACAGCCATACATTTGTATGTTTTCTATAGCCATCCTAACAGCCATTCAAACAAGCATACACAATGTCAATATAATTATTTCAACACCTATTCAAACAAGCATATACTATTGTCAACAGTATATTATTATAGCTATGTCAATAGATATAGCAAGCACAATTAACAGAAGTTCAAGTATGAAGTATACTCTGTCTATTAACACGTATATCCCATATATAGCAACTACAATTATCTTATTATTGTTATGTCAATAGTTAAAGTTTATAATGTTGACATACCCTGTCGATTATCTTATAAAGTTTATGGCAAGCATACTCTGATTACATAAATATGACTATGTCAACAACTATTTAAACAAGCTTACAATATGTCAATAGCTATTGAAATTAGGGGTGGCAAATCGTGCGTGTCGGGTCGTTATCGTGTCGACACGATAACGACACGAACACGATAACAACAAACACGAACACGACCAGTTAAGAAAACCTCAAACACGAACACGAACACGACCCGCTACCCTCAGACACGAACACGACACGAACCCATTAACGACACGAACCGTTTCGGGTCAACACGACACGAACACGACACGAACCCATTAATGACACGAAAATAAGTATTAAAAAATGAAAATAATAAGAATAATAATATTAAAATATTATGTGTTAATAAGAATAATAATATTAAAATATTATGTGCTAACGGATAACACGAACACGACACGAACACGACACGAACACGCATTGTTAACGGATAACACGAACCCGACACGAACACGACACGAAATTTCCGTGTCCTTAATGGGTCAACCCGATAAGGACACGAACACGATAAACTCTGACCCAAACCCATTAATTTCGTGCCGGTTCGTGTCGTGTTATCGTGTCGTGTCAAAAATTGCCAGCCCTAATTGAAATACTACTACAAATATACATATGTTTTCTACAACCATCCTAACAGTCATTGAAACAAGCATACACTATGTCAATAGTTGTTAACATACTACTACAACCATACATTTGTATGTTTTTCTACAGCCTTCCTAACAGCCATTCAAACAAGCATACACTATGTCAATATAATTATGTCAACACCTATTCAAACAAGCATACACTACTGTCAACAGTATATTATTATAGCTATATCAATAGCAATATATAAAATGTCAATAATCTTAAAAATTTTAACAAATCCTTAACTGGAAGGTGATACTTGTTCTCTTCCATTTTTTCCAGCAGCATTGTTCGTTTCCATCTCTTCCGATTCTACCATCGCTAATCAACAAAAAAATTTAGCAGGAATCGAATTCATAAAAACGAAATCCAAATGTGTTTTCATACACCAAAATCGAAGCAATATACTTAAAATTTGAATCAATTTCTTAACCTGAAGAAGTCGGTTCAACCGTCGCTGATTTGGAATGCCTATTCTCTTCGATCGCTGCTTCAGCCAATTCAGCTTCAATCGATGTTTCAACCGATTCTTTTCGATTTTGCTCTTCTATTGTCATCGTATAAAACTCTGTTTGAATGTTTACGGTTTGAATTTTGAAGATCAGCGAGATTTTGCAGATTTTGAAGGGGTTCGAATTGTATGAATTGTATGAAGATTTGAAGATTTTTCAGCAGAGTTTTAGAGAGGTTTAAAGAAATTGGATTGAAATACGTTTTTATGTTTTAAGCTTTTTTATTAATGAAATTACAATTATACCCCCTTGTTGACATAATATGATATCTGTTGACATTTTGTTAATCTTGTGGATGAGTGGCCTATATTGCATCTCATTTCTCAATTTAGCTAAATAATCTCAACCTAACAAGACCCTATATAGGGATGTGTTAAAATGACAATCCCTCTTAAAATAACACCATACCACCATTCCTAGTCAATCATTTGTATACGTGGACGAATAATCAGCTACATATGGCAATCATAAAAAATTTGCAAGGGTAAATTTACGCGGACTGCAACATTCAATACTCTAGACTGCAATATCCAATATGCTAGACTGCAATCTATAGATTGTTGTAGATTGTTGTCTAGCGTTTATACTATTGCAGTCTAGCATATATAATGTTGCAGTCTAGCGTGGTGTCATAGTGTCATTTTAAGAGTGTTGTCATTTTAACGCACCCCTATATATATATATATATATAGGGATGTATTCAAATCCTTTTCATATCTTTTGTCCTTTTTCCTTCTTAATCCTAGCCCCACAATTTTGTCATCTGACGGTTAGATTAATGCCACGTGCCATTTAATAATGCACATTTTCATTCTAATAATGCACAGTGGCTAATAATGTAAATTATAGACTAATAATGCACATTTTCATTCTAATAATGCACAACGGCTAATAATGCAACATTATAGACTAATAATGCATTAATCACAACCATCCAATTCAAGGATCCAAGGGCTGAGATTAAGAAGGAAATAGGACACTTAGGGTGCAAAGGAGCCTAACGCACCCCTATATATATATATATATATATAGGGATGTATCCAAATACTTTTCATATCTTTTGTCCTTTTTCCTTCTTAATCCTAGCCCCACGATTTTGTCATCTGACGGTTAGATTAATGCCACGTGTCATTTAATAATGCACATTTTCATTCTAATAATGCACAGCGGCTAATAATGCAACATTATAGAACATTTTCATTCTAATAATGCACAGCGGGTAATAATGCAACATTATAGACTAATAATGCATTGATCACAACCATTCAATTCAAGGATCCAAGGGCTGAGATTAAGAAGGAAATAGGACACTTAGGGTGCAAAGGAGCCTAACGCACCTATATATATATATATACATATATATATATGTATATATATATATATAGGGTCTTGTTAGGATGAGATTTTTGGGCATAATTGAGAAATGAGATGCAATCTCAGCCACTAATTCACAAGATTAATTTAATGTCAACAACTATCACAATATGTCAACAAGGGGGTATAATTGTCTTTTCATTAATAATGTAGAGGACAAAAATAAAATACATTTGAAATCATTTTCTAAAGTCTTCAAATCTTCAACATTCAAATCTTCAAATCTTCAATTCTTCAACATTCAAATCTTCAAATCTTCAAATCTTCTTCAACATTCAAATCTTCAAATCTTCAACATTCATATTTTCAAATCTTCAAATCTTCAACATTCAAATCTTCAAATCTTCAACATTCAAATCTTCAATTCTTCAACATTCAAATCTTCAAATCTTCTTCAACATTCACATCTTCAAATCTTCAACATTCAAATCTTCTTCAACATTCAAATCTTCAAATCTTCAACCTTCAAATCTTCAAATCTTCAAATTTTCAACATTCAAATCTTCAAATCTTCAATTCTTCAACATTCAAATCTTCAAATCTTCAAATCTTCTTCAACATTCAAATCTTCAAATCTTCAACATTCAAATCTTCAACATTCATATCTTCAAATCTTCAAATCTTCAAATCTTTAAATGTTCAATTCTTCAACATTCAAATCTTCAAATCTTCAAATCTTCAACATTCAAATCTTCAATATAAATATCAAATGTCAACAACTCGTATTAAAATGTCAACTAACAAATAACACTTATAATTAACATATCAATACCGAGAATATCGATTGTCAACAACTCATATTAAAATGTCAACAACTAACAAATAATACTTACAATTCACATATCAATACCGAGAATATCGAATGACTCATATTAATATGTCAACAACTAACAAATAACAATTACAATTCACATATCAATACCGAGAATATCGAATGTCAACAACTCGTATTAAAATGTCAACAACTAACAAATAATACTTATAATTCACATATCAATACCAAGAATATCGAATGTCAACAACTCGTATTAAAATGTCAACAACTAACAAATAACACTTATAATTCACATATCATTACCGAGAATATCGAATGTCAACAACTCGTATTAAAATGTCAACAACTAACAAATAACACGTACAATTCACATATCAATACCGAGAATATCGAATGTCAACAACTCGTATTAAAATGTCAACAACTAACAAATAACACTTACTATTCACATATTAATACCGAGAATATCGAATGTCAACAACTCGTATTAAAATGTCAACAACTAACAAATAATACTTATAATTCACATATCAACTACGATGTCAACAACAAACATTATTCATGTCAACTACGATGTCAACAGCAAACATTATTCATGTCAACTACGATGTCAACAACAAACGTTATTTATGTCAAATATTATGTCAACAACAACATTTTACAAATAATTAATGTCAATAACAAATATTTTCATGTCAACGACCTATATTATTTATGTCAACAACAATGTTTTACATATAATTCATGTCAACAACAATGTTTTATATATAATTTATGTCAACAACATTTTTCATAAAATTTATGCCAACCACCTATATAATTCATGTCAACAACAAACTTTATTTATGTCAACTATTATGTCAACAATAACATTTTACAAATAATTAATGTCAACAACAAATATTTTCATGTCAACGACGTATATTATTTATGTCAACAACAACGTTTTACATATAATTTATGCCAACGAGCTATATAATTCATGTCAACAACAAACGTTATTATGTCAACGAGCTATATAATTCATGTAAAAAATAAACATCTTTATGTCAACAACTTATATAATTTATGTCAACAATAATATTTTAGGCAATATCACAAACACCTTATATACACAACTCAAAAAGATCCGAATTGAACCGAATATGCAGTGTACTCCTATGTACGCCTATTTCTCCTACGAATTGAACCTTCAGTCATAGGCAAATACAACGAGATTTATCGAAATTCGAACAACTGCATAAAAAAATTCAATTCAGCCAAATATGTGTATAGTTGACATGAATTTGTGTATGTGGTTGACATTAGTTAACATTAAAAAAAGGAAGATAGTTAAATCTTAAATCTAACTCTTAGCAACTAATTTCCAATTGGGGAATATCACCAAACACCTAGAGTGCATTATGATTAAGCTTGATTCTCCAATCAAATCCAATCCAATTCCTCCCGACTGCCATCACCAAATCAAATCCAGTCCAATTCCTCCCCACTACCATCACCAAATCACAGATCAAATGAAGCGGTTGGAGATGCAGGAGAACGGAGTCAATGCAGACGCGGCGGAGGATTTCGCCGGTGACGACAAATGCGGCGAGAAGTCAGGGTACTTGACGGCGGGGACAGCGGCAAAGCATAGAGAGAGGTCAAAATCGGAGCATAAAATCTGCAAAAATACACTAATTCTAACTAATTAAATAATTGCAACAACACTAAATTAGTAAATTAAAAATTGATTTCATTGAGGATTTGCGATTAAGTGGAATTCAATTTTGAAAAATCTGAATATTACCTAGCGGCGTTGAGAGAGAATCGTTTCTGCGGCTGTTTATGCCTAAGCCTGTGCAAATCGCCGCCGACCCAGAACTCCATAACGACGCAGGAGAAATTCGAAGCTTCGAATTCGGCGAAAAGTGTAGGGAGAAACGGATGATCGATGAGGCGCATGATCTTCCTCTCTATCTCCGCTCTCTGCATCTTCTTCTTCAACACGAGAACGTCGTTGTCCACCACCTTCATCGCGTAGAGGCGGCCGTCGTCCGCCGCGCCGCAGAGGCGGCAGAGGTAGATGTGGCCGATGTCGCCACTGCCGATCTGGCGCATGAGACTGAAATCGCGGAACGTGAGGTTCGATTTCAGGCGGATCGCCTGGAACGAGGAGTCCGATGATCGGTGCGGTTTCATCGCCGTCACTTGATCAGGCGAGCTCGGCGGAAGCTTGAAGGAGAAGCGACTGAAGCTGGTGCAGTGGCTTAGAGTGGCTTTTTAAAATTATCAGAAATTACTATTCTGCCCTTTCATATTAAATTAATCTAAAAATATTTATTGTGTGGCAAAATCTGGACCACGCATTTAATAAAAATGAGGGGCTGATATTGCATCTCATTTCTCAATTAGCCTAAATAATCTCAATTGATCGCAATCCTATATATATATATATATATATATATATATAGGGGAGTGATCAATTGCTAACTCATCATTTAATTGCTAACTACAACTAATTTAAGGCCACATGATTTTAAAAAACGTGTGGTCTACAATTTGCCACGTGTAATTTTCATTTTTATTAATTAAATAAAAAAAAACAAAAAAAAAAACGCCAAATTAGGGTTTTGGATGAAAATGTCAATATAGTGTTTCGAAAATATCAACACAATGCTTTGAGAATGTCAACACAAATTTAGGATTGACATTGTATATGCTTTATATTGACATATTATCTTAGTTGTATTGACATTAGCCTGTGTACGAAAAATACGAAAATTCTAGATTTTTTTTTTCAAATTTTGACGTTGGAACATATGCATGTAATATATTGTTAGAATCCTTATAAAATTATCTTTAATTTGATATATGTTATATGAATTTAAAGTTTTGGGATTTCTTTTAAAAGTTAGTTATAACTAACTTGACATTAATACCCCTATTGATTTTTATTGGAATTAATCCTATAGCCTTATTGACGTTTTTTTGTTGATCGTATTGACATTTTGTGGTTAATGATCTAGGCCTTTAATTTGAATATCTAATGGCTATTATTAAGTTGTAGTTAACAATTAATCATTGAGTTAGCAATATAACACTCCCCTATATATATATATATATATATATATATAGGGGAGCATTATACTCCTTTTCATCCCCTAGTGTAAAACATAGGACTAATTTAATCCCTTAGATTTATTAATCTGATGGATGTGATTAAATATACGTCGCTACATTATGATACTCTAATTTTACATTATTGGGCATTTTGGGTATTTGACAGAGGACAGTTCAAACTCCACGCAATTTACGGATTTATTTTTGCAGCGGTGATTCATTTTCCACCCATTTTCTTCCCCCATTAATTCAACTTCCACCCACCCTCTCTCATCCTCCATTAATCTGAAAAACCGCAAAACCTAGCCGTCGCTTCAAAACCACAAAAACCACTCTCTCTTCGCGACGAACGGCGTACACCCAGGCGAATCGGTGAGTCAACAATTCCGACGACCGAGGTTTGGTGGAATAACTAAACGATGGCTGGAAGAAAGGTAAAGCCCAAAAATTAGTTTTTTTTTTTTCAAATTAATGTGGATTCTGAAGTTTAGGAAGTGATTGTCGGTTTTTTGGTAGATTATTTCGTATCAATTTTTATTTCTAGGTTAGATTTAGTTGTTTAGGGTTTTTCCAGGGGTTGAGTTGCTGATTTTGTAATTTTCCATTCCATTCTGCGATAATTGTGAAGATTTTGTAAATTGATGTGCCATTGTTCATTTGGGTTTTCAATTAATAATTACCTAGGACGACTCTATGTTTTTCCCCTTTGTTGTTTCGTATACTGCCTTGGGAATAGTGGCTAATTCAACATCGTTGATGACTTACAGCAAGTGAAGTGCTTCATTAAAAATGGTCAACAATCGAACCACTTCGAAGAGGCCTGCTAGCCAGTCAACGGGTAGACGATTGGTTGATTGTTTAGTTTGACTTGAACATTGGTAAACTAGTTATACGCATTGTTGGGAGTTTTATGTTACATTACAAATTCATACGTTTGCATTGTTTATCCAACTCGTTCATAGCTTACTAAATGAAGCTGCATTTGTGGGCACTTGTTGTACATTGTTCATGTTTTCTTGCTTTTTTCCTGATATACCTTCATCTATTGGAAGTTGCTGTACATTATTCTGTGGATTTAGTACATTATGTGTAGGAGATAATTTGTACATTCATTTGAGGTACATCATGCATATAGTTTAGTACATGAATAGTTGTTGTGCTGCATCTTTTTGTGTTACATTATATTTTCTCATTTTTGCATCATGGGTCCAATTCAGTACATCATGTAAATTTTTTTCTTTTTTTCAGATATAGGTTCATCTGTAGGAATTTCCTGTACATTATTATTTTAGAAGAAGTACATTATGTTTTAGTGATATATTGGGCAGACATGTAAGCTACATCACACATATAAATTAGTACATGAAAAGCTGTTATATTGTTGAATCTTATTGTTGTGCTAGATCATAGTATTTACTTATTTTTGCATCATGGATCATAATCAGTACATCATGTATTTTTTTTCTTTTTTCCAGATATACCTTCATCCATAGGAAGTTCCTGTACATTATTGTTTTAGAAGCAGTGCATTATTTTAGGTGATACATTGTGCAAACATGTGAGCTACATCACATATATAAATTAGTACATGAAAAGCTGCTACTTTGTTGAATCTTGTTGTTGTGCTACATCGTATTTAATTATTTTTGCATCATGGATCATAATCAGTACATCATGTATATTTTTTTCTTTTTTCCTACATCATGTATATTTTTTTCTTTTTTCCAGATATACCTTCATCCGTAGGAAGTTCTTGTACATTATTCTTTTAGAAGCAGTGCATTATTTTTTTAGGTGATACATTGTGTATACATTTAAGCTTCATCACACATATAAATTAGTACATGAAAAGCTGCTACTGTGTTGAATCTTGTTGTTGTGCTGCATCATATTTTCTCATTTTTGCATCATGGATCAAAATCAGTACATCATATATTTTTGTACATTTTTTTATCCACTCAACAACATTATTTGTGAATAAGTAACAAAAGAGCAAGAAATGTTCAGGATGAGGACCTCAGGGAAGATATGCCAAAGTCATCAAGGCATGGAATGCCTCAGGTTAACGAGGCAGCGGCCGAGGAGCAAGCTAAATAAGCTAGGATTAAGAAGAATGACAATCTATATTTCAGGAGATGTCATACTGAGTTTGTTCATTTTATAAAGATGTTTAATCCTCGACAGATTCAAGCTGTCCATGAGTTAGGTTTTGGTCTGGAATAGGGTGTTATTATGAAACAATTAGCGGCACTAATTATTGAATTGCATTTGGTTTTAGTAGTAAATTTATGGGATAGTTTTTGATAGATGGATGTTTGGTCTTTGTAGTTAATTTATGGGATTTTTTCTGATGGATGGATGTTGGCCATTTGTGGAAAACTTATGTGTTTTGTTTTGATGAATTAATTTTGGTTTTTATAGTGAATTATGGATTGATGGTTTCTGCAGTCAACTTATGGGATTCATATTAATGTACTACGGGAATGAAATAATGTAATGTACAAACCGCTTTATATAATGTTATTTAGATAATAATGTACACAATGTATTCAATAATGCATATTGTGTTAAAACTTAAAATGATGTACATAACTAATAACATAATGCTACATATAATGCAACACATAATTTTTGAAACATAGGACACAAGGCATGACATAATGCACAAAATGATCTGGATAATGAGTAATGTAAATATAATCTTAGACGATATACTACAAAGAGAATGTCTAATATGGAGTTGTTAAGCAAGATAATGAGTAATGTAAATATAATCATAGACGATGTACTACAAAGAGAATGTCTAATATGGAGTTGTTAAGCCATACTACGTAATACTAAGTAACATTACTGGTACTGCACAATACTAAGCAGTAGTAAATAACAAATCTCATGATAAAATAAGACACCAACTTAAAAATCTGAAAACAATGTACGAAATACAAAATATAATACAACCGCTAATTCCTAATTGAAAATTGGTAGCAAATGATTTAAACTCAAAGTCTGGACAAAAAAAATTGAACATTAATTAACACTTCATCTTTCCTTTACGCTTCTCTTTGTCTTTGCCGAGCATACACATCGTAAAAAGCAACAGCAAAATCAAGTGATTTAAACCTTTGTCCAGCAAATGGCTTCAACTCTAGATAGTATTCAGGTACAACCACAACTTTAAACAAAAAAGGAATACGTCAGCTAAAACGCAACACATTATACAAACATAAGCGTACGAAATTGCATAACATCCTGCACAGTTGCACGATGTACTCATGTCTCTGGTTCATGTTTTAATACATTACCAACTCACTGGTTTTACTTTACAGTTTCAGATTGATTCATTACAAGAGTGTACTTGTACATCAACTGTTATATAGGACAAAATAAAAATTAGTGAATAATGTTGGTAATATGGCGAAGCAAACAGTGATTTATCTCCATGCCATTTGTGAAGTTTTAATTCATCATTCAATACTACAACCTAGCCCCATGAATTTCTAAACCCAAAGGGGATGGATTCAATTCAATGTATGGACGAACAATTGCTGCATGACATTAAAACAATGTTTTTGAACATTACTACACAGGGCATACATTAACGTCTTAGTTGCGTACATCGTCACACCGTATCACTACATCAACTGCTTTTCGAAACCATAGTACAAACATACATTAAACCTAAAGTTCTTTTACTACAACCTAACCCAATGGATTGGTAAACCCTAGGGGAACGGATTCATCTCTGTGGTGAAGTTAGTTTTCTTAAATAAGAGGTTACTACAACCTAGCCCCATAGCAATCTAAACCCTAGGGGAATGGATTCATCTCCCTGACCTGAGTGAAAGTTTTCTGTAATCAGTTTCACATTATGCGGCAACGTAATGCAAATACAAAACAAATACGAAAAAAATTAAAGGAATCAATGAAGGAATTAATTAAATTACCTTCTTCCATTGTTGAAAAAAATGAAACCATTAAAAGAATAGTACAAATAGTCGGTTTTACGTGAGAAAATACCTCACCAGATATCTTCAATGTAGAAAGGCGTGTATAATTGAGGGAGATAGGAAAAGGGATCGAATATAATTGAGGGAGAGAATAAAGAACTTTGAAGCCGATGAAGAACTACCGTTGATCGAATTTTTGGAAGCAATAACACATAAATCCTCTTCTACAGAAATGACACAAAGAAAAAGATTCACTGTGATTTTATAATTAAAGAAAAGCAATCTCCAATTATAATAATTGAACGTGATTCATGGGTTTTAAATAACTGCCAATTTTGTGCTCTCTCCTTTTTACCCTTTTTTGAATTTTTTTATTAATTATTTTAATTACATGTGGCTTATATAATAACCATCAGATTACACTAATCAATGGATGAGATTAGTTTTCCTTTTTAACAGGTTTTTGCACATTAATCTGAATACATCCCTATATATATATATATAGGGTAGTGATAAAATGCAAACCCATATATTGTACAAACTCCAAACTTTTTCAACACAATATCAACATAATGTCAACACAGTATAAAATTTCAAGATTTTGATATCAACACAATATCAATACAATGTCAACGCAATTTCAACACAACATCAACCGTTGACATTGTGTTGACATTTTTTGTTGCTATTATTTCATGATCTGTTGATATTTTCTAACGGTCCAGATCATAGTTTGGAGTTTGTACAATATTTAGAGTTTGCATTTGATCACGTCCCTATATATATATATATATATGCCACCATAGATAGGATAACACCATACCACCAATATAGTCTGTTAGATCTCATCTATGGACGGCTAGGATTAAGTTTCGTGAAAAAACATGGGTTTGCAGTCTACTGTATTAGATATTGCAGTCTACTGCATTAGATACTGCAGTCGTGGTAAACTGCAATATTGTTGTGGTAAGACTGCAATATTCAATGAACAGCACTGCAATCTCGTAACGTAAAATTAGAAATTTCCTATTTTACCCCTCCGTGTTTTTACACGTGGCAGCATGACAAGCACACGATTTTCATATCCAATGGCCTAAAATGGTGATATGGTGTTACAATAAAGAGGGTTGTCATCTTAGTACATCCCTATATATATATATATATATATATATATATATATTATATATATATGAATTTTTACTTCTAGAATTTTTTACTCAATTATTTTATATTCTATGTATATAATTTTTTTTTATAAATATCTAGATATTTTTACTACATGATTCTACTGATTCCCGTTACACAATATGTAGATAATTGTACTACATAATATCTAAATATTTCTACTTAAAATATCTTCACAAAAATTAAGTTTATTTTTAATCCAACATGTTCGGATCTTTCTGAGTTGTTCGGCTAAAATTCTCGAGATCAATTTTGATGTCAATAACGTTTGAGACCCATCTATCCTTGCTATCTATCTCTGTGGTTAAGAATGCATAGAGAACGTTTTTTAAAAATATATATGTTATGACAAATAGGGTAATGGTGTAATCGAGAAACAAAAGAACGTAAGGAGACACAGAATTTACGTGGTTCACCAACGTTGTGTTTGCTACGTCCACGGGCAAGAACGAAGAACAAATTGTATTATGACTGCGAATACAGATACAAAGATGCCAATTCAGAAATAAGGCTGCTACTGCTTTTAACAAATTCTCGTGCTCTACTTCTATATAAATAGGTACAAAAGACAAACTGGGCTTGATACAACAATTAAACCCAATAACAGAAACATATCATTCTTGGCTTGATCAACTCAGCCCTTCGACTTGATCAACTCAACAATGATTCAACGACAACCTAATAACTGATTGACTCAGGTTACAACCCCTCAACTTGATCAACTAAGCAATGATTCAAGGCATCCTAACAATATAGATAAGGAGAATATGACTAATGTTGTTGCAAACCAAACAAAAGAATTCATCCCAAAATGTTATTTTCCGTCCCATTTTAGATGTCACACTTTCCTTTTTAGGTTGTTCCACAAAAGATGTCACATTTCCTCTTTTGGAAAAAGTTACTTCTCACATCAATTGTAAAATTATATTTTTTCTCATCACTTAGCACACAAAATAACATCTCCTAAAATCTCTTGCCATCTCTCAAGTGTGACATCTACTATGGGACAGAGGGAGTATATAAATCACACGTCAGTTGCTCTCACAATCGGTGTGAGACATTAATTTATTTAATAATCCATCCCTTGTAAGAGCTCACGTCCTCGTTAGTTATAGCTGGTTTTTTGTCATAACACCTCTCTGAGTCGGCCACAAACGTACTCATTGGTTACAACTCTCTTTCGTAGGCCACCACTACAAGTTGTTTGAGCTCTCAATAAAAGTACCAATATTACATAACAAAAGGGAGAATTCATTTCCAAAGATTAGCCTCTTAGAAGAAATAGTTTATTTAATTTATAAAACCTCACATCAGTTACTTTCACAACCGATTTTGAGATATTGAATCAGTACATAGGCTCTTTAAGAAACATGTAGTTAGAGAGAATACGACCGGTGCCATCCATAGTTTTAGTGCCATCTATTGTTTTAAAGGGACTAAGAAAAAAGGGTTTGGATTTTGATCGAAGAAATAAAGCAAAAGGAGACAAGGGATTACATTTACGACTTAATTTCAAGGTGTAAATTTGATAGCCTAACTCACTAAAACAATTAATTAATTGTTTATTTGATTTAATTGAACTTTAAATTGATTTGGATAAATTTAATTTATTAAAAATCTTGCATCCTAAATTATATTATGTGCAAAGTAGATATATACTTTTTCGCAGCACAATATATCTTTTACAAAAGTATATACCCTTTTTGTGGAATATATTTATAAAATTGTAATAATGCGCTATATTTTTATTATCATTCATAACCTTTATTCTTAAAAAAATATCACTAGAATTCCCTTGATATTAATATTATATCATTAAAAGGACTTTTGCACTTTTTTAAATTTTTTTTAACCAAATACCTTCAAGCTCTAAGAGTATGTATTTGGTCTTTTTCTTGGGAGAGAGAGAACGGTCAATTTGACTGTACTTGCTTCATTCATTTATGTTGTATTCTTCAAGGAGAAGTCGTCAAATTATATGGCAAATAATTGCTTGTCATGATACACATGAAGGGAAATGAACGAATAAAAATTCACCCTCTCAAAAAAGAGACATATAAATAGCTCTTATAGTTTGAAAAAAAAAGCACCACAAGGGTCTAACAAAATATACAATCACAAACGAGGTTTTTTTAGCCACTTTTCGGACGAAAATGTTCAAATGGCTTGAAGGGCAATTTTGTCTAATAAGCTCCAACCTGCTCACCTACTCTATATTCACCTGCAGAGTTTTGTCAAAGCATACAGGTGTAAGGGTCATATATCCTATGATGTTGCATTCAAAGAGTTAATTTATCTCTCTCTTCAATTTATTTTTCTATTCAATTTATTTCTCTCATTTTAAGAGGGTTTTTCGTTCTCTTTTGGTTTTAGTGTGCTTCTACAGTTAGTGTGCATCGCCATCCCTGAGTTAGTCATCGCAATTTTACGCATCTTTCACCCAGTGGTGGACACAGTAAGGAGGGAGGAAGGGCTTAAGCCCCTCCCAAGAACGTTTTTTTTTTGTTTTGTTTTTTTTTCTACTTCATTTTTAAAAAAAAATTCGTAAACACTCGTTAGCCCCTGCCAAGTTAAAATTATTGGAGAGTAAATTATTGAAATTGGACGGTAAAAAGGGCTGAACTAAGTTTTGGAATTGAAATTGCAGAGCAAAAATGGCTGCCCTCGTTTTACGGATGAAGATGAATGCTTTTTAGAAAGTTAATAATATAATTGTTATATTATACTACTACAATATTGCCCTGTAAGGGCATCCACAATAGGGCGGACTATAACCGGTCCTAAGCTCCGCCCTATGCACCGCCACATCAGCATATTATCCTCCACCTCTTCCACTTGCAATAGGGCGGACTATACCCCGCCCTAAGCATTTTACTTGTATTTTGAATTTATATAATTTATGCAAATATATCAAGCAAAATAAATAAATAAAAACAAAACAATTAGGGCAAATCCTACATTTACTTAATTAAAAAAAAAAGTTACAAAATAAGAAATAAAAAAAAAAGTGCACTACATATAAAAAAAGGTGGCTAGTCTAGAGTAGTCCCAACTTGCGGCTGAGGCCATCGATCATCCGCTGGATGTCTTCGGTTTGAGTCGGGTCAGTCGCCTGCATCAGGGCGTTGTGCGCGTCCAACAACGTCCTATAGTCGGAGGAGGCCACTAAATCCGTATAGGCATGTGCCGCCGCAGAAGGCGGAGTCGTGGTCGCGCTCGAGGTCGCGCTCGGGACCTGGTCAGGCGGCGCGGCGGACGAGGATGTCGCCTTGCCCTTGCCCTTGGCAGCCTTGATGCCGGGGGGACGCCGGGAGGACATCAGTGTGCCAGAACTCTCATCCTCGAACAAAGGATTGTTGAGGTCCATTGGAGATGAGCTGCTTTCGCTGCTTGTATAATCACCGAAGGTGCGTTTCGACGCCCTCTTCTTCGCCGCTGTTGATTCGGGCAGCATACCTCCAATGAACTTCTGCTTCTCCTTCAAGAGCGCCCAGGACTAATAGTGCTTGAAGTCGCCGTACAATGACATGTACGACTGGATTACTTTGTCGTGCACATCCGCGAGACTCTCGCCCTGCCCCCTCTCGCACTTGTTGTACTCCCCCGCGAACAAATTGACTTGCTTCTTTATTTGGTTCCAGTGCTTGCGGAGCGACTCCCGTTGGCGCTTGTAGGCAGTCGGCGGCTTGGATGCGATGTATTTCTCGGCGATGCACTCCCAATACGCAATAATCTTCTGATTGTTGGCGAACACCAGATCCTCCGAAATATCAATCCAACATCTCGTCAAGACGATGGATTCTTTTGGCTGGTAGTTCGCCCTCCCTGGGGCGAACTCTTCATTCACCGTCGTAAGCGGCAACTTCTTTGCCTTGGGCCGCCTCTTCTTGGTCACGGAGCCCGAGGCATCGGCGGCGGCGGAGCGAGCGGTGGCGGCGGACGACCGGCCGCAAGATGGGGCCGGTGTGTGGGTGGGAGAAGGGTCTATATCGGACATCCCGTACGAGTCCGTGCTGAAATCGGGATCATACTGGGTGTTGGTGTCAAATGGCCGGTATTCATCGGGTTCTGTACACGGCCATCGTGCACTGCCGAACATCGGACTATTCGGACTTGGGTAATCTCCGGGATTCATTTTGTAGAAAATGTAGTGTGAATTTGAGAGTGAAAGGAGTGAAAAATGAAGTGAAAAGTGAGGTATATATAGGTTTTGAAATTGAATAAAATTAAAAAAATAACCAAAAACGCGTGTGCATCGTCCATCGCATCGTCCACGATGCTACAGTGGCGGACGATGCATCGTCCGTCCCATTGTGCATGGCCTTAAAAGTACCTCGTACAATTGTAGATATATATGTCAACTATGTAAGCTGCTCTCTCATATTCTACCAAATTAAAAGCGTAATCAATTTTAAACATTTCTTTATAATTATGAGTGCCGCTTTAAAAATGTAATGTGTTCAAATTTAAATTTTCATTTAGAGAATGTACAAAATTCTGATCATTTAGAGAATGTACAAAATTCTGAATGAGATTTCAAGTTGGTACTATTATTTAATAGTCTTTCTGAAATATATATTTATATAGAGTGAAAAAATATTACTTTAAGTCACATCCTCTTGATGTGTAAGTAAGTGTGCCGGTACATAAAGCAGACTGCATGGCAGGGCAGCGTCAGCATGGAGTCTGTGTTTGACGAGAATGCCCTTTTAGGGGCTGAGGGTGTTATGGTCCGAAAAAATCTCATTTGTGATTGTATATTTTGTTAGACCCCTGTGGTGCTATTTTTTTTTATTAGGAGTCACCGGTGTAACAAATGCAAAAGTTAGAGACATTTCTTGCAGTTCACTCTTTAATTTAAAAAAGTCTTATAAAATGTAAAAGTCTTTCTGGCGATATTATATCAATATCCGGAAACTTCTGACAATATTTTTAAACAATAAGGACCACGAAAGATATTAGTGCAATCTCTCGAGATAAGTATAACATATAATATTCAGATTTGATCGATTGAACCATCTAAATGGTTCAATTAATGGATTCGTGGATGAATAAATTAATGGCGAAATTGTGGTAACCTAAATTTTTTGGCACACACAAATGACATGAAATTAACACACGCAAAATTAATAGATTCGTATAGTGGCATATTGTGTTCATGTTTTTTTTATCGTGTCAACCTGATAATGACAAATTTTGGAAAGTTCAGGTCGGACCGGTTGTTTGGATATTTATTTATTTATTATTATTCTCTCCGTCTTATTGATGTTAGAACATTTTTTTGTATGTAGATTAAAGAAAATTAAGTGGAGTAAGAATAAAGTAGGAGAAATATAAGTGAATAAAGTAGAAGAGATTAAAGTAAGAAAAAATAAAATAAGAGATATTAATTGTGTTGTATTTTATAAAAAGAAAACGACATACAATGGACTATCCGAAAAAAGAATGACTAAATCATACTCCCTTTGTTCCATGTAATAAAATTAATTTTTTTTTTTATTTTGGGAATTCCAAGATAATTGAGTCATTTTTATTTTTGGCAAAAAGTAATTCACCATTTTACTTTATTCTCTCTTACTTTTTTCGCCATCCATTTAATACACTATTCTTGAACTCCGTACTAAAAAGAAAAGACTTTATTAACAAGAAACAAAGGAAGTAGTTGGGAATACTAATGTCTCAACTTTCATGTGGCCTCCATTCTTTGCCTCATACTTCATGATCACCACGACCACACACTGTAGAGTCATAAAATCATTTATAACATGTTTGAATCATTTCGTGTCGTCATTGAGTGTAATAGCATTTGTATTGTTATGGTATTTTTATCATACTGTGTCTAGACCTTCTCAAGGTTTATTGAACCGACGATTAAAACCGAAACCGTAACTGTGAGAATTTATTCGAATCGAAATCGTTGATTTTTGAATCATGGTTCGGTTCAGGTTCAAAAATTTTCGAACCAAAACTGTGCCGGAACCGCCGGTTCTGGGCGGTTCCAAACCAGAACCGTGAAAAACTGTCGAAAAACCTTGAATCCAAGCCGGAACCGCAAAAATCGGCGGTTCGGAACCGTGAAAAACCGCCGGATTGTAACGGCGAAAAACCCTCGCAGTTCGGTTCCGGTTCGGCAATTTCCAAAATTGGAACCAGCGGTTACGGTTCGGAACAGCCGGTTCCGGAACCGTGGGCACCTCTAAGTCTGTGTCTATACAACATAATTTTTCTAACTAATTTTGTCAGTGGGAGGGGGAGTGTTGTATTTGTGTTTTCCTGTAATAGGTTGGATCAGCAGTATTGTTAAGGATTTTATAAAAAATAAAAGTCATATGTGGTCCTAAACATATGACGATTTTACGATTTTCGTCAAAAACATTTTCTTTTGAATTATTGCATCCCGTACAAATGCAAACGGTCCGAATTTGGTCCATTTTGGATGGCGCCGTAAAAAATTTGACGGTCAACGCCAATTAACTCAATTTTAACTGAATTAAATTTTTTAACTCAATAATGGGTTCTACCTTTTTGGTATACATATTGACTTTGTTCATCCACCATCATCATCCCCTCCATCCACAAACGACCCCCAATCCACATATATTCGACTGTGGCTTAGAGGAAGTTGCCGATGTCATGAACAAGTGCTCCCATTTCGGCATGATATGGCTCGACTTTATCCTCATCACGGCTCTGCACTTTTACCCCTCAAACAGTGGCGGATCCAGAAATTTTATATTGAGAGTGCGATAAATAGTTATGTTGACTTGAAACTTTAAAATCCAGTCGATCTTCTCTTTTGTTATCTCAATTTTTTCTATTAAGTCCTTGCATTATAGTATAAATTTTTTTTAGAGATATTACTTGAAAAAAATTCACTATTAAATTGAGGATTTTTAGATATTTATATAACAAAAAATTTATTTTAATTTTGTAAAAAGTTCGAAATATTTAACCTAAAAATAAAATGTATTATATTTTCTATAGAATCTAAAATATGAGCATAAATCGCATAATAAATAGACAGAAATTATAGAGAGATTAAAACATGAGCATAATAGAAATAAATAGATAGAAATCTCCAAAAATAGATAGAAACTAGAGAGAAATCCCCAAAAATGCTCTTAAAAGGGGTCAAACCCGGATCACTGTGGAGAAGCGCTGCTTTTACCACTAGGCTACTTCCATATTTTGAGGGTACAATGGTACCCCCTGTCCTTAATTGGATACGCCAATGCCCTCAAATGCTCCCAATTTCATTTCCTCGACACCATTGTCATCTAGATCAAGAATTACCCCCCCCCTCTCTCTCCAACACTTTTACCCTGTAGCATCCAATATCATCTTTTCCCCTTCGCCTCCTCGCCATACCCGCCGCTGCCGACCTCGCCTCACAGCCGCCACCTCCGACGCCGACTTTGTCCCTAGTCTCCAACAAATCCAAACCGTCGCCGAATTCCATCAGTTCGTTCCACAAATGCCGCCGCCACATCAGATTCAGCGTCTGCTCCGCGACGACGACCTTCCGCCTTTGTAATTTTCTCCGCCGCAAAGATTGAGCTGCGCGTGAGCCGTAGTGAATGAAGGCGACGGGGTTGTAGGGGCGGGCTGCATACTGGCAAGAAGATCTCCACCACCCACTTCCCCAGTCCTGATGCCGGATGCCACTGTGGATTGGGGGCCGTTTTCTGGGGATGAAGGGGATGAGATGGTGGATGAACAAAGATAATATGTTCAGGACCAAATAGTGAGAATACATTATTGTGTTAAAATTGTTAATCTAGTCAAAATTAAGTTAATTGGCGTTGACCATCAAATTTGTTCATGCACGTCCAAAAATAATGGACCAATTGTAAAACATTTTCATTTGTTCGGAATGAAATAACTCAAAAGATAATGTTCTATAAAAAAATAATAAAATCTTCATATTCATATAGTATTTAAGACTGCAAATGACCATCAAATTTGTTCAGCCACACCATTCCCACTATGGCGCGAGCACTCCAAGCCCTTGTTCCCAATCATACGGTCACCGGAATCCCCTATTTCCGGCATATGATTCAGATTTCCTCACCAAACTTCCCCCCTTTTCCCCGTCGCAAGGCCAATGTAGCGCCTCTTCTCTGGGAGCTCCGTTCACTTCACAGAATCCGCAGTATTAGAGCAAGTGCGAAGTCCCTTGAGGTTAATCCTTGCCTTTTCAATCCCTCGTTTTGCTGCAATTATCATTGAAATAAAATTAATTCTGTAACATTTTGGTGTGTTACAGGGAAATGAAGAAGGAGAAGGAGAAAAGTGGCTTCCAGAAGTTGCAAGTCCAAATTGGACCAAATCATTAGCTAAGATTGCTTCTGATAATTTTCTACCTTTAGGTATGATTGGTGTTGTTTACTATAACAATGCTTATCTATTTTTATCATCATCGATATTATCTGGTTACGCTGACCATCCAAATTGGACAAACTATTGTGGTTGTATCAACAACTTCTTCAATTATATTTTTTTAGCTTGATTTGTGGTGTTATTGCACGGAAATTGTGTGATATATTGAACAATTCACTGTGGTATTCAACTTGCAATCTAATGCATTCGCCTAATTGTGCTTGCAGCTCTTATATGTGGAGTATTATTGGGACTTGCAAATCCTGGTCCCGGTTGTCTTGCTGATAAGCTTTATGTATCAAAAATTAGTACTTTCGGGATATTTGTAATTTCAGGTCAGGTTTCTCATTCCTTCTGACGTTGTTCTTGAATATTTTTTGATAATACTGTATATACCTTTCCCACTTTGACTTTCCATGGTTTTCTTAGCTTGGTCTAGTTTTTTTTTTCATATTCCAGGACTGACGTTGCGCAGTGATGAAATTGGCGCCGCTACTGATGCATGGCCAGTTGGACTGTTTGGGCTGGTATGAGCTTGCATTCTTCCATACAATTTATCCTCTTTAATTAGTCATTTTGTCTCATGGCTGGGAGGTGAAGATAAGGTACCTGTGGCTGATGATACTTTAAAGTAACTCCAATCAGCTTCTGTTCTTTATAATTTACGTATAGTATATATTAGCTATGCTGTTATGAAAGATTTTTAAATCCCACTATGATGTTGTCTTAATATCGTACCTTGAGCAGGGGCGTAGCCAGGATTATGCTTAAGGAGGGGCAAAAATAGTATATAGGAAAATTTTATACATTTGAGAAGGGGCATTTAGTGTATTTGATCTATATAATTGGAAATGTGTGTATGGAAATGTAATAAGAAAAGGAGTGTGAGGAGGGGCAAATGCCCCATGTGGCTATATAGTGGCTCCGCCCCTGACCTTGAGTGGATGTTAACTTAGATTTTAACTTGAAATCCTAGACTTGTACATATTCGGAATGCCCTTTGTGAGATTATAATTTTATATGAATTCTTTATGAATTTCGATGTGTTGAAACACCATCGTTCTTACCTCTCAAGTACCTTAGGTAAGCACTCACTTTCTACTTTTTGTTGTAATACAGGCTTCAATTTTATTTTTGACTCCCTTCTTCTCGAAGATCATATTGATGCTCAATCTCCAGCCACAGGAATTTGTTACAGGTTTGAACTATGCTCTGCTTTGCCCTGACATTGTATGAGTCCACTTGTTGTATCGATAACCAGAAAATGAGGTGTTTGGGTCAAGTTTGTTCTCTGAGAAGAATAATTGTCATAATAAATTGATAGATCGATTCGTTCAATGTCATAAACTATATCCATTTCTATTTAGAGGGATCAATATTTACGAAGAAAAGTCTGGATGTCATTATTACTAAGAAATTAAGAATATATCCTGAGAAACGTAATGTATATTTGGTTTAATTTTGGGAGTGAAGTGAGGAGGGAAAATAGGAAACAGACAGCCCTAATCTTCACTGACTAGAGTGGACAACTTTTTTGTTTCTATCTATCATCGGCCCTTTCCATTCATCTGTTTATCCACCAGTTTTCCTGTTTATGTCTGATGAGATTTCTGATTTTCACAGGACTTGCTATATTTAGCTGTATGCCTACAACTTTATCTAGTGGAGTGGCTTTGACACGGGTAACTGAATGTTATAAATTCCCAGAAGGTGTCTGCGAATGGTTTCGCAAACCAGAAAGAAAATGTTGCTGTTAGCTTGACTGCAGGTTTGATTTGACAAAACACAGCTAGCTGGAGGGAACTCTGCTCTTGCACTTGCAATGACCTTGGTATCAAATTTATTGGGAATTCTAATTGTAAGTTCTAGTCTTCTGTGCTTGGACTTGTTAACTATTCTTGCTGCAAAGAAAGGACTGAAATCTTTGTTGCATAACAGATACCTTATACTATCTCAAAATTCATAGCTGCTGGAGTTGGGGTAGCTATTCCAACTGAACAGTTGTTAAGAAGCCTTGTTCTCACGCTTTTAGTTCCTCTAATCTTGGGAAAGGTGAAGCTTTACTGTATTTACTAGTTTTATTAATCTATATTTGCATCCTAATTCACTCCATTTATGTTTTCCAATCTAATAAAGATAAGGACATACTTTCTCCAATATTTGCTGCAAAATAGTACTAGCATATAGGATAAGAAAATGTAAAAAAGGTAAAAATCCTCAAGGCATAACTGGAAAGCTAACAGTTGAAATTTTACCTTAAAGTCTGTAATGTTAGGAATGTTCCAATGAGAAAGTAATTTAACTTTTGCCAGTTATGTATTCTTGCTAATAATTTTCCTCTTTTTTCCCCCCAATTAGAATTAACCTGATGCCTTTGAGGTTTGCATTTACTGATTACTTACATCTGTCACTCCAATCAACAGGTTGCTCGAGAACTCTCAAAAGGTGAGACACCTCTACACCCTCTTGGTGTTTTAATAGGACGGCTGGCGAAAAAATAATATTTTATCTGTGAATGCATTTTCTCCTTTTTCATTGTTTCACCAACATCTTGCAGGTATAGCAGACTTTGCAGATGGAAACCGTAAGCTTTTGGCAGTGATCAGCGCAATTTTCCTTAGTTCTGTAAGATGCACAATTTTGATTTGTTCTCACATTTAAATTATGTTATTGTTGTCAGTTTTAAAAACCAAATAAATTTGGGCACCACTTCTATCTTTAGTGACACCAATTGGATATTGTTATATAATTTGAATGTTATCACTTATCAGGTAGTGTCAAGATTATGTGTTGTTAATCTGAGAAAATTCCTTTTAGGGTGATACTTAAATTTACTTCTACAATGTCGTAAATAAGCTGATTATGCTAGCAATATTTCATAAAACAACCCAGTGAGCAGCAACTGACTCACTGTGTTACTGTCTGGAGTGCGTCAGTTCGTCGGTTTAGATCTATAGTCCTCCAAGAACTCAGCTTGAGGAGTGCTAGGTTATAAGTTATGACCCATCTCTTGGTTTGCTGGTCGATTCTTAGTTTACAAGTTTTCATAAATAAACATGACTACCTGTTTCTTCCATTCTTCTTTTTCTGCAACAATCTGATATTGATTGACTATTTTAGAATTGTGGTTGTTGGCCAATATATTGTTTTGAAAAGACTTTCTACTATTTCAAATTTTCTCCTGATCGTTGCCCCTCATGAAGGCCCCTTGGATTCAAGTCAGCAGATCGAGGTCCCTTCTTTTGATGGTGAAGCCTGAAGTTTTCCTCGTAGCTGTTGTCCTGGGAGTGTATGTATATCTTCTTCTTGCAATTAGCTCTTCTCTTATATGCTTTGTGTTATCTCTGAAAGAGATTATAAGTAAGAACTCTTACATGTGCTGTATGTTGTCCAAGCACATACTAATATGTTAAGAAACTTATCAAAACCTTTGCTTGTGTGAGAAATTTTGAAATTATTTGAAGGCCATCTTGTAGAACTGCAATTCTGGAAAAATATGGCTTAGGTCGTTATTATGATGAGGCTCAAACTGAGAGATCAAGCATTACACAATTTCTATAAGTGGATGCCTAGTATTTTATTCTATGGGGTACTGAGCAGGTTCTTGTTAAAGCCAATATCAAAATATCACGTTTCTTAGCACCACAACAGATTCCATGTCTAAAAATGTCTTCATTTCTCACCTCTTTTGTTCTATTCATGGCCTTCCATAGTAAGTTGAATTGCAAAAACTTGGATTGATGTTGTGTAAAGACCCTTTTGTCAGTTGCTCTTTTTCCTCGAATACTATTAAGGTGATTCTGATACTATATGATAGGGAGTTATAGCAGCTGCATCAACTAATTACCTTCCTAACATTTTGCAGGATTCTTCACCTCACCTTATTTTCTTTTAATGCTTTGTTAATCCCGAGTCTTTCGCTTATAACTGGAGGTAGTAAGTCGCCTTTCGCCAAGAAAGAAAATACCAGTGCTCTTCTATTAGTAGCCAGCCAGGTGAGATGCGCTTTGTAGTTATTTTTTTTATTAATTGATGATAAGGAGCGATCGACATTAATTTCTTCTCTAACCCATCTATAGCAATTTACTTGAACATTTAAACAAGAAGGATAAAAGAATTTAAATTACTCACATTTTTGTTACTGTAATATGATATGCCTTCATGCTGTATACTTTTGCAGAAAACCTTGCCGGTGATGGTAGCAGTTGTTGAGCAGCTTGGTGGTGCCTTAGGTGCATCTGGCTTACTAGTCCTTCCATGTGTGGCAGCCCACCTTAACCAGGTGAACAAAGTTTTCTCATCCTCTCTTAGTCTTATCGTACTTGCTTCAGCTGACAAGGATCGTCGTGTTGTAGATTATCATCGACTCCTTTATAGTGAGCCTCTGGAAACGAAAGGAGGGCTCATTTGATAATGCCAAGATAGCATAGACTCTGACATACGTTTATGAGAAGTATAAGTGAAATGGAAATTCATGTAAAAAACACCAGTAGGGGGCCAAACATTCAACTGTCCGTTAGCAGCATCGTCTGCAGACATCACATTCGTAATCGCTTCCTGATCCTCTGAAAATTGATACATGTCTAGGTTGATTTAGATATTACTGTAATGTGGTAACTGGTGACAAAATGGTACTGGGAATGCTTCAACTTTTGAGGAAAATTGAAGGATATTTCACTTTAAATGTGGATCAGAGAAGTTTCAGTTAAAGAAGAACTACCTTGTTGTATTTTCATTGCGAATTTACCATATTCCATTCACGCACCCAAATGTGAATCTTATCCACATGTATATATATAGATATCATAAGCTCAATCTCAGAATCACCACAGTTAGAAATAAATAAAAAAAAATCGAAATATCTTCCCATTTTCTCCTCCTTGCTCTACTCTTAGTCTCTTACCACTTCACTATTTGATGCAAATAAGTTGACAGGTTAGTTGATCATATCTGACTGAACCATGGTCAAATAAATGTTGTTATATACTCTCTGAATCATATACTATAACTCTATAGATATCAACATTCAATATGATCAGGTGATATACCAGAAGAGACTGGTCATCTAACTAATTTGCAACAAGTTAAAAGGCCCGTTGCCAGCAACTTATAGTCAGCATGACATCCTTGCTTATTTTGCCTCGAATGAACTAAGTGGCTAATGCTACCTAATACTACTTTCTCTAATTAAATAACTGTCGAGATAGTTTCATCATCAACGCTCTTATTAAATGGATCAACTATTGATTTATTTGTTATCACTTAAAATATATGTTATCATATTGTTTTTAAATTTAACATATTAATTTATAATAAATATTAGTACTCCTTAAGTAAATTAGATTGTGCATCGCACAAGATTAACACTAGATATTATTACGTCAATAGTTGTCTAAAACATAGTATTATGTACTTAGTAATTAGTACCCGGAAAGTAAATTGGATCGTGTTTGTGCGTTGCACGTGGTAGATACTAGTTCATTATAAAATTCATGTCAGCTTTTTAATGTGGACATAGGGAGAATATTGTTTGAATTTTTCAACTCTGAATTTATTATTTGGTTATTCTAAAAATAGTTTAAAATTTCATTTTTATATCCAAATTCATAACAACTATAATTATAGTCAGATTTTACGTTTGGTGTTCATTTTATTGACCGAATTTAAATCTCCACAAGCAGTGGCGGACGCAGGATTTCGGCTCTGGGGGTCCAATTTACTATAAACAGTTGTAGAATATTTTTCGATATTTACCTCATCGCAACTAGTTATGGCATGACTGGTAGAAAGTTGCGAGATATATAGATGAATAATGTGTATCGAATGATAAAATGATGGTGACAATAACTTTCTTTGTCCACTGAATGTATAGTATGTGTTTTTCGACACGAGAATTTATTTAGTGTTATTTTATAAGTTAAGTAAAGAAATAATAAAGTAATATAGAGAAAAAAATATGGAGATGATGTTGTTTCTGTAATGGGGAGAAATAAATAAGGAGAATTTTTTAATTGCAAAGTGTGTGCGAAGCAAGAAAATGAGGTGTGTCTATTTGTTTTTCGACACGAAATTTTATTTAGTATTATTTTATAATAAGTTAATAAATAAATAATAAAATAAGAGAGAAAAAAAATATAAAGATAATATTTTTATTATTGAGAGTATCAAATAAGGAGAATATTTTATTGCCAGCTTTTGTATTTGAAAAAATGGGAAGCATACAAAAATAATTGGTACTGTGTGAATGAAAGCAATAAAAATGCACATGAAATTGTCCTCAAGCAGACTCAAACCCGAATCTCTTATAAAGGAGACCGTTGCCTCAGCCACTTGCGCTGATTGTTAAATTTATTCATCTCCTGAAACTACTATATATATATAATAATACTTGCAAATGCTGGGGGTTCCATTGGACCCCAGGCCCCATTGTAAGTCCGCCACTATCCACAAGATGTGGTGACGTGTATAGCCGAATTTAAATCTCGGCAAGTTGCAATAACTCGCATTGCCGAATTTAAATCCCGGCAAGCTGCAATAACTCGCATTGCTGAACTAAAATCTCAGCCAGTTGTATCGAGTTAATGAAGAAGAAAAATCCAATTTAAATGGAAAAATAAACATACGAATCTATTTGAATGAGGAAAAGTTCGGCAATGCACGTGCCACACACGTTTCACTAACTGTGCAAATTTATGACTTTAACTACGATATTTAAAATGTTAATTACTACGTATATTAAACAAAATATTGATTTGCAAAATATAGATTGATATCAGTTAAATTCCAAGAATGCTCTAATCACACAAGAATTTTAAAAAAAATCATGAAAATTCTAAAATAATTAAATCCGAAAACAGTGAAATGACATTTTCAACCCTCAGTTTCCAATGGCCAAATTACATTGAGACTACAACCTTTTCAACTTCGTTGCCTAAAACCGTCTTATCAATTGATATCAGATTTTATTATTAGCTTGGGTACCAAGTTGCAATAACTCGCATTGCTGAATTTAAATCTCAGCTAGTTGTACCTAATTGATGAAGAAGAAAAATTCAATTTAAATGGAAAAATCAACACAAGAATCTATTCGAACAAGGAAAAGTTCGGCAAATGCACGTGTCACACACGCTTCACTATCTGTGCAATTTATGACTTTAACTACTCCCTCCGTCCCGGCTAAGATGACACATTGCTTAGTCGGCACGGGGTTTTAGGAGTTATTGGTTAAAATGGTTAATTGGAGAGAGAGAAGGTGGGTGTAAGTATTAAAGTTGAGAGATAAAGAAAGATGGATATTTTAATATGAGTGAGAAAAAGTGGTTGGGTGTATTAATTGGAGAGAGAAAGTTACCCAAAAAGGAAATGTGTCATCTCAGTTGGGACAAACTAAAAAGGAAAACGTGTCATCTTAAGCGGGACGGAGGGAGTACCATTTTAAAAATATTAATTATTATGTATATTAAACAAAATATTAATTTGCAAAATAGATTGATATCAGTTAACATCCAAAAATGGTCTAATTATACAAGAATTTTAAAAAAAAATAATTTTCATAACTTTTAAAAATAATAAAATTCGAAAATAGTAAAATGACATTGTCATCCCTCAATCTCCAATGGCCAAATCACGTCGAGACTGTAACTTTTTCAGCTTCGTTGCCTAAAACCGTCTTACCAAATATTTTCTTACTAGCTTGGGCACCAAGTATGTTTTTGGCAACCAACATGCAGCTCAAGGCTCGGAGTCAGCTTCAGTCAACATGGGCCCATTCAAACCAAGCTCCAAACTCCCTTAAACGCCAAGGATTCTCTCCAAAACCCAGGTTCGGAAACTCCGAGCCTCTAGTTATGGGTTTTCCCGCTATTTAACACTCGCTTACTTAACCGAGTGTAGAAAAGAGGAAAGTATTCATCACTCTCTTCGCTACTTACAAATGAGAATGCATTTTGTCACCTTAGAGTTGTTACTTAACCGATTTGATTTAATATCTGACAATTTATGCTCTTAGATTCCTGAATGGATAGGTAAAAATTCAATCTTGGAACCAATTGAATGTTCATCCAGCTCTAAACTCTTCTGGATCTAGCTCTGATTACATAATTGAGGCAAAAATACCATCTTTATATATATGTGTGTGATTGAGAGAGAGAGATTGGTCGTTTCCAAGAATTGATTTTTTTGAGGAAGAAGGAAACCTTCATGTAGGGTTGAGTTTCTCTCTCTCTCTGTTTCAATGGATGGGGTGTTTGATTTATTCTTTTTTTTTTTTCATTCTTTTTCTGGGTTATGTAAGACTTTTAAGGATGATATTTTTCTTTCTTGTTTGGGAAAAAATGATGTTATTGATGTGAAATCAAGTTAAATGAAGAAAGGAATATTTAGTTCAGATAAAGCCTTTTTTGGCATAAGATTAAAATCAGTGCCAACTTCTTGAATTTAAGATCAAGAGTTAAGTGGTGTTTCTTGATGTTCATAATGGAGAGAAAAAATCAATCTTGACAGAGATTCTTTCATTAAATGTTTACTAGTTTTGTTGCTCACATTCTTCCTGATCAGAATAGTCAGATGGTTGATTTAGGTGGTTTTGTAGTTTGAGTTTATTGACAGTGTTGAGTAATGTGATGCAGGTCATGGCTTGTTGATAGTCGAAGTCTCGCGAGGAAGGTGATCAATGCAGGTCTCACTGCTTCTTGTCGGATCAAGGATTGTGGGGCGAATACCCGATGCCCCAAGTGCCACCATCTGATAGACAACAGTGATGTAAGGAGCTTCATTTTTACTTATCCATCGAGTAGTTGTGTGTTCAATCCTGTTTTCGAGCATGCTGTGTGCTAAGCTACGGAGTTTATCTTGCATCTTCTTCGATTTGTAGTAATGAGAGATCGAATTTCATGACTTGTTCTTTCAATCTAATAGACCACATTGATGCTAGAAACTTATTTTTCACCCATTCATCCTGCTTCGAGTTTATATTGATTCTTCTTGGATTTGTAGTATTGAGCAATGAGAGATTGAGTTTCATGTTCAGATTTCATACAATAGACAACAGTGGTGTAACATTTTCACCCGTTCGTGTAGTGACTCTGTTCGATCGTGTTTCGAGTTTACATTGCTTCTTCTTGGATTTGTACTGACGAGTAATGAGAGTTTGAGTTCCATGACTTGTTCTTTCAGATTTCATCTAATAGACACAAGTGATGCCAGAGGCTTCCTTTTTAGCCATTCATCAAGTAGTCGTGTAACTTTTCTGTTTGATCACGTTTTCGAGCATGCGGTCGAATGCATTGTACTAATGAGTGATTAGAGATTGTGTTTGATGACTTGTTCTTACAGATTCCACATGAATGGCCGGGATTTCCTGCTGGTGTGAAATTTGATCCATCCGATGTGGAGCTGCTGGATCATTTAGCTGCAAAACGAGGCGTGGGGAAATCGGAGCCCCACTTGTTCATCAATGAGTTCATCCCAACTTTGGAAGGAGAAGGGGGGATATGTTACACTCATCCGCAAAATCTTCCCGGTGAGTTAAGTTAGGCCTAATAACTCTCTTGATAATGTGGCAGATTCATGTCTCAAATTTATTTGTTTGCTTCAGGAGACTAGGTGAAGAATGTAATGCATTGCTTCTCGTTTCTTTCGACTTAATCAACAATGAGAAAACAATAATGTAACGCGTCTTACTATATGGAAGACCATCCTCATTCCTGTTTGTGTAGAAACTTTGAGCTTATTAAAATTTTCAGATTGTTTTTATAATGAGTCATAGATTTGATGGTGTAGTGTGTTGAGTTGAGTATTGTCGAGCTATATGTGTGCATAGTTAGATTTCAAATCCGACATGCAATTAGAAAACTCGTAGGTTTTGATGAATTGATGAATGTTTGCAGGAGCCAAGATGGATGGAGGCAGTGCTCATTACTTTTATAGAATTGCCAACGCATACGCAAGTGGCGGGAGGAAGCGCCGTAGAATTGGGGATCAAGAAAGCGCACGCATGCGTTGGCACAAGACAGGCAAAACCAAGCCGGTGGTGGAAAATGGGATACATATAGGTTTTAAGAAAATCATGGTTCTTTACGATACATCGAAGAGGGGATGCAAGGCCGAGAAGTGCAATTGGGTGATGCATCAGTACCATCTCGGGAGCAACAAGGACGAGAAAGAGGGTGAATATGTGGTCTCGAAGATCTTTCATCAGCCCGAGAAGGAGAGTGAGAAGGTTGGAAGTCTTACTTTGGTGAAGGAAGAGTCGGATGTAAAGACAATTCCTGTAATCCCGATGACGCCTAAGTTGACCACTACCGACCCTCCTGGTCAGGACCAAACTACGTATTCGGATTGGCACTCAGACGATTATTTCCTTCAGTCACTACTTCAGGTTGGCAAAATCTTCTAGCATTGCTTCTTTATATTTTGTGGCATTGTTCATTTTTATTGAAGTTGTAGAAATTGTAAGGCTTTTATTGGTAGTACGTTGAATTGAGAGTTGTGAAATTTGAATTTTAGCTTTTAATTCCAAATTCAGTGTTTGATATCATAAAATAATTGGAGTTTTACACATACTATGCACATACACTGCACACACGTACACACCAATCACAAACATGCACACTATGCACACATACACACACGCATTGCATATCACACTGTGCACACACACGCATTGCGCGCGCACACACACGACACATACACTTTTGCTACTCACTCTTGCATTGATAATACATGATGTTTTTACTCATTCATCCACACACGTTTATTGTTTCGTTGACCAGGAAACTGAGCATCTCAATGGATCATATCACGCTTCCTATAGTTCCCGGTTAGAAGATGTTGAGTTCACCACTAGCTTGGCTGGAAACACCGAAGCTGATGATTTCAATCAACCGAACTCCTTATACTGCAACGAGATAGTCGAGTCTAAAGATGCATCTAGTGACTTGAACGCCGTGCACAACAGAGACACCACCAGTTGTTGTGGAATAGGCGAGCTTGTGAACTTAGAGCTCGACGTTGCGCCAGATTTCAACGTAAGCCCATCCTCCGCTTTTATAAATCTGTAACATCATGTCTTTTATCTCACTATTGATAGGTTTTGTATGTCCTTTCTTATCCCTCAGTCACAGGAGTTGCAGTTTTCGTCCCAAGACAGCATATTTGATTCGTTGGACCAATTGTATTAGGACTCGAAACGTCCCATTTTTGCCCCTCTCGTGGTCCCTTCATATGAGCAATAAGATTTCGACTAAAAGCTAGAGTTGATCACAAAGAGAGATGACGAACATAAACCTAATGAGACGCCAATTAAGGTTGTCGAACTCCCTTTGGTATCAGCTGTGGAGGTATGAAATATTAGTTATTAAACTATGTATATAAGTGTTAAACAATGTTGTTTGTAATAATATTCACGTTTGTCTTGTACATATTTTCGGTTTGTTATGGTTGGCTATGATCTTGGATTAAGACTTGATTTTAAATTGTAGGTAGACAACTTGTTGGATATTTTAGTGGAATTGGATTAACTTTTTTGATCGGTTATTGTTATAATGATACATCATTTAAGTATGGAGGTGCAAAGTGCACACTTATTTGAATTTATTATGATGTTAGGGGCGAAGTTCCTAACCAGATGAACGGGGGTCCGGGGGCAGCGCCCCCGGGTAGCGGGGTCCAAGGGGCAGAGCCCCTGGCTGGGGTCGAGCTTGGAAATTTTTTATTTCCAACGAAGTTGCTATATTAGAAATTCATTCGAAAATATAATTTCTGAAAGTCAAAGGACTAATTTGCAATTTCGGAAACCTTTTGAAAATCAGTTATTTTCGGTTAATATTCCCAACGGATGCACTGTTTCGTCAACAGCTGCACCAGTTCGTCTTCTTCAAAATCTGATCAATTCTTCTGGTTCATCATCTCGAAGACACATATGAATTTTCTGTTTTCTCTGAATTTTATCCGATCAAATAAGTTTGGTAGAACCACCGAAATTGATTTGATCTGAAAGTGATTATCACAACTTTCAGATATCCGTTTTTCTGTTCTATATATTGAATCTCCCTAACAAAGATCAAATCAATAATGTCGAACAAAGAAACGATGAAGGAAGGAGCGAAAGGTTTCACGAAGTTGGATAAGTTTGCTGGCCAGGACTTTAGACGCTGGCAAAAGAAGATGCATTTCATGCTGACAAATCTCAAGGTGGTGTACGTTCTGAGTACTCCCATGCCCGAGGCTGTTGAAAATGAAACTCTGGAACAGACGAGGAGGCGGATGAAGTGGGAGAATGATGACTACATATGTCGTGGTCACATCTTAAACGGTATGTCTGATTCTCTATTTGATGTGTATCAAAATGTTGAGTCTGCTAAGGAATTGTGGGATTCCCTCGAAGCCAAATATATGGCAGAAGATGTCTCTAGCAAGAAATTTCTTGTTGGTAACTTTATTAACTATAAAATGGTTGATTCGAGGCCTGTCATGGAACAATACAACGAATTGTTGAGGATATTGAGACAGTTTTCCCAGTATGATATGAAAATGGATGAATCCATTTCTGTCTCTAGTATTATTGATAAACTGCCACCTTCTTGGAAGGATTTTAAAAATAATCTGAAACACAAGAAGGAGGAATTGAACTTGGTCGAACTTGGAAGTGATTTCCAGATTGAACAGTCCATACGAGATATGGAAAAGAGTTCTTTTGGTAATACTAAAAACATGGTTGGTTCTTCTGTGAACATGGTGGAAAAGGGTGAATCCTCAAAGGCTGGTAAAGAGAAACGTAAGTTTCAAGGGAAACGGAAGTTTCAAGGGTATAACAGTAAGGATGGAAATAAGAAGCCTAAGCTGACTTGTTGGAAGTGTGGCAAATCTGGGCGCTTCAAGAAGGATTGTAAGTCTGGAAAGGGTGGAGGAAAAGGGAAAAACGAGGCTGGTTCAAGTGGATCCAAGGATCCCGAGAAGCAATCGGGTTCGTTTTCTGTACCTAATAATCATTCTGTTGAGAATTATTATGCATCAATAATCTCTGAAGCATTTTATGTGCAGGATGATGATCTGTCATGGCGGATTGATTCGGGTGCAACATGTCATGTGTGCAAGGATCGTCAATGGTTCAAGGATTTTAAACCAATTGAAGATGGATCTTCGTTGAAGATGGGCAACGTTGCAACTGAACCAATCAAGGGAATAGGATCTGTTAGCCTAGTATTTACTTCTGGAAATTCCTTAGTATTAGAAAATGTTGTGTATGTACCTGGTATTCGTAAGAATCTAGTTTCTGGCATTGTATTAAATAATTGTGGATGTAAACAAGTGTTAGAAAGTGACAAATACATTCTGTCAAGGCATGGTAATTTTATTGGATTTGGTTATCTATGGGGCATGTTTAGGTTGAATCTAGATGTCTCTTTTGTTAATAATTCTGTTTGCATGACCTCTACAAGTATTAGTAATCATGTTAGTAAATCAGAATTGTGGCATGCTAGACTTGGACATGTACATTATAAGAGATTGAAAGATATGTCGAAAATGAGTTTGATACCAGCATTCGAGTTGAACAATAAAAAGTGTAAAACTTGCATGTTAACTAAAATAACTAGACAACCTTTCAATAAGAATGTCAATAAAGTTACTAAGGTTTTAGAACTTATACATAGAGATTTGTGCGATTTTCATTCAACTCCATCACTTGGTAATAAAAAGTATGTAGTTACTTTTATTGATGATGCTACTAGATTTTGCCATGTCTATCTCTGTCATTCAAAAGATGAAGCTCTTGATAAATTTAAAATCTTTAAAGAAAGTGTAGAGCTTTATCATGGTGTGAAGATTAAAACTCTTCGCACTGATAGGGGAGGTGAGTATTATGATCCAACGTGTTTTGAATCGACTGGTATAGTACATCAAACGACTGCTCCATATACACCACAACAAAATGGTGTAGCTGAAAGAAAGAATAGAACGTTGAAAGAAATGATTAATTCAATGTTGTGTTATTCTGGCCTAAGTGAAGGATTTTGGAGTGAGGCTATGTTAACAGTCTGTTATTTGTTGAATAGAGTTCCTAATAAAAGAAACAAGATAACCCCTTATGAACTTTGGCATAAGAAACCACCAAAATTGAGTTATCTCAGAGTTTGGGGTTGTCGAGCAGTGGTAAGACTAACTGACCCTAAAATGAAAACCATAGGTCAAAGAGGTATAGATTGTGTGTTTCTGGGGTATTCAGAAAATTCTGTTTCCTATAGGTTCTATGTTTTAGAACCCAATGACTATGTATCTGTGCACTCTATTATTGAGTCAAGGGATGCTGAATTTGACAATGAGGATAGATTCACGTCTATACCTAAACCTGGAGGCATGATTGCAAGGTCTAGTAACTCTAATGTTGTAACTGGAAAAGTGATGGATACACCTCCTGAGGCTAGGAGAAGTAGTAGGGCAAGAAAAGCTAAGTCTTTTGGAAATGATTTCCAATTGTACTTACTTGAAGGATCAAGAAATGAAATTAATTTTCAATATCAATATTGTTTTACTATTGGTGATGATACAAGGACCTACAAAGAAGCTATGGCTTCAAGAGATTCTGCATTTTGGAAAGAGGCAATCCAAGAGGAGATGGATTCTATAATCCAAAATGGTACTTGGATACTGACTGATTTACCACCTGGTTGTGAAGCTTTAAATAGCAAATGGATCTTCAAAACGAAGATGAAGGTGGATGGAAGCATAGACAAATATAAAGCCAGATTGGTTATCCAAGACTTTAGACAAAAGGAAGGCATTGACTACTTTGATACCTATGCTCCTGTTGCTAGGATTTCCACAATTAGATTATTGTTAGCACTTGCTATACATATCTTGTAATTCACCAAATGGATGTTAAGACTGCCTTCTTGAATGGTGAATTAAATGAAGAGATTTATATCAAACAACCAGAAGGCTTTGTCATGCCTGGTAATGAACATAAGGTTTGTAAGTTGGTAAAATCTCTTTATGGACTAAAGCAAGCCCCAAGCAATGGCATCAAAAGTTTGATGACGTGGTGTTGTCGAATGGTTTTGTATTAAACCAAGAAGACAAGTGTGTATATACCAAATTTGATGCTACTGGTAAAGGGGTTATCATTTGCCTATATGTGGATGACATGTTGATCTTTGGTACCGACCAAGATCAAGTTGATAAAACAAAGGAATTTTTGTCATCCAAGTTTGAAATGAAAGACATGGAGAAGGCTGATGTGATTCTTGGGATTAAGATCACACATGGAGAACAAGGAATTTCCATTTCTCAATCACATTATATTGAGAAAGTGTTGGAAAAGTTCAACTTCAAAGATTGTTCTTCAGTTAAGACTCCTTTTGATCCTAGTGCAAAACTCGTGCCTAATAAAGGAGTTGTTGTGAATCAGCTTGAACATTCAAAGGCTATTGGATCACTAATGTATGCTATGATTAGTACTAGACCCGATATAGCCTTTGCAGTTGGAAAATTGAGTCGATATACTCATAATCCAAGTTTAATCCATTGGCAAGCAATGAATCGAGTATTTAAATACTTAAAAGGAACCATGGATTATAAGTTGACTTATTCTGGATTTCCTTCTGTTCTTGAAGGATATAAGTTGGATCAGCAATATGGAAGATCATTCTTCCACAAGTGGTTGGGTATTCCGTCTTGGAGGTGGTGCTATATGTTGGGCATCAAAGAAACAAACTTGTATCACGAATTCAACAATGGAATCGGAGTTTGTGGCATTAGCAGCAGCTGGTAAAGAGGCTGAATGGCTAAGAAATCTAATATATGTTCCATTGAGGCCTAAACCGATATCACCTATATCTATCAGATGTGATAGTGCAGCTACCTTGGCTAAGGCATATAGTCAAGTGTATAATGGAAAGTCAAGACACATAGCATGATTCATGAACTTATTATGGATGGTGTGATATCTGTGGAGTTTGTAAGAACTCATGATAACTTAGCCGATCATTTAACCAAAGGGTTAAGTAGAGATCTTGTGCACAAATCGGCTATAGGGATGGGATTAAAGTCCACTGCAAATCTCTGATATTAAGATACCCAATTCCCATTTACTATGACACTAGATGCAGAATTCAATGTGGAAAACTTAATCTTTGGAGATTGGAACACATTTGAAAATCGTCCCAAGGTATGTGTTCAGACCTGCAAGTTAAGGAGGTTGAATATATATATATTCTTAATAGTTCTTTTGAAAAATTGCAAATGTAGGTGCAAGAATAAAGGAGCTACCTATATAAGCATGAAGTTTAGCCGCTTCAAGAAGCTGGGACTTGGTTTCGACATGTTTATGAAGGATAAGGACATAGGCTAGTAAAATATAGTGTCAAGATAGAACATATTCGTATGTAAACTTTTGTGTACATTATCTTCGTGTATTCAATGTGAGTTCCTAGGGTTCAATCCTTAGAGACACCCGAGGTATTAGAATATTTGGAATGTGTAATGTACTAATATGGAATTCAATCGTTACGATATTTCATTTATGCAAAAGTTTGAATGTTGGAGATGACTTGTTTTAGTTAATCAAGGATTGCACTAAAATAGGGGAGGATTGTTGGATATTTTAGTGTAATTGGATTAACTTGATTGATCGGTTATTGTTATAATGATACATCATTTAAGTATGGAGGTGCGGAGTGCACTCTTATTTTAATTCATTATGATGTTAGGGGCGAAGCCCCAAACAGATGAACAGGGGTCCGGGGGCAGCGCCCCCGGGTAGCGGGGTCCAAGGGGCAGAGCCCCTGGCTGGTGTCGAGCTTGGAAATTTTTTATTTCCAACGAAGTTGCTGTATTAGAAATTCATCCGAAAATATAATTTCTGCAAGTCAAAGGACTAATTTGCAATTTCGGAAACCTTTTGAAAATCAGTTATTTTCGGTTAATATTCTCAACGGATGCACTGTTTCGTCAATAGCTGCACCGGTTCGTCTTCTTTAAAAACTGATCAATTTTTCTGGTTCATCATCTCGAAGACACATATGAATTTTCTGATTTCTCTGAATTTTATCCGATCAAATAAGTTTGGTAGAACCACCGAAATTGATTTGATCTGAAAGTGATTATCACGAATTTCAGATATCCGTTTTTCTGTTCTATATATTGAATCTCCCTAACACAACTCAACTTCTGACAAACATAATCGAATCCTCATAATTTCATTTTTAGTAAATTCAACTTAGTAAGACCTAAATATAATTTCAAAAAAAAAAGAGGTTGGAGGGGCTTAAGCCCCCCATATTCTATGCTCTGAGATAATGCGAACTTGGTTGAAATACACGGACCAACAAATATATATATATATATATATATATATATATAGGGTTGCGTTAGTGTGCTAACTAATTTACAGCAATAACTAATAACTTTCAATATTGTGTATTAAAATTATCATCACAAAGATATAATTATATCAATACAACATGTAAATTTAAAATGTCAATACAAAGACATAAGTTTATCAACACAAGAAGATTGATAAATTTATGTCTTTGTGTTGATGTTTTTAACATACAAAATTGATATTAGTTATTAGTTATTACCGTAACTTAGTTAGTATTTGATCATACACCATATATTAACTAAGTTACGGTAATAACTAAATAACTAATATCAATTTTGTATGTTAAAAACATCAACACAAAGACATAAACTTATCAATCTTCTTGTGTTGATAAACTTATGTCTTTGTGTTGACATTTTAAATTTACATGTTGTATTGATATAATTATATCTTTGTGTTAAATAATTTTAATACACAATATATATATATATATATATATATATATATAGGGGTGTATTAGGGTCCTTCACAGTTTTTGGTGTTAAGCTTCAAACAAATCACAGCTCTTGGATCATTGAATTGGATGGTTGTGATCAATGCACTATTGGACTATAATGTTGCATTATTAATCGGTGTACATTATTAGAATGAAAATCTACATTATTAGATTATAATGCTACATTATTAGTCGATATACATTATTAGAATGAAAATGTTAAATGACACGTGGCATTAATCTAACCGTTAGATGACAAAATCGCAGGGCTGAGATTCAGTTGAATGTTTGAACAAAATATAGAAAAAGGATATGAATACATCCCTATATATATATATATATATATATATGTATATATATATATAGTTGTGATCAATGTCGAACCAATTTTAAAGACCGAACTAGAGACCAAATCTGGGCCATTAGATCTAGATTTTTTGATGAGATGTGCTGCTGTGAAATTTTTTTCGGCTTCATTACAAGCCCATTTTACTTCATTATATAGGTTTATTACTTCATTCTGTACGTAATACCTTGAAACTGCAACATGTTTTTACTTGCTTCCAATAGGTTTTGAAATGATTCAACATATGCTTCATTCAAATCCATTGACGTGGGTTTTTGCTTGATTAACATTTAAAAATGCAATTTATTCAAGTGAGTTTATTACTTGATTCAGAAACGTTATTACTTCATTGGATAAGATTTTTACTTCATTCCCGTAGGACTTCAAATGCTTCTACACATACTTCATTCCAATAATTTATTACATTATTCCATGTGTTTATTAAACCATATTAGCGCCATGACGTTGGTGATAGATATTGTAGAGAGAAAGAACGACACGCGACGGCGAAACCACATTTACGTACTGGAATGAAGTAAAAACCTATTGGAATGAAGTAAAAACCTACTAGAATGAAGTAATATATTCTGGAACGAAGTTAAATCTTCGTAACATGTTAGTATGACTTATTTACCTTCAGATGAATTAAAATAGACTCGTGATGAAGGCGAAAATAATTTATAAATTTCTGTATCTTATCCATGAAAAACTAGATCTAAAAGCCCTAATTTGGTGGGGTTCGGTGGTTCGGTCTTTAAGAGTGGATTTGTGGATAATGGGACTCTCTCTCTCTCTCTATATATATATATATATATAATATATATAGGGATGTGATCAGGTCCATAAGTGAAATTCTGTCAAAAATCAAAGCAAATCTTAGCCATTGGATCATGTGATGTAACCGTTAGATTAATGCCACGTGTCACCTAATAATGTAGATTGTGTAGTCCAATAATGTCATTCGGCTAATAATGTAACGCGATTTAGTCTAATAATGTAGATTGTGCAGTCTAATAATGTTGCTCGGCTAATAATGTAACGCTTATACTGTAATAATGTAGCTCGGATATTATGATCACAACCATCCAATCAAAGGATCTAAGGGCCGAGATTTGCTTTGATTTTTGACAGAATTTGCCTTATGGACCATAGTGCTCCCATATATATATATATATATATATATATATATATATATAGGGGTGCACTAGGGTGCCACCATAGATAGGATAACACCATACCACCAACATAGTCCGTTAGATCTCATTTATGGACGCCTAAGATTAAGTTTCGTGAAAAAACACGGGTTTGCAGTATACAGTATTAGATATTGCAGTCTATTGTATTAGATATTGCAGTCGTAGTAAACTGCAATATTGTTGTGGTAAGACTGCAATATTCAATAAACAGCACTGCAATCTGGTAACGTAAAATTAGAAATTTCCTATTTTACCCCTCCGTGTTTTTACACGTGGCAGCATGACAAACACACGATTTTCAGATCCAATGGCCTAAAATAGTGGTATGGTGTTACAATAAAGAGGGTTGTCATCTTAGTACATCCCTATATATATATATATATAGGGTTGTGATCAATTGCTAACTAATTAGCAATCCCAAACTAAGACTAAATCTTAGCCATTAGATTAGAAGATCTAGTGGTTGAAATAATGCCACATAGATTATATTTTTAATTAAGAAAAATTAATAAATAAAATTAGAAGGTATTAATGTGAATTCCCTCTCAAAAAATCTCAATAAAACCATGTAAAAATCTCAATAAATATGTGTTGATATTTTCTTATACTAGTGTTGATATTCTTATGATATTTGTAATACACTATGTTGATATAAAAAACATTCATGAAAATTATCATATGATAACATAATGACGATATTACCCTTTTATTGATATTTTGTCTACTATTTATTGAGATTCGTAAGATTTAATCTCATCCACTCATTTTAAAATCTAAGGGTGGAGATTTGGTCTTGATTTTGGATTAGGGTGCTATAAGTATTAGAATATGACACTATATATATATAGGGGCATGTTAGGGTGCCACCACCCCTTAAAATAACACCATACCACCATTCCTAGCCAATCATTTGTACACGTGGACGAATAATAAGCTGCCACGTGGCAAAAAAAAATCTGAAAAAGACGGCCAGCAATTTGTTGGTCTTTATACAACAATTTTTCTTGTCCAGCAATATCCGACACACTATACAACAATATATAAATTGATGTGTAGTGTTTGTAATATTGTTGTGTAGCGTTTATAATATTGCTGTATAAGTGGTGTCACGGTGTCACTTTAATAGAGGTTGTCATTTTAACACAAACCTATATATATATATATATATATATAGGGTGCCACCATCCCTTAAAATAACACCATACCACCATTTCTAGCCAATCATTTGTACACGTGGACGAATAATAAGCTGCCACGTGGCAAAAAAAAAAAAAAAAAAACCAAAAAAGACGGGCAGCAATTTTGTAGCCTTTAAACAGCAATTTTTCTTGAACAGCAATATCCAACACGTTAGACAGCAATCTATAGATTGCTGTCTAACGTGTTGGATATTGCTGTGTAGCGTTTATAATATTGCTGTATAAGCGTTGTCACGTTGTCATTTTAAGAGGGGTTGTCATTTTAACACAAAAATCAAAGCAAATCTCAGCCATTGGATCCTGTGATGTAACCGTTAGATTAATGCCACGTGTCATCTAATAATGTAGATTGTGTAGTCTAATAATGTAGCTCGACGAATAATGTAACGCGCTTTAGTCTAATAATGTAGATTGTGTAGTCTAATAATGTAGTTCAGCTAATAATGTAACGCTTATACTGTAATAATGTAGCTCAGATATTATGATCACAACCATCCAATCTAAGGATCCAAGGGCGGAGATTCACTTTGATATTTGACAGGATTTCACTTATGGACCATAGCGCACCCCTATATATATATATATATATATATATATATATAGGGGTGCACTAGGGTGCCACCATAGATAGGATTAAGTTTCGTGAAAAAACACGGGTTTATGGACGCTTAGGATTAAGTTTATGGATCTCGTTAGATCTCGTTTATGGACGCTTAGGATTAAGTTTCGTGAAAAAACACGGGTTTGCAGTCTACTGTATTAGATATTGCAGTCTACTATATTAGATATTGCAGTCGTGGTAAACTGCAATATTGTTGTGGTAAGACTGCAATATTCAATGAACAACACTGCAATCTGGTAACGTAAAATTAGAAATTTCCTATTTTACCCCTCCGTATTTTTACACGTGGCAGCATGACAAGCACACGATTTTCAGATCCAATGGCATAAAATGGTGGTATGGTGAGGGGTAAAATAGGAAATTTCTAATTTTACGTTACCAGATTGCAGTGTTGTTCATTAAATATTGCAGTCTTACCACAACAATATTGCAGTTTACCGCGACTGCAATATCTAATACAGTAGACTGCAATATCTAATACAATAGACTGCAAACCCGTGTTTCTTCACGAAACTTAATCCTAGGCATCCATAAATGAGATCTAACGGACTATATTGGTGGTATGGTGTTATCCTATCTATGGTGGCACCATAGTGCACCCCTATATATATATATATATAGGGGTGCGTTAAAATGACAACACTCTTAAAATGACACTGTGACACCACGCTAGACTGCAATATTATATATGCTAGACTGCAATAGTGTAAACGCTAGACTGCAATATACATCAATCTACAACAATCTATAGATTGCAGTCTAGCGTATTGGATATTGCAGGCCGCGTCACCTTGCAGTCTAGAGTATTCGATATTGCAGTTTAGAGTATTGGATGTTGCAGTCTGCGTAAATTATCCCTTGCGAATTTTTTATGATTGCCACATGGCAGCTGATTATTCGTCCACGTGTACAAATCATTGGCTATGAATGGTGGTATGTTGTTATTTTAAGAGGGGTTTTCATTTTAACACATCCATATATATATATATATATATATATAGGGATGTACTAATATGCTAACTAATTTTAAAGTGCTAACGTACATCCAATCACGTGCTGCCACGTGGCACGAAAAATGCAATATTATATATAGAAAAATGCAATATGAATTTCGACAGATTGCATTTTTGTTATATGAAGATTGCATTTTTTATTGTTGAGTTTTGCATTTTTGATATTGACTGTTTAATTTGCATTTTATATCTATACGGATTGCATTTATATATGTGAAAATGCAAAACTTAACAATAAAAAATGCAATTTATGTGAAATGCAAAACTTAACAATAAAAAATGCAATTTTCCTATAACTAAAATGCAATCTGCGAAAATGCATGAACAACTTAACAAATGTGTATTGCATTTTTATATATACAATATTGCATTTTTTGTGCCACATGGCAGCACGTGGTTGGATGTACGTTAGCACTCTAATTAAGGATGTGCCCTAGTGCTCCCTAGGGATGTACTAATATGCTAACTAATTTTAAAGTGCTAACGTACATCCAATCACGTGCTGCCACGTGGCACGAAAAATGCAATATTATATACAGAAAAATGCAATATGAATTTCGACAGATTGCATTTTTGTTATATGAAGATTGCATTTTTTATTGTTGAGTTTTGCATTTTCGATATTGACTGTTTAATTTGCATTTTATATCTATACGGATTGCATTCATATATGTGAAAATGCAAAACTTAACAATATAAAATGCAATTTTGTGAAAATGCAAAACTTAACAATTAAAAATGCAATTTTCCTATAACTAAAATGCAATCTGCAGAAATGCATGAACAACTTCACAAATGTGTATTGCATTTTTATATATACAATATTGCATTTTTCGTGCCACATGGCAGCACGTGGTTGGATGTATGTTAGCACTCTAATTAAGGATGCGCCCTAGTGCTCCCCTATATATATATATATATATATAGGGAAGTGATCAATTGCTGACTCATTATTTAATTGCTAACTACAACTAATTTAAGGCCACATGATTTTAAAAAATGTGTGGTCTACAATTTGCCACGTGTAATTTTCGTTTTTATTAATTAAATCGAAAAAAATTTAAAAAAACGCCAAATTAGGGTTTTGGATGAAAATGTCAATATAGTGTTTTGAAAATATCAACACAATGCTTTGAGAATGTCAACACTAATTTAGGATTGACATTGTATATGCTTTATATTGACATATTATCTTTGTTGTATTGACATTAGCCTGTGTACGAAAAATACGAAAATTCTAGATTTTGTTTTTCAAATTTTGACGTCGGAACATATGCATGTAGTATATCGTTGGAATCCTTATAAAATTATCTTTAATTTGATATATGTTATATGAATTTACAGTTTTGGGATTTCTTTTAAAAGTTAGTTATAACTAACTTGACATTAATACCCCTGATTTTTATTGGAATTAATCCTATAGCCTTATTGACGTTTTTTGTTGATCGTATTGACATTTTGTGGTTAATGATCTAGACCTTTAAAATGACATCTGGCAGTTTAGATTTATTATTAAAATGAATAAAAATATTGTTAAAGGCTATTTCTAGAATTCACAATTGCAGCGGTTTCTTCTGAAATGCAATTCACGGTATTTCTTCCTTCTCTCTTTCTTCTATTTTCGGCATTTATCTCAGAAATCTGTAGAAAAAACGCCATAGCTATATTCAGTGTGTGCGATTGTTTTAATCTTAAGCGCTATTTTCATTCTCTTCTCTGAAATTTTTCCTTCAATATTAAGTCAATCTATAGAGAATGATGTTCCCGCTGATATCCATTTCACTGATTTTGAAGACGGTAAGAGGCACTTTCCTTATTTTTCTTCAATTTAGGAGGATACTGAATTTTTGTGTTACTTCTGTCTATCTTCAGTCGTTAGTCAATCCATGGAGAATGATGTTCCCGTTGACACGAATATGACCTATTTTGCAGGCGGTAAGAATAATTTCTAATCGTGTAATTCTGTTTTTAGATTTTGTTGGTTATCTATGTGATTCAACTTTACGTAATTGTGGAGTGTATTTTTTTATACGTGAACTCAAATTCTGACAGATCGTGTAGGATGTCGCAAAGCAGATTGCACTGTTATTAATTTGTTGTGTTGCTTTCTGATGGTGATCCATTTGCATTGCTTAGTTGATAAAATATATTTGCTTTGTTAAATATGTTTTGTTGCTAAATTAGTTGGCTCCATTTGCTTTTGCTATTGTTACAATATCTCATATTGCTTGCTTAAAATTATTAATTGACAAACAATTGCAGAGACAAATATAATGTATTGCTTCTTTGTTTGAATGACAATGCTTGTTGTGCTTTAATTCAACTATGAGTTTGTCTCTCCAGTTTGCTTGATGCAATACCATTTGTTGCTTGGTTCTTTTGATAGTATTGCTTTTTTTATATCCTACGCAACTGCTTGTGTCCCCGAGTGCCCTGACAAACTAAAACCATTCGTCGGCAACACTTTGGACGCTGAAATTGCTTTCTACGATGCTTATGCTCGTGAAGCTGGCTTCGACACCCGGAAACGTGGAATCAAATCTTCACGTGAGTGTGTTACTTGGCAATATATTGTGTGCAACAGACAAGGGTTGAAGAATGAGATTGAAATGGATCATATTCATGCTCGTGAAGGATTTATTAACAAGCGCAGAAGAACCTCTAAAAGATGTGACTGTAAGGCTAGAATCTCATTGAGGCTAGAAGGATTTTAATTACTATCCACTGTATCTCAGTTGTAGAACTTATTACCAACTGATGGGATATATTCATTTTACTGTTTGATTAAGTTTATGGATTTGCTTAGATTGCTTGGACACATTCAATTTATTGCTTGTTAATGTTTATGGTTTTGCTTGGATTTAATATAAGCAACTGCTTGCATATATAGGATTGCGTGTTAATATTGCTTTAGTTGCCAGTAGATCCAAATGAATACTTTTGTTAGTAGAATGTTGTAGACAGTACTTATAACCAAATGCTTGGTTACATTAAATTTAATGCTTGATTATGTTTATGGATTTGCTTGGTTGATATTGAATTACTTTATTTTGGTTTCCTAATTAGTGTTCAAACATATTTCACTTTATTGTTTGTTAATGTTTATGGTTTTGCTTGGATTTACTATAAGCATCTGCTTGCATATACAGGCTTGCATGTTAATATCGATTTAGTTGCTGATAGATGCGAATGAATACTTTTGTTAGTAGAATGTTGTAGACTGTACTTATAACCAAATGCTTGGTTACATTAAATTTAATGCTTGATTATGTTTATGGATTTGCTTGGTTGGTATTGCATTAATTTATTTTGATTTCCTAATTTCAACTATTCGAATATATTTCGCCATAAAGAAAAGAATAATAAAACGAATAACAAAATTTTAAAACAAAAAAACCCTTAAACCAAAACTGACCAATATTCAAAACAAATTCTAATCAGAACAAAGTAATTGTCACTTTTCAAAATCAATGTAATTCATCATTCAAGGTTTTGGAAAATTTGCCACCATCTTTTCAACATCAACGGTTCCTTTACTTTGTGCCTCTTTCACGTGGCTTGTTGTTGTTCTCATCATGTAATCAATGACCTTGTTTTCGTTACTATAAACCATAGTTGTAACGAAATTCGCACAGAGCAATTGGAATGCCTTCGATGGCTTGTTGGTAAGGTCGCACTTCCAATCTTTAACCTTTAAAGCAAGCAAATATGCAACCATAAATAAGCAAAAATGTAAAATGAACTTACACCCAAGCAAACAATAACAAAGAACCAAGCAACAAACCAAATAAGAACAAGCAATTCTTAATGCCCACAAAAACGTAATCAAAATGTATGAAAGAGGGTCTACCATCATACCAAGCATTTTTTAACTCTAGAAAAAACAAAGAATCAATCTTCAATAAGCAACCAAATACATTTTTAAAAGCACCAACATTTTCCTAACTCTACAATAAGCAAAAAATCAATATTCAATAAGAGGATACATACATTTTAATAACACCCAAGCAAACAACATCAAAGAATAAAGCAACAAAAACACTTAAAACAACCTATTGTAAATGACCAAAAAAACATAACAAAAACATTTGAAACAGGGTCGATCATGAGACCAAGCATTTTCTAACCTTAGAATAAGCAAAGAATGAATATTCAATAAGCAAACAAATACTTTTAAATGAGACCCAGCACTTCCTAACATTAGAATAAGCAGACAAATTGATTTTAATGAGACCCAAGCAAACTACAACATAGTACAAAACAACAACAACACTTAAAACAAGCAATTCTAAATGTGTATTTAAATCAAACGTGTACTTTTCTATCATCATACCAAGCATTTTTTAACTGTAGAAAAAGCAAAGAACCAATTTTCAATAAGCAACCAAATACATTTTTAAAAGCACCCAGCATTTTCCTAACTCTACAATAAGCAAAAAATCAATATTCAATAAGAGGATACACACATTTTAATGACACCCAAGCAAACAACATCAAAGAATAAAGCAACAAAAACACTTAAAACAAGCTATTCTAAATGACCAAAAAAACTTGACAAAAACATTTGAAACAGGGTCGGTGATGAGACCAAGCATTTTCTAACCTTAGAATAAGCAAATAATGAATATTATTTAAGCAAACAATTACTACCTCTGTCCCTAAAAAATTGATACATATTACCATTTCGGTCCGTCCCTGAAAATTTGATACACTTCACTTTTACCATTTTTGGTAGTGGACCTCATATTCCACTAACTTATTCTTACTCACATTTTATTATAAAACTAATATTTTAAAAGTAGGACCCACATCCCACCAACTTTTTCAACTCACTTTCCATTACATTTCTTAAAACCCGTGCCGGGTCAAAGTGTAGCAAATTTTGGGGGACGGAGGTAGTACTTTTTAATGACACCCAGCACATCCTAACATTAGAATAAACAAAATATCAATCTTCAGTAAGCAAACAAATTGATTTTAATGACACCTAAGCAAACTACAACATAGTACAAAGCAACAACAACACTTCAAACAAGCAATTCTAAATGTGTATTTAAATCAAATGTGTTTTTAATTTTTTGCAACAAAACAACCAACAAAATTAGATTATCATGCTCCAGATTAAGAAAAAAATCCATCTTTCGATTTTTTGTTTTGTTCAATTTAACGCAACCGATTAAGCAAAAAATCCATCTTTGGATTTTTTGTTTTGTTCAATCTAACTCCAGAATAAGCAAAAAAATCCTACTCTATGCTACAGCATCAACCAAGAATATAGAAAAAAATCAAACAAGATCATAGAACAAAGCATCAAACAAGCCCTAGGAATCAAGGTTTACGCATGCAATCCAAAAACTAAGTGAAAACAGGTACGACAACTTACCGATAATGACCCAGAAATCCCTGGAGAGCGCCGATTTCAAGCTTCAATCGCCAATTTAAAACTTCAATGGTCGTTTACGGGAGAACCACAAACCGCTGGGGGGAGGATTTCAAACTCCAACCGCCGATTTTCAAGCTTCTGATTGGGCAATTGCACAAGGAAAAGAAGAGAACCACAAATCGCTGGGGGAGGATTTCGGTGAGAGTAAGCAGTCTAGGGTTTGCTTAAATAGATGAAGAAACACGGTGGATGATCGGATTTGCATAAATCGGTAGATTATCAGATTGGGAGATTGGGAGATTGGGAGATTTGGAGAGAGAAATGATTCAGTTTCTCACCTAGTGGGCATACGTTATAACTTGGTGGTAGAGAGAGGATGAATCAGCGCCCAAAAATACCGCGATTTACCATTCCCTATTCGAATTTAATTGCAAGCAGAAAGACAAAATTACCCTGCAAAGCGATCCATTATTCACGACCAAGCAATCCGTGCTCTATTTCTAAAATCCAATCTAAGCCATCTATATAGGAGATCTGACGGTTAATAACGGTGTTACATTGTCACTTTAATATAGGTGGCACCCTAGTGTGCCCCTTATATATATATATAGTTGATGATAGTTGGATAATTGATGTGTATGCAATTTTATGAATCGTTATTTCCTTCTAATCGTTAGTAATTGATGAGTATGCATTTTTTTCAATTTGCTATTTCTCTGTATATGCAATTATTTGATCTATGTATGCAATTTTCTTATTCAGCTTATGCGTTAATTGCTTGACGAGAGTGTAGTGAATTGCTTGATTAAACATTATGGGTTGCTTTATCTATACTCAGATAAAAAAAGTAGTAGTGAATTGCTTAACTGTGATTGATTAAGCTTATGCGGTGGTGAATTGCTCAATTAAACATTATGGATTTCTTTAAATAGTAGTGAATTACTTCACTGTGTTTGATTAATTGTTTGTCTACATAATACAAATTGCTTGCCCAGAATCTAATTCTAAAAACTAAACTGAATTGCTTGAGTAGTGAGTGATAATTGCTTATATTATCCAATTGCATGCTTGCTTGCAGATGTCAATATTTCTTTTTCATTTGAAAGTGCTTCCTATGTAGCCGCGAAGATACTGTTTGTTTTGCTATTGGCTTTGCATTTGCTCATGTTTCGTTTTAGCAATAGTTGTTAAGCTATGATATGTTGGTTGATGCACTATTATCCTCAGAGGTTTGGAAAATTGAAAATTGAGTATAGATCTATTTGGTACGATTTGTTTTTTTATTGTTCCACAATGCGTATTTGACTGCTTAATAAATGGAAAAATGATTGATGGGTTGTGGTGAATCGCTTGATTAAACATTATGGATTCTTTTAACTACACTTAAGCAAAAAATAGTAGCGAATTGCTTCAGTGCTTTTGATTAATTGCTTGTCTACATAATATATATTGCTTGCCTTGAATTTAATTTCAAAAACTAAAATGAATTGCTTGACTAGTGAGTGATAATTGCTTATGTTTTCCAATTTGTGTGCTTGCTCGCATATGTCAATCCTTCTTATTAGACTCTAAAATTCTGTTTGCTTATTGATTACGTTGATTGCTTCTTGTTTCTATTGCCCCCTTAATGACTAAGTACCATAACCGACTGTTGTTGCTTTGCATGTAACGCATTCTAAATTCCATGCTTGCTCCTTTTGGGTTCTTTTATTGATTGATTATTAATCACTTTCAAGATTGCATTTGTATGAATCGGTGTTTGCTTGTAACGCTTTGAAAAGCATTAAGAATTGCTTGTTTTTATTGCTTTGTTGCTTGGTTGGTAATAGATGGAGTGCACTTTTGAATTACGGGATGCCGTTGGTGTGGTTCCTGCGCACTAATGACACTTGATTGAGCCTTGGTAATTGCTTTGTTTTGTTTTATTGTTTGCTTGGTGTGCAACAGATACAGTACAAATGTGTAATTCTAGTGAGGTGTGCTTGGTTCACTTATATTCTTTTCTTGGTTGCCAACTGATTTTTTGTTTACTTATTAAGAACTGAGTATTTGCTTGTTCTAAAGTTATTATATGCTTTAGATTATTTGTTTTGTTTTATTTGTATTTATTTTGGTAATGCAACGCAGGACTCAATTATATAATGGTGAGAAAGATGAAGGCAGCCGAAGAGGAATGAGAAAGACAATCTGTCGAAGCTCGCAGTCAGACAGAAATCTGACTTTATTTTGTTTTGAATTCCAATGATGTTTTTTGACAATGACCATAACTTTATTTTGTTTTGAATTTGTTGGACGAAATCTAGGTACTCAATGAGTTTTGGTATGTTTTACTGTAGACATTACTGGTTTTTGAAGTCAAAGTTACTTTTGTCTTTATCATATTGAGATTAAGAACTTTAATGAAACATAATATGATCAATTATTATTATAAGCAAATGGTGCCGAACAGACAAGCAAATCATCAAACCTAACCAAACGAAATTGTAGTTTCAAAAATCAATTGCGAATATTATTCAAAATCAATCACAAATCGATTTGCAATATTGTAAAAGAATATATAACCGACTCTGTTGCAACCAAGTATAAATTTCCATGAAAATGTGATACATTAGTATTTTAAGAGCACTACTATTGCATAAGGAAACAATGAATATAAAAGCAGTAAAAACAATGTAATCAAGCAATCTGGCATCAAAAACTTTGATATGCAATTTCTGAATCAAAGGCAAGCAATAAAACAATTGTAAACAAGCAATTTGATTATTCTTTTTCATCCACCCTCTTGCAATTCCTAGAGTCGTGGGGGCCTTATTCCCCACAGTTCCTACACCTACGCAGTGGTTTGTCATTAAACTTAATAGCCTTATATTTTGGCGATACCAAACGGCTGACAATTCTGTGTGCCAAAACCAGATGCCCGAGCATAAGCGTTGTAGAAAGCAATTCTTTTGTCTACGGTTTTGAATTTCTGACCAACGAATGGTTTGAGGTTGTCGGGGCAATTAAGCTCACATGCAACTATATAGCATAAGAAATAAATAGCAAATGCTTAATTATGAAAAGAAAAGGGCATCGTGACTGAAAACACAAATACGGAATGACTGTTACAATAAGCAAAATATAGTACACACACAAGCAACTAGGCAAATATTACTAAGCAATCAACAATACGAAGTAATGGTTGACTATTACATCAAGCAGTCATGCAATCTATTATCTACTCCTATTTGTAAAATCGAAAAGGAGTATACATGAAGGAAAAACAGTGCTAAGCAATTTCAGAATTACAAAAAAGCATTATAACAAATGGTTGCAAGCAATTTGAGATAATCACGGACCAAACGACATGTATTATTGTGGTAATATGGTAGGGACATGAAATTCCAGACGCAAAAGCAAGCAATATAGCAAATGTATACCAACATGAAATATGCAGTCATTGGATATGAATTTCAACTCCATGAGTTTCAATTGCACATTAATTTCAATTGCAAATTCATAAAATTAAAGTGGGGAACTAAAACAATTGTCGATCAAATTGAATCAGGGGAACATACACAGCCAAATTCTCGAAATCAGGGAGATGAATTGCATATTGAATCGATTAAGTTGAATTGCAAAACATATTCACAAAACTCTAGTTCAAATTCCTGATTAAAGATGAACATAATGAAGTTGAAGAATTTATTACATTCTGGAAAATCAACGATTCCGTCTATATCAGAACGCTCATTCTACATTGATTGAATGAATTGAAGATTTAATTAACAATTGGAGAGTTTGAGCGTCAACAATTAAAATTAGCTCAGCCAAAATCTGCTTCAAATTATCGTGAATATGTTCCAAAGTTGAAGAAAGAGAGAAAAGGAAAATCACGTGAATTATGCTGGGAGAGAAACAGATGGAATTGTGTTTCCATCTCCACCCTCCACCGTTATTTTCTGATTTTTTTTATATTTTTTTTATAAATGAAAATCTGCCATATGTCAATCTAAGAATGCATCTGCTCTTATATCTAACGGTACACATTGGTGGTACAGTGTCACTCAAAATAGCATTGTCATTTTAGCATTCCTCTCTCTCTCTATATATATATTGAGTTCCTATTCTTTGCTTGAAATTTTGGAGATTGTGTGGAGAGTTATTCGAGTACTGATACATGCATCCGAGGTTCGTCGATCTAAGCAGTTGAGTTTCAATATATTTGTAATGAGCTTTTTAAATGTTATAAAGTCTTGAGGATATTAATTGAGTAGCTTACATGTTTATGCCTACCTTGTTTATATGGTACATATACTCTTAACTCTTCAAGGCAAGCGGATACCACGAGTTTCGATTTACTATTGGTAAAGTGTGAGAAAAATAAAAAGAAAAATTAGTTGTAATATTCCATTGTTCCACGATAGTAGAGTCATTTCATTCATGCACTCATTTTGGAAAATAATTAAAAATAATTAAAGTAAAGAAAAAGTAAAATAAGAGAGAGAATACTGTAGATAAGACTCTTCTCTACATTATTCTCTCTTACTCTACTCTCTCTTCACTTTAACTATTTATTAGTACTCCCTCTGTCCCAAGATATTAGACCCATATACCATTTTGGGGTGTCCCAACATACTTGAGTCATTTCTATTTATGGTAAAAATTTACTTTATTACCAACTCCATTTACATCACTAAACAACATCTCCTAAATTCATGTGCCCAAAAGAAATGGGTCTAATATCTTGGGATGGAGAGAGTACCATTTTTTGAAAATGAATACAGAAAAAGAAATGATTCTACTACTATGGAACGCATGATAATATTATAAATGGGAAATAGAACTCACCATCATATTAGATACTCTCCCATTCTCTCAATAGTTATCACTGTTTGACTTTGCACAAGTTTTAATAAATGTAGTGAAAAGTGGGTGGAAAAAATTAATGAAATATGAGTTCTATTTTTATATTAATTTTATAATAAAATGTGAGGAGATTGAATTAGTGGAATTTGTGGTCCATTAAAAAATAATAAAAAAATAGGATGCCAGTTAAAATTTTCCACAAATAATCTAAAACTTCATAAGTTATTGATGACTATATCACAAATAAATAACAAGAACTAGCTATGCTGGGGAAATTCAATTCGAGCGATATTATGAAGCAAGAATGAAAATTCAGATAGTTAGCATTGTTGGATAGGCATATATCCCATACTTTTGAAATATATTAGGTTAATATTTATTTTTTTTCTTCATAAAATATTAAACTTCCTCCGTTTTTTAAAAATAGAAACTTTTGAAACAACACGGTTTTAATGCAAAATTGGTAACGTAAAAGTGAGATATAAAGAAAAATGCATTGGTGGAAAATAAGTTAGAGAGAAAGAAGTTTCCCTAAAATGGAAAGTTTCTATTTTTTAGAAACGAATCAAAACGGAAAGAGTTTTTATTTTTAGGAAACGGGTGGAGTAGTTCTTAGCTCAATTCACTATGTTTACGAATTTAACAATTTCATAATTTCGATTTTAATTCTTTGCATTCAACGGTCTTAATTTCCTTAAATTCTTAATTTTGGGAACATTATATCGAACTTTGATAAAAAAAAGTCCCTTGTTCTTAACTGGTTTATTCAATATTTTAAGCTATATAGTTAATATTTTCTCTTTTTCTTTATAAAGTATTAGAATTTTTAGCTCAAATCTATACAATATATAAAAGGGGAGTTTTTAAGAAATTAACAAAATTATCATTTAATTATATTAAATAATTATAGTATTAAATAAAAAATGTATAAACGTTTTGATTAAAAACTAAAAACATGTGAACTATGAGTGGGAGGTTATATGAATTCCACAAATATAGGGAGTGGTTATTATAAATTATATTTAAAATCTATTTAATTCAGAATTTTATACGCTGATTATATCTATTCTAAGTATTAAGGGACATTTATATGTATAAATTATACACGATCATTTTTGTGACTCCACACCTACAAATAACTGCCCCACTAATTTAGTAGTAAAACAATGTCCTTTTGAAAATTGTTAATTAGTAATATGAAATGACAGTTACTTAGTGATTAAAGAAAAAACTTCAAATCCATGATAAAAAAAAATTATTATAAATTCAGAATTAATGGATACAAATAAAATCTATAGCTATAAATATATGACGTTTGCTTAGGTTTTACTCATTTATCTCATATTGCATTATAGAATTCTCCTTCCTCAATGTTCTACAATCAAACATCGTCATCAAGTTGGAATGTGTTTTCAATGATTTTAGAATATGTGTTTTGCCACCTCTTATCTTATAAGCTTTTTTAGTTATCTCTTATCTTATAAGCTTTTTTAGTTATCTCTTATCTTATAAGCTTTTTTAGTTATTTATCCAAAATATTTAATTATCAAAGATTCAAACAACATATTCTCAACCTTTGATAATCAATCATTCATTTTAAGTGCGTGTTCCGATCTTATCAAATTTAGTTCCAAATGTAGGGTTCATGCATGTTAATTTTAGGAACTGGTGTTTAAGTTGTTTAATTTGATTAAATTTGTAGTATTTTATTAATTGTCATTTACGTATCTAAAATATTTAATTGTCATTTTTTTTTTCTGCAGGACCTTAAGATTCAAAGAGCATATTCTCAACCTTCGATAATCTAATGATTCAAAGAGCATTTCTCAACCTTTGATAATCAATAATTCATTTTGAGTGTGAGTGATCCAAGTTTATCAAATTTATTTCGTTCATGCATGTTAATTGTAGTTATTGGTGTTTATACATCAATTAAATTTGTAGTATTTTAATAATTTTTTGTTCTCTTTACGTATTGATTTTTAATTTTTTTTTTCATTTTTTTGGATTGAAACATATATAAATAATGAAATGTTAGTATTTAGCATGGAATTTAATTCAATTCAAATATTTTTCTAGACTTTTTTCTACTATATTATCACCTTTATTTCTTTCACATTTTAATAATCATAATTATAATTTATTCTATTAATGATTATTAATTTTATTCAATTTTAAAGTTAAGGTAAAATATAGAATTTTATTAGCATTTAGTTTTTAAATATATGTGTATTCTATTACAGTTATAAGTGGGCAACAAATAGCTCCAAGCAAGGCAATCGAGTTATTTTATCTTCGAGTTTTGTTGGAACAAAATGAGTAGTGAAAATTTGAAGAGTTTAGTTTGTCATGACGAGATTAAATTCTAAAGTTAATATATATAAAGAAATTTTTAAAAAATTATGAGTAATTACCCATTTGCATTATCCATTATAGTGATAGGTTTTTTTCTTTTACGATTTAACGCTTGAATATCGTATTCTGATTAATCGTTTTAAGTTTATTATGGTATTGATTTGTGTATATTTTTAATCCTCATTTAACTAAAATATTGTTACTCATTTTGTTTATAACTTTCATATAATAATATTAGTTCTAATTTTATTTAATTAATTTATTATTTATAAATAATATTTTGAATACATATTCGTCCGTGCATAGCACGGTTGTAATACTAGTCACTATAATATGCAACAAATTAAAATTTTAATATATTATATATTAATACAAATTGAGTTTATCGTTTTGAATTTAAGAATTTCATAATTTTAATTAATTCATTACTTTACAAAATATAAATTTCTTTAAATTCATATTTTTAGAACGATACAGTCAATCTCGAAAAAAAAAAACAAATCACATGTACTTAACTCATTTGCTTAGTATTTAAAGATACTCTCTCTGTTACATTCAAGATGTCCACAATTCAATTTTAGTTTGTCTTACTCAAGATATCCACACTTTAGTATTTGGAAACAAATTCATCTCTCCTCTCTATTCATTAAAATATTCAATCACATTTATCTCTTTACTTTATCATACTAAAAAATGCGGACATCTTGAATGGAACGGATAGAGTATATATTTAATATTATCTTTGTGTCTATTATTTTTCTTAGCTTTAACTCACAATAATATTCGACAAATTAAAATTTGATATATGACATACTAATACTAATTGTATTTACTATTTACACTTTTTATTTTAAAATTTGAATAATTTAATTTCAATTCTTTACTTTCCAGAATACTAGTAATTCTTAATTTTTGTAATGTAAAATATGACATCTCCTTTGTAGAGTTGGAAATGATTCAAGGTTGGGCAAGGTGGTGAGTCTCAATCGCTTTGATAATATGTGAATATATTATCTAGATATAATTGCAAGTGAAGAGAAGGCTACACATATATTCTTTGCAATCTTTCCTTTATATAGGCGAGGCTCATGTGATTATCCCAATTGTAATATTTTAGTCTAAGTTTATTTTGATTATTTTCTAGTTATTCATCATTGCGTCCTTTTTTAACAGGAGTAATTATTAATCATTTTGCATGGCACAGATTCGAATATGCTGTCATTTTCTATAAATATTTTCATCTCATCTCGCCCCTATCCTCCAAAAATAATTAGATATCATGCGAAATTGATAAAAAGAGAAAAAAATTAAATGAGGAGAAAAAGATTGAAAGTAAGTATTCATTTTTAGTATCGGACTTACTTTGGTAAACAATATAAATAGAAAATAAGACTATTTTTTAGTGGACAGTGGAGCATATGGCCCATCTCATTTTAGAGAAAAAAATTATTTTCTCCATCCCATAATAGATGACACACTTGGTGATTGTCACGAGATTTTAGGGATATTGTTTTGTGTGTTAGGTGGAGAGAGAAAATAATATATTTATATTAATGTGAGAGGGAGTTTTTTCCAAAAAAAAAATGTGACATCTTTTGTGGGACAAACTAAAAAGGAAAGTCTGACATGACAAAGGAAATATTGTAAATTGAAGTGTCTATTTTTATTATGACGGACCAACATAGCAAAAATAGTCTATTTTTAACGGACCAGGGAGTATAATTTTCAAAAACTAATTAATCACAAGTTAAACAATTTATTCTATGTATAGCAAAGTGAGAGTCGAATTAAGTCACAGCTTCATAGACTTTATCATCGAAAATTTGATGAGAAAAAGTCTTTTTCGTCATTCTGATGCGTAATCACTAGCATTTCGAACTAATTCCATCAGGGGCGGAGCAAGGATTATAAATGAAAGGGGGCAAAATTATATGTGAGGAAATTTTGAGCATTTGAGAAGGGGCAAATACAAGGAAATTCAAATATTTTTACAAAATTGCACAATGAATTAGTACATGCAAACATATTTGAGGAGGGGCATTTGCCCCACCTTCTTATAAGGTGGCTCCGCCCCTGAATTCCATCAATATCAAATTATATGTCGATATATTAGAGAGTGCATTTTAATTAAAGAATAAAGAGTAACAATTTTTTGGATAATACCAAAAATAAGTTTATATATTATTATTAAAATAAAATACGTCGTTTTGAACATTATTAAAAGATTATAAAAGATGACATATTGTGCATGGATGAGATAATTGAAAAAAAATTAAACTTTGTGATTTAATATTTCAATTTTAAAGGTCATGGAACGAATCAGAATTTGACCAAACTTTATAATTTAAATGATTATTATCTTTTTTTTTTATTGCACCGTAAACTACATAAGTGGTATCTCGACAATTGCATTTGCACTTTCACGGTAAGTGGTAAATTTTATTAGCACCATTAGTACTTGGATAATAGGGGTAATCATGTTTTTGGTCTTTTTGCTCATTTTTAGGACATTTCCACCTTTTCCAACTTTTTTTTTTGTATTTAAGGCCATATATGTCCATTGCTTTTCTCTTATTCTTTTATTCTCTTTCTCTTATTTCTATAAATATATTTAATTTTTATTATTTCTACAAATTATTTATTTATTGACCATTTATATTTTTTTGTCTTATAAACATATTTAACATGAATAGTATACTCTAGATCTATTCAAGATAAATTTGACAAAAAAATATTTTATATCTGTCTAAAAAGTTTGATACCATCATTTATAATAAGCTGTCTTAAATTAGCTTATACAAGAATATTAATATGTCTTTCCATAGAATTCAATAAATGTTATTAAGGATTAAAAAATAATAAAAATTCAAAATGATTGGTAAGAGTAAGAGAATGAGAATAAAGAAGTAAAAATAAAATAATGGATGTATATGCCTTTAAAGATTAAAAAAAAAAAAACTGAAAAATGGTAGTCCTAGAAATATGCAAAAGGACAAAAAAACGTGATTACCCTTACTGTCCAAGTACTATTGGTGCTAATAAAATTTATCAGATACCACGGAAATGCAAATGTGATTGTCCAAGGACCATCATTCATGTATAGTTCACTCTTTATTATGATGATTTTATATATCCCCTTTCGGAAAATAGACAATATTTACTATTTTGGGTCTTTCATCAAATTTAGACTAATTCTAAAATTGGAAAGTTTTAAATCAATACTAACCATACATTATTGGTTTTGCAGCAGAAATGTATTTAGTTTGATTGAAAGATTTACATCTAAACATGCTTTTATCTAATTATAAACTAGAAATATGTGCTTAAGCATATAATCACAGATCAAATTAAATATATGCAATTAATAAAAACATACCGTAAGAATTGAAGAGTTGAATTCTATCACCTTCTTCAATTGATCTCAACCACGAATCTTCTTATCTGTTTCCTTTAACTCGGTTTTGACCTTTGTATGGGCAAAGCTCGATAAATTCTCAAAAGTTGGAGAAGAATTGAAGACATAAATCTCTAGGGAGATGAACCCTAATTCACGTTTTTTTTCTACTCTCTCAAATGCAGAGATCGAAATTTTTATCGGTAGAATAATAATCTGTCTTCTCTTCCACTCCCATTTATATTAAGTTAATTATTTTGGGCTAGACCAGGGATCTGTGGATGATTGGATTGGGCTACGGTTCAGGCTTTCACTAATTAAATTAAAAGCAATTTAATCCAATCCCAAACTTAGATATTATTATCATCCACTATAGATATTATTGACTGCTCGTTCAAACCGAAATTACGAGTATTCTGGGACTTCTGCTTTAATTAAATCATTTCCTGTGTTTAAGATCTAAATATCCATTTATTAATATCAAGTTTGCTATATGACTTTAATTAAATAATTTCTTTTTCCAAGAGTGGTCTAGTTTAGAAACATTATTTATTATTCATGAAATAAATTCCAACTGGCCAGTTTTCTGAATAATAAAACTTTTTTCTAAACACCTCTTAAGGATATTAGCAGACTGGCCTCTCCCAGCATATGATATTAGCACCACTTAGACATTAATGATCACTACCCAATCTATCAGGATTATTGGGCAACTAAATATGCTCACCATTTGATAAATCAAAGTAGTTTTCAATTAATATCTGAAGAGTGGTTTAGAAGCTAATAATGGTTAGCGAAAGAGTGTTCTAAAATTAATGAAGAAAACCCTCGGTCCAGGAAATCCGCTAGACACTGGGTCTAGGAACTCAGAGAACCTTGAGCTACCTGTCGTTGGGCACACAATCACTACCTTAACTCCCCCTTCAAAACCCTCAACTCGCTTTAGCTAAGAAAACTAGTACATGGAAGTAGGGATCGAATCCACAGAGATGAATGCGCAAGTAAACATGTTCAAAGACTCGGAAACTCTTTTTTTTTTGGCTGCTGCCACGCAATTTTTTGGGGTTGAGCTTTAATTCCTAGACTTGGTAATTGAAATATTCTACTCTAACAGCTAGATCTAGGCAGAGACATAAAAGCATGCATATTAACCGAAATAGAGCGAGACAATTGCTATATCGAACGAACAGTTTCATAAATTAACCTAGACTTGGGAAAGAAACTAGACGTGGGGACCATTTTCTGAAAAGGTAGAGTACGATTGGAAAGCTGCAAAATAACTAACTAAAGGACCAACTAACAGCGACATCATCTACTCCAATATTTATCACGAAACAACCAGTTAAAACAGAGCAAGAACGAAGATCGAAGCAAAGTAAACGAAATTAAACCGATAGAAATTAAGAGCAGTTAAAAATAAAGCAGATCCACACTACTAGACGAGGCAAAACGAGAATGCAGAACTTAAACAACTAAATGAAACGAGAACAAGCAGATCCAACCACGGGACGCTTAATCCACTCCAGATCCAAGCCATCCATAACAACCAAACATCATTTCCACCTCCGATCCTCACAAGTCTACGTAGATTAAACCGATCAACAACAGATTTCTTACAAAACAACTCCAAACTCAGATCAACCAACAATAATCAGCAAATCAAACCCAAACAACACGATAGGATAAACGAAGCAAAAACAGTGATATCCATGCAAAATACGAAGTATCTAACGATAGTAACAACACAAGGCCGAGCCTCGAACAGCGAGGACTCGGCGAGTACCAAAAGTAGACAGAAAAATAAAAGACAATTGTTTCTTCGCCTCCTTAGAGACGGCGTTGCACCACAAACTTCCGATGAAATGAGAACCCCCCTAAGATTTTCCCCAAGTGTGTGAGTGTGTAGAGAAAAATTGCAAAACTAAGCTAGGAGCTGAAAGTATGATGATCCTTCATGTTGATTGCGTGCTCCTTTTGTTAATGGATAGAGCTTCTAGACTGTTCTTGTAATGCCCATTTTGCCCTTCGATTCGATGCTCTTTTGTCTAGCGCTCTTCCTTGTTCAGCTTATTTTTCCTGCCGGCTTCCTCCACCAGGCGATCTCTGTCTTCTTCCTGGGGTTGGCGATTTTCTCTACACACCTGGCTCAAAAAGGTTTGTTAGACTCAGGAAATCACAGAATTTATCCCTATAACCAATGCATGAAATTAGCCTTATTAACATCGTATGCTCAATGTTATGTCAACAATGATTAAGAAATGACAATCAGCGAGACCTCATCTTTCAGTAAATAGCCAAGAAAGACTTATCTCACTGTTTGATCCTTTCAGTGCTATACCACACCGACGTCGTTCATTTCCTTAGGTAAGGAAACTTTCGGACTAGCGTCGCAACCTTTCACGATAGGTAGTCAAAGATGGAAAGAAGAGTTATTATATATACAAGCATTCGAAAGATGTTTTCAGAATACTGAACTCTAACATACACATTTTCCCTCTCCGCCTCTCTCTCTCTTATTTTATCAATTACTACGTATAAAAACTCATGTCATTAACAACTTTGTCTATTTTTTATGGAAGGATGGAGTATATTTATAAAATTTAAATCTAGATTATTTTGTATGTAATTCGTCCTTATGTAGCTGGATCGTATTCTTTTTTTGGATTCATGGACTGTCCAAGTGTAGCTAAGTCATTTCCTTTTTTGATAATTTTTTTTTTCTCTTACTCTATTCTCATGTCATTTCTCCACCTTTTTTCTTTTTACTTCATTTGCTTTACTTAACTCAACAAAAACAAATTTTATTTTAAATCTCACGTTGAAAAGTAACACCACTATTAAGGGTGGGAGGGAATACTAGAATTTATTACCGTATAAGTAAAATGCATATACTAGTAATTGGTTATTAATGGGACTGAGTTCAAAAAGCTAGCGATTAAACTTTGGAAAGACGAAATGACTTTTTCTTGTCGATTTTTTGATGTTTAACTTTATAAAGCCGTGACTTAATTCATTACTGATTTTGTTATACATAACATTAATTGTTTAAGCTTGCAATTTTCTATAAAAATAGACTACTTTTGATATTTTGGCCCATCTCAAAATAAAGGAGACACTTCAATTTTTGATAACTTTTTCTTCTAAAATGGGAACACATGCTCTATTAGCAATATTTCAATCACTTTTCTTTTATCACGGTCCTGTTTTATTAATTTTGTAATAAGACGTTGTGTCACTCAATGTGCTCTTTTTTTGGAATGAGGTAATTTGTATTTAACACATTGTAATATAGTTACATATAGTATGAGTGGTGATTAACAAATTTGAACACGAAAAGATCTCAGCCATAATTTTCGTTCTTTTCTGCTAGTAATGGTGTCATGTTTTTAGATCATTGAGGACACATTCATGACCTTAGCATCACCTCAATGACTTAGAGCACCATTAGTCATCCCCAAAGACCCCACCAAAAAAAATTCGATCAAGGATGAAGAAGAAATAGGATACAATTTTAGCGTTCTTTAATCTCCAAATTCTTCCAAATTTTAATTTTATGAGGAAACCTTTAACTCTTACTCATCTAACCTTGTTTGAGATTCCATATATTTTAATGGTAATCGTACGAGGGGATATAGGTTTTAGTATAAAGTTAAAGAGCAGGAGCATCAAAATTTTTAATATATTGGTCGATTTCAGCTGATGACGAAAAATGTAAAAAACATTGTCGAAATGACTTGAAATTCTCATAATACTTACGAAGCAAAACTAATTTCCTAGTTTGTGAAAATAATTGTTTAACTATTTTTCTTGAATTTAATTATAATTTTTTAATTTTCTATTTTATTTCATATTAAGTTCCTAAGATTTTCTAACCATAGAAAACAATAGGCTTTTCAGTTTCTAGGATTTCCTAACCAGAATTTTATTTTATTTCAAGACAGTGTTTGATCTTTTTAATACACTCTATATAATTAGCTTTCCATACTAATATACTTCGTTTATAAAAAGTTAAGGTTTATTTTATAGGTTTGTGTTAAAATGACAACATCTATTAAAGCAACATTATACCACTATTTCTAGCCAGTCATCATAAGCTGCCATGTGGCAATCATAAAAAATGCTCAAGGGTAAATTTTCAAGGACTGCAATATCCAATATGCTAGACTGCAATTTTTCCCGTTTGCAATATCCAATACGCTAGACTGCAATCTATTGCAGTCTAGTGTTTATACTATTGCCGTCTAGCGTTTATAATATTGCAGTCTAGCGTGGTGTCACAGTGTCACTTTAAGAGGTGTTGTCATTTTAACGTACTCCTTGTTTTATATATATAATAGCTTTTCATATTCTATACATTGCATCTAATCTATTCTTAAAATCTGAAAGTGATAAACCATATATATTCTTAAAGATAGAAGTGATTAACCTAATATAGGGATGTATTAAAATGTCAACACTCTTTATTATGAAACCATACCATCATTTTAGGCTACTGGATCTGAAAATCGTGTGCTTGTCAAGCTGCCCTGTGGCAGCATTATGCTGAATCAATTAAAAACGTGCCGGGTAAAATAGGAATTCTTTAATTTTTATATTACCAGATTGCAGTGTTATTCATTGAATGTTGCAGTCTTACCACAACAATATTGCAGTTTACCATGACTGCAATATCACAGTAGACTACAATCCGTGTTTGTTCACAAAATTTAATCCTAGGCGTCCATAAATAAGATCTAACGGACTATATTGGTGGTAGTGTTACCCTATCTATCGAAAAAATATTCTTAAAAATAAATGTGATAGACAGGTAAGGATCGGAAGTCTGGTTTTCAACATCTAGTACATATGTGTTCATCTAGAAAAAATAATACCCCCGCCGTCCTACTCAAAATATATATATATTTTTTTAATGTCCATTTTTTATATTTAGAAATAAATCTATCTCTCTCATTAAAATATTCAAACTATATTTTTGTCTCTGCTTCTACCTAACAATTCTTCTAAAAATTTCGTATCACTAAGAATGTGGATATCTTAAATAAGATGAATGGGTATAAAAGGAAAAAAATAATAAAAATAGTAGTACTCCCAATTAAGCTTGGCATGAGCTACTGTGTAGGCTGTGTCACGTAAAACATGAGGACATTTCTAAGTCAAAAAAGTGTGGTGATAATTTGATACAATCAACCACAAAATATTCGTCGTTTTATACTTTATAGAGTTGGCAAAATCGTTAATGACGAAAATGGCCTACTAATTAGCATGGCCCATCTGAAACGTTATCTTGTCTCCAGGTGCAGACCTAGTATATCACAACGAGGCTAAATCTACTCAAATTTCCTTAGGCTCCCGTTTGTCACACGGAATAAGAATTGGAATGATATTTAATTCAATTCAATTCAATTCTATTCTAAATCCTATGTTTAGTATATCAACACACTATACATAAATACACACTCACACACACTTTACATAAAATACAAATACTATACACATACTGCACACTCTACACACGATATACACAAAATACGCACACTACACATGACATACACACTAGACAAAAAATATACACAGTGCACACATACTATACACAAACTACACACTACACAAAATACACACGCTACACACATTTTACAAAAAATACACACTACACACATTATACTTCATCCGTTCCAAGGAAGATGACCCCTTCCATGGGCAGGACGAGATTTTATTTATCTTTATTTTGTGTGTAAAGTGGAGAGAGGAAAGTAGGAGAGAGGGAATAAAGTAGAGATAAAGGTGTTTCTAATTTTATCTTGGTTGAGACAGACCAAAAAGGAAAGTGGGTCATCTTTAGTGGGACGGAGGGAATACAAAATATACACTGCACACAATACACCACACTTTACACACTATACACAAAATAAATACACAACACACAATACACACAATATACACAAAAACGCACACTCCACACATTGCACACTCTCACACACGCTATACACAAAATAAACACACTACATATACTATACACAAAATACACACACTGCACTAATTTACACAAAATACAAACACTACACATAAAAAAGAATACACATGCTACATACACTATTCACAAACTGAAATTTTAAATTTGATTACGTTTTTCAGTTTTTCAATTTGATTCAGTTTAAACTTGATGTTAGGTAAACTTGGGGTGGAGCTTTGCCGTCTCCACCGACTTGTGTTGAGAAGAAGTGACAAAATATAAAACTCATTTTGTGTTTGCTTATGTTGATGTAAACCTGCTCAATTTGGAATTACAATAATGAGTGAAAATTGTGCATGGATGTATAGACGTTTTCTTTCCAATGGTACTTTCAATCTAGAATTTATAGAAGAACTTACAGTTTTATCAAGTTTTCAAGTAGTATACCAGCATATATGGACATAGACAAAATTAGGTGTCCATGTAAAAAATGTAATAACAATTGTTACCGAGATACAGATGAAGTTCATTATCACATTTCTAGGTTTGGTTTCATAAAAAATTATCACATATGGAGGTTTCAAGGTGAAAGATCAGTGGAATCATCTAGCAACACAAATATGGATTTTGAAGAGCCACCTAACCCTAATTTAACGAGGACACAGAAGAGCCACCTAATCCTAATGCCCAAAACCTTTAGGATATGTTTGAATGCTGTTAATAACGAGTTGTGGCCTGGTTGTAAAAGTCATTCACAATTGTCATTTGTGATTCGGCTATTGAGTATCATTGGCCAGAGGGATGCTATAACCGACTAACTGAATTGATGAAAGAGGGGTTACCTGATGGGGATTCATTACCAAATAATTACTATAGCACCAAAAAATTGTTGCGTGGAATGGCTTTACGAGAAGTTTGATTGCTGCCCAAATAATTGTACTCCCTCCGTCCCTCTGTAGCTGAGTCGTATTTCTTTTTTGGTTATCCCACTATAGCTGAGTCATTTCCTATTTTGGTAAAAAGCACCCAACTTTTCTTCTCTTTTACTTTACTCTCTCTTACTTTATTATCTCTTCATCTCTCTACATTTTTCCTTTACTACTTTATTCTTCCTTCACTTAACTCACTTTTAACACAATTTCTTAAATTCTGTGCCGAAAAGAAATGCCTCTACTACAGAGGGACGGAGGGAGTATGCTTTTTTGGCGAGCTGATAGTGAATTACAGAATTGTAGATATTGTGGAAGTTCACGATTTAAAGAACATGTACAATTCAAAACCCAGAAGAACAAGCAAGTGTCAAAGGCAAAGATGAACTCCTTCCATTCCATAGTAATGGAGGCAAAATTTTTCGACATAGAGATTAAGAAAAATTGTGTTAGGTGAGTTAAGCAAAAAAGAATAAAGTGGAAAATGAAAAAGGTAGAGAGATGAAGAGAGAAAAAAGTAAGAGAGATTAAAGTAGGTGTGGAAAAATGTGTTGACTTTTACTAAAAAGGAATATGACTCTATTACTATGGAACGTACCAAAATGACAAAATGACTCTATTACTATGGAATGAGGGGAGTATTACTTTCCTTTGAACTCTCGATTGCAGAGATTATATGCATCAAAAACTACAACAGCTGAAATGCGTTGGCATGCGTCATCAACAGATTATGGAGTGATGCAACATCCTGCAAACTCTCCAACGTGAAAGCCGTGAACAATCTTATTCTTGGTTTTTCATCAGTGTCGTAATGTGCGGCTCGGTCTTTCAACTGATGGTTTTAAGGCTTTTGGCCAAGCAGGACAACAGTATTCCTCGTGGCGGGTGATTTTGACACCCTACAATCTTCCCCCATGGTTGTGTATGAAGGAACAATTCATGTTCCTCACCGTGTTAGTTCCTGGTTCACGTAATCCTAAAGACAAATGGGTGTGTCTCTACCTATGACATTTCATTGAAGCAAAATTTCCAGATTCGTGCAATATTAATGTGGACCATATGTGATTTTCCAGCATATTCTATGCTATCTGGTTGGAGTACGGCTGGAAGATTGGCTTGCCCTCACTGCATGGAAAAAACTGATGCATTTACATTGGAGAAGAATGGCAAGCCATCATGGTTTGACAACCATCAAAATTTTTTACCAGTGAATCATCCGTATAGAAAGAACAAAAGGGCGTTTCGAAAAAATGTGATGATTTTAGTTGGACCGCTAGAATCAAAGTCTGGAGAAGAAATCTTAAATGAGATAGAAATCTTGGGTTTTTTTAGAGTGATGGAGGACTACAATGGCATGAATAGAATTTTGTGCAATCGTGCCGGTTCTGGTTGGAAGAAAAGAAACATATTTTGGGATCTTCCCTTCTGGAAAGACTTGTTGATTCGACATAATGTGGATGTTATGCATGTTGAAAAGAATGTGTTTGATAATATAGTCAATACGGTGCTTAATGTTCAAGGAAGGACTAAAGATACAAATAAGTCCAAAGAAGAATTGTATCAATATTGTCCAAAAGCTTCTTACACACTCGACAGTCGTGAGAATAAAGTCTTATGTGAATAGGTGAAAAGTCTTAAGTTTCCAGATGGTTACGTGTCTAATTTGGGTAGGTGTGTAGACTCGAGTAAACTCAAGGTGTTTGGAATGAAAAATCATGATTGTCATATTTTCATGCAACGCATACTACCTGTTGCATTCGCGAGCTTCTTCCACAAAAGGTTTGGAAGGCGATTACAAATTTATGTATGTTTTTTCAAGAACTTGACATCTTGCGAAGTTAGCATAGATGAGATGTGCAAACTCAGGGATAATATTTCGATTGTCATATGCAATCTTGAACATATCTTTCCACTTAGTTTCTTTGACTCAATGGAGCATTTACCCATTCATTTGGCGGTTGAAGCTCAACTTGCTGGTCTTGTTCAATTTCGATGGATGTATCCATTCGAAAGATATCTTAGGAGGTTGAAAAACAATGTCAAAAATAAAGCTCGAGTTGAAGGAACTATAAGCATTGCTTATTTACTTGAAGAAGTCTCTACTTTTGGTTCGAGTTAAACTCTGCTATAAGTCTCATGGAGTTTGAATGCATGGATGAAAATTCGGTTTCCAAAACAGGCTTCTTAATTTTAAATTCTCGTTATAAGCTAATATTTCTCGTGCATCTGCTCTAGTAAGCCACGCTTTGATAGATTTTCTTGTATCTGAATCACCTTGTCTAGCATCCTCTGTTTTGGGTTGCTTAGAGGCAATATGTGTGCGTCTCCATACCTATTCCTTCTATAATGTGTATGCTTCTATATTTTGATACTTCTATGATGATATATGGGACTACGTGATAAAATATGGAATTAATATATGTGATATAAAATCATATAGAGTTAATTGGTACTTTGAAATTATACTCCCTCCGTCCACAAACAATAGACCACTTTTGCCATTTTGGGACGTCCACAAAAAATATATCACTTTCTTAAATTAGAAAGTTTATCTCTCATACTTTTCCCACTTTTTCTTCCCTTCCTCCTACTTTACTCACTTTTTCTCCTTATCTCTCTTACTTTACCTACTTTTTCTCCTTCTCTCTCTTACTTTACCAATTCTACATTAAAACCCGTGACATACACAAAGTGATCTATTTTTTGTGGACGGAGGGAGTAGAAAGCTACTATGTAGTATGACACTATGTGAGAGGATTGCAGAAGTATCATATGATAAATAATATCGGATTATACATGTTGGTATGTGATTCTTAAGGCTGGGTGTTTGATATTAAGATGTCATTAAGTTATATGGGAAATATGTTTGTCTTACGGGAAATTTAGAGGATTTAATGTAAGATGTCATTAAGTTATATGGGAAATATGTTTGTCTTACGGGAAATTTAGAGGATTTGATGTGATTAAATGTTGATAGTTCTTTAAATTAAGTCAAATTTCGAGGACAGTTTTTTTTTGGAGGTTAGAATTGCAACGCCCCAAAAATGGTTCTAGAAGAAATTTGTTATTCTAATTAAGTGATTGAAGAATCCTGGCTTGCGGGGAATGATACAATATCAAAAATAGTGATAATTAATAAATATGAATGATAATTTTCATGTCTGTTATATGGGGAGCAGCTTGAATTAAAGTGTATATATGACTTAGAATGAATAAAAAATTATTGTTTGAATTGTAAGTAATCGAGATGACATTGTGGCAAGTTATTTCAAAGTTGTAAAGAAATTATGTCCTATAAATGAAAGGAACAATTTTTTTTAATCTATTTTAGGAGATAAATTAGCGCTAAATGTTTACTTAGTACTCCCTTTGTCCCAAGATAAGTGACCTACTTCTTTTGGGCACAGGATTTAAGGAATAGTATTTTAATAAGTAAAGTGTGAGAGAGAAAAAAGTAGAGGAGAGAAGAGAGAATAAAGTAGGTGGAGAATAAAGTAAGAGAGATGACTTTTTGCTAAAAATGGAAATAGGTCACTTATAGTGGGATACCCCAAAAAGGAATACAAGTCACTTATCTTGGGACGGAGGGAGTATGTAGAAGGTTCTAAAAGGCTATGTTTGGTTGTCAATAAAGTAAAAGAAAGTTGGTAGGGAAAATGATTCCAAAAAAAATGATTCCTAGTAATATGATTTCTGATAACTTTATTTTCCTGTGTTTGAAAAATGTCTAAGATTTTGAATTCTATATTAATTTTAAATACTAACCTAAAAAATACAACAATTAATCAAAAAATATATATTTTCTTTATAATATTAATAATGCTAATAAATAATTACTTAAATATATTTTATAAATATAAAACTATAATTCTCATTATATGCATCTAACAAATTTTGAGAATATAGAAAATACAATACAAAAAATTATTTAAAAAACTACTAATTGAATTTAATTAGAAAACAAATTACTTTCCCTCCTAGAATCCTTCCTAGAATCCTGCGACCAAACATGGCCCAATGAAATCAAGACAAATCTATTATACATGGTGTCACTTGGCAATTGAACGTACCACATAATAATATAATAGTTGGAGGACACATTTAAATACACTTAAAAAACACAATTCTTCCTCAATCTTCATCCTCTAAGATCGGCACTTTTTCTCTCCCAACTCCAGGTTCTATTATTTGATTCTAAATTTCCAATAAATGATGATATGATGATACGTACAACGTGTATATAAGGCATTATTGAGGAAAGAATTATGTATGGGGAGTGGGATTGAGGGGAAGCAGGAACGGCAATCCCCTCCTTCATTACAACATGACATTTTTCTTCTTCAATTTAGTGTGCTCATTGGTAAATCGAGCATGTAATTGGCGGAATATAGCTAAATCAAGGTAGCTAATCTCTTCATTCACATTTTAATAGATCATAAATTCATAAATTCATAAGTTTATGAACCCTAAGGTTTTGCCTTTCATCGTTTGAGATTTAAGGATGACTTATTTCTAATGTTGTTAGTGAAGATGTGACTATACGATAGTATGGAGCATGTTTTGATCATTAATTTGAATGCTTAAACTCTACTAAGTTATGGTAAGAGGAACGAAAAGTATAGCTTGGGTTCTTAGAATTCTTTTCATATAAAATGAGTTTAGATATATGATTTATATGATTAAACATGAGCTGAAATAGATCAGAATTTAAATGATTGGAAAATGATTATTTCACCTGTTTTTCAGCCACTTGATTCAAATTTTATAGCATCTTCAGAAGAGTCTAAAGTTTGATTTAATAATTTTCCAAATAACTTTGATAAGTCTTGATGGTCCCTGAATTATGTGGAGAATTTTGGAGTTCATTTACTCTTTGTATAAAATGTAACTCATTAAAAGAAAAAGGATAGCTTTTGTTTAAGTGTTACTGATATCGAATGGTGACACTATTTATTCGTTGGACTTACAAAACGAGTTAGGGGTGTTACAGTGACGATACCGTTCTGATGAAAATATAATAATTTCCGATGAGGAAAATATTGATAATGATGATTATGATGATGATAGATGATAAGGTTGACCTTTTTGTAAGTTCATTAATTTGTCTAAATAATGCACATATTGAAAATGATTTACATAATATACACTAACTTTTCATTACTTTTCTTAGACATGAATCATCGTGTGCGTCATGCAATCAATATCAGTAGCAGACCGACTACCAACTTATCTTGCACAGGATCACTCACATATTACACATCTTCTGTTGATAGAGGAGAGGGTGTCGAGGAAGGACCTCATGTTCTCTTTGATGTTCAGACGCCACTCAAGATGAATCCATACACAAGGTTTGTTCAGACGCCACTTGAGTACTAATTATTGATTTAACATTATTTATCAATTAATTACTAATATTTTGATATTATAGAAAAATATGTGCGCATCATAGGATTGCAAGGGTGATCACTTCTTCTTTCCACCTGCTTCCAAATGTCACAGGTTTTACTTGGAAATTGACATCCCAACAACAAAAAGATAAGTATTATCAAGAATTTGGAGTAAGATCAATGTTCCTCTCACTTTTCCTCTTAACATAGAACTTTATAACTGTTGATTTGATCTTTCATTTATGTTGAACTTGGATTTCTTTGTACTATCATATCTTATTCTGACTTGAGTTCTACTAATTTGTCTACTTTATTATTTTGTATTGTTCATACTACTGCTAATCCATGCATATTCTCAATTTGTGATGTACTTCACTTGTCGACTAACTTGTTCATTGTTAGGTTGCATGATATTGATATACTGACGTACTACTATTTTCATGAGTATTGATGTAGTACTTCACTTGTCAGATTCATGTGATGTTAAGTAGCATTTATGTGTACACTAACTTGTCCATTGTTTCTAAATTTTGAATAAAATGCTTTTAAATCTTGTCCACATTACTTCATATACACTAACCATCAAATTTTTTTTCAGTAATATCCAAATATTTCTTTTTTTTTACAGAAGGGATTTTCATAGACGGATGATTGGAAGTATGAGGTGAAGAATATGTGGACTGAAAAAGCTGCAAAAAAAATACTCAAGTTTTATTAGTACTTTAAAGAAGGTGTACATTGTACACAGATGGTAAATCTCGACCCATTTACGTACCTCAGGAGATGTGGACTGGATCGATTGACCACTAGAAAGATGAAAATGTTATCAAGAAATCTGAAGCAGCAAAGAAGGCAAGAATGTCTGAACCAGATGGACCTGACACTGGAATAAGCAAGCAACGAGGGGGGTCGTTGTCTGTTGAGGAGAGATCTATGTGAAAGGTTAGTGTTATACATTTATATGATCGAGAAATGGAATAGTTCAATTTTTCCCTTTAAATGGTAGTAGTAGTTAAGTTCAAATAAAATAGTAATTATCTGCTAATAAGGGATAGAATGCTAATTTTACCTAATGTTGTAGTACTTTGTGTATAAAGATGATAGATAGCAAATGTTTCGATCCTAAAAACAAATGCTGATTTCGTTCAAGTTGCAAACTGAACCAAGAGTTTTTTTTCTCTTTCTGATTATGTTTCAAATTCTTAGATTATGTTGTACAGAACAGATACTACATCCCAATGGTATGAGCTGTAATATGTGTGTACTGGTTGTTATATAAAATTTTTGAGATTTGCTGAATTTGGGAATGATTAATTGTTTCATGACATGCTGTTGTTTAGGTTTTTGTGGATTTTTTGTGAAGAGAACACTGGCTTAAAATTATCTCTAATGATGATAAATAGGCTACCGAGAAGGGAGTCTCGGTGATGGATTGAGTGTATGACTCGTTTCAAGAGATACACACGTTCAGGGACGGGCGTTATACGTACAAGAAAGCTACAGATGTTGATGTAAGCAAGTTCAACTTAAATAATATGTATTTGTAGGCAATTTAAATTAACATAGATAAATATGTATTTGTTTGTTAATATAATTTCATTCATATTAACTAGGCAAGAGTGCAAGAGATTGCTGCAACACGGGGCGAGAATGCAAATTTGAGCCAAATCTTTATCAATGATATTTTTGGAGGCAAGCTCGACAAAAAGAGGAGGATGTTTGGGACTGGGAATCTGGCAAAAAGCCTCGTGCGTGGCAGCTCAGCAGGAACTCAAGGAATTAATTAATGCTCCTGCCTCGGCCGGCTTAGATCCTTCTGTGCGAGCTGAAATAAGAGAGGAATTGCGCCAAGAATTGCGACAAGAGATAGTGAAGGAGATCATGATGACATCGTACAAGTCAAGCCACATTTCTAATTCAGCAAGTATATGATTTACACTCGTATCACAAACTTGATATGATGTAGGATTTCTTTTGAACATCATACTTCTGTTGACTTAACTACTTTGATCCCTAATCATCACAATTTTTTGGATTTAATGTTTATATAATAGATTTAATGTTTATCTAGTAGATTTTATATTATCTAGTTATTGATTTTATGTTTATTTGAATATGCGGGTAAAATAATGATTAAAATAGATGAATAAATTGATCCACCAGATTAGTGACGAAATACGGCGTCACTAATTTTCGAATGGAACACCAGATTTAGTGACGGATATACAGGCAGTAGTCCGTCTCTAACGCGGACTCCCAAACACAGGCCCCAATAAGTTTTGTGACAGCCTATTCTGTCAGCGAAGTTTTCGGTAAATTTAGGGACAGTCAAATCCGTCTCTAAAAGTTTTTAGTGACAAGTTTTTTAATTACAGTTTCTATCCTACCGTAATCCGTCACTAACACTGTTTAGTGAATTCTGATTAGGGACGGTATAATCCGTCACTAAATGGCGAGTTTTTTGTAGTGTCATTAGTTTAACAATCCTACAAATGCGTAACCTAATAGCTAAATACAACATTAGTCACCATTCACAATTCCTGTAGTTGAAATAAGCAAGAATTCTAAATTTGTCGTCTGAAGTTTTCATAATTAGAGTAGTGATATAGGGTAAGTGCCCATTAAGTACATAACTAGAGAACAAATCACAGCCACAAGATCAAGAAAATCAAGGGCTAGTATCAACACATGTGATTTTCGAATTTGAAGGAGAAATCAGTTCACTCTATCACAAATTTACTTCAGTATAACAAGGCGGGGGTATAATGGACATTTTACAAATAAGATTAGGGTTATCATTTGAATTAATTTCTCATTTACAGAATTCATCTCTTCGACATCACTCCTCTTCCCGTCTTCTCCTCTTATTCTTGAAATTTCACCGTTGTAATCGTTGTCGTCTTCCCGTCGATGCAATCGCTCCCGTCTTTCCATTGTTGGAATCGCCATCGCCTCATTTCGTCGTTCTCAACATTCCGTCGCCTTCATCCGTCGTCGAACAATGGATTCAAATCAGAAAGATTTTTCAAAATGTAAGTTGTTCTATTGGTTTCTTCAACTGATTTAGATTTCTCATTCCGATTTCTCTCATTCTGTCGTCAAACTCATTTTTTATTAACATTTCTTCAAACGATTTCGATTTGGACATTTAATTAGTTTTAGAATAAACAGTTAATTAGTTTTTTAAATTCGGCAAATTCAAACATCAACACTTTTTAATAAGTGAGATCTGCAATAGTTTATTATGCAATCCAAATTGAACATAAGAACGTTTGCTTATAATTAACTACTTCTCTTTTTTTATTTAGGTTTTGATCGACGAAAAAAAAATTGCAACCAAAGACTCCAATCACGAGTAATTCCTACCTACTTGCTCTTTTTTTCATTTTAGTGAAATATTCCATGATTAGAGTGAAGTGTTTGTGATCTATGCTTATTGTGCTCTGTTTTTTCAATGGAGTGAAGTAAAACATTTTTAAAGTGAAGTATTCTAGTGTTAGAGTGAAAGGATTTAGGATATGCATGGTAGGATATTCTAGTGAGCATTGTAGGATAGGCATATATAAGCCATACTTTTGAAATATATTCGGTTAATATTTATTCTTTTTCTTTATAAAATATTATACTTCCTCCATTTTCTAAAAGTAGAAAATTTTAAAATAACACGAGTTTTAATGCAAAATTGGTAACGTAAAAGAGAGATATAAAGAAAAATATTTTGGTGAAAAATAAGTCTCGCTTCATTAGAGAGAGTTTCTTAAAATGATAAGTTTTTATTTTTAGAAATTGGCAAAAAAAGAAAGAGTTTTTATTATTAGGAACAGGTAGAGTAGTTGTTAACTCAATTCACTATAAATGCAACAAATTAAAATGTCAAACATGATGTATTAATATTAATTGTGTTTTCGATTTTGTATTTAACAATTTCATAATTTCAATTTTAATTCTTTGCATTCAACAGTTTTAATTTCCTTAAATTCTTAATTTTGGGAACATTATGTCGAACTTCGATAGAAAAAAATAATCATTAATCTTTTCTCTTTTTCTATATTTAATGTTAGAATTTTTAGCTCAAATTACTATAATATAAAAAAAATTAATATGTTATATATTACTCCCTCCGTTCCATAGTGGAAGTCACTTGGCAGATGGCACGAGATTTTAGGAGATGTTATTTTGTACTCCCTCCGTCTCACAAAAGATGTCACACTTTCCTTTTTAGTTTGTCCCACAAAAGATGTCACATTTTCATTTTTGGAAAAAGTTCTCTCTCATATGAATATAAAAATTACATTTTCTCTCTCCATTTAACATACAAAATAAAACCTCCTAAAATCTCGTGCCGTCCCACAAGTGTGACATCTTTTGTGGGACGGAGGGAGTATGTTAAGTGGTGAGAGAAAATATAATTTTATAATTGATGTGAGAAGGAGCTTTTTCCAAAAGAGAAAATGTGACATCTTTTATACGACAAACTAAAAAGGAAGGTGTGACATCTACTATAAGACAGATGGAGTAATACAAATTGAGTTTACCGTTTTGAATTTAAGAATTTCATAATTTTAATTAATTCTTTATGTTACAAAATATTAATTTCTTTAAATTCATATTGTTAGAACATTAAAGTCTAATCCGGACAAAAAAACAAATCACATGAACTTAACTCATTTGTTTAATATTTAAAGATACTCCCTCTATTACACTGAAGATGTACACCATTCAATTTTAGTTTCTCACTCAAGATGCTCACTTTTCATGTTTGGAAACAAATTCCTCTCTCCCCTCCCTTCATTAAATATTCAATCACATTTACCACTCTACTTTATCAAGCTCAACCACTCCACTTAAAATCATGTGTCATTCAAGAATGCGAACATCTTGAATGGAACGAAATGAGAATATTTTTAATATTCTCTTTGTGCCTATTATTTTTCTTGGCTTAACTCACAATAATATTTGACAAATTAAAATTTGATATATGATATACTTATACTACTTGTATTTACTATTTACACTTTTTTATTTTAACTTTAAATAATTTAATTTAAATTCTTTACTTTTCAGGATACTAGTAATTCTTAAATTTTGTAACGTTACGTTCGATAAAAAAATTCTCACATGCTTTTACGAATCTATTTAATACTTTTAAAGCTATACAGTTAAAAATTGTACCGTGCAACTCCCTACTCATATACTATAGTCTCGTAGAATAGCAATAGTATCAATGAAACACAAGTAAACTCCACTCAAATTGTATCAGAAAAACAAGTGCCACACATACAATAGCTTGAAAATATCTTGAAATTTTAAACATACATAATAAAGTGGGTTTCTCACACACAATCAGGCACACTGGGTGAAAACACTCTTATTGAGTTCAATGATGCACAAGCAAACCATCATAATTTAGAACATGGCATCTCCTTTGTAGAGATGGAAATGATTCAAGGTTGAGCAAGGTGGTGAGTCTCAATAGCTTTGACGAGGTCAATGAGCAATGAGAGAGTTGAAATGGGATGCTCCACATCCTCATTAAGCATCTCGTATTCGAGGGTGCTTGTCACCAAATCAATGCCATCCTTTGTCTCAACGTGACTTGTAAAAACAAAATCTTTGTAAAGTTCCAACAAGTCTCCTTCAATCACCTTAAATTGGATTAATTTTTTCTCTTCATCAATTAATTGGATCAGGTCTTTTGCTTTCTTCACCTTTCCATCTGCATATTGCACACAACGTTTTTATTTTTATCAATATTAGGATTCATTAGGGTCAAATAATTGTATCTTTTTATAGGTGTAAAATAGTGCATAATTATTTACTTATAAGTTGACATGGGACTAAAAATACTAACAAAATTAGGTCAATTTATCTGAAATTTAGTACGCACTTTATAATCAAATCAAATATGTACTACATGAATTGTATATCAAATTATAATGATAATGTGGAAGAGATACATGAATACGTACCAATTATATAATCCCAGCAAATGATAGAACCAACATGACCAAATTCACCCTCATGAAGATCACATCCTTTTATTAATTCAGGGGTAATTGTGGAAATCTGATGTGGTTTGTGCCTTAAAAGTTCGTGGAATACATCTCCACCACCGGCTTTGAATTCTATTGCTGCAACCAATTTCCCATGTAATCCCATCTCAAGCTAAATATATATATTGCAGGTGAAGAGAAGGGTACAGATATTCTTTGCAATCTTCCCTTTATATAGGCTACGCTCACGTGATTTTCCCAATTGTAATATTTTAGTCTAAGTTTCTAATTTTTTTCCTTTTTTTATTTGTATGAAAATATCGGACTCTGTATAAAGCTTATGGGGTCCCTTGTAAAGTCTATTTTAATTATTTTCTAGTTAATCATTGCGTCCTTTTTAATAGGAGTAGTTATTAATCATTTTGCTCCTGCTTAGAGCTACAGATAATATTCTGTCATTTTCTCTAAATATTTTAATCTCATCTCTCCTCTATTCTCCTAGTACAATTAAATGTTGTTCACTTTTTATTCTGATGATAGTATATATTCTCTTCGAAAAATAGATAAATTAAAAGATTTTAATCTCATCTCTCCTCTTATGTTGTTCACTTTTTTTTCTGATGATGGTATATATTCTCTTCGAAAAATAGATAAGTTTTATCATTTTAGATCGTTCACCAAAAATAGACTAATTCTAAAAATAAAAAATTTTAAATCAATATTAACCATGAACATTATTATTATTTATTATCATGGACCCCATAATTCTCCCCCTCTCCCTCTCCCTCTCTCTCTCTCTCCACTGTCCTATTTTATTAATTGTATATTAAGACTTGAGTCACTCAGTGTGCTCTTTTTTTGGAATGGGGTAGTTTTATTTAACACATTGTAATAATCTTACATATAGTATTAATAATAATTAACAAATTTTGAACACGGAAAGATCCCAGCCATAATTTTCGTTCTTCAGCTAGTAGTGGTCTCATGTTTTTAGATCATTGAGGACACATTCATGACCTTTAGCATCACCCCAATGACTTAGAGCATGCCATTAGTCATCCCCAAAGACCCCACCAAAAAAAATTCGATCAAGGGTGAAGAAGAAATAGGATAAAATTTTAGAATTTTAAAATCTCCAACTTCATCCAAATTTTAATTTTACGAGGAAACCTTCAACTCTTACTTATCTAATGGAATAATCGTACGAGGGGATGTAGGTTTTAGTATAAAGTTAAAGAGTAGGAGCATTAAAATTTTAAATATATTGTGCGATTTCAGCCGAATCGGCTACGAATGTCGAAATAACTTGAAATTCTCACAATACTTACGAAGCAAAACTAATTTCCTAGTTTGTGAAACTAATCGTTTTACTATTTTTCTTGGATTTAATTATAATTTCCTAATTTTCTATTTTATTTTATAGTGAGTCCCTAAGATTTTCTAACTATAGAAAACAGTAGGCTTTTCAGTTTCTAGGATTTCTTAACCAGAATTGTATTTTGTTTCAAGACAGTTTTTGATCTTTTTAATACACTCTATATAATTAGCTTTCCATATTAATATACTTAGTTTAAAAAAAGTTAAAGTTTATTTTATATATATAATAGCTTTCCATATTCTATACATAGCATTTAATATATTCTTAAAATCTGTAAGTGATAAACCAAATATATTCTTAAGATAAATGTGATTGACAGGTAATGATCGAAAGTATGGTTTTGAACATCTAGTACATATGTGTTCATCTAAAAAAAAATAATACCCCTATCTCCTATTCAAAATATCTATTTTTTTTTTAATATGTCCCACTTAAGATATTAACTTTCTATATTTAGAAATAAATCTATCTCTCTTATTAAAATATTCAAACTATATTTTTCTCTCTACTTCCACCTAACAATTCTTCCAAAAATTTCGTGTCATTAAGAATGTGGACATCTTGAATAAGACGAAGGGTATAAAAGGCAAAGATTAATAAAATAGTACTTCCTCCGTCCCATAATAAATGTCACACTTTTCTTTGTAATTTGTCCTACAAAAGATGCCATATTTCCATTTTTGGAAAAATTTCTTTGTCACATAAATATAAAATTTATATTTTCTCTCTTCATTTAACACATAAAACAAAACCTCCTAAAATTTCATGCCGTCCCACAAATGTGTCATTTTTGTGGGAAGGAGCAACGGAGGGAGTAGTACTCTCAATTAATCTGTGCATGAGCTACTGTGTAGGCTGTCACGTAAAACATGTGGAAATTTCTAAGTCAAAAAAGTGTGGGAATAATTTGATACAATCAACATATACTTTTACTTTTTGGAAATCGTCATTTATACTTTATAGAGTTAATACTCCTTCCGTTCCATAATAGATGTCACACTTTCTTTTTTAGTTTGTCCTATAAAAGATGTCATATTTTCATTTTTGAAAAAAATTCTCTCACACATAAATATAAAATTTATATTTTCTCTCTCCATTTAACACATAAAACAAAACCTCCTAAAATCTCATACCGTGCTATAAGTGTGACATCTTTTGTGGGAAGGAACGACAGAGGGAGTAGAATTCTCAATTAAGCTGGGCATGAGCTATTGTGTAGGCTTTGTCACGTAAAACATGTGGAAATTTCTATGTCAAAAAAGTGTGGGGATAATTTGATTCAATCAACCTATACTTTTACTTTCTGGAAATCGTCGTTTTATACTTTATAGAGTTGGCAAAATCGTTAGTGGCAAAAATGGCCTACTAATTAGCATGGCCCCATCCGAAACATTATTTTGTCTCCAAGTACGGACCTAGCATATCACTACGAGGCTAAATCTACTCAAATTTCCTTAGGCTCCCGTTCGTTATACGGAATTAAAATTGGAATTCTATGGAATTCAATTCTAAATCCTATGTTTAATAAAATGAAATAATTAAAATGAAATTGAATTCGAAAAATTTGTGCATACACATTGTACACAAATACACCCTGACCCACACTTTACATAAATTACAAATACTATACACACACTTCACACACTGCACCTTATACACAAAATACGCAAGCTACAAACAATACATACACACTATACAAGAAATATACCACTGCAGAGACACTATACACAAACTACACACACTACACAAGATACACACATTTTACAACAAAAATACACTACACACAATAAACCACATTGTACACACTATACACAAAATACACAAAATGCGCATACTATACAAAAAACATACACCACACATTGCACACTCTCACACACGTTATACACAAAATAAACACACTACATATACTATACACAATATACACACACTGTACTAATTTATACAAATACACACTGCACACAAAAGAATACGCATACTACACACATTATTCACAAATTGAAATTTTAAATTTGATTATGTTTTTTAGTTTTTCAATTTGATTCAGTTTAAACTTGATGTTAGGTAAACTTGGGGTGGAGCTTTGCCCGCTCCACCGACTTGCTGTTGAGAAGAAGTGACAAATATAAAGTTGACTTTGTGTTGTGCTTATGTTGATGTAAACCTGCTAAATTAGAATTACAATAATGAGTGGAAATCATGCGTGGATGTATAGACGTTACCTTCCCAATGGTACTTTCAATCCAGAATTTATAGAAGGACTTGACCGTTTCATCAAGTTTGCAAGTAGTATACCAACATATATGGACATAGACAAAATTAGGTGTCCATGTAAAAAAAATGTGATAACAAGTGTTGCAGAGATACAGACGAAGTTCATTATCACATTTCTATGTTTGGTTTCATAAAAAATTACCACATATGGAGGTTTCAAGGCGAAAGATCAGTGGAATCATCTAGCAACACAAATATGGATTTTGAAGGGGGAGCAATGCCACAGAATGGTATTAGACGTTGTTGGTCCCCAATTTAACGAGGACATATAAGAGCCACCTAATCCTAATGCCCAAAACCTTTACGATATGTTGAATGTAATGAGTTGTGGCCTGGTTGTAAAAGTCATTCACAATTGTCATTTGTGATTCGGCTACTGAGTCTTAAGACAGAGTATCACTGGCCAGAGAGATGCTATAACCGACTAACTGAATTGATGAAAGAAGGGTTACCTGATGGGGATTCATTACCGAATAATTACTACAGCACCAAAATATTGTAACGTGGCATAGGTTTACTTGTTGAGAAGTTTGATTGCTGCCCAAATAATTGTATGATTTTTTGGCGAGCTGATAGTGTGATACGCTCGGATTTTGCACTGTTTTAAGGCCATTATTTGGTCTGTTTTGAATGTCAAAGTTGCATTACATGCCCATTATTTGCATATTTTATACATTTTGGTATTTTGACATGTTTTATGAGAAATGTGCATATTCGTACCTAAAAGGGGAGTCAAAACGTGAAGTAGGAAATATGGAGTTTCAGGTAGCGGCCGCTACCAGCAGCCGACACTTCTGTAGCTGTCCGTTTCAGAAAATCTGTGCATGGAATGAAGACATGCCCGACGACCGCCAGGCAAAGCGTGGCGACCGCCACCCAAGAGTCAGAAAGTCTCGGATCTTTACCTGGCGACCGCCGGCCAAGGTGCGGCGGTCCGCCACAAAAGAGCGGCGAGCAGATTTGCCCTAAATTCCTCTCCAAGATTTACCATATTTTGCAATCCTTTGCCTTATTTTGAGGAACTCGAATTCTCCCCTATAAATAGGCCCTCAAGCTTCATCAAATAATCATCTTTTTGTAACATATTTTCTAGAGATTAAAAGTTAGACCGCTTCATTGTGCAAGGAGTTGAAGAAGGATCCAAGAACATCAAAGCTACAAGGATTCTACCTTTGTGTTTTATTTGCTTTAGTTTTATATTCAAATTGTTTTCCCTTCAATCTATGCATTTAGATTATTAAATTATGTGTAACTAAATTCATAGGATTCTAGGGATGTGTTAGTAACGACATTGGTTATACAATTCCTTTGCTATTTAATAACCGTTTCGTTCTTACTTTGTTTCTTCCCTAAGTAAACAATGATGCTTCATAATTGAGTGACACAATTATGGATGATTTAATACAACTTACTACATAATCGTGAGAGGAGGTTGGCGAGTTAGATCCACTTAGTAGACACTACAGTTAGCTTCCTTTAAAACGACATTGTTAATTGAGAGTGAGGACTTTTCAAGGGTCTTAGAAGCTTTTAGGAGTTACGAATTTAGGATTGACAACCCTAATGTTAGTAATCAACGTTTGTATCGCATGAGCATAAACTAGGTGACTCGTCCTATCAAAGTAAGAGCTATGCTAGGTGATAAGGCTAATTTCATGCATCAGTTATGTGGTGAGAAAACACTTTATTTTGCTGGGTCTAACGCAGTTATTAAGCCAGGTGTGTGAAGGAGACGCTAGATCCAGGGAAAGCTGGAGACAATGGACTAGCAGAGGAAAATGAAGGAAAGTAAGCAGAACCGAAGCGAAAAGAATGGCTAGAAGAAGGAAGTCAATAGCTGAGGGCAACAAAGACTATTTATACCTCGCTGAACCCACTTCAACGCCTATAAATAAAGGAGCATGCATCACACGCAGAGAGAGGATTTTTGCTCTTAGCTCACACACTCACACACACACTTGGAAAATGGGAATTCTGGGATAGTTTAGGGTTTCTAAGGGGTTCATCTTCGGCGAAAGTCAATGTAACACCGTCCTCTCGGAGGGTGAAGAAACAATCTGCTTTTAATTCAGTTTTCACACTTTTATTTCCGTCGAACTTCATTGTTTTTGAAGTCGATTTGGTTGTTGCTACTTATCGGTCATCTAAGCATTTAGTTTTTGTCATGTTGGTGTTATCTTGTGTTGATTTATGATTCTGGGTTTTTGTTTGAAGTTTTATTTCAGCAGTTGAATGTTAATCTCTATTTTGGATAATTCTGTGCTTGATCTGGGGAAGAGGTTGTGGATCAGAATTGTTGTTGTTGATCGGTGGTTGTTTGTTGAATCTAAAGCTATGGATATACTTTTGATCGGAGTTTGTGTCGGATGCTTGGATCCGGAGTGAATTTAGCATCCGAGGTTGGATCTGAACAGGGGAATCAAGTTGTGCATTGATTTCGAATTTTTTTGCTCTCTTCTCAATTTACTCCGTCTAGTAGCCGTAGATCTGTTTAGTTTTTAATTGTTCTTCGTTAAATTGTTTTAAATCCAGTCTGCTTCGTTTCCGATTCACGTTCCATCTCCGTTTTTACTGAATTTTTATGCAAATCGATTGAAGAAGATGATGTCGCTATTAGTTAGTACTTTAGTTAGTTGTTTTCCAGCTTTTCGTCCGTACTCTACCTTTTCAGCAAATGGTCCCAGTTTATTTCCAAGGTCTAGGTAATTTAGAAATAGTTTCTTAGATCTAGTGAATGTCTCGTTTTCCAGTTTACGTGCATGATTTCTGTTCTGCCTAGATCTAGCTGTTAGCATAACAGATTTCACTCAAGTTAGTTTAATTTCCTTAATCCAAAAAAATGCGTTGCAGCAGCCAACCCAAAAATAGTTCCGAATCCTTGAGCATGCTTATTACGCATTCATCTTTGTGGGATCGATCCCTACTTCCCTGTGCTAATTTTAGTATAAGTGGTTGAGGGTTTTTGAAGCAATATTCTGTGTGTCCGACGATTGAGATCTTCCAATGATCCGTGAGTTCCTAGACCTTGTGATCTAGTGGATTCGCTGGGCCTAGGAGACTTGTTATTCCTTTCTGTGCACACAGCACTTAGCAAAAATAAAAAGCGAGCTTCGCTAGGGTATTGAAGCTGGAACTTGTATAACCATAACTGTGAACGCACATCGCCTTATCTCTATCCTTTTATCTCCGTGAATTATTTGCATCTAGTTGTTTATTACTTTTAATTGTTTTCCTTTTTCAAAAATTCCCAATTCTTTCGGTTTATCCGTATAGTAATTGAGTTTTAGTAGAGGGTAGCTAGTCTGTGATTGTTTTCCCCCGTGATCAATCTCAGGTACTGACTTTTAGCTATACTATTCCTAATCTGTATACTTGCAGATATTTATAGTGCTAATAAAAAGTGCATTGAATTACAGAATTGTAGATATTGTGAGAGTTCACGCTTTAAAGAACATGTACAATTCAAAACCCACAAGAACAAGAAAGTGTCAATGACAAAGATATATTACTTTTTTTTACCCCTCGATTGCAGAGATTGTATGTATCAAAAACTACAATAGCTGAAATGCGTTGGCATGCGTCATCACCACATCCTGTAGACTTTTCAGCGTGGAAGCACGTGAACAATGTTTTTCCTAGTTTTTCATCAGAGTGTCGTAATGTGCGGTTCGGTCTTTCAACTTATGGTTTTCAGCCTTTTGGCCAAGCAGGACAACAATATTCCTCGTGGTTGGTGATTTTGACACCCTACAATCTTCCCCCATGGTTGTGTATGAAGGAACAATTCATGTTCCTCACCGTGTTAATTCCCGGTCCACGTAATCCTAAAGACAAGTTGAGTGTTTTTCTTCAACCACTGATAGATGAATTGAATCAGTTGTAGGAAGTGGGTGTGTCTACTCATGACATTTCATTGAAGCAAAACTTTCAAATGCGTGCAATATTAATGTGTACCATGAGTGATTTTTCAGCATATTCTATGCTAGTTGGATGGAGTACCACACTGCATGGAAAAAACTGATGCATTTACATTGGAGAAGAGTGGCGGGTAATCATGGTTTGACAACCATCGGAAATTTTTAGCAGCGAATCGTCCGTATAGAAAGAACAAATGGGTGTTTTGAAAAAATGTGATGATTATAGTTGGACCGCCAGAATCAAAGTCCGGAGAAGAAATCTTAAATGAGATAGAAACATTGGGTTTAGTGAGAGTGATGGAGGACTACAATGGCATGAATAGAATTTTGTGCAATTGTGTCGGTTCTGGTTGGAAGAAAAGAAGCATATTTTGGGATCTTCCCTACTGGAAAGACTTTTTGATTCGACATAATTTGGATGTTATGCATGTCGAAAAGAATGTGCTTAATGTTCAAGGAAGGACTAAAGATACAACCAAGTCCATCGAAGAATTGAATCAATACTGTGCAAGGCCTGAATTAAAGCATAATGAAATCACATGTTACTTTCCAAAAGCTTCTTACACACTCGACAATTGTGAGAAGAAAGTGTTATGTGAATAGGTGAAAAGTCTTAAGTTTCCAGATGGTTACGTGTCTAATTTGGATAGATGACTCATGTAAACCCAAGGTGCTTGGAATGAAAAGTCATGATTGCCATATTTTCATGCAACTCATGCTACCTATTGCATTTCTTGAGCTTCTTCCACAAAATGTTTGGAAGGCGATTACAGATTTATGTATGTTTTTCAAGAACTTGACATCTCGCGAAGTTAGCATAGATAAGATGAGCAAACTCAGGGATAATATTCCGATTGTCATATGCAATCTTGAACGTATCTTTCCACCTAGTTTCTTTGACTCAATGGAGCATCTACCCATTCATTTGGCAGTTGAAGCTCAACTTGCTGGTCCTGTTCAATTTCAATGGATGTATCCATTCACAAGACATCTTAGGAGGTTGAAAAACAATGTAAAAAATAAAGCTCGAGCTGAAGGATCCACAAGAAATGCTTATTTACTTGAAGAAGTCTCTACTTTTGGTTCGTACTATTTTGAGGATCATGCGAGTACAAAGATAAGGAATGAGCCTCGTAACTATGGTGGAGAATGTAGTAGTGGCACCGTTGAGGATCCTGATGTTCTTTCTATTTTCAAAGAAACTGGGTGTCCACTTGGAAATATGTCAGTAGGGTATTTGGACAGTACTGAATACAAGGTTGCACAGACATACATTCTACTCAATTATCCGGTGTTACAAACACTTATATAAAGTAAGTCCTAAATATTTAAAATATTTGAATTTCATTACACATTTGTATGCATATATTTTATGTCTTTTATTTTCGATAGGTTGTTTGAAGATGAAATGCGATCTGCAGTTCCAAGACTATCAATTCTGATTTAGGAGATATGATTGATACACAATTTGCTGACTTGTTCAAATGTTTTGGAAGAAGCCAGGTTCTCTCTGATGTGAACAAATATATCTTTGACCAAGCAAAATGGCCTTTATTGAAGGTCAAAACATATCAAGGATATGTTTGTTAATGGATATAGGTTTCACACTACAATACGTGGGTCACATTGAGCCACGATGAGTAGTGGGATATGTATTAAAGGCGAGATATATGGCACTAATGAGATGGACTTTTATGGACGATTATTAGAGGTCTGTGTAGTAAAATATCCAGGTTTTCCAATTAAGAGTATCACATTATTTAAATGTGAATGGTTTGATCCATCATCTTCTGGGACATCAATTCATAAGGACTTTGGATTGGTTTCTGTAAACCACAGATGTAGGTTATCTAAGTTTGAACCATTTGTGTTAGCGAATCGAGCGAGTCAAGTGTATTATTGTTCGTATCCTAGCATTAATCAATCAAGGAAGGATTGGTGGGAAGTGTGTAAGGTCAAAGCAAGATCCAAGGTGGAAGTTCCGAATCCTTTGACATCTACGACAATAATAGAACAACCGCCCGTTTCAAGAGGATGAGTTTCACATGACAGTGATGGATTGTAACCCATCAATATGGGATAACATTGGAGTACTTCATCCAGATGGTGGAATGGTAGACAACGATGATGGTGACGATTACTCTTCTGATGAAAATATAATAATTTCCGAAGAGGAAAATATTGATAATGATGATGATGATGATGACAGATGATAAGGTTGACTTTTTTGTAAGTTCATTAATTTGTCTAAATAATGCACATTTTGAAAATGATTTACATAATTTGCATTAACTTTTCATTACTTTTCTTAGACATGGATCGCCGTGTGCATCGTGCAATCAGTATCAGTAGCAGACCGACTACCAACCTATCTCACACGGGATCATTCACATCGCATGGCACATTGCATGACACATCTTCTGTTAATAGAGGAGAGGGTGTCGAGGAAGGACCTCCTGTTGTCTTAGATGGTCGGATGCAGTCAAGATGAATCCATACTCAAGGTTTGTTATTAGTTACTCCTTTCGTCCCACTGAAGATGACCCACTTTCTTTTTTGGTTTGTCCCAATCAAGATGACCAATTACTAAAAATGGAAACTCCTTTATCTCTACTTTATTCTCTCTCTTACTTTACTCTCACCACTTCACACACAAAATAAAGTTGCAAAAATTCTCGTGCCGCCCAAGGAAGGAGTCCTCTTCCTTGGGACGGAGGGAGTACTAGTTATTGATTTAACATTATTTATCAATTAATTACTAATATTTTGATATTATATAAAAATATGTGCGCATCATAGGATTGCAAGGGTGATCACTTCTTCTTTCCACCTGCTTCCAAATGTCACAGGTTTTACTTGGAAATTTACATCCCAATAACAAGAAGATAAGTATTATCAAGAATTTGGAGTAAGATCAATGTTCCTCTCACTTTTCCTCTTAACATAGAACTTTATAACTGTTGATTTGATCTTTCAATAACTGCAACAGACCTAAGTAATGATTTATGTTGAACTTGGATTTCTTTGTACTATCATATCTTATTCTGATTTGAGTTCTACTAATTTGTCTACTTTATTATTTTGTATTGTTCATAGTACTGATAATCCATGCATATACTCAATTTGTGATGTACTTCACTTGTCGACTAACTTGTTCATTGTTATGTTGCATGATATTGATATACTGATGTGTTAAATGGTTCAGTCGGCATATTTGAGAGAAGAGTATTACAAAGCTTATTGATTGTATTGTATGAGATGATGAAGTGGTACCCCACACCCATGTATTTATAGGCATGTTGGGGACCCTTGAGTTACTACAATAAATGTCGTCTTGGAACAAGACTAACATGGGAACAAGGCATGATTTATTATTCTAATCTTGGGACTCATATATTCCTTATTGCTTCTCCTCTTCTCAACATGCTTTAATGCTTCTCTTCTTCTCAACACTCCCCCTCAAATTGAGTAGTGGGGTCTCCAATACTCAATTTGGAAAGTACACCTTCAAAACTTCTTGGGTCGACGGCCTTAGTCAAAATGTTGGCAAGTTGATCTTCTGAACGAACAACTGGAAGTTCAACAATACCATTTTCAATGTTTTCTTTGATGAAGTGTCTGTCCACCTCGACATGCTTAGTTCGATCATGTTGAACCGGATTTTGTGAGATACTTATAGCTGCTTTGTTATCACATTACAACTGACACTTGCTAGGTGAGAAATTGATTTCTTTCATCAACCTTCTTAGCCATAATATCTCAGTTAACCCACTCTTGATCCCACGAAATTCTGCCTCAGCACTTGAGAGAGACACCACCTTCTGTTTCTTGCTCTTCCACGTTACTAAGTTACCTCCAATGAAGGTAAGATAGCCTGTTGTGGATTTCCTATCATTAGGATTTCTTGCCCAGTCAGCATCTGTGTATCCATGAATTTCAAGATGCCCGTTTTTGGAGAACAATACTCCATGTCCCGGAGTTCCTTTCAAATACCGACAGATCCTAAGTGCTGCCTCCATATGATCCGTTTGTGACTTGTGCATGAACTGACTAACAACTCCTACTGCGTAGGCTATGTCTGGCCTAGTGTGCGATAGGTATATAAGTGTTCCGACTAGTCGCTGATATCGAATGCGATCGGTCAACTCAGCTTCTTCTTTGATTTGCAATCCATGATTGACTGCCATAGGAGTGGTTGCCGGTTTACATTCTAGTAGACCAGTTTCTACTAGAATATCCAAAATGTACTTTCTTTGTCGCAGAAAAATTCCTTTTGTTGACCTTAGTACTTCAATTCCAAGAAAATATTTGAGGTCACCCAAGTCTTTCATCTCAAATTCCTGAAATAGACTCTTTTTCAAGTTCTCAATTTCTTCTATGTCATCCCCTGTAATGATCATATCATCAACATATATGATTAGACACGTGATCTTATCACCTTTCTTCTTGAAAAATAGAGTATGGTCTGAATTACTCTGTGTATATCAATATCTAATCATTGCCCCGGCAAACTTTCCAAACCACACCCATGGGGATTGCTTTAATCCATACAAGGTTTTTCTCAATCGACACCCTTCACCTGTCTTGAAATCTGCTTTGAAACCCGGAGGTGCCTCCATATAAACTTCTTCTTCCTTTTTCAATTCACCATGGAGGAAGGCATTCGTTACATCGAACTGATGCAATGGCCAGTCCCTATTAGCAGCAATAGATAACAAAACCCGAACTGTGTCCATCTTGGCTACTGGAGAGAAGGTCTCTGAATAGTCAACTCCATATGTCTGAGTGTAGCCTTTCGCGACAAGTCGTGCCTTGTACCTTTCTATGGAGCCATCAGGTCTTCTCTTGATAGTAAAAACCCACCGACAACCTACTGGTCGTTTTCCTTGTGGCAGGGCACATTTCTCCCAAGTGTGGTTCCGGATCAGTGCATCAATCTCTTTTTTCATTGCTTCCCTCCAATTGTTGTGTTTTATAGCTTCCTCCCATGTCTGTGGTATTTCTTCTTCCTCATATAGTGCATTCTCGAAAGCCTGAGCCATTTCGGATAGATGGCCTTTTGCTAGGTTCACGATAGAGTAGCGCCTTTTCCTGTCAATCTTTTTTGGTGTGTATCTTTTGGGTGGAACTCCTCTGTTAGGACTTGGAGGAAGCATGTATCTCCCAGTGTCAGGATCAACTCCTTCGACCTCATTTTCCCCTTCTGTAGCCTCGATTGGCTTTTCGATCTCTTCTGCATTCACAGTGTTAGCCAAACAATTATCTGTATCCACAAGAGTACTTACATTGGATAACCTAAGCGGAGAAATAGTTGGGACGATGTCACGTTCTGTAATAGACTCTACCACATCAGTGACTTGCTCAGCGGAATTGCTTACTGCTTTCTCTGTTAGGTCAGCTTCAGGATTGCTTGGCGTTGGCATTGGTATTGGTATTGTCATCCAACTTAGCGGGTCAATATCATTGTTATTCCTAATAGTATTCTCCCCCTGACCGCTAAGGTGGGTGAAGAAGTACTCTGTTTCAAGAAAATTGCAGTTCATTGTAACAAACATACGGTTTGACTTTGGATCAAAACACCTATACCCCTTCTGATTTACCCCATATCCTACAAAAACGCATTAATAGCACATGGGGATAATTTAGTTCTTTCGTGTTTAGGGATATGGACGAAAACCGAGCACCCGAAGACGCGAGGTTCTAGTGTCAAGGGGGGAGGTATCTTGGTGAAGGTGGACAAGAGTTGCAGAGGGGTTTTGTGTTTGAGAATACTGGCAGCCGGTTTAAAAGGTAGGCTGAGGTGGCAATGGCTTCTGGCCAGAAATGGCTTGGGACTTGTGATTCTATGAGCATAGAACGGGTCATTTCGTGGAGAGATCGGTTTTTTCTTTTGGCTACACCGTTTTGTTCAGGAGTGTACGCACAAGTGGTTTGATATATAAGACCTTTTTCTTGGAAAAATTGCTTAATACTAGAATTAACGAATTCCCTCCCGTTATCTGACCGAAGTATCTGAATGGATTTTTGAAATTGAGTTTGGATAAGATGGTAAAAGTGAGTTAAGTGTGAGAAAACTTCAGATTTATGTTTCATAAAATATACCCAGGTCATACGAGTGCAATCATCGACAAAAACTAAATAATATCGAAGACCTTGCCCCCCAATAACTGGTGCGGGACCCCACACATCAGAATGTACCAAGGAAAATAAGGTTTCAACACGAGTACTATTTAAAGGATAAGAGTTTCGGTGACTTTTGGATAAAAAACAAGTTTCACAGTACATGTCATGCTTAGGAATAATACTAGGAAATAACAATTTTAAGTAACCGATAGAGGGATGACCCAAGCGCCGATGCCAAAGCCAAGCATTCCGATCTGTCGACCCGTGAGTTAGCATGACAGTTTCTTTTGAGCTATCTCATCCACATAATAAAGTCCATCACGTTTAGTGTCACGCCCAATTATCTCCCCGGTTCGGATATCCTGCAACAAACAAAATTGTGGTTGCATTAGTAACGTACAATTCAACTCCTTTGTGACATGACTAATGGACAATAACTTGTGAGACATTGAAGGAATATAGAGACAATTTGAGAATTGCAGTGTTGGTGATATATTAACAGTCCCGGCCCCCTCAACAACTGTAAAATCCCCATTGGCAGTCTGGATGTGTGATTTGTGAGGTTTATGGAGTTCAGTGAGATCGGTGGCATCATATGTTATTGTATCGGTTGCCCTGTTGGGGTTTGTATACTAAAAGATGCTTCGAGCGTACATGCCTTTGTACAGTCAGCTTGTGCATGTATACGAGAAACGCCACATCCACTTGTTTACCTATTTATGAGAATAAATAATATAATATAAATGGTTTATTATTGAAATATGATAAACAAGTCTAAGGCTTTTTACTAAGAAGGTCAAGTAGGGAAATTCGATGAATCTCCTCATGAATTTTCCAGTAGGGGACTTGGCCAGATCTAGTAAGAAGAAAAACGTATTCACAACCTAGATAGGCTTTGGCTACCTATTGGAACGGTTGCGGTGTTTGTGATAATTCTCTCTTACCTAAGATGAGATTAGTAACACCGGTGTGGTAAAGCACTGAAAGGATCTAATCCGAAATGTATTCTTTATTGCTATCTACTGAAAGAATATATTTCAAGAAAGTTTAGTATTTTCTAGTCTATGATATTAATATCAATATTGTTTATTCAATCAAACGCCACTTTGACTTATCAATATGTGAGAGTTTGTACGTAACTCAAGTTCATGATATCTTGGGTGGTAGTAATTGAATAACATGAAGGTATTGGAATATTACTTCATAGAATTCGCGTGCCCAGTGTGGTATGATTAAATCCCTAAGGGGTGATCCCCAAGAGGTGTTTGAAAAAGGAATTTATTATTCAGAAAACTGCGCAGTTGGAATTTATTCCACGAATAATAAATAAAGTTTCAAACTAGAAAAACTCTTTGGAGAATTAATTTAATTCTAGTCACATAACAGACAAAAGAATTAAATTGATGGATCAAGATAATCTTAAACGCAGGAAATATTATAAAATAAAATGGACCCAAGTTATTTGTAATTTGGTGATTTAAGTGGGAGTGCAATATTATTCTTTAGTGGAATAAAATAATATTCCATTGATAATATATTAAATCATGGGTCATTTGATTTAATTAGTAATTTATCTAATGGGTGAGCCCAACACTTAAGTCATTCCATGGATCCCCAACCTAGCCCAACAAGTCCATTATAAATAGTGATGAGATGTGGAAACCCTAGCACACCATTCATTCACAACACTCCTCCCTAAACCCTAGAAGCCGTCGCCGGCTCTCTCTCTCTCTCCTTGCCTCGGTTTTCGTGCCTTGGCACGTGGGAGAATTAGGGTTTTGCTTTGTTCTTGTTCTATCCTAATTCATAGGATTAGATCAAGACAATATCGAGTTTGTGATTGGGTTTTCCTAGATATCTTCAAGACTATCATTGATTATCTAAGATCCGCCCACACGGATGGAGAATCAAGGACTAGGGAATAGGTTGGAAGATTCACGGTCGATAAACCAAGGATCTCCGGGTGGTGCAGCTAGCAACTTCGATCCTATGATGGATCAAAATGAGGTAACAATCGAATCTACATCAAATTGCATGATTATGTGTTTATTTGATGTCATATCTATAGATCTATGAATATTGCATGAAATTGGAGTCGAATGCATAATCAACTAAATAGATCCGTTCTAGGACCTGTTTGGTTTCCGTGTCTTCCGCTGCGGTAGTCCCAACATGCCCCACAGTCAAATATCCATCTGTCATTTTTTTCTTGATCACTGGACACTATACACGCAATTACATGTTTTTCGAGAGGCTGAAATTGATTTTGGCACAAAATTGGGGTATTTATGTGTTTTCCGGAAGTTTTGGGGTAAAAGTGAGGCTGGTGATTTTGGTAGAGGGGTTTTTGAAAAATTGGAGATGGGTGGGGTATATTTTCTGATTTTTGAAAAGTTTGGGGGTCTCTAATAAAAGATCCCCCAAACCCTAATGTACCTGAACCCAAATTGGGCGCCGCTTCTCCTCCATTCTCTAATTCTGCACTCCAATCACCGATGACGCTCCCACTTCCTCCGGCGACAAAATTCGCCGCCCCGGTCTTGTTCGCCGATTGGATGGTGGTGTCGCCGGTTCTATTTGTCGGTTGGGCAGTCGCGCTCGCCGGTTGGGCAGTCGCGCTCCAGCTGCTAGAGACGGCGCCGATTCCGCTTCCTCCGACAACTGCGGCGGCGTGACCCCAGGGTGCCCACGGTGGCTGCGGCTTGCCGTGCTTTTCCTCCCACCAATCTGGATAACCGACGAGTTCAAAGCACGACTCTTTTGTGTGTCTCTTTCGTTTGCAGTAAGAACACACCAATTTCGACTTGTCCTCTTCTTCACTGCGTCGGTTTCTGCCGGTGCCGCTGCGACCGCCACCCCGAGAACCGCTGGCCTGGTTCTGCCACCCTCGGACGGCGAGACCTGTGCCGATTCCGTCAGCTGCAACTCCTCCGTTGTTGTTTCCCGTTTGTAAAATTTGGAGTCGCGTCTCCTCTTGCTGGACCAAATTGTACGCATAATCAACTGAGGGAAGTGGATCCATTTTCAGTATCTCTCTCTTGGTAGTTTCGTATTTGCTATCAATTGCATACACAAATTGGCATATTCTCTGATCTTGTATGAACTTGTCGTGAATCTTTATATCTTCTGGGTATATCATTGGGTTCCTCTGCTTCTGATCGATTTCAATCCATAGCTCAGTTAGCATGCCCCATATTTCATCTAATGATTTGCTTCCCTGTCGCAGCGTGGTCGCCTTATATTGGAGGTCGTACACCTGAATTTTATCTCCTCCGCTCCCATAAGTGACGGCCAAAGCATCCCAGATATGCTTCGCCGTCGGATGTTGTGAAACTCGACTAACCAGTCGGGGTTCGATGTTTTGTAACAACCAAGTGACCACACAGTGATCGGCTTGTTGCCACTGTATGAAAGCTGGATCAGTTGGCGGAGGGGGAGAAGGCACTCCGGTGACGTGAGAGACCATTCCCCGACCGCTTATCGCCGTCTTCACAACCACGGACCAAAGGGTGTAATTTTCTCCATTAAGCTTGTTTCCACCGATGTGGAGGGGCTGTGTGTCTATTCTGTATGACACAACAGTGGTTTCTGGTGGATTTGGTTGGCTCGTCGCAAAACTATTGTGCATAAAATTGGCAAATTGCCGGGCAAATTCATCTGCCATAGATGAATCTGAGGTTTCGGTTATTATTTTATTGTCATCTGACATTTTGGCTTATGGTTACAGGTACAACGGGAAAAGAAAAAAAGGAAAAAATTGGAAAGGGCCGAGAAAGGTATCAAGGACGATGATGATACCTTATCTGAGTCCAAACCCGCTCTGATACCATGTTAAATGGTTCAGTCGGCATATTTGAGAGAAGAGTATTACAAAGCTTATTGATTGTATTGTATGAAATGATGAAGTGGTACCCAACACCCATGTATTTATAGGCATGTTGGGGACCCTTGAGTTACTACAATAAATGTCGTCTTGGAACAAGACTAACATGGGAACAAGGCATGATTTATTATTCTAATCTTGGGACTCATATATTCCTTAATGCTTCTCCTCTTCTCAACATGCTTTAATGCTTCTCTTCTTCTCAACATGATGTACTACTATTATCATGAGTATTGATGTAGTACGTCACTTGTCAGATTCATATGATGTTAAGTAGCATTTATGTGTACACTAACTTGTCCATTGTTTCTAAATTTTGAATAAAATGCTTTTAAATCTTGTCCACATTACTTCATATACACTAACCATCAAAATTGTTTTCAGTAGTATCCAAATATTTCATTTTTTTTTACAGAAGGGATTTTCATAGACGGATGATTGGGAGTATGAGGTGAAGAAAATGTGGACTGAAAAAGCTGCAAAAAAAATACTCAAGTTTTATTAGTACTTTGAAGAAGGTGTACATTGTACACAGATGGTAAATCTCGACCCATTTACGTACCTCAGGAGATGTGGACTGGATCGATTGACCACTGGAAAGATGAAAATGATATCAAGAAATCTGAAGCAGCAAAGAAGGCAAGAATGTCTGAACCAGATGGACCTGACACTGGAATAAGCAAGCAACGAGGGGGGTCGTTGTCTGTTGAGGAGAGATCTATGTGAAAGGTTAGTGTTATACATTTATATGATCGAGAAATGGAATAGTTCAATTTTTCCCTTTAAATGGTAGTAGTAGTTAAGTTCAAATAAAATAGTAATTATTGCTAATAAGGGATAGAATGCTAATTTTACCTAATGTTGTAGTACTTTGTGTATAAAGATGATAGATAGCAAATGTTTCGATCCTAGAAACAAATGTTGATTTTGTGTAAGTTGCAAACTAAACCAAGAGTTTTTGTTTTCCTTCTGATTATGTTTCAAATTCTTAGATGATGTTGTACAGAACAAATACTTCATCCCAATGGTATGAGCTGTAATATGTGTGTGCTGGGTGTAATATTAAAAATTTTGAGATTTGCTGCATTTGGGAATGATTAATTGTTTCGTGACATGCTGTTGATTAGGTTTTTGTGGATTTTTTGTGAAGAGATAGAGTCTTAAGTTAGCAATGGCTTAAAATTATCTCTAATGATGATAAATAGGCTACCGAGAAGGGAGTCTCGGTGATGGATTGTGAGTATGACTCGTTTCAAGAGATACACACGTTCAAGGACGGGCTGTATACCGTATACATACAAGAAAGCTGCAGATGTTGATGTAAGCAAGTTCAACTTAAATAATGTGTATTTGTAGGCAACTTAAATTAACTTAGATAAATATGTAATTTGTTTGAATATAATTTCATTTATATTAACTAGGCAAGAGTGCAAGAGATTGCTGCAACACGGGGCGAGAATGCAAATTTGAGCCAAATCTTTATCAATGACACATTTGGAGGTAAGCTCAACAAAAAGAGGAGGATGTTTGGGACTGGGAATCTGGCAAAAAGCCTCGTGCGTGGCAGCTCAGCAGGAACTCAAGGAATTAATGTTCCTGCCTCGGTCGGCTTAGATCCTTCTGTTCGAGCCGAAATAAGAGATGAATTGCGCCAAGAATTGCCACAAGAGGTGCAAGAGATAGTGAAGGAGATCATGATGACGTCGCACAAGTCCAGCCACAATTCTGATCCAGCAAGTATATGATGTTAATGGAGCAGTCCTGAAGTTGAGTGAAAATGCGATGAAGAAAGAACTTGATGCATCTGATCAAGTCTGCAGAGGTAGCAAGGATTCCATAAAGAATGTGCCATGTAGAACAACGAGCTCTCATTTAATACATCCGACGGAAAGAATTAACTAATGGAGCTTAATTAACACCTGGAGTTAGGCTACTACACTGTCCCCTGTGTTCAGCAGAATCAGTTGCTGGAGTTTGTCTTTTAGCTAGAATTGCTTGCTGGTTAAGCTAGGGTTTCAGATATTGTTCTAGTCCCTTCTATTGCTTAGTATATATAGTGAAGCTGAGTTGAATTATATTAAGCGTTAAAAAAATACATTTCTATCTATACAAAGAAACATCACTTCTTTCACTCTACTGTTCTTATTTACATCTCACTGTTTCAAATCCTAGGCTCCCATTTCCTTTCTTTTGCTCTTCCCTGTTTTCACCTCTTTTTTTTTTCTCATGGCTGAGGAATCAGCAGCAGGAACACTGCTGGATGTTGGATCCAGGTTGTCATTGTTCCAAGTTTTTCCTCAAAACCACCCGATGTCCATAAAGCTGTCTGGAGATAACTATCTTATGTGGAAGCAGCACGTGCTATCCGCCGTTAGAGGATATGGCCTCGAAGGCTATTTTACAGGGGAACAAATCCCCCCTCCTCGAATGATAACTCATGCAAGAACCTCTGAAGTTGTTGCCAATCCAGCATTCATCAGCTGGAATATGCAGGATCAAAGGCTATCCCATTGGCTCCAATCTTCTCTCACTGAGAGTACAATGGTGATAGTGGTTGGTCTCAGCTCAAGTCAAGATATCTGGGAAGCACTTGAGGCAAACTTCTCAAGCCAATCCAGAGCTAAGATTATGCAGTACAAGCTGCAACTTCAAACAGTCAAGAAAAATAGACTGTCAAATAAGGGCTTACCTCGACAAAGTGTAGAATTACTGTGATTTGCTTGGAGCAGCAGGCTGTAGTGTCTTGCAAGATGACCATGTCATGCACATTCTATCAGGACATGGATCTGAATGTCATCCGGTAAGAGTGGCCATCACCTCGAGAGCTGAGTCTTGCTCAATCCAGGAAGCCACATCTATCTTGCTGAGTTTTGAGTCTGTGCTTAAAGAAGGAAGCTCAAGCACTACGAATTCTGAAGGATCTCTTTCTTCGGAAAATCTTGCCCAATCTGAATCCAAAAAGAGAGTCAAATTTTAGAGATGATGGAGCAAGAAATTCTAACTACAGAAATGAAATGATGGAGGTAGATCTACCAATTTCAGGGGAAGAGGTGGAAGAGGAGCAAGAGGAGGAGGGAGATCTGATGGAAGCAATAGACTCACTTGCCAACTTTGCCAAAAACCAGGACATGCTGCTGATAAGTGCTGGTACAGATATGATAATCCTCCTCAAATCAGACCACAAAATCAGTCTTATTCCTTCCCAAATGCTCCTGCAGCAAATGTTTCCCACACTAGAGGCCCACATCACAACACATCAGCCCAACACATCACTCCCTCTGAGTTTGGAGCTGACACCTCTTCTCCCTCATCTTGGTACCCAGATTCAGGTGCAACAAATCACATCTCGAATGACTTCTCAAACCTCAATGCTGCTACAGACTATAATGGAGGTAAATTCTGCACATAGGTGATGGAAATGGAATACAAATTGCTCATATTGGGAATTCTAAATTTAATTCTTCATCTGATCCAGCCTCTAGAACCTTGTTTCTGCACAACCTTCTTCATGTTACTCAAATCTCAAAAAATCTTTTAAGTGTGTCACAGTTTGCTAAGGATAACAATGTCTTTTTTGAATTTCACCCGTCTTTTTACTTTGTGAGAGATCGGGTATCCAGGGAAGTCATTCTCAAGGGAACTCTTGATGATGGTCTCTACCACTTTTTACTTCACAAGCCTTTCCAGAGTATCAAGAGTTCAAGGCTCTCCTATCCAACCTCTCAAAATAAGAGCATGAGTAGTGTCCCTGCTTCTAGCTCATCATCCTCAAGTCCAGTCTTTCATTCAGCCTTTACTTCATCTAGTTTAGTTGTTCCTAGCTTAGATCTTTGGCACAAACGCTTTGGTCAGTGTGCTTTTGATGTTGTTAAGCAAGCTCTTAATCATTGTAATGTTTCCTATCATTCAATAAAAGATTCCACTCTCTGTCAGCCTTGTTCTATCTCCGAGAGTCACATATTACCATACATGAATTCTACTACTCAACACTCCAAACCTCTTGAGCTTGTGCACAGTGATGTGTGGGTGCCTTCTCCCATCACATCCAGAAACGGTTATAGATATTATGTGTCCTTCATTGATCATGCTAGCCGTTTTACTTGGCTATACTTACTGAAAAATAAAGGAGATGTTGAGCATGTGTTTAAACAATTTAAAGTCTTGGTGGAGAATCAGCTTGGCACGAGAATTAAAATTCTGCAAAGTGATTGGAGTGGTGAATTAAAAGGTTTGTCAAGTTTTTTGCAAGCTTCTGAAATTATACATAGAGTGTCTTGCCCCTATACTCCTCAGCAAAATGGTCTTGCTGAGAGAAAGCACAGACATGTTGGTGAAATGGGGCTAGCTTTCTTGGCAGAATCTGGTCTTGCGAAACGGTTTTGGGATTATCCTTTTGTTACAGCTACTTACATCATCAATCGGCTTCCTACTCCAGTTTCAAAATCCATATCTCCCTTTGAATTTATTTTCAAATCTAAGCCTAATTATCATGAGTTTAAAGCCTTTGGATGCTTCTGTTACCTGTTTATTGGCTACAGCTCTACCCATAAGGGCTACAAAGCCATTCTTCCCACTGGAAAAGTCATCGTAACAAGAGACATAGTCTTTGATGAGTCTGTCTTTCCTCATAAAGCTCCAGCTTTGAACCCAATTCCCTCATCTCTTCCCTCCACAAATCCCACACCTATAGCTTCTCCTATGTTTGCATCTAATTGCCCTTCACACAGCTTTCAACCCAACACAGCAACACTACCTCCACCAGATTCACTTCTACCTCCACTTTCTGCTCTACCTAGTGCAAATTATCAGGCTAATTATTCTGATCCCTCTTCTGGTCATTGTAGCTCACCTATAATTTCATCATCTCATTATTCTCCTAATGTTTCTTCCCCCCCTCCGGTTCCTATTGTTACAGATCAGGCCGAACCTTGTCATAAGATGATCACCAGAAGCAAAGCTGGTATCTTTAAGCCCAGAACCTTCACCATTTCTCTGAATTGCATTCCTAGATCAGCTCTTGAGGCTATTCTTATTCCTATTTGGAAAGCTGCAATGCTCGTAGAGTTTCTTGCCTTGCTTAGAAATTAAACCTGGATTCTAACCAAACTCCCTCCGGGTAAAAACTTGATTGGGAACACATGGATTTTTAAACTAAAAAAACATGCTGATGGAAGCATAGCAAGGCATAAGGCTAGACTAGTGGCTCAAGGATTCTCACAAGAGCCTGGATTTGACTTCACAGAGACCATTAGTTCAGTGTTAAGCCTTCAACTATAAGGATCATTCTTTCAATTGTTGTATCCTCTGGTTGGAATGTTACTCACCTAGATGTCAACAATGCATTTTTGCATGGAGATTTAGGTGAGGAAATTTATATGAGACAACCAATTGGATTTGAGCAAGGTGATCCTACTCTTGTCTGTAAGCTCAATAAGGCTATCTATGGTTTGAAACAAGCTTCCAGATCTTGGTTCATGACTGAAGCTCGCTTTTACGAAATGCAGAGTTGTTTAGACTGTGTGCACAGTAAGGAATAACAAGTCTCCTGGGTCCAATGAATCCACTAGATCACAAGGTCTAGGAACTCACGGATCGTTGGAAGATCTCGGTCGTCGGACACACATAATACCTCTTCAAAAACCCTCAACCACGTATACTAAAATTAGCACAGGGAAGTAGGGATCGATCCCACAGAACATAAATCATGCATGTAAACTGGAAAATAAGACAATCACTAGATCTAAGAAACTATTCTAAATTACCTAGACCTGAGAAATAAACTGACGGTAGGGACCATTTGCTGAAAAAGTAGAGTACGGACGAAAAGCTGGAAAACAACTAACTAAAGTACTAACTAACAGCGACATCATCTTCTTCAAATCAAATTGCATAAAAACTCAGTAGAAACAGAGATGGAACGTAATCGGAAAACAAAGCAGACTAGATTTAAGCAATTTAACGAAGAACAATTAAAAACTAAACAGATCTACGGCTACTAGACGGAGTAAATTGCAAAGAGAGCAAAAGAGTCTGAAATCCATGCACAACTTGATTCCCCTGTTCAGATCCAACCTCGGATGCTAAATCCACTCCGGATCCAAGCACCCGACACAAACTCCGACCAAAAGTAAATCCATAGCTTCAGATTCAACAAACAACCACCAATCAGCAACAACAATTCAGATCCACAGTCGTATTCCCCAGATCAAGCACAGAATTGTCCAAAACAGAGATTAACATATAACTGCCGAAATAAAACTTCAAACAAACACAGAATCAACGTAAATCAACACAAGATAAACGCCGACATAACATAAACCAAATGCTTAGATAATCGGTAAATAGCAACAACCAAATCGACTTCTAAAACGATGAAGTTCGAACGAAATAAAGTGCAAAAATAGAATGTAAATAGATTGTATCTTTGCCCTTCGCAAGGACGGTGTTACGACTGACTTTCTCTGAAGATGAAACCCTTAGAAACCCTAAACTACCCCAGAATTCCCATTTTTCAAGTGTGTGTGAGTGTGTGTGCTAAGAGCAAAATCATATGTGGCGTGTGATGCATGCTCCTTTATTTATAGGCGTTGAAGTGGGCCCAGCGAGGTATAAATAGTCTTTGTTGCCCTCAGCTATTTACTTCCTTCTTCTAGCCATTCTTTTCCCTTCAGTTCTGCTCACTCTCCTTCAATTTCCTCTGCTAGTCCATTGTCTCCAGCTTTCCCCGGATCTAGCGTCTCCTTCACACACCTGGCTTAAAAATTGCGTTAGACCCAGCAAAATAAAGTGTTTTTCTACCAAATAACCGATGCACGGAATTAGCCTTATCAATGACTATTCAGGCCTCTCTGCTTGCCCTTGGTTTTTCACAATCCAAGAATGATACGTCACTCTTTTTCAGAATTAATGGTAAGGAGATCACCTATCTTTTAATCTATGTTGACGATATGCTTGTCACTTGTACTTCTCCATCTGCCACCAAAGAGATCATCTCTCAACTCGGTGAGCAATTCTCTTTAAAGGATCTAGGGGAAGTCAAGCACTTTCTTGGTGTTGAGGAATCTCAGACTGCTCAAGGTCTTCATCTAAGCCAAGGATCCTACATCAAGGAACTGCTAGCAAAAGTACTGATGCTAGACTCAAAGCCATTCCCAACTCCAATGCTAACAAACCTCAAACTTTCTAAAAGTGATGGAGATCCATTCTCTGATAGCAAGTTGTATAGGAGTACTGTTGGAGCACTTCAATATGCTACAATTGCTCGGCCTGAAATTAGTTTCAGTGTGAATAAGGTGAGCCAATTCATGGCTTCGCCACTTGATACACACTGTAAGGCTGTTAAAAGGTTATTGAGATATCTAGCTGGAACTATGGATTATGGTCTTCATATGCAAAAATCAGAGTTTAAATTGGTGACATTTTCTGATTCTGATTGGGCTGCAGATTTGGATGATAGAAGGTCTGTGACTGGATATGTGTATACTTGGGCAAGAATCTTGTGTCTTGGTGTTCTAAGAAACAGGCTGTGATATCGAGATCGAGTACAGAGGCTGAGTATAGAAGCCTTGCTCAAGCAACTTGTGAAGTCAGTTGGATCACCTCTCTTCTTGATGAGCTGCAAGTTAAGCTACTGGAAGTTCCTATTGTTTGGATTGATAATGTAAGTACAATAGCACTGGCAAGTAATCCGGTTCTACATGCAAGGACCAATCATATAGAGCTTGACATTCATTTTGTTAGAGATAAAGTGAAGGAGAAGAAACTAGAGCTTAGGTATGTTCCAACATTGGATCAAATTGCTGATGTTCTCACTAAAGCTTTGGGATATCAATTCTTCTCGCGTTTGCATAATAAGAAGAACATATGTCCTTCATCGACGATTGAATTGAGGGGAAGTGTTAATGGAGTAGTCCTGAACTCGAGTGAAAATGAGATGAAGAAAGAACTTGATGCATCTGATCAAGTCTGCAGAGGTAGCAAGGATTCCATAAAGAATGTTCCATGTAGAAAAACGAGCTCTCATTTAATAAATCCGACGTGGAAAGAAGTTTTGACTAAAGGAGCTTAATTAACACCTGGAGTTAGGCTACTACACTGTCCTCTGTGTTCAGCAGAATTGCTGGAGTTTGTCTTTTAGCTAGAATCGCTTGCTGGTTAAGCTAGGGTTTCATATATTGTTCTAGTTCCTTCTATTGCTTAGTATATATAGTGAAGCTGAGTTGAATTGTATTAAGGGTTTAAAAAAAATACATTTCTATCTATACAAAGAAACATCACTTCTTTCACTCTACTGTTCTTATTTACATCTCACTGTTTCAGATCATAAAATGGATACAGTGTGTTTGTCTATTTCTTTTAACATATGATTTACACTTGTATCACAAACTTGATATGATTTAGGATTTCTTTTGAACATCATACTTCTTTTGACGGATCTTCTAACTGGTTCCCGAACTGTATTTCGCTATTAGTGTGGGCTGATCTTATCAAAATACTAGGATTTGAATAAAGAAGGCAGAACTCCCACACGAAGTAGGAAAGGAGAAAATTTTGTCCCCCTTAAGAGAGAGAAGGGACGAAAATTTCAAGCAAAAAATATTGTGTTTTTGTCTCTCCTTTATTCTCCTATTTATATTAAGTTACATATTGGGCCCAGTCAGGATATATGGAAGGTTTTAGATATGGTATCCCCCAATTAGCTTTTAATAATTAAATTGAACCTACAATTTAATATAAGTTTATATTTGAAATTATTATCAGCCACTACAGTAATAATATTGCACTGCCCATCCAAATCCGAAATTACAAGTAATCCGGGTTTCCATTTTATTTAAATGTTTATTCTCGCGCTTAAGATGTAAATGTCCATTAATTAATTGAGGTCTACTATGGACTTAATTTATTAACATCTTATTAATTCGAAGAGTGGACTCAACAAGAAACACTTATTTATTATTCATGAAACAATTAAATTCCAACTGGCCAGTATCCGAATAACAAAACCTTGTTCGAGCTCCTCTTGAGAACATTATCAAACCAGACTCACCAGGCGCACAATTCAACTTAATAGCAATCCTTGCACCGCTACATATTAATTACCACTACCCAAGATATCAGGATTATTGATTTGCAAAAAATTCGCACTATTTGATAAGTCAATGTAATGCATAATCAATAACGCATGCTCAATGCTAACGTATGTTGATTAAGAAATGGTAGTTTATCAAGACCTAGTCTTTCAGTAGATAGCATAAAGATACGTCTTGCATTCAGTGCTATACCACACCAATGTCATCTTATTTCAATAAGGCTTAGAAATAATCGTACTGACATTGCAACCTTTCGCGATAGGTAGCCAAAGCCTATCTGGGTTGTGAAATATACTGTAGAATTGGGGATCAAGAAAGCACACTCATGCGTTGGCTCAAGACGGGAAAAATCATGGTTCTTTACGAGACATCGAAGAGGGGATGCAAGGCCGAGAAGTGAAATTGGGTGATGCATCAGTACTATCTCGGGAGCAAAAAGGATGAGAAAAAGGGAGAATATGTGGTCTCAAAGATCTTTCATCAGCCCTAGAAGGAGAGTGAGAAGGTTGGATAATGTGAATCTTCTAGATTGAAGACTCATGAATTTGCCCCGGACTTATTCTTGTAAATAAACCCAACAAATAAACAAGATAAACTAAGAAATTGAACAAGAAAAATGGATAAAATGATAGAGGATGGATTAGTGTTATGATTTAGGTGAAGAACAAGAAAGAAATCCCAAAGGTACTTTCACATACAAACACCTAATGGCTCCACAAACTAGCAACACATGAACTAGCATACCTTTACAATCAACCTTAGCCCGGCAAAAGATCGAATGCAACCCGAAAGAATTTAATAAGTCTTCAAAAGATGAAGAAGGTGAGCTCTCAAATATGGAGAATTGGTCTCTTACAAATATTCAAAAGCTGAGAATGAAAACCCTAAAAAGTGTATTTATACTAAAACAAAAGTAATATGAAAAATAGTCTATAAAAGCTTGAAAAATGGCATTTTCGGACAAAACGCCCGACCGGGCGTTTTGGAGCCTTGCCCGGGCATTTTCTCTGTCGCCGGACATTGTGCTTGTTGGATTGCGCGGCTTTCGTAAAATGACCATAACTTTCTCATCCGGGCTCCGATTGAGGCGTGTAAGGTACTCACGCGAATCTCTTTTGACGATGAAGACAATGGTGGTATTAGAAGAGCATTTGCACACCATATTGATAGGAAAGTTCTGGTTTGAGTCAGACCTCAAAATCCGGCTTGGCTCCTTACCATATCTCCACCTTCTTTTCGGACCCCAATCAACCCATGGCCCTAGATGTCGTTGCATCCTATGATTGTGAATACCCGGATTCACATCATTGGAAGTCTTACTTTAGTGAACGAAGAGCCGTATGTAAAGGCAGTTCCTGTTATCCCGATAATGCCTAAGTTGACCACTCCCGACCCTCCTCGTCAGGACCAAACTCCATAGTCGGATTGCCACTCAGACAATTATTTCCTTCGGTCACCACTTCAGGTTGGAAAAATCTTCTAGCACTGCTTCTTTATATTTTGTGGCATTGTTCATTTTTATTGAAGTTGTAGAAATTGTAAGGCTTTCCTTGGTAGTATGTGGAATTGATAGTTGTGAAATTTGAATTTGAGCTGTTAATTCCAAATTCAGTGTTTGATTTTGATATCATAAAATACTTGGAGTTTTACACATACTATACACACACCGCACACACGTACTGACGTACACACCAATCACAAACATGCATACACTGACACACACACGCATTGCTACTAACTCTTGCATCGATAATCCTGGATGTTTTTACTCATTCATCCACATGCGTTTATTGTTTTGTTGATTAGGAAACCGACTATCTCAACGGACCATATCACGCCTCCTATAGTTCTCGGGTAGAAGATGTTGAGTTCACTACTTGCTTGGCTGGAAACACCGAAGCTGATGATTTCAATTGACCGAACTCCCTATCCTGCAACAAGATAGTCGAGTCTAAAGATGCATCTAGTGACTTGAACGTCGTGCACAACAGAGACACCACCAGTTGTTGTGGAATAGGCGAGCTTGAGAACTTAGAGCTCGACGTTGCGCCAGATTTCAATGTAAGCCCATCCTCCGCTTTTATAAATCTGTAACATCATGTCTTTTATCTTACTATTGATAGGTTTTGTATGTCCTTTCTTATCCCTCAGTCACAGGAGTTGCAGTTTTCGTCCCAAGACAGCATATTCGATTCGTTGGACCAACTGTATTAGGACTCGAAACGTCCCATTTTTGCACCTCTCGTGGTCCCTTCATACGAGCAATAAGATTTCGACTAAAAGCTAGAGTTGATCACAAAGAGAGATGACAAACATAAACCTAATGAGACGCCAATTAAGGTTGTCGAACTCCCATTGGTATCAGCTGTGGAGGTGTGAAATATTAGTTATTAAACTATGTATATATATGTTAAACAATGTTGATTGTAATAATATTAGCATTTGTCTTGTACATTTTGTCGGTTTGTTATGGTTGCCTATGATCTTGGATTAAGACTTGATTTTAAATTGTAGGTAGGCAACTGAACTTCTGATAAACATAATCAAATCCTTATAATTTCATTTTCAGCAACTTCAACTTAGTAAGACCTAAATATATTTTTCACGATAAAAAAAATGAGTTCGGAGGGGCTTAAGCCCCCCATATTATATGCTCTGAGATAATGCGAATTTGGTTCCAATACACGGACCAACAACTATATACATGCAGCCGAGGTTCGTCGATCTAAGTAGTTGAGTGTCAATATACTTGTAAATAGATTTTTAAATGTTACAAAGTCTGGAGGATATTAATTGAGTAGCTTACCTGTGTATGCCTACCTTGATTATATGGTACATATACTTTTAACTCTTCACTGTGTAAGTGGATAACACGAGTTTCGATTTAAAATTGGTAAAAGTGTGAGAAAAATTAAAGGAAAAATTAATTGAAATACTCTCTTCCACAGTAGTAAAGTCATTTCATTTCCTGTACTCATTTTGGAAAAATAATTATAAATAGTTAAATTGGAGAAAAAGTAAAGTAAGAGAGAATACTGTAGATGCGACTCTTCTCTACATTATTTTCGCTTACTTTACTCTCTCTCCACTTTAACTACTCCCTCCTTCCCGGCTAAGATGACACATTCCTTGGCGGCACAGGATTTTAGGAGCTATTGGTTAATGTGTTGAATTGGAGAAAGAAAATGTTGGTGTATGTATTAAAATAGATAGAGAAAGAAAGATGAATGTTTTAATAGGAATGGAAAAAAGTGGTTGAGTGTATTAATTGGAGAGAGAAAGTTTCCAAAAAAGGAAATGTGTAATCTTAATTGGGACAAACTAAAAAGAAAAACGTGTCATCTTAAGTGGGACGGAGAGAGTAATTATTTGAGTCATTTTTCCAAAATGAGTACTGAAGAGCTGTGTGGGACTTGGAAGCTAATGATGGTTAGCGAAAGCGTGTTCTTAAAAATTAATAAAGAAAACCCTCGGTCCAGGAAATCCGCTAGACACTGGGTCTAGGAACTCAGAGAACCTTGAGCTACCTGTCGTTGGGCACACGATCACTACCTTAACTCACTCTTCAAAAACCCTCAACCCGCTTTAATTAATAAAACTAGTACGTGGAATTAGGGATCGAATCCACAGAGATGAATGCGCAAGTAAACATGTTCAAAGACTCGGGAACTATTTCTTGTTGGCTGCTGCCACGCAATTTTGGGGTTGAGCTTTAATTCCTAGACTTGGTAATTGAAATATTCTATTCTAACAGCTAGATCAAGGTAGAAACATAAAAACATGCATATTAATCGAAATGGAGAGAGACAATTACTAGATCGAACGAACAATTTCCTGAATTAACCTAGACCTGGGAAAGCAACTAAATGTGGGGACCATTTTCTGAAAAGGTAGAGTACGATTGAAAAGCTGCAAAATAACTAACTAAAGGACTAACTAACAGCGACATCATCTTCTCCAAAGACTCGGGAACTATTTCTTGTTGGTTGCCGCCACGCAATTTTGGGGTTGAGCTTTAATTCCTAGACTTGGTAATTGAAATATTCTATTCTAACAGCTAGATCTAAGTAGAAACATAAAAACATGCATATTAATCAAATTGGAGCGAGACAATTACTAGATCGAACGAACAATTTCCTGAATTAACCTAGACCTGGGAAAGCAACTAAATGTGGGGACCATTTTCTGAAAAGGTAGAGTACGATTGAAAAGCTGCAAAATAACTAACTAAAGGACTAACTAACAGCGATATCATCTTCTCCAAAGACTCAGGAACTATTTATTGTTGGTTGCCGCCACGCAATTTTGGGGTTGAGCTTTAATTCCTAGACTTGGTAATTGAAATATTCTATTCTAACAGCTAGATCTAGGTAGAAACATAAAAACATGCATATTAATCAAAATGGAGCGAGACAATTACTAGATCGAACGAACAATTTCCTGAATTAACCTAGACCTGGGAAAGCAACTAAATGTGGGGACCATTTTCTGAAAAGGTAGAGTACGATTGAAAAGCTGCAAAATAACTAACTAAAGGACTAACTAACAGCGACATCATCTTCTCCAAAGACTCGGGAACTATTTCTTGTTGGTTGCTGCCACGCAATTTTGGGGTTGAGCTTTAATTCCTAGACTTGGTAATTGAAATATTTTATTCTAACAGCTAGATCTAGGTAGAAACATAAAAACATGCATATTAATCAAAATGGAGCGAGACAATTACTAGATCGAACGAACAATTTCCTGAATTAACCTAGACCTGGGAAAACAACTAAATGTGGGAACCATTTTCTGAAAAGGTAGAGTACGATTGAAAAGCTGCAAAATAACTAACTAAAGGACTAACTAACATCGACATCATCTTCTCCAACATTTATCACAAAACAATCGGTTAAAACAGAGCAAGAACGAAGATCAAAGCAAAGAAGACGGAATTAAACCGATAGAAATGAAGAACAGTTAAAACTAAAGCAGATCTACGGCTACTAGACGAGGTAAAACAAGAATACCGAACTCAAACAATCGAATGAAATAAAAACAAGAAGATCCAACCACGGATGCTTAATCTACTCCGGATCCAAGCCATCCACAATAACCAAACATCATTTCTACCTTCGATCCTCACAAGTCTACGTAGATTAAACCGATCTCAAACAATTCCTTGCAAAACAACTCCAACTCAGATCATTCAACAATAATCAGCAAATCAAACCCAAAACAATACGATAAGATAAACGGAACATAAACAAACATATCCATTGCAAAATAAGAAATATCCAAAGATAGAAACAACACCAAAGCCGAGCCTCGAACAACGAGGACTCGGCGAGTACCAAAAGTAGACAGAAAATTAAAAGACAATTGTTTCTTCGCCTCCGCAGAGACGGTGTTGCACCCAAACTTCCGATGAAACGAGAACCCCCCTACGATTTCCCCCAAGTGTGTGAGTTTGTAGAGAAAAAGTGGAAAACTAAGCTAGGAGCTGAAAGGTGATGATTCATGTTGATTGCGTGCTCCTTTTTATAATGGATAGAGCTTCTAGACTGTTCTTGCAATGCCCATTTTGCCCTTCTATTCAATGCTCTTTTGTCTAGCGCTCTTCCTTGTTCAGCTTATTTCCCTTGTCGGCTTCCTCCACCAGGTAATCTCTGTCTCTTCCTGGGGTTGGCAATTTTCTCTACACACCTGGCTCAAAAAGGTTTGTTAGACCTGGGAAATCACAAAATTTATCCTTTAACCAATGCATGAAATTAGCCTTATCAAGTACATAACTCATCAACTTATTAAATACTCTCGCATTCCCCCAATAATTGTCATCGTTTGACTTTGCACGAGTTTTAATAAATATAATGGAAAGTGAGTGGAAAAAGTTAATGAAATGTGAGTCCTACTTTTATACTCCTTCCGTCCACGAAAAATAGACCACATTGTGAATGACACTTGTTTTAATGTGGAATTGGTAAAGTAAGAGAGAAGAAAAAAACGTAAAGAGAAGTAGTGTTAGTGGAATGTGGGGTCAATGTTATTAGTAGTGTTTAATTGTGTTAGGTAGCAAATGTGGGTTCATTTTTCAAACTTTGTCTATTTTTCCTGGACAACCAAAAATAATAAATATGATCTATTTTTCGTGGACAACGAGAGTATTAATTTTAATATAAAATATGAGAGGAATAAGTTAGGAAAATGTGTGATCCATTATAAAAAATAGTGAAAAATAAGGATGTCAATTATAAGTTATTGAGGACTATGCCACTAATAAATAAGAAGAACTAGCTATATTGATGAAATTCAATTCCAGCGAAATTATGAAGCAAGAATGAAAAATCAGATAGTGTGCATTATAGTGCCACCATATTTAGAGTGACGACATACCTCTAATCCTAGCTCTTAGATCTATAAGATGGACGCCTAGGATTGAATTGATGAAATAGAATTTATTTGCAGTCTTATTTGTTGGATATTGCTGGCGTGGGTATTTTAGTCAATTCCCAAACATTTAAATCATAAACGGATTTGGTAATATTTAAACTGCAAAAACTGCAAATACAACTTAGTAATACTGCAATATTCATAGATTAATACTGCAATCTGGTAAGGTGAAAAACCATTACGAATTATCCAGACACGTAACACTGCAATATTTATAGAGTAGCACTGCAATATTCATAGAGTAACACTGCAATTTGGTAAGTTAAAAAACTATTACGAATTATACACACGTAACACTGGTAACAGACTGAAAATAAAGAATACAGATTTTTTCCTTCAGCGTTTTTATCTTCTAATTAAATTAAAATAGGCTGCCACGTGGCAGCTTGAGAACCACACGATCTTCAGATCTAACGGTCTAAATTAGTGGTATGGTGTAACAATAAAGAGTTGTCATGTTAATACATCCCTATGCATACATCCCATACTTTTGAAATATATTTGGTTAATATTTATTCTTTTTCTTTATGAAATATTATACTTCCTCCATTTTCTAAAATTAGGAACTTTTGAAACAACATTAATTTTAATGCAAAATTGATAAAGTAAAAGAAAGACATAAAGAAAAATATTTTGGTGGAAAATAAGTCTTACCTCATTAGATAGAGTTTCCTAAAATGGAAAGCTTCTTTTTTTAAGAAATGAATCAAAAAAAGAAAGAATTTTTATTTTTACGAAACAGGTAGAGTAGTTCCTAACTCAATTCACTATAAATGCAACAAATTAAAGTCATATATGATGTATTAATAGTAATTATGTTTGCAATTTTGAATTTAACAATTTCATAATTTCAATTTTAATTCTTTGCATTCAAAAGTTTTAGTTTCCTTAAATTCTTAATTTTGGGAACATTATGTCGAACTTCGATAAAAAAAAATCACTTATTCTTAACTAGTTTATTCAATATTTAAAGCTATATAGTTAATATTTTCTCTTTTTCTTTGTAAACTTAATTTCCTTAAATTCTTAATTTTGGGAATATTATGTCGAACTTCGATAAAAAATTTATCACTTATTTTTAACTGGTTTATTCAATATTTAAAGCTATATAGTGAATATTTTCTCTTTTTCTTTGTAAAATATTAGAATTTTTAAGCTCAAATCACTATATGCAACAAATTGAGTTTACCGTTTTGAATTTAAGAATTCCATAATTTTAATTAATTCTTTACTTTACAAAATATTAATTTCTTTAAACTCATAATTTTTGGACGTTATAGTCGAATCCCAACAAAAAAACAAATCACATGTACTTAACTCATTTGCTTAATATTTAAAGATACTCCCTCTGTTACACGAAAGAGGTACACCATTCAATTATAGTTTGTCTAACTCAAGATGTTCACTTTACATATTTAGAAACAAATTTCTCTCTCCTCTCTCCTCATTAAAAAATTCAATCATATTTATCACTCTACTTTATCATATTCAACCAGTCCACCTAAAATCATGTGTCATTCAAGTATGTGGACATCTTGAATGGAACGGATGGAGTATATATTTAATATTCTCTTTGTGTCTATTATTTTTCTTGGCTTAACTCACAATAATATTTGACAAATTAAAATTTGATATATAATATACTAATACTAATTGTATTTACTATTACACTTTTTATTTTAAAATTTAAATAATTTAATTTCAACTCTTTACTTTCCAGAATACTAATAATTCTTAATTTTTGTAACATAAAAAAAATTAACACATGCTTTTACGAATCTATTTAATACTTTAAAGATATACAGTTAATAGTTCTCATAATACTACTATAATTTAAAATTTGTACCGTACAACTCCTAATAGCAATAGTATCAATGAAACACAAGCAAACTCCACTCACATTGTATCAGAAAAGCAAGTGCCACAAATACAATAGCTTGAAATTTTAAACATACACAACAAAGTGGGTTTCTCACACACACAATCAAACACATTGGATAGAAACACACTTATTGAGTCAACGATGGACAAGCAAACCATAATAACTTAAAATATGACATCTCCTTTGTAGAGTTGGAAATGATTCAAGGTTGGGCAAGGTGGTGAGTTTCAACAGCTTTGATGACGTCAACGACTAATGAGAGAGTTGAAAAGGGATGCTCCACATCCTCATTAAGCATCTCGTATTCGAAGGTGCTTGTCACCAAATCAATGTCATCCTTTGTCTCTATGTGACTTGTCATAACAATATCTTTGTAAAGCTCCAACAAGTCTCCTTCAATCACCTTAAATTGGATCAGTTTTTTCTCTTCATCAATTAACTGGATCACTTGTTTTGCTTTCTTCACTTTTCCATCTGCATATTGCACACAACGTTTTTATTTTTATCAGTATTAGAATTCATTAGGGGCAAATAGTTGTATGAAATGGTACATAATCCTTTACTTATAAGTTGACATGGGACTAAAAATATAACAAAATTAGGTCAATTTATCTGAAATTTAGGCACTTTATAATCAAACAAAAGATGTAGTAGTACATGAATTGTAGTAATATCTAGTAATTATAATGATGATGTGGAAGAGACGCATGAATACATACCAAGGATATAATCCCAGCAAATGATAGAACCAACATGGCCAAATTCACCCTCATGAAGATCACATCCTTTTATTAATTCAGGGCTAATTGTGGAAATCTGATGTGGTTTGTGCCGTAAAAGTTCGTGGAATACATCTCCACCGGCTTTGAATTCTATTGCTGCAACCAATTTCCCATGTAATCCCATCTCAAGCTCAAAATATAGTATGAATATATTATCTAGATATAATTGCAAGTGAAGAGAAGGCTACACAGATATTCTTCGCAATCTTCCCTTTATATAGGCGAGGCTCACGTGATTATCCCAATTGTAATATTTTGGACTAAGTTTCTAAATTTTTTTCCTTTTTTGTATCTATATAAAAATACTATGTTTTGTAATCGGACTCTATAAAGCTTATGGGGTCCCTTGTAAAGTTTATTTTAATTATTTTCTAGTTATTCATCATTGCGTCCTTTTTTAATAGGAGTTATTATTTATCATTTTGCTCCTGCTGCCAGAGTTATGATGGCACGGATTAGAATATGGTGTCATTTTCTATAAATATTTTAATCTCATCTCGCCTCTATCCTCCAAAAATAATTAGATATCATGCGAAATTGATAAATATAAAAGAGAAAAAGATTAAATGAGGAGAGTAAAAGAAATAAAAGGAGAAAATATAGATAAAATAGATGAGAAACTATACATTTTTAGTATAGGACTTGTTCTGGTAAACGAACATAAATAGAAAATAAGACAATTTTTTAATGGATAGTGGAGCATATGGCCTATCTCATTTTAGAGGAAAAAATTACTGTAAATTGAAGTGTCTATTTTTATTATGAGACGGACCAAAATAGCAAAAGTAGTCAATTTTTATGGGATCGAGGAGTATAATTTTCAAAAACTAATAAATCACAAGCATAAAACTAAGAATTTTCAAAAGTAGTCTATTATGATAAAAAAAACACTTACATTTACTTTTACTTTTACTTCGTGGATAGGGACATATGCTTAAACTACAAAATAGACGTTTTTGGCAAAATCGTTGATGGCGAAAATGGCCTACTAATTAGCATGGCCCCATCCGAAATGTTATCTTGTCACAAGGTGCGGACCTAGCATATCACTACGAGTGCTACTCAAATTTCCATAGGCTCCGTTTGTTATACGGAATTAGAATTAAATTGAAATTGGAATTTTATGCAATTCAATTCCAAATCCTATATTTAGTACAATGGGATAATTGAAATGAAATTGAATTCGAAAAATTTGTGCACACACACTGTACACAAAATACACATACTATACACGCATTGCACACTCTACACACGTTGTACACAAAATACTCACACTCCAAACATTATATACAAAAAATATGAACATTGCACACACACTATACACAAACTACACACATTTTACAAAAAATACACACTACACACATTATACAAAATACTCCCTCATTCCGCGAATAGGAGTCCCGTTTTACCATTTTAGTCCGTCCGTAAATAGGAGTCCCGGTTCACTTTTACCATAAATGGTAAATAGAGTCTCACCTTCCACTAACTCATTCCTCTCACATTCATGTAAAACTAACATAACAAATAGGACCCCTATTTCACTAATTTTTTTCTACCCACTATTTTTAATATTTCTTAAAACACGTATCGCCATAATGTCCTCCTAATGACGGACGGAGGTAGTATCACACTGCACACAATATACACACACTATATACAAAATACACACACAACAACAATATACACACTATACACAAATTATGAAAACTATAAAAAAAAACATACTCCACACATTGAACACTCTCACACATGATATACACAAAATAAACACACTACATATACTATACGCAAAATACACACTGCACAAATTTACTCAAAATACACACACTACACACTACACACTAAAAAAATATAAATAATACACACACTATTCACAAACTGAAATTTTAAATTTGATTACGTTTTTCACTTTTTCAATTTAATTCAGTTCAAACAATCACTAGTTTAACAATCCTAAAGATGCGTAACCTAAGAGTAGCTAAATACAACATTAGTCACCATTCACAAGTCCTATAGTTGAAATGAGCAAGAATCCTAAATTTGTCGTCTTACTAACTTCTTAGTTTTCATAATTATTAACCTAATTGCTACATACATACAACATTAGAAATTTAGATTTTATAATAGTATTAAAAACGTCTCTAGAATAACATACAAGAATTGAACCCAAAGAAACTTATAAAACTATTAACCAAACTATAGTTCATTCATGCCAGTAACAAAAGGTTGGAATTATAACTAACAATTATATAAACACAATATTTCTTTTAAAAGAAATCGAAAACCAATAAGATAAATTTTTATTAATTTTAAGAAGGTAAATGATACAATCGGTCCAGAGCCACAAGTGACCACCACCATGTGCCCGCGACACAACCATTCCAAGAGATATCTAGACTAGGGCTAATGTACGTAATGAGTTAAGAGTAAGCATAAACTCAATTTTCGGATTTCTTTGTCATTTTTTTTTCTAAATTGCATGAGAAAATCGGACCGCATAGTTATTAAAAAAAAAAATAGCATTATATTTTCTCACAAGCCGCTATGTGAAAGCACTAACTCTCTTTCTCAATATGTTAATTTGTGGATTTCATAAACTTCCATGATGAAGCAAATTAATGAATAATAAAATATAGTCAGTGCAATTAAAAATATATACAAAATTTTTAGTTTCGTTTTTATATAATAACAAAGAAGCAACTGATCAACAATGCCATTGAGTCCTTAATTCTGCAGATATTATGTAACAACCCGCCCTCCTATGGTACAATAAATGCGGCGGCTGCTACTCAAACGGATTCCAAAGAAGTAAACATAGGCTAGGGTTTCATTTAAAGAGTGTTGACCAAAAGATTTGAAAGGACTATCAGAGTATTTAAAGCAATAACTTAACCTAGAAGCTTAAATGAGAAAGAGAAAGGGGTCTCTTAAATAACGATCAAAATCTCAAGAGTACGACATAATATCCAAGATGAAAGTCACAAGAAAAGGGCTAAGGCCTCAAATCGAAGGCAAAATGCAAATATCCCAAAAATAAATCCTAAAGTGTATCAAAATTCAGCAGAAGACGACCAAGAGAAAGAATAGCTATGTATGAAGACACAACTATGCTTGAAGTTCATAACCACCATCTTAATTTAATTAGCATGCTCAACACCCGCCACCGCTCGTCATCGTTCAACCTGCACATAGGGAAAACACATGCAGGGCTGAGTATTTTGAAATACTCGGTGAGCTCATTGCCAAAACATTTTATAAGTTATGCCACCCTTACCAAGTGAACTCGAGTTTTAAGCAGTTATAAGAGAATATCACGAGTATCACAAAATATATTTTCCATAGACTGGCCAGTCAAAATAACTCCCCATTTTCCTCAACAAAACCAACAATCACAATCATTCCATGGTGCGACGAAAGTGTGGCCACACTTTTCGCCCACGAGACCGGCCGACTAGCAAGGACGGCTCCCGATCCCCTCGTGTACACAGCCTGGTAGGGCTTGCGGCCCGTACTCAGACCCGAATTCGTATAATCACATCCATAACCATATAGCCCAATGGAGCGAACTCACAAACTAGGCATCAGTCGCACAATATCACAAATAAACAAACATAGGCATGGCATAACAGTTAAACCACCCTTAACACCAATTCATACTTTTGACAAAATAAAAGAGAGTTTTAAGAGTAAAGCCCACCTCGACTGCTTAGATTTCAAGTAGTTTCGCTTTTCCGTTATCCGGCTTCGCAACCAAAGTTTCGCCTTTTAATCACATAGGCACATATCACAAATTAGGTTCAACACTACTCTTACTCATGCATGTCTCAACACTTTTCTCTTTTTCCATCGACTTATCTTATCATTACTAATCAATCAAGATCATGTTTATCACACAAGAATATTTAGCCATCAAACACACACTACACAAACACTACACACACACACACACACACGTCGCACACACACACACACCACACACACATACACGACACACACACATACATATTCCCACATCCCTTTTATCCCACTTGTACTCAACCAAGATGCATGAGGGTTCAAGAAGACCGATTAATCGGTTAGAAAGAAGAGGAATCGAGTAGAATCAAGAAGATGAATATAAAAATACCTTAAGAGAGAAAACGAACGGTAGAAATTAAGTAAAGACTCTTTTCTTCAAAATTCTTGGATCAAACTTCAATTCTTCTCAAGGGATGAAGGATAAATGGAGTATAGTAGAAGAAAATTGTGGGAGAATGGAAGATGAGAGGGGGCGAAAATTATGGGGTAGGGGGCGAAAATATGGGGGCTAGGGTTAGGGGTTTTGGCTCTTATTTATAGAGTCCAATAAGATCTTTAGAATATTTGGTAAGATTCTATTCCCCATAATTAAATAATCAATATTATGGAGTAGGGAATAAGAATTAACAAAAATAGATCCTAGGGCAAATCTCCTAGTTTTCGAAAATTAGGCTTCTAAAATAGCCAAGACTTTGTTTTGGTATATTTCACGTAGTAGAATAAAATATCACGGAGCAAAATAAAAATAAGAATTCTCCCAATCTTGGAGTCAAAAGAGGCGTGTATTTGCCTTCTTAAATAAGGTACGGATTTTTGAATATTAACTAAAATAATGTAAGGCAAGATCTCTTAAGGTATGGAAAGATTTGGTAGAATATTTAAATTCTAGGTATGGAAGGAAATGAAATAAGGGATTAACTAAAATAAAAATAATACTCCCTTCCTTATTTTGGAGATTTTCGAAAATCACAAGGGGGTGTCGATTTTTCCTCCTTAATAATAAGGAAATAATTGGGTCTTGGATTTAATTCGGATGAATATCCCAAGAATTAAATTAAATCCGGAAAAATAGAATTCCTCCTCTAAAAATCAAGGGTGTCGAAAATCACAAGAATTGGGTGGCAAGCATTTATGGAAATTTTCTCTAGTATTCTCACTCACCCTTAGACAATTAATTTACCACATAATCTCATAAATTAATAAATCACATGCCACATCATTAAGTAAGCAAGTTTGACTTTTCAAACTCCCAACGCAAACCCTAGACTCAACTCGACCATATCATCACATGAAATAAATGCATTCTCGACTCCACGTCATCAATAATAAATTTTAGGGCTCTAAAATTAGGGTTCTAAATTCCGAGATGTTACATATTATGAGATTTCTATACAGCTAGCGGCATATTATGAAATTACAGTTATGTTTTTCTTCTCGTCTCTGACAACTTCACTGCCGATTTTAAGATCCGCGATTTAGTTAGTTTCTGCTTTGGGTGCAGGTTCTTTCTTCTCCGAGCCAAAGAAAGAGCAGCTCTGGAATGCGTCCAGACTATTAGCTATCAAGCGGTTCAAACCACCAAGGCTATCGCTAAGAATTAGATCGTTGCTTTGGTATCTACACGAGGGTATGTCCAACTCTAACGCTCCTAAAGAGTCGTCCCCCTATCCACAAATACAGTAGGGACCTTTGAGAGCCAATGGGTTGGCCGTTCGCAAGCCGATAGGGCGGCCGATCGCTCGGCCCTTGAGATCGGCCACCATTGTCAATGCTCTGAGAGTCTAATTATCTTTTTGAGAAGGTACATGAGAAATATACCTTCTCAATTTATCTTTTTTCTTTGGAGATGCTCTTACAAATGTAATGCCCCGAGAATCCAGAAATAGTAACCGATAAAAAGTTGACAAATATCAAGAATAAATTTTTAATCAAACTATTTTATTAGAATGAATCAAGAAATAGTAGTAACCTACAATGACCATAAGTTGAGAAACATCAAGAGTAAATTTTTAATATTAATATATTTTATTAGAATGAATCATTAAAGTAAGTACTAAAATAATCATGAAATTGTAATGATCATTAGTGAAACAGTAATAGTAATCATCATTAATAAAATAAATTATACTATATTCTTAACTCTAATTTTAATTTTTTACATTCTAAAATACTAATTTCAAATTCTTAGGTTTTGTAACGTTACCTCAAACCTCAATAAAAACAATCACATATTTTAATAATCTATTTAATATTATTAAAGCTATACAGATAATATCTTTTCTGCTAATATTTTTGAAAATTGGACCGTGCTCCTTCTCCCTACTTATATAGAGAATGTCTTCACCGATTTCTGTAAATATAAGGAATATCCCTATAGTCCCAATAAAATAAACGTCCATATTAGCTATATATTAAATACAAACAAACTCCACTCAATGTCAAATCGAGAAAACAAGTACCACGAATAGGCATACACAACAAAGTGGGTTTCTCTCAGTGGCGTATCTATGTAGGAAAAAGGGGTACAATTGTACCCCCAAAACCTGTAGTTAATAGTGTTATACTTAGAGATTAAATCATAATTCAATTATAGCTTAGTGGTCAGAAATGCAGTATTTTGCCCTGGAAAAACATGTTCGAATACTTTCTCCGCTCTTTCTTTTCCTTTAACTTCTTCCAAGACTTAGTATTTATTCAAAGAAATATTTTTCAACTCATTTGTTCAAATACACATTGACATACTCATTTGTTCAACTCATTTGTTCAATACATATTTTTCAAATTTTATGTTATTTCATTCATATTTGATATTTGATATTTACTTTGTTCTTAATAATTTATACAATTAACTTTTATATAATATAGTCTTAATAACAAAGTATCTATGTGCATAATTAAAAAAATTTTAAAAAAAGAAAGAGTTTGTTTTTATGAAAAAAAATAGGGAGAATATTTAAAAGAATAGAACAATTGTGAAAACAAAACAAATAGAACTAAAAGGATTAGCTAAAATTTGAAACTTTTCACACCCCTGTATCAAAAATCCTGGATACGCCACAGGTTTCTCTCACACACAATCAGGCACAATGAGTAGAAACACTCTTATTGAGTACAACGATGCACAAGCAAACCATCATAATTTAAAATACTCTATTCGTTCCATTAAATATGCAACATTTGCTTTTCGGCACAGGATTTTATGTAGTGTTGTTTTGTGAGTTAATGAAGAAATAGTAAAGTAAGAGAGACGAAAAAATAGAGAGAGTATTGTTTCCACTTTTAGAATGTTTCATTTTTAATGGGACAGATTAAAAAGGAAAACGTTTCATTTCTAATGGGACAGAGGGAGTATGACATAGTAGATTCAAGGTTGAGCAAGGTGGTGAGTCTCAATAGCTTTGATGATGTCAATGATCAATGTGAGATTTGAAATGGGATGCTCCACATCTTCATTAAGCATCTCGTATTCTAAGGTGCTTGTCACCAAATCAATGCCATCATTTGTCTCTATGTGAAATGTAATAATGAAATCTTTGTAAAGCTCCAATAAGTCTCCTTCAATGACCTTAAATTGGATCAGTTTTTTCTCTTCATCAATTAACTGTATCACTTGCTTTTCTTTCTTCACTTTTCCATCTGCATATTGCACACAATGTTTTTATTTTTATTTAGTACTCCTATTAGTATTCATTAGGGTCAAATAATTTTATCTTTTTATAGCTCCTTTACTTATAAGTTGACATGGGACTAAAAATACTAAAAAAATTAGGTCAATTTATCTGAAATTTAAGTATGCACTTTATAATCAAAGAAAAAGACGTACTACATGAATTGTAGTAATATCTAATTATAAAGATGATGTGGAAGAGACACATGAATACATACCAAGGATATAATCCCAGAAAATTATAGAACCAACATGACCAAATTCACCCTCGTGAAGATAGCATCCTTTTACTATTTCAGGGCTAATTGTGGACATCTGATGTGGCCTGTGCTTTGCAAATTCGTGGAATACATCTCCACCGGCTTTGAATTCTATTGCTGCAACCAATTTCCCATGTAATCCCATCTCAAGGTAAAAATATAGTATGAATATATTAAGAGATCGAAGGCTACACAGATATTCTTCACAATCTTCCCTTTATATAGGCGAGGCTCACGTGATTATCCCAATTGTAATATTTTAGTCTAAGTTTCTAAATGTTTTTCCTTTTATTATCTATATTAAAATATTATTTTTTGTAATCGGACTCTATAAAGCTTATGGGGTCCTTTGTAAAGTTTATTTTAAACGAGGAGAGTAAAAGAAATAAAAAAGGAAATATAGATAAAATAGAAGAGATAAATATACAAGTATTCCATTCATTCTACTGAAGATGACTCACTTTCTTTTTTTGTTTGTCCCAACCAAGATGACTCATTACTAAAAATAAAAACACATTTATCTATATTTTATTCTCTTTCTCTCACTTTACTCTCTCTACTTAACACACAAAATAAAATTGCATAAAATCTCGTGCCGCGCAAGGAATGGGTCATCTTCCTTGGGACATAGGGAGTAATAATTGGCAGTAACTATTTTTTTTTTTAGTATAGGACTAATTTTGGTAGATGAACATAAATAGAAAACAAAACTAATTTTTGGTCAGTGGAGCATATGACCCATCTCATTTTAGAGAAAAAAAACTTACTTTCTTCGTCCCACTCAAGATGTCCACATTGTATTTTAGAAGGAGTTGTTAGGTGGAGTGATTAGAGAGAAAAAGGTAGTTGAATATTTTAATGAGGAGAGTGATTAATTTTCAAATGCAGAAAGTGAACATCTTGAATAGGACAAGCTAAAAATGAAAGGTGGACACCTTGAGTGAGACGGAGGGAGTACCATAAATTGAAGTGTCTATTTTTATTATTAGACGAACCAAAATAGCAAAATTGGTCTATTTTTATGGGAACCGCGGGGTATAATTTTCAAAAACTAATACTCCCTCTGTTATAGTTGAGACATTTCTTTTAGGCACAAGAATTAAGAAATTGAGGTGTTAAAGGTTAAGGAGGAGAGAAGAAGAGAGAGTAGAGTATGAAAGAAGATAGAGTTTTGCCAAAAAAGAAAATGACTTAACTACCTTGAAACAAACAAAAAATGAATATGATTCAACTACCTTGGGACAGAGGGAGTAAATCGCAAGCTTAAACAATTAATTTTATGTATATCAAAATGAATATCGAATTACGTCACATCTTCATAAAGTTTATCGTCAAAAAATGACGAGAAAAACGTTTAATCGCTAGCTTTTCAAACTCAATTCTATCAATAATAAGTTATATGTGCATAGGGATGTATTTATATTCATATAGTAAATATTGTTAAAAAAAAAAAACACTTGTAGTCCATTAAATTTTGTGATCTAACGGTTAGATTAATGTCACGTGTCATCTAATAATGTAACTTAGCTAGTAATGTACTATTTTAGTTAAATAATGTATTGTTTTAGTCTAATAATGTAGATTATTAGTTTAATAATGTAGTATCTTAGTATAAAAATGTAGATTACCACAACCATCGAATCCAAGGATCCAAGAACTGTGATTTGTGTTGTGTTCAATACTAAAGAGCTGTGAGGACCATAATACACCCCCTATATCTATATACTACAATTTAATTAAAGAGTAAAAAAATTTTAGATATTACAAAAATTAAGTTTGTACTCCCTTCGTCCCTTCAAATTTGGCACCATTTGACTCGACACGGGTTTTAAGAAATGTAATAGAAAGTGGGTTGAAAAAGTTTTTAAAATGTGAATGAAAACGAGTTATTGGAATGCAGAGTCCACTACCAAAAATGGTAAAAGTGAAAGGTGACAAATTTTAGGAACGGACGAAAAAGGAAATAGGTGACAAATTTTCAGGAACCGGGAAAGTATATTATATTAAAATAAAACACGTCATTTTGAACATCATTAAGAAAATGATATAGTGTACATGGATGAGATAATTATGCAAAACCAATACTTTGTGATTTAAATTTCAATTTCAAAGGTCGTAGAACAAATCAGAATTTTTTTTACGAAACTTTTAGTACTTAGAGGTAAGGACGGTTTTTATCCTTTCGCCATTTTATGGATATTTCTACCCTTTTCAATTTTTTTGTATTTAAGGCCATATATGTCCATTGTTTTTCTCTTATTCTTTTATTTTCTTTCTCTCGCTTCTATAAATTATGTTTAATTTTTATCATTCAACAAATTTTTTTTTTCTTGGCCATTTATACTTGTTTTGCCTTATAAACATATTTAACATGAATAACATTCTCTAGATCCATTCCTGATAAATTTGGCAAAAAATTATTTTATTTGTTTAAAACAATTTGACACCATCATTTACGGTAAGCTGGAGTAAATTACTTATACAAGAATTTTAATATTTCTTTCTATATAACTCATAGAGAGCTTTATGTAATTGTTCACACAATTATTCCAACAAGTAGTGTCAGAGCCACTCTATGATGATTAACCGAGAACAACGGAGAAGGAGCATAAACTATAGAGCGGAAGCGTACCTTGATCCATAACGAATTGAACGATGGAATTGCTTTGTAGCGGCTATGGATCTTCCAAACGATCAGAGACATTTTTTGCAATAGTCTGTCGAGAGAATACAGAGATATCGAATGTTCTTCTGACGCCTGGGCACCATAACCCTAACTCATATTTATATTAAATATAAACCCCTATATTTTCTATTCGGTCCTTCATCAAATAGAAAATCTCATATGGTATCTACACTTATTTCCATAACAAATAAATACACTTTAGCACAAACTTTAATCTTTAATAGATCACTTTAATTGGGCAACTGAAAGATAGTCATACACATTAAATTAGTCATGTAGAAGCCAAATTGCTAACAATATCCCACCTGGGCAACACATGATACCAAATAAATGTGTACAAACTGAATGAGTGTTCAAATATGTTATCATATAGTGTATTCCCGAACAATCTTATTATCAACCATATCGGCATAGGACTAAAGAGTCAGTCACCATATTTTTTCATAATTAAGCCCATCAGTAATCACATATGCAAACATAATCAACAACAGATCAATTATGGAATGTAGCATGGAAATTTCATGCAAGGTGATCATACATGCCTATTTCCAACTAGTCCTCCCAAACTGAGATCAAACCAAAAATAATGGACAAAACATAATACTCCCTCCGTCCCATGCTACTCGCACTTTTCATTTTAGGCCGTAAATGTGAGATTGAGTTTTTTGTGTAATTAAATTAGAATTTTAAGTGTAATGAGACGTCACTTAATAAAGGACCTCTTAACTTAAACTAACATATTAATTATATGCATGAATTCTAATTTAAACTATAAATAATGTAAGGAGTTTGTGACGTGCCGAAAAGTAAAAGTGCAAGTAACATGAGACGGAGGGAGTACTTTATTTCTGTAGAGAATAACATGAGTTTATAACTTCATGTTCAAAACACAATATAGAGCAATAACCAAAACTAGACTTTAAATGATATCATCCACATGAGATTGAATGTTTACAACAATATCATCTTGATGATATCATTTAAAATCTAGTTTTGGTTATTGCTCTATATTGTGTTTTGAACATGAAGTTATAAACTCATGTTATTCTCTGCAGAAATAAAGTATTATGTTTTGACCATTATTTTTGGTTTTGATGTTGTTTCTGGCTGTTATGTTCGTTGGTTACGATCTTGGGAACATCAAAATTCGGTTTTTTGTTGACATTTGTGGAAAATTGGATTTAGAAAAATTATACGGAATCCCATTAGGAGTCTGCAATTTGCGATTTGCTGGAGAGTTATTGGACTGGCCGTCAGGATTTAACGACTTGCTGGGTTTGCAAGGTATGCGAACCCAGTGGCTCGTTGGCTAGCCACTATATTCCCGAAAGTTATTAACGACTCGCTTGCGAGCGTTATATTCGGTTCTAAGTTTTTTAAAATTTCAAATTCAAATTTTAGGGTGCATCTCATGTTCCTTCATTGATGTGTGTGTATTTTAATGCGAATATTAGTTGGCTCACAGGAAGATTAATATTTGGCACGAGATACACCCATACCTTTAGTGATAAACACATGACAATTATTCAGTTTTTAAGTAATGTGTGATGCCCACACGTGGACACTGCTTAACATGATCTTATTGTCAATGTTTGATCATTGTAAAGAGGCTACCACTTACAAATTCACATTACTGTCAAAGGACATATTGTGATGTTGTACTCAGTACCTTGATATGTTTTACTAATGTTCAAAATAAATTAGTCGAAATAAGACATTGCAACAATTACCTCTCTTGTCTAGACTTCTTTACTGCGAGTGTTAGGACGGTAAGTGTGTGTGTGTTTTTAATGCGGATATTAGTCGGCCCACAGGAAGATTAATATTTGTCACGAGATACACACATACCTGTGGTTATAAATATGTGATGATTATCCAGTTTTCGTGTGAGTAATGTGATGCCCACAGGTGGACATTGCTTGACATGATCTTATTGTCAGTGTTTGATTTCTACAAAAGGTTACCACTTGCAAGTTAATATTACTATCCACAGACTTGATATGGATGTTGTGCCAGTACCTCAAGATGTCACTTTCTTATTTGAATTTTATTATGTGAGCGTGACTGTTATTTCAGTTTTGTTCTCTTTTCAATCATGATGTCTGCTTTTGCAATTTCTACCAACATGAACAACATGTCAGTGATGAAAGGATCCAATTTTAAGGATTGAAAAGATAATATTCTAATTACTCTAGGTTGCATGGATCTAGATTACGTGCTAAAGACCGAGTAATTTGTTTCTTGTATGGATAATAGTACTCTTGATCAAAAGAGAAACTATGAGAATTGAAAATGCTTGAATCGCGTAAGTCTAATGATTATTAAGTATAGCATCCTAGAAGACTTTCGAGGCACTACATCTGAGCATATTACTAAGGTAAGTGAATACCTTGCAAAAATAAAGGAACGTTTTGCGAAAAAAGATAAGGCTGAGACAAGCGTGCTTGATCTCAATAAAGTATAAGGGCAAGAACAACATAAGAGAGCACGTTATGAAAATGTCTCACGTTGCTTCACTAAAGCTTGAATTTTAATGACTTGCTTGTGCATTTGGTGTTGCACATCTGGTCAGTATCTCAAGAAATAAAGTAAAGGGCATTAAGAGAAAGTCTATTGAGAATGTTGTTATGGATAAGGGTTCATCACAAAAGAAACAACATAAGGATAATGATAGTTATTTCTTTCGTGGTAAATGGATATAAAAAAGAAGAATTGTGATAAATATCACGCATGGCATGCAAAGGAAGTTACCATTCTTGTTTTGGTCTGTTATGAAGTTAATTTGGCTTTAGTCCCTAATGATATTTTGGTGGGTAGTTTCTGATACTACTACTCACATAAAGTTATAAGGTTGTTTGTGATGCACTTTTTATTTGCACTATAAATACCTGCAAGTATATAGAGTAGGTATAGTATAGCAAAAGGTTAGTACCGGGTATCGAACACGAGGAAGATGTACACAAAGTGTCTATCTTCTACTAGAACTCAATTACTATCTGGAGAAATAAGAATTGTTGGAAACTTTTTGAAAACAGTAAATATTAAAAACAATAAACAATTAAATGCAAGCAAATCACGGAGAGAAAAGTATAGAGATAAGGGGAATTCCAGGGATGTGCTTTCGCTTTTATGGTTATACAAATTCCAAACTACAATACCCTAGCACAGTTAATACTTTGAAAGGACGAGTCACCTAGCTTATGCTCATGCGATACAAACGTTGATTACTAACATTAGGGTTGTCAATCCTAACACGTAACTCCAAAAAGCTCCTAAGACCCTTGAAAAGTCCTCACTCTCAATTAACAGTGTCGTTTTAAAGGAAGCTAACTGTAGTGTCTACTAAGTGGATCTAACTCGCTAGAACTCTGTCACAGTTATGAAGCAAGTTGTATTGAATCATACATAATTGTGTCACTCAATTATGAAGCATCATGATTAACTTAGGGAAGAAACAAAGTAAAAACAAAACGGATATTAAATAGAAAACGGAATTGTATAACCAAAGTTGCTACTAACACATCCCTAGAATCCTATGAGTTTAGTTACACATGACTGAATAAACTAAAAACATAGATTGAAGGGAAAGCAATTTGAACATAAAACTAAAGCAAATAAAACCCGTAGGTTGAATCCTTGTCGTTCTTGATGTTCTTGAAATTCTTCTTCAACTCCTTGCACAATTGAAGTACTCTAGCTTTTGATCTCTATGAATGTGTTCTTGTTGTGTGTCCAAAAAAAAAAAACCCTTTTGATGAAGCTTGAGGTCCTATTTATAGGGGAAGATTATTCCTCATCATAGAAGGAAAAGATCTTCAAAATTTGGTAAATCTTGGAGCAAATCTAGGGCTGGTCGGATTCGCCGCCTTTCTCCGGCGGGCCGCCGCACCTTGGCCGGCGGTCGCCGCGTTGGAGTCCAGAGATTCTGACCCTTCGGTGGCGGACCGCCACATGTCCTCCGGCGGTCGCCGGGCGAGACTCTTCTCCTAGCGTAAATTTCCGAGGCGGGCAGCCACATAGCTCTGCCCGCCGGGCGCCGGCGGTCGCCGTACATCTTCGCGGCGGTCGCTGGTCGCCGTCTGACTCCAGATTTCCAGACTATGCGTTTTTATTCCCCTTTTCGGCTCAAATATGCACATTTCTCACAAAACACGTCAAAATACCAAAATGTATAGAATATGCAAATAATGGACATGTAGAGTGATTTTGATAACAAAAACGGACCAAATAATGGCCTTGAAACAGTGCAAAATCCGGGCGTATCAACTCCCCCAAACTTACATTTTTGTTTGTGCTCGAACAAAACACTAAAGACACAAGAATAGACGCACGGAATGCACAAGGACTAGACGTCATAATTGCCTCAAAAGATGAAAGAATAGATTAAGCATGGATTAACACAATCAAATCAAGCAAGGCTTAATAGTGCACTTTCATTACTAACTCGTGGAACACCTTGAATTCAAGCACTCACATGTGGCAAACTTCCAAAGATGGGAAGTGTTCTTTCTCTCACTCTCAAAGTGTATAAAGGTAAAGTGTAAATCACTCAAATCATGCATCATGCAAAGTTTACCATAGGCTTGCTCAAAGTCTAATCCCTCCTCTACTCAATGTGATTAAGCATCAAAAGTCCGAAAGGTCTTTCTTTTCGGTTGTAACGTAGGCTCTTTGGTAGGTGAGGAATATTTGGCTAAAAAGTGACTCAAATATAAAAATATCCCAAATAGAGTTAAGATGACTCCACTTTTCTAAAACTTAAGGCACTTCTAACACTTTATTTTTCTCCTTCAATTTACTTTCAATCCTTTGATTTTATTTTCTTTTCACAACCTTTCACACATTTTTTTTTTTTTTTTTTTTACATCCTTTCTCTTTTTTTTTCTAAGATCAAGCACATATTTGGAATTTTTCTCAATTTCACAACTTGTACTTTCTTAATATTAAGCACACTACTTTTTATACTTTCCTCCTTATCTCTCCAATTCCTTTACAAAACAAGATAACAAAAACTATACTAACCCAAGGAATTGTTCCCCCATTTATTTTGGCTTCCAAAGAAAAGGCTTAAAGGCTCAAAATTGGCTCCAAAGGAAAAAATTTGAGAGGGTCGAAAATTTTGGATATAAAAGTAGCTAAGAAAAGACGGCCTAACATCCTCCTAAATCAACTTAAACACTATGTAAACTTAGGCAGACTAGGAGCAAGTTCTAGAAACATATACATGCATACAGATAAATCACACAAGAAAGAATTTAAGGCTCAAATCTCACAAGGTAGAAGCACGATTCAAGGCGAACAAGCAATTCACTAATTATGCACCTTTTCACCCAACCATCATATCAAAACGTTAAGCCACACTTAAACATGGATGGAATATAATATCATTGGCAACTCGGTCTAATGTGTCCCTAAGCATGCGTGTTTCTAAGTTCTTCATGTTATGTTCATGACATGGATTCAAGAAAATATTTTTAGAACACAAAAATCTCCTACGGGATTTTAGAAAATTAAAGCAAAAACAAACAAAAAGAAAACCCTAAACTCACGGTCCACCACTTCATCCCCCCAAACTTATTTACAACAAAGTGTAAAATAAGTTTGTAGAGTCGGTAGGGACGTGAGTATACTACTGGAAAAAAACGTACCCTGAAAAATTTCGCGTAGAGGTTGAGTGGGGCGAAAATTCGAAGAATTTCAAAAAATCGCGCGGGAAAATTTTGCCCAGGTGGCGGTCCGCCGCAGCTGTTCGGCGGTCGCCGCACGTCAAAGATGCTTTCCAGCGTTCAGGTGGCGGACCGCCGCAGAGCTTGCGGCGGTCGCCACGGAGAGGTCAGAACCTGCGAAAATTTTTGCAAAGCACAAAATTAAACCAAAACCAAAAATATTTAAAATTAAAGCAAAAATTGTTGAATCAAGGAAATAAATCGTCTTAAAAACATCCAAAAACATGGTATAAATGCTCATTTAAAGTCATCGAGCTTGACTTCTTCAATCTTGAGGAGGTGGAGGGAAACGGGTGCTAAGATCCTCGAAAGCTCCAACGAGGTACGTGATATCACTCCTCATTGTCTCTCGTTCCTCTCTAGCTTCGGCGGCCATCCTTCGGAGCTCTTCATATTGTTGACGCCGATGAGCGTCTTCCAAACGTTGTTGCTCCCAAAATTCTTGTTCCGCCGTGCGCCAATCGCCTTGAGCCGTCCACCCTTGGCGGTTGTAGGCATTCTCCGCTTGTTGCTCCGCTCATCGATTGTTCCAAGCGTTGGACATGTTTTGCATATAGGAGAAAATTTCTCCTAATTGGGCGGAGGTGTTGACTTGAAACTCCTCTTCCGGATTTGGCCTCCCGCGGCGGCGGTTCGCTCGTGTCCGGCGGCGATGTCCTTCCACTTCCTCTTCTTCTTCTTCTTCTTCTCGTTGTGGTTGGGATTGCGGTGGTGGCGGTGCTTCACTCCTTTGAGCTTGTGAATGCTCCGCGCCTTCTTCATAGTTATCAATGGCATCAAATGCGGAATCCTCATCGGGCTCAAATTGAGGAATGCGAGAGGGAATGTTCCTCTTTCTAAATTCCCCATTGACGGGGTTAGCCTCGATAGCTCTCCGGTGGGCGGGTGTGTCGAGCTTCCAATTGGCTTGGTTTGCCCAAACATCGACCTTGGTCAATTGCGGGAGTGGAACGGGAAAGTGATCCCCCGCTACTTGCATAAAATACCCTTGACCCCACTGATCGGTCTTCAAAAGCCCCACCGAAAATAGCACCTCATAAGTGATAAACTTTTCTCCACCATCCTCCGTCATACCGGCAAAAGAGACCCCTAAATGTTCGCCAATTGCCGTAATCAATCCCCCACAACAAATGACGCCCCCGTCTTTCTTCGTGATCCTATCCATATAGTAAGTAAAGAGGGTCCCATAATCGATTCCCTTCTTGTTGAGTAGGCACCACATCACATTGAGCTCCGTTTGGGAGACACTTCCCCCATCGATACGAGCAAACATAAGCTGAGTCATAGCACGATGGAGGTACCTCAAGATGGGGTTGCGAATTGATGAAGACTTGGCATAGCCCGCTGCATGCTCTTGCTCATTTGTCATCGCCCCCCAAACCTCTGAAAATCCATATTCATTGTCCTCTTCGGGGTTGGGGTCGAAGCAATGGAAGATCCCACTAAGCTCTTCCATGGTGAGCGAGTGCCAACGGTTCCCTAGGCGGAAATCGATGCTAAGTGGAAAATTTTGGCGGCGATCCTTAGTAACCCTTAGCGAGCTTAGGAACTCGAGAGTATACTTTCGAAACGATGGCCACTTCCTTTGGAACATGTAGACGAGGCCATTCCCATCACCCACGTCGCACAACTTCCAAAAATCCTCCATGATCCCCAAAGTTTGGAGAGGGAAATCGTGGGGATATCTAGAAGGTGCCGTTTCTCGGGCCGACACTTTCTTCCACATAGCCTTTTGCTCTTCCGTGGCAAGGCTAATGCCATAGTTCTTCGCATTCTCCGGTTTCCCTTTTAATCCCATTATCCTACAAAAGAAATTACACTCTTAAAAGAGCATCAACAAGTGGGAGATCAAAAGTTCCCCCAAACTTGCATTCAACCAAGTAAAAATGAAGAGAAAAGAACTTATATGCAAGCTTGGGTACAAAAGCATCCTAATTTTTAGCATAATAACATGTTAAGCAAAATCAACAAAATTAGGACACAACAAATCATCCTCCAACGTGAATTCATCCCCCATGCAGAGACGTATCAACCAAATATCCATAAAAACCAACAATCTCTACAAAATCACAAATATTGCAATTCATGGAAGTAATAATAGCCTCACAATGCTATGAACATGATTGCAACTTTTAAACACTATAAACCAAGAGAGAATCATCATTCACAACTTAATAATCACCAATCAAGAAAATTTTAAACCATAGAATTCAAAAATTCATACACATAATCATCCCCCATCATGAATTAAGAGATTCTACCGACAATTCACCCAAAATAAAGCACACAATCCATGGAAGAAGTAAAGAAAAACCCAGCAATTGAGTTAGGATTCATACCTTTTTGTGGAGAGAATTTGTAGAAGAAGAGCTCTAGACTTTGAGAGAATTGAGAGAATGATAGTGTGGGTGTGTGAATTTGGTGATTTATATAGGTGGGGGTTGTGTGCAAGGAAGGAATTTGAGAAGGAATGTGAAAAGGAATGGAAAACATACCTTTTATGGTGGAAATCCCGTCTCTGGACTGCGTGTGGCGACCGCCGCGACTCTCGTGGCGGGCCGCCACACGGGCCTTCATAAACAGCAATCCTGGCGGGCCGCCGCGGCCCGTGAAGCGGTTACTCTGGCCCGCCCTAAGCCCGATCCTTCCTGCACATGTTAACACACGTGTGGCGACCGCCGTGCTTTAAGTGCGGCGACCGCCACCAAATTTTTTTTTTTTTAACAGAACATAAAAAAAAATGAGAAAATAAATAAAAAAAATAAAAGAAAATTGGGTTGCCTCCCAATAAGCGCTTTTGTTAAAGTCGTTAGCTCGACTTGAAGTGGCCCACTAGTTGGGCGGATCAATAACTCTAGTGTTGAAAATTGGCATAGGGAGCAATTTGGTCCCTAGCTTCTTCCACCACTTGTGCTTCCCCTCTTTCGTTTTGATGACGTATATCTCGGGGTCCTCTTTGGGTGTTTTCTTTCTCTTCTGTTTCTTCTTCTGTGGAGCAGATGTAGAAGAATTAGCATCACCCTTTTTAGAAGAGTGTCTTACCTCTTTGATAATGTAGATAGTGGAGGTAGAAGGATCCTCCGCTTCAAAGGGATCTTTGGGCTTGGTCAAGTCGGTAGCCATGACTGCTCTGCACTGTTGTTCCATTTTTGCCCGCTTTGCCTCCTCAAACTTTAGCATTTCGCTCTCGATCTTATAGGTGGATTGAACATGATTATCACTGATTGTGATCTCGCCACGACCTACATCAATCAAAGCTTTGCAAGTGGCAAAAAAATCTCTCCCTAAGATTAGAGGGACGTTCTTGTCTACTTTCATGTCGAGCACAATAAAGTCGGCAGGAAAAATAAAATCATCGACTTTAACTAAGACATCCTCAATCATACCTACAGTCTTGATGGACGAGTTATCGGCCAATCTGAGTGTTACATCTGAAGATTTGAGTGGCCCGATGTTGAGCTTTTCGTAGTACTTCAGTGGCATGAGATTGATGGACGATCCTAAGTCGCACAGTGCTTTGTCAACCTTCCCTTCTCCAATTCGGCACCTAATGATGAACTGGCCCGGATCTCTTTGCTTCACTGCCCGTTCCTTTTGGATGATCTCGCTGCAATGATGCGGTAGCTTAAGGTCGGCTTTAGTCGGATTTTTCTTCCTCATTACCGCCTCCCTTAGTAGCTTTGCATACTTTGGTATCTCCTGCAACGATTCAACAAGTGGAATGTTAGTATGGACTTTGCAAAACATGTTAAGGAATTGCTTGAACTGCTCTTCAAGCTTGAACTTCCTCTTTGGCTGAAAAGGGAGTTCAATCCCGTTTTGCCGCACAAGCTCCTACTTAGTGGACGATTCTGCCGTCACAGTGGCGGGCCGCTGCGGGGTGTGCGGCGGTCCGCCGGCGACTGGGCAGTCCTGCCTGGTTGGTGTCTCTGCCGTCTCAGTGGCGGGCCGCTGCGGGGTCTGCGGCGGTCCGCCGGCGACTGTGCAGTCCCCAAATTTCTGCTTTGCCACCCACTTCTTGTTAATATCATCCACTCTTGCTGCTGCCCTTGCTCTATCCTCATCTAACTTCTTCTGAATTTGCTCCATTTGAGTGGTAATATTGGTTACAGTTGCCGAGATTGTGTTCATTCCTTGCTCGACGTTGTTTATCCTTGCTTCGACCACTCCGATCTTGGTGTCATTAATCTTCCTATCTTGCGTAATTACCTCCAAAATCTCCGTGATTCCTTGTTCATACTTGTCTTCCTTCTTCATCGGCTCAACCACTCCTCCTTTGCTAACATTAAATCCTGCAGGGGGTTGCAAGTAATTATTGTTAGAATAAGAAAGATTTGGGTGCGGACGGTTCCCATTATAATTATTGAAATTACCGCCCCCCTGATTAGGGCGATAATTGTTATTGTAGTTTCTGGGACCGCCTCCTTGCACGTAGTTGATTTCTTCCACAGTTGATATGGCAGTTTCGGGTGCATTGACCGCTACTATGGAAGTTGCCGGAATTAGATCTTCCTTCCTCGAGATGTCCATTTGATCAATCCTAACTCTAAGTTCTGCTAACTCCTTAGCAAAAGAACTTTCTTCGGCCTCTTCTATGGCTGCTACTCTTCTCGTGGCATGCCTTTCCTTAGACCACCCCCGACTGTTGGTGGCGAACTCCTCGATCACCGCCATGGCATCCTCTCCTGTCTTTCTTAGAAATCCTCCATTTGCCCCTGAATCAAGCATAGCACATATTTTCTCGTTAAATCCATTATAGAGGATTCCTACCTGATGGCGTATGGAAAAACCATGGTTTGGGCATTTTCGAAGAAGAGCTTTGAAACGAGCAAATGCCTCATAGAGGGGCTCGTCATGGCCTTGTGTGAACTGAAAGATCTCACTTTTGAGCTTCAAAATAGTGCCTGGCGGGTAGTATTTGTCGAGGAAGGTGGCTACGATGTCCTTCCATGTGGAGACCTTTTCTGGTGGCATACACTCAAACCACTCTTTAGCAGAATCAATCAAGGAGAATGGAAAAAGTCTTACCCGTATGGCATCGTCGTCGACACCATTTAATTTCAGAGTGTTTGCGATTTCCATGAATTTGGAGAGATGGCGGTTAGCATCTTCAGTCGCCCTACCTGCGAAAGGAGTTTGCTCGACCCTTTGGATAAGGGGCATGCGTAACTCAAAATTGTTAGCATCAATACGAGGGCCGTTAGGAAAAGTGATCATATTCCCATGATTGAACATGTTCATCACAGGTAATGTTTCTCTGTTCTTCTTTTCCATGGCTTCTCGGGCTGCTCTCTCCGCATCTCTCTCATCCATCAGCAACTTCACCATCTCCTGCAGCTTCTCAATATCTGTTCGGTCACCCATTATTCCTGATCCTTTTTCACTTCTTATTATTCTACGAGTTCTTTCAAGTTCTAAATCAAGCGGCTCTAAGATGTACTTCCCAGAACGCGTTCGCATACAAAACCGGCAAGACTCGAAAACAAAAAAAAACAAATTAAACTAAAAAAAAAAATTAAAACAGAAAGCAATAAAAATCCAAAGTAGTAAAATTATCCGTTTGAAGATATCACTCCAAAGTGAATTGTCTTCCCCGGCAACGGCGCCAAAAACATGATGCACTCTTTATTTGCACTATAAATACCTGCAAGTATACAGAGTAGGTATAGTATAGCAAAAGGTTAGTACCGGGTATCGAATACGGGGAAGATGTACACAAAGTGTCTATCTTCTACTAGAACTCAATTACTATCTGGAGAAACAAGAATTGTTGGAAACTTTTTGAAAACAGTAAATATTAAAAACAACAAACAATTAAATGCAAGCAAATCACGGAGAGAAAAGTATAGAGATAAGGGGAATTCCAGGGATGTGCTTTCGCTTTTATGGTTATACAAATTCCAAACTACAATACCCTAGCACAGTTAATACTTTGAAAGGACGAGTCACCTAGCTTATGCTCATACGATACAAACGTTGATTACTAACATTAGGGTTGTCAATCCTAACACGTAACTCCAAAAAGCTCCTAAGACCCTTGAAAAGTCCTCACTCTCAATTAACAGTGTCGTTTTAAAGGAAACTAACTATAGTGTCTACTAAGTGGATCTAACTCGCTAGAACTCTGTCACAGTTATGAAGCAAGTTGTATTGAATCATACATAATTGTGTCACTCAATTATGAAGCATCATGATTAACTTAGGGAAGAAACAAAGTAAAAACAAAACGGATATTAAATAGAAAACGGAATTGTATAACCAAAGTTGCTACTAACACATCCCTAGAATCCTATGAGTTTAGTTACACATGACTGAATAAACTAAAAACATAGATTGAAGAGAAAGCAATGTGTTCTTGTTATGTGTCCAAAAAAAAAACCCTTTTGATGAAGCTTGAGGTCCTATTTATAGGGGAAGATTATTCCTCATCATAAAAGGAAAAGATCTTCAAAATTTGGTAAATCTTGGAGCAAATCTAGGGCTGGTCGGATTCGCCGCCTTTCTCCGGCGGGCCGCCGCACCTTGGCCGGCGGTCGCCGCGTTGGAGTCCAGAGATTCTGACCCTTCGGTGGCGGACCGCCACATGTCCTCCGGCGGTCGCCGGGCGAGACTCTTCTCCTAGCGTAAATTTCCGAGGCGGGCCGCCACATAGCTCTGCCCGCCGGGCGCCGGCGGTCGCCGTACATCTTCGCGGCGGTCGCTGGTCGCCGTCTGACTCCAGATTTCCAGACTATGCGTTTTTACTCCCCTTTTCGGCTCAAATATGCACATTTCTCACAAAACACGTCAAAATACCAAAATGTATAGAATATGCAAATAATGGACATGTAGAGTGATTTTGATAACAAAAACGGACCAAATAATGGCCTTGAAACAGTGCAAAATCCGGGCGTATCAGTCTGAACTGCCGAAAGTCAATTAATGGTGAAGGATACATCTAAGTGTGATATGACAAATCGGTGGAAGTATAGACTATTGGGCATTATAAATTGTTATTAAAGACTGAAATTTTTCGGTTTGAAGGATACTTTATTGTACTTTCTTTTAGACAAAATTTGGTTTCTATTTCTGATTTGGACAAACTTGGTTTCTCTTGTTCATTCAGAAATAGTAAAGTTCTTCCTTCAAATAATTCTCGTATTGTGGGCACTGTTTCCTTAAGTGCATATAACAATCTTTGTATTCTCAATTATGTTACTTCATATTCAGAAGCTTTACATGTTGAATCAAAAGGGACTAAGCAAATTAAATAATGAAAATTTGGTTAATTATGACACAAGTGTTTTGTTTCAAAATAAAGGATTGTGGGACTTGTGTCAGATGTTGTATTGAATACACTTATCTTTTCAGAACTTGATTTGTGTGCTTAATGTATCGAAGGAAAGCAGGCCAAACTTAAGAAATTAGGTGTCAGTAAAGCTATACATTTTAGAATTGATATATACGGACATCTGTGGTTCATTCCCTTTGGTTTCTTGAAATGATCAACAATATTTTATAGCATTCATAGGCGAAATTCTTGTTTTGGGCACCTTTATTCAATCTATTAAAAGTCTAGGGCTTTAAACAAGTTCAATATATTCAGGGCAGATGTTGAGGTCCAACTCGACAAAGGCATTAAGAAAGTCAAATTTGGCTCGTGGTGGCGAATACTCTGACAGAAATGACTGCTCAAGTGAACAATGTCAAAGACCTTTTGCCCTCTATTCGGAAGAGTGATCGTCCCTTAGTACACCATGTCGAGATCGCCTAGTATGAGTGGTGTAGCTGAAAGACGAAATAAAACTCTTAAAGATATGTGAAGGAGTATGGTTTATTATTCTTCCTTGTCACATTTGAAGGAACTGGCAGCGGAAGCGCTGGTGGACGCTAATTAATTTGCATGAATTAACATAATTTAGCAATCATTAATCACACCAATAAATCACATAATAATCAGATCTATTTAGAAGATTATTTAGACAAAATCTATTCGCGTAATTCTTACATGTATCATGCTCATAACTTGAATTAATCATGCTTTAGAATATTGAAACCTAAAACATGCTTTTCTACGGAGCAGGAAAAATACCTAATTAATTCTCCAAAGAATTGAAGATGGCTAGCAGCTTCTCCACGTGACGCTTCAAATACTAGACCACAAATCTTCTCTCTGGTTCCCGAACTGTACTCCGATATCAGTGTGGGCTGATCTCACCAGAATACTAGGACTTAAATAAAGAAGACAGAAGAAATCCTTTTGTGAATAGGAGTGGAAATCGAAAATCTCCTCAGCTGGGGGAGCGGAATTTTCGAAAATTTCAGTGTTGAAATTGTGATAATTATGTCTCCTTTATTCTACTATTTATATTAAGTTCCTTTTGGGCCCAGACAGGGATCTATGGAAGGTTTTGGATATTGGCTCATCCAATTTACTTTTTACTAATTAAATTGTACCCACAATTTAATATAAGTTATAATTGGAATATTACGAGCAGCCACTATAGAAGTAATATTGAACTCTCCCCATCCAAATCCGAAATTATAAGTAATCCGGGTTTCCGTTTAACTTTCATTTCCCGCGCTTAAGATAAAAATGTCCGTTAATTAATTAATGTCTGCTATGGACTTAATTAATTAACTTCTTATTAATTCCAAAAGTGGACTTAGCATGAAACACTTATTTATTATTCATAGAGTAATCAAACTCCAACTAGCTAGGTTCCGAATAATAAAACCTTGTTTCGCGCTCCTCTTGAGGACATTATCAAACGAGACTCACCTTGCGCACGATTCAATATAATATCAATCGTAGTACCGCTAGATATTGATCACCACTACCCAATATATCAGGATCATAGGGTTACGAAAAACCCGCACCATTTGATAAGTCAAAGTAATGCATAATCAATACCGTATGCTCAATGCTAACCTACATTGATTAAGAAACAAATATTATCAAGACCTCACCTTTCAGTAGATAGCCCAAGGACAAGTCTTGCTGTTAGATCCGTTCAGTGCTATACCACACCAATGTCATCTTATTTCAGTAAGGCTTAGAAATATGCGGACTGACATTGCAACCTTTCTCGATGGATAGTCAAATTCCATCTAGGTTGTGAAATTCATCTTTTTCTTTGTTTAGAACTGACCGTGTTACCTTAAAGTGGACGACGCCCACAGCCGGTCTACTAAAACAAAGACTTAGACTTTGTTAAGTTAACTTATACATTTAAACATGTATTAACATCCATTAAATGTAAAACAAAACAACATTATGACAAAAATAATTTGTTTTATTCATTGGAAAATAAAATAAGAGTTTTACAGTATTCAATCACTCGAAACGTGATTTCTAGTATACAAACTCTAACATCATTCACTTTGGGGAGAGCATTAAAGACAGTGGCATATATTCTCAATTTGGTCTTCCAGAAAAATTTAGGGGTTTTTAAATTTTATGATCCCACAAAAGGAACTAATATTTGGGACGAGAAATATAGTATTCCTTGAGGATGTTGAGTTTGGGGGGAAGAATTTAATGAGTGACATTATTTTTGAAGAGGTGTCTGTATCGGCACCTACTACTGGTTCTGACAATGTTTAGGTATCAATTACTATCATTGAAGAAGAAGCAGATTACGAACCTTATTTAAAGTCAATCTCAACAACCACAATTAAGATTCTCGCCAATGGTACCACAAATTTTATGAAGCAGTTCTTTCATTTAGATTCAGAAAGAATGCTATTGATGGTTGTGTGTATCACAAGTTCAGTGGGAGCAAATGCATCTTCTAGGTATTATATGTCAATGACATATTGATTGTGATTAATGATAAGGATATGTTGCACTAACACCAAGAATTTTCTCTCGAAGAAATTTGAGATGAAAGGTCTTGGGGAACCCTCTTTTGTATTTGGAATCGAAAGAAATAAATTTCGACTGTCACAGAAGGGATATCATGAAAAGGTGCCTAAAGTATTTGAGATGCATAATTGCAAGTAAACAAATACCCCTATGACTAAGGGAGACAAACCTTGTCTCATTCAGTGCCCTAAGATGAATCTTGAGATTTAGGAAATGTAGAAGATTCCTTATGCTTTGGCTATTGGGAGCCTAACGTGTACTCAAGTATGTATTAGACCCAATTTGGATTTTTATTGTTAATATGTTGGGCAGATATCTCGATAGCCGGATATGGATCATTAGGAAGCAGCAAAATGGGTTATGAGATACTACAGAGAACTAAGCATTACATGCTCACATAAATCAAATCAGATCATTTGGAGAGATCATTAGGTATTTTGATTCTGATTTTGTTAGATGTCAATACAGTAAATGATCCATTTTAGGTTACGTGTGTCTGTTGGCTGTGGAGCCATTTCGTGGAGAAGTGTTGAGCAAACACTTGTACCTACTTCTGCCATGACAATAGAATTCGTAACATGTTTTGGGGCATCTAGTAATTGAATATGACTACAAAAATTTTGTCGCGAGGTTGCATACTGTTAAGGTATTGAAAGACCACTTAAGTTATGTTGTGACAATAACTCTGCGGTATTATATTCTAAAACAACATGAGTTTCCTAGTTGATAAATAAAGAGTTAGGAATGGATAAATGCATATAGAGCATAAGGGAACGAATTTGATGATGACAAATTCGTTCATTAAGGGACTATCACCCAAGGTCTTTCATGGACTTGTAGCCTAAATGGGTGTTATGTTGTTTAAGGGTACTTCCGTTCAGTGGGAGTAGTTTTGGTTATTGCTCTATATTGTGTTTTGAACATGAAGTTATAAACTCATGTTATTCTCTGCAGAACTAAAGTATTATGTTTTGTCCATTATTTTTGGTTTGATCTCACTTTGGGAGAACCAGTTGGAAATAGGCATGTATGATCACCTTGCATGAAATTTCCATGCTACACTCCATAATTGATTTGTTGTTGATTATGTTTACATATGTGATTACTGATGGGTTTAATCATGAAAAAATATGGTGACTGACTCTTTAGTCTTATGCCGATATGGTTGATAATAAGATTGTTCGGGAATACACTATATGATAGCATATTTGAGGGCTCATTCAGTTTGTACACATTTATTTGAGGGCGCAAGTAGGAGATTGTTAGAAATTTGTGCTTCCACATGACTAATTTAATGTGTATGGTTATCTTTCAATTGCCCAATTAAAGTGATCTATTAAAGATTAAAGTAAAGTGTATTTATTTGTTATGGAAATAAGTGTAGATACCATATGGGATTTTCTATTTGATGAGGGAGCGAATAAAAAATAAAGGGATTTATATTTAATATAAATATAAGCTAGGGTTATGGTCCCCAGGCGTCAGAAGAACATTCGATATCTCTGTATTCTCTCAGCAGACTATTGCAAAGAATGTCGCTGATCGTTTGGAAGATACATAGCCGCTGCAAAGCAATTCCACTGATCAATTCGTTATAGATCAAGGTACGCTTCCGCTCTACAGTTTATGCTCCTTCTTCGTCGTTCTCGGTTAATCATCATATAGAGCTTTATGTAATTGTTCACAAAATTATTCCAACAATTCTCAAAATACTTATGAAACAAAACTAATTTCCTAGTTTGTGAAAATAATAATTTTACTATTTTTCTTGGATATAATTTTAATATTTTAATTTCTATTTTATTTCATTTTGAGTTCAAAGATTTTTTAACCATAGAGAATAATACTAGGCTTTTGAGTTTCTAGGATTTCCTAAACATAATTTTATTTTTTTTAAGACTTTTTTATGTTTTTAATAGAGAGGTGATCAATTGCTAACTAATTAGCAATCTCAAACTAAGACTAAATCTTAGCCATTAGATTAGAAGATCAAGTGGTTGAAATAATGACGCATGGATTATAATTTTTAATTAAGAAAATTAATAAATAAAATTAGAGGGTATTAATGTCAATTCCCTCTCATTAAAATCATCTTAAAACTTTAAATTTACATAACTCTCTCGATTTAAATTATTTTTTCGCAAAAAATATATCAAATTAAAGATAATTTTATAAGGATTCCAACGAAATCTCAATTGCATATGTTCCGACAACGTTCGGATGATGAAATTTGATATTTTTTATTTTATTTTTCGTAAATGTTGATAACCAGATTTTTATAAACAAATACATCAAAAAATCTCAATAAAACCATGTAAAAATCTCAATAAATATGTGTTGATATTTTCTTGTACTAGTGTTGATATTCTTATGTCATATTATTGATATTTGTAATACATTATGTTGATATAAAAAAAACATTCACGAAAATTTTCATATGATAACATAATGACGATATTACCCTTTTGTTGATATTTTGTCTACTATTTATTGAGATTCGTAAGATTTATTCTCATCTACTCATTTTAAAATCTAAAAGTGGAAATTTGATCTTGATTTTGGATTAAGGTGCTATAAGCATTAAAATAGGACCTGTTTTTAATATATATAATTAGCTGTCCATATTAATATCTTCGTTTATAAAAAGTAAAAGTTTAATAGCTTTCCATATTCTATATATAGCATCTAATATATACTTAAAATCTGAAAGTGATAAACCAAATATATTCTTAAAAATAAATGTGATCAATACACAGGTAAAGGTATACCAAAAATTAGGACACTAGATCGAAAGTCTGGTTTTGAACATCTAGTACATAAAGTGTTCATCTAGAAAAAATACTCCCTCCGTCCTACTAAAAATATCTATTTTTTCTTTTTAGTTTATCTAACTTAAGATATCCACTTTTTATATCTAAAAATAAATCTATTTCTCCTTATTAAAATATTCAAATTATATTTTTCTCTCTACTTCCACCTAACAACTCCTCTTGTGTCATTTTAAGAATATGGATATCTATAGTGCGACAAAAAGACTACTGTTGTATAAAAGGCAAAAACAAAGAAAAGCTAGGCATGAGCTACTGTGTAGGCTGTGTCACGTGTAACATGATCAAATTTCCTAGTCAAAAAAGTGTGGTGATAATTTGATACAATCAACATTTACTTTTACTTTCTGGGTGCCTAAACCACAAAATATTCGTCGTTTTATAGAGTTGGCGAAATCGTTAATGGCAAAAATGGCCTACTAATTAGCATGGCCCCATCCGAAACGTTATCTTGTCTAGCATATCACTAGGATGGGTAGATCCACTCAAATCTCCTTGTATACTACTCCTATTTACCTATTACTTTGATTTCCTGTAAAATCAATGACTAATTTTAGTAATTTATTAACTTAATGTCTTTCCTTAAATTCTCAAAACACATACTACTCTACTACTATGCATTCTTGTTTCTCTTAAATCAATGAATGTCTTTCCTTAAATTCTCGAAATACAAATTATATACTTGGAGTATATATTTTGCTTCTGGTAAAATAAGAGAATTAGTATTTTAATTTAGTCACTAGATGTCTTTCCTTAGATTCTCAAAATAATTGCATACATATTTTTCTCCTCTAAATTCAATGGTGGACTAGAATTTTTACAATCGGGTCTAAACCTTTGTTAACAATTATGGAATATTTTTCGGTGACATCGACGTAACCGGCTGTGACATTGATAGTAGAAGAGAGAAACAAGAGATTTACACGATAATGGTTGTTAATACCTGAAATCAACAGCAACATTATAAAAAATAGAAAATGCGTGAGAAACTAGAGATATATACACTTATTTTTCGTAGACAAAGGAAGAATCGAATTGAATTGTGCTAGCAACTGGATATGAATAAATTATACTCCATCCGCACCCCGCTTAAGATGACACATTTTTCTTTTTAGTTTGTCCTGACTAAGACGATACATTTTCTCTTTTGAAAACTTTCTCTCTCCAATTAATATACCCAATCACTTTTTATTACTCCTATTAAAATATTCATCTTTCTTTATCTTTCTATTTTAATACTTACACCCACCTTTTTTCTTTCCAATTAAACACTTTAACCAATAACTACTAAAATTCTGTGCCGGCTAAGCAATGTGTCATCTTAGCCGGGACGGAGGGAGTAATTATGTAGTATATATAGATAAATATTTAAATTATTAGGGGCATATGGACCTTTATCCTGTTTAAAATGGTTTTTGCTCTGTTCCGAACCAAAGCGTACTATTTTGGTCTTATTGCTATGAACAAATTTTTATACTCGTACTGACTTCATAGATAATTATAACAAAACATATAAACAAGTATTATCGCAAGTTTTATCATGATCAGTATCCAAATGGCACTGATAGAATGATCCAAATTATGGTGTACCTCTAGATCAGATGTGCATTAAGATTCACTATGTTTCAACCAAAATAAAACCAAAAAAATATGAAAATAAAGAAATGAAATATTTGAAAACAAAAATTGAAAACAAAAAACAAAATTAAATACTAATCTATTACCTCCTCGGCAACGGTACCAAAACATATTGTAAATTAGAGCTTGTATATAAATGTGAAAATGCAAAGTTTAATAAACTGTCTCTAATAATACAATTACTGGCTACTGCAAGACTATAGTTGTAATTGTGGTATCAAGGTGTTGATCCACCGGAGGTAAAAAATTATCTAATTGAGCTAAATCATTCATTTTTAGATTACGATAGATCACATAATTATTACTACTCCGTCACACAATAAAAGTCCACATTTGACTTGATACGGATTTTAAGAAATGTAAAGAAAAGTGAGTTGAAAAAGTTAACAGAGTAAGGGTCCCACTTTTATTTATTAGTGTCATAATGAATGTAAGTAGAATGAGTCAGTGGAATGTGAGACATATCTACTATTTATAGTAAAAATAAAAGTGGACTCTTATTGTGTGACGGACTAAAATAGTAAAATGAACTTTTATTGTGGAACGGAGGTAATAACTGACAAGAAGGTCGTAAAGTCACACAAATAAAATAAAAAAAATCTCCTCACATGTTTTGGATCATATATTATGAATAATTCCTAAGCAGAATTTCAATTTATTCAATGGCTACAAAGATTGTATTTAATTTATTTTTCATTCTAAAAGTATTAAATATACTTTATAAATTAGAGGAAATTGATGTTAGCTAAACAAATAGCTAGAAATTAATAACCATTAGTTTAACAATCCTATAAATGCGTAGAAATCCATTCACAATTTCTATAGTTGAAATAAGCAAGAATCAGAAATTTGTCGTCTAAGTTTTCATCCAACTTCTTAGTTTTCATAATTATTAACCTAACTGCTCTATACATACTCCATTAGAAATTTAGAATTTATTATACAATTAAAAACAAAACGTTTCTACAATAACAAATGTAATAACACATCAAAGACAAGAATTGAACCCAAAGAAACTTATAAAACTATTAACCAAACGATAGTTCATTCATGTCAGTAACAAAAGGTTGGGAGAATAATTAACAATTATATAAACACAATTTATTTTTTAAATACTTTTGAAAACCAATAAAATAAATTTTTATTAATTAATGATACAATCGGTCCAAAGCTACAAGCGACCACCACCATGTGCCCGCGACACAACCATTCCAAGAGATATCTAGACTAGGCTAATGTACGTAATGAGTAGAGGTGGCCACGGTTCGAAAACCGCCGGTTCCGGTTCGTCGAGATCGTGAACCGTAACCGGCCCGGATACCGGTTATCCAGTTCCGGTTTAACCGCCGGTTACCGCCGGTTCCGGTTCCGGTTCCGGTTACTAACCGCCGGTTTTTCACCGGTTCCGGCGGTTCCGGTTCAATTTTTTATTTTTTTTATTTTTTTTTTAAAAAAAATTTAGAGTTATTAAATCTTAGAGTTATAACTTTTATTGCAATTCTATAGTAAAATCCAAAGAGAATCGATAACGATAAAGAATTGCAATTTTATTGATTTGAAACTTTGAATGTAAATTTCTACAATACAATATTACAATTACAAGTTACAAAATACAACAATACTACAACTATACACTTGAATTTAAAATTTAAATACAAAATTACAATTTAAAAAAAACATATTAAAAGTAAAGTTGAAACAATTAGAAAAAAAAAAGAAATAAAAGGAAAAGGACTTGAGCTCAACTTAAATTTAAAATTTAAGTTGAGGTGCCTACGTATCATTAATGCTCAATTGCATTGAGGAATCAAAGTCCACGTAGTTCTCTTACCTTGCTTACCTTGTTGGTTGGCGGTTGACGACGGTTGGCCTTCATTCTCCACCTTCATCCTCGGTGTCGGTGAAGGTTTCCTCACTCTCTTCACGAGCATCCCAATCTGGTTCTTGCGCTCTCCTTGCAGCTTTTCCCCAATCATCAAGTAACATCACGGCTTCCATATTTCTCGCGGAGAGTTTGCTTCTTCTCACGTCCAAGACACATGCTCCAACACTGAAAGCGGACTCGACGGCTACAGTGGAAGCCGGGACTGCAAAGATCTCCTTAGCCATTGACGCAAGTATGGGATAATCTTTCTCGTGTGTTCCCCACCACTCTAGGACGTCGATTTGGGCGGGTGTAGGACCTGCATCACTAAAAGTATGGTGGCGTGCTTCCAAATAAAAATCTAACTCGCTTACCGATCCCATTGAGGTGGACCTTGAACTTGAGCTTGTGCCGTAGCCGTATAAGTCGGCTAATTGTGATTGAGCATCGGGGTCATCATAAGCAAAATCAAAACCGCCGTATTGCTGCGGTTGAGGAGCATGTTGTGTACGTGGATGAATTTGGTGGGTACGGTTATACTTTTCTTCATATTCGGCAAAGAGAGTACGCAAACTACTTTCAAATTGAGCTTGAACAAGTGATCTATCAGGAATGGTTAGTTCAAAAACTCTCGAGGTTTCATTATCATCAAAAGGCAAATTTTGAAGTGGACTAAGATCAATAGAACGCAAATTTTGATAATAGAAATCTAAGATCTTAGTTGTGCCAGCTAATTTCCATTTCGGATCCAAGCACTTAGCAATTAAAAACACAGTTGGAATTTCACTAAAATACTTAAACCATTTTTCAATCATATAAAATAAAACACACATTAACTCACGCGATCTAGCATTTTTCATGCATGTTTTAAAACCAAGTGCTATATACATGCAATGCTCTAACACACGAACAGATGTGCAATAGTAAACACCCGATAATTCAACGGTCGCACATTTGAAAGCTTTGAACAATTGACACAAACCGTCGGTTTTCTGACACAAATCGGCGGTTAACCGTCCTTTTTCAGACCTACGCCCTGCAACCCTACGAACCTATCGGCGAACGGCTACATTTTCCGGTTAACCGCCGGTTAACCGCCGGTTCCAGTTGCATATTTCTTGAACCGTAACCGAACCGTAAAAACCGTGTAAACCGGATTTCGACTCGGAACCATCGTCCGGTTCCGGTTCCGGTTCCGAGCGGCAGTCCGGTTTGGTTTGGCCACCTCTAGTAATGAGTCAGAGTAAGCATAAACTCAAATTTTTGTTTTCTTTGTCGCTAGAGAAAATCGGATCGCATAGTCATTAAAGAAAAAAAAAAATAGCATTTTATTTTCTCACAAGTCGCTGTGTGAAAGCACTAACTCTCTTTCTCAATGTGTTAATTTGTGGATTTCATAAACTTCCATGATGAAGCAAATTAATGAATAATAAAATATAGACAGTGCATTTAAAAATATATACCAAATTTTTAGTTTCGTTTTTGTACAATAACAAAGAAGCACCGAGCAACGTGCCACTGAGTCATGAATTCTGCAGATATTATGAGATTTCTATTCAGCGGCATATATATAACCTAACAACACAAGCTTTAGATTACAGTTATGTTTTTCTTTTCGTCTCTGACACAGTTCTAAACTTGACTGCCGATTTTGAGATCCGAGAAGGAAGCGTTTTGGTTAGTTTCTGATTTGGGTGCAGCTTCTTTCTTCTCCGAGCCAAAGAAAGAGCAGCTCTGGAATGCGTCCAGACTGTTAGCTATCAGGCGGTTCAAACCACCGAGGCTATCTCTAAGAATTAGATCGTTGCTTTGGTATCTACACGAGGGTATGTCCAACTCTAACGTTCCTAAAGAGTCGGGCCCCTCTCCACAATGGGGACCTTTGAGAGCCGATGGGGTAGTCGATCGCTCGGCCTTTGCGATCGGCCACCATTGCCAATGCTCTTAAGTCCATTATTTCTTAAAAAGGTATAATTTTTGAGAAGTTACATGAGAAATATACCTCCTCAATTTACTTTTTTCCCTTGGAGATGCTCTTAGAAATGTAATACCTCGAGAATCCAAAAATAGTAACCGATAATAAGTTGAGAAACATCAAGAATAAATTTTTAATATCAATCTATTTTATTATAATGAATCATTAAAGTAACTAAAATAATCATTAGTGAAACAGTAATAATCATTAATGAAATAAATTATATTTTAATATTATATATTTAATATTTTCTTTGTGTCTTTATAAAATAGTAATTTTATTTTTCTTAACTTACCTCACAATAATAATCGATAAATTAAAATTTGATATATAATATACTAATACTAATTGTATTTACACATTTTATTTCTAATTTTAAATTTTTACATTCTAAAATACTAATATTAAATTCTTAGTTTTTGTAACATTACCTCAAACCTCAATAAAGAAAATCACATATTTTAATAATCTATTTAATATTGTTAAAGCTATACAGATGATATTTTTTCTACTAATATTTTTAAAAATTGGACCGTACTCCACCCTACTTATATAGAGAATGTCTTCACCGATTTCTGTACACATAAGGAATATCCCTATAATCCCAATAAAATAAATTTTCATACTCTATACTTGGAGTAATAAACACAAACAAGCTCCACTCAATTTCAAATCGGAAAAACAAGTACCACAAATAAACATACACAACAGAGTGTGTTTCTCTCACACACAATCAAGCACATTGGGTAGAAACACTCTTATTGAGTTGAACGATGCACAAGCAAACCATCATAACTTAAAATATGACAGAGTAGATTCAAGGTTGAGCAAGGTGGTGAGTCTCAATAGCTTTGATTATGTCAATGTGTAATGAGAGAGTTGAAAAGGGATGCTCCACATCCTCATTAAGCATCTCGTATTCGAAGGTGCTTGTCACCAAATCAATGCCATCCTTTGTCTCTATGTGTGTTGTTAAACGAAATCTTTGTAAATCTCCAACAAGTCTCCTTCAATCACCTTATATTGGATCAATTTTTTCTCTTCATCAATTAATTGGATCACTTGTTTTGCTTTCTTCACTTTTCCATCTGCACATTGCACACAACGTTTTAATTTTTATCAGTATTAGGATTCATTGGGGTCAAATAATTTTATCTTTTTATAGCTCCTTTACATATAAGCTGACATGTGACTAAAAATACTAAAAAAAATTAGGTCAATTTATCTGAATTTAAGTATGCACTTTATAATCAAATAAAAGATGTACTACATGAATTGAAGTACTTCCTTCGTCCCACTTTAGCAGTCTCATTGACATTTCTGCCCTCTTTTTAAAAAAATAATAAAAAATAGTTAAATTGGAGAAATGGTAAAGTAAGAGACACAATAATGTAGATAAGACTTTTCTCTATATTATTCTCTCTCTTAATTTACCATTTCTTCTCTTTAACTATTTTTTATCATTTTTTACAAAAAGATGACAGAAAAGTCAATGGGACTGCTAAAGTGGGACGGAGGGAGTAATATATAATTATAATGATGACGTGGAAGAGACACATGAATACATACCATGGATATAATCCCAGCAAATGATAGAACCAACATGACCAAATTCACCCTCATGAAGATCGCATCCTTTTACTATTTCAGGGCTAATTGTGGAAATCTGATGTGGCCTGTGCTTTGCAAATTCGTGGAATACATCTCCACCGGCTTTGAATTCTATTGCTGCAACCAATTTCCCATGTAATCCCATCTCTAAGGGAAAAATATATGAATATATTATCTTGCAAGTGAAGAGAAGAAGGTACACATATATATATATTCTTTGCAATCTCTCCTTTATATAGGCGACGCTCATGTGATCATCCCGATTGTAATATTTTAGTCTATATTAGTTTCTATTTTTTTTTCCTTTTTTTATATATATGAAAATATTTTTTTTTCAATCGGACTCTATAAAACTTATGGGGTCCCTTGTAAAGTTTATTTTAATATTTTTAGTTATTCATCCTTGCGTCCTTTTTTTATTAATTATTAAGGATAATGCTTTAAAAGTCATAAACATTTTTCATTTTCGGTTTTTTCCACGAACAAAAAAATTAGCGTATAATCAATAATGCATGAACTTTATAATCGATTGTCATTTTCGCATGTCGGGTATTCCATCTACGAAGTCAGCTAACGTGTCTTTTTAAGTTGACGTGGCTGCTGAATGTATGTTGACTGGATAATGTGGATCACAAATTAAGCTGACGTGTCTTTATCATGCCTCCACCACCACTGCTCCTCCCTACTATCTTCCTCCTCTTCCTCACAGCCGCCGCCGCCGCCACCGCCGCCGCCCAGCACTCCAATCCCGGCCCCGACTGCACAGGTAATAGAGGTAATCACGTTTTATTAAACTCTTGAACATTTTTAGGACATTTCTACCCTTTTCAAATTTTTTTGTATTTAAGGCCACAGCCCACATATGTCCATTGTTTTTCACTTATTCTTTTATTTTCTTTCTCTCGCTTCTATAAATTATTTTTAATTTTTATCATTTCAACAAATTATTTATTTATTGACTGTTTATACTTGTTTTGCCTTATAAACATATTTAACATGAATGATATTCTCTAGATCTATTCATGATAAATTTGACAAAAATTTATTTTATCTGTCTAAAAAGATTTGACACCATCATTTATAATAAGCTGGAGTAAATTACTTTGGCTTTTACTAGAATTTGAATATTTCTTTCCATATAATTCAATAAATGTGATTAAGGGTTAAAAAGACAGTAGTAAAAATTTTAAATGATTTGTAGAAATAAGAAAAACAGAATAAAGTGAAAGTGAAAGTAAAAGTAAAAGTAAAATAATGGATGAATATGCCTTTAAAGTTATTAAAAAAATTGAGAAATGATAGAAATGTCCTAAAAATATGCAAAAGGACCAAAAACATGATTACCCTTATTGTCCGGGTACCATTGGTGCTAATAAAATTTACCAGGTACCGCGGTAGTGCAAATGTAATTGTCCAAAAATCATTGATATAGTTCACCCTTTATTCCAATGATCATATATTAATAATATATAAACATAGAGTATTATGTAGTAATATACTAAAATTTATTACTCTCTAAATAATTGTACTACTCTATAAGATATAAACATATAGTAGTAATTTGTTACTGATGGAATTGAGTTCGAAAAGCTAGCAATTAAACATCATATTGGAAAGACGAAATGACTTTTTATTATTAACTTTATGAAGCCGTGACTTAATTCGATATTATTTTTTCTATTAATAGCATTAATTGTTTACACTGGCGATTGTTTTAGTTTTTAAAAGTTATAGACCATGCATCCTATAAAAATAGATTATTTTTACTATTTTTGACACGTTTCATAATAAAGAGGTACACTTCAACTTTTGGTAAATCTTTTTCTCTAAAATGAGATGAGCCACATATTCTATTAATAATACTTCAATTACTTTTCTTATATCTATATCTTTATTAATTGTTTTTTTTTTCTATATCTTTATTAATTGTGCATTATCACTTTTGTTAAAATTAGACATATAATTAACAAATTTTGAACACGAAAATATCTAAGTCATAATTTTCGTTCACCGGCTAATAGTGGTGTCATGTTTTTAGGCCATTGAGGACATAATTATGACCTTTTGCATCACCTCAATGACTTAGAGCTAAAGTTAGAAGGCTAAAAAAAGGATACAATTTTAGCCTTCTTCAGTCTCCAAATTCTAATTTTACGAGGAAGATCAACTCTTACTCATCTTAACTTGTTTGAGATTCCATATTTTTTAATGGTATAATCGTACGAGGGGGTGTAGGTTTTAGTATAAAGTTAAGGAGTAGGATCATTAAAATTTTAAAAATATTATGCAATTTCAGCCAATGTCGAAATGACTTGAAATTCTCACAATGCTTACGAAATAAAACTAATTTCCTAGTTTGTGAAATTAATCATTTTACTATATTTCATGGATTTAATTTTACCATTTTAATTTCTACTTTATTTCATTTTGAGTTCAAAGATTTTCTAACCATAGAAAATAATACTATGCTTTTGAGTTTCTAGGATTTCCTAACCATAATTTTATTTTTTTTAAGAGTTTTTGATGTTTTTAATATATATAATTAGTTGTCCATATTAATATCTTCGTTTATATAAATTAAAGGTTTAATAGCTTTCCATATTCTTTATATAGCATCTAATATATTCTTAAAATCTGAAAGCGATAAATCAAATATATTTTTAAAAATAAATGTGATACACAGGTAACGGTATACCAAAAATTAGGACACTGGATCGAAAGTCTGGCTTTGAACATCTAGTATGTATGTGTTCATCTAAAAAAATAATAACCCCTCCGCCCTACTCAAAATATCTTCTTCTTTTTTTTAATTTATCTCCCATAAGATATCCTCTTTATATATTTAGAAATAAATCTATCTCTTTCATTAAAATATTTAAACTATATTTTTCTCTCTACTTTCACCTAACAATTCTTCCAAATATTTTGCGTCACTAAGAATTTGGACATCTTGAATAAGACGGAGAGTATAAAAGAAAAAAATTAATAAAAATAGTAGTACTCTCAATTAGGCTGGGCATGAGCTACTGTAAGCTGTGTCACGTAAAACATGAGGAAATTTCTAAGTCAAAAAAGTGCGGTGATAATTTGATACAATCAACATTAGGGGTGACGAAACGAGTTACCTGCGGGTACCCGCACCCGACAGATCGGGTATCCGTACCCGATTTTAGCCAAATTTATTGTCCTAATATCCGCCCCGCGATATACCGGGATTATCCGATACCCGTGTCGGGTATCCCACACCCGACATTGTGGGTACCCGTACCTGACCCGAAATTTTAATAAAAAAAATTGAAAACTATAATAACTATCAATGTTCCCAATTTACTTTATTAATATCGATGGTAAACGTTGAATAGATTGAGAATAAAAGTGAGGGGACACTCTATAGCTAGTTCCGGTGAGTTTTCAATTGTATGTTCGTTGGAATACAAAAATATTTTAAAATAACTCTTAGATTATATAAAGTACTTCCAGTGTTCCGCCTTAATAGAGGCATTACATTTTCTTCACTTATTTTGAAAATATAATAATATAAACACTCTTCTCTACATTATTATCTCTCTCACTTTATTTTTTCTCCGTTCTAACTATTTATTTTTAATTTTTTCAAAATGAGTGAGTATATGGCTATTATTATTTAACTCTTTACTTTTGTTTCTCTACTTTAACTATTTGAAACACCTCTATTAATATGAAACGGGAGGAGTATTAAAAGATGAAATATGACTAATACTGATAATAACGGGTATTATTGGGGCTAACGGGTATACCCGCGCGGGTAGTGGGTATACCCGCTACCCGCAAAACTCTAAAACACACTACCTGATCCCGTCCCGTTTTCCGTTATCTATCGGATAGCGGATACCCAATACTACACCCGCTACCCGCAAAACTCTAAAACACACTACCTGATCCCGTCTCGTTTTCTATTATCTGTCGGATAGCGGATACCCAATACTCAATAAGTAATGGATCGAGATGGGAATTACACATTACCCGCTACCCATTTTGCCACCCCTAATCAACATATACTTTTACTTTCTGGGTGCTTAAACAACAAAATATTCGTTGTTTATACTTTATAGAGTTGGCAAAATCGTTAATGATGAAGATGGCCTACTAATTAGCATGGCCCCATCCGAAACGTTATCTTGTCTAGCATATCACTAGGACGGGTAAATCCACTCAAATTTCCTTATATACTACTCCTATTTACCTATTATTTTGGTTTCCCGTAAAATCAATGACTAATTTTAGTAAATTATTACCTTATTGTCTTTCCTTAAATTCTCAAAACACGTACTACTACTATATATTTATGTTTCTCTAAAATCAATGAATGTCTTTCCTTAAATTCTCGAAATAAAAATTATATACTACTTTGCTTCTGGTAAAATTAGAGAATTATTTTAATATATTCACTAGATGTCTTTCCTGAGATTCTCAAAATAATTGCATATATATTTGTCTCCTTTAAAATCAATGGTGGAACTGGGAATTTTTACACTCGGGTCTAAACCTTTGTTAATAATTATGAAATATTTTTTGGCGTCATCGACATAAACGGTTTTGACATCGATAGTAGAAGAGAGAAACAAGAGATTTACACGATAATGGTCGTTAAAACCTGAAATCAACAGCAACATTTATAGTAGAAAATGCGAGAGAAACTTGAGATATACCCTTCCGTCCGCCATTAGAAGTCTCATTTATGGGCGGCACGAGTTTTAAGAAATGTTATGGAAAGTGAATGGAAAAAAGTTAGTGGAATAGGAGACCCACTTGTATATATTAATTTTAAATAAAATGTGAGTTGAATGAGTCAGTGGAAAGTAGGACCCTATTACTATTTATGGTAAAAGTGAACCGGAACTCTTATTCGCGGACGGACTAAAATGGAAAAACGGAACTCCTATTCGCGGACGGAGGGAGTATACACTTATTTTCGTAGACTTGGGAAGAATCGAATTGAATTGTGCTCGCAACTGGATATGAATAAATTATAATTATGTAATATATATAAATAAAAATTTAAATTATTAGGGGCGTAAGGGCCTTCATCCTATATAAAATGGTTTTTGCTCTGTGCCGAACCACAACGTACTATTTTGATCTTATTGTTATGAACAGATTTTTTATACTCGTATTGACTATAACAAAACATATAAACAAGTACTATCGCAAGTTTTTATCACGATCGTTATCCAAATGGCACTGATAGTGTGGTCCAAATAATGGTGTACCTCTAGATCAGGTGTGCATTAACGGTTGCGGATTCCCTAGGTTTCAACCAAAATAAAACCAAAAAAAATGAAAATAAAGAAATGAAATATTAAAAACAAAATTGAAAACAAAAATTGAAAACAATAAACAAAATTAAATACTAATCTATTACCTCCTCGGCAACGGTGCCAAAACATATTGTAAATTAGAGCTTGTATATAAATGTGAAAATGCAAAGGTTAATAAACTGTCTTTAATAATACAATTACTGGCTACTACAAGACTATAGTTGTAATTGTGGTATCAGGGTGTTGATCCACCGGGAGGTAAAAAACTAGTATCTAATTGAGCTAAAACGTTCATTTTTATCTAATTGAGCTAAAACGTTCATTTTTAGATTATGATAGATCACATAATTATTTGTACCTCCATCTCACAGTAGAAGTCTATATACACAAATTTTAAGAAATATAAAGAAAAGAAAGTTGAAAAAGTTAATAGAGCAAGAGTCTCACTTTTATTTATTAGTGTCATAATAAATTAGAGTAGAATGAGTTAGTGGAATGTGAGACCTACTTACCATTTTTTAAAATAAAAGTAAAAGTGGACTCTTATTGTGGAACAGACTAAAATGGCAAAAATGAAGTCTTATTGTAGAACGGAGGTAGTAACTAACAAGAAGGTTGTAAAGTCACAAAGATAAAAAAAAATTCTCCTAACATGTTTTGGATCATATATTATGAATAATTCCTAAGCAGAATTTCAATTTATTCAATGGTTACAAAGATTGTATTTACTTTATTTTTCATCCTAAAAGTATTAAGCATACTTTATAAATTAGAGGAAATTGATGTTAGCTAAACAAATAGCAAGAAATTAATAACCATTAGTTTAACAATCTTATAAATGCGTAGTACTCCATTCACAATTCCTATAGTTGAAATAAGCAATGAATCATAAATTCGTCGTCTAAGTTTTCATCCTAACTTCTTAGTTTTCATAATTATTAACCTAACTGCTCTATACATACTCCATTAAAATTTTAGAATTTATTATACTATTAAAAACAAAACGTTTCTACAATAACAAATATAATAACACATTAAAGACAAGAATTGAACCCAAAGAAATTCATTCATGTCAGTAACACAAGGATGGGATATTCAGGAGAGTATTTAACCATTATACTATAAACACAATATATTTTTTAATTTTTTTTTAAACCAATAAAATAAATCTATATTATTTTTAAGAAGACCAATGATACGGATCAGTCCCAAAGCCACAAGCGACGACCACCATGCGCCTGCAACGCAACCGTCCAAGAGACATCTAGACTAGGGCTAATGCAGTTAACTTAATGTAATGAGTGAGTCTAGCGTAAGTATAAACTCAATTTTTGGTTTTCTTTATCTTTTCTAAATTGAGAGAGAAAATCGGATCGCATATTTTCGTTATATAAAGACATTTCTCTCTCTGAATATGTTGATTTGTGGATTTTCGATCCATTGACAAAATTATCATAAACTTCCATGATGAAGGAAATGGATAACAAAATATCGTCAGTGCATTTAAAAATGTATATATACTACCAAATATTTAGTTTCGTTTTTATGCAATAAAAAAACCACCGAGCAACATGCCACTGAGTCCTGAATTCTGCAGATACTATGAGATTTCTATACAGCGGCAAATAATTAACCTAACAACACAAGAAGCTTTAGATTACAGTTGTTATGTTTTTCTTTTCCTCTCTGACAACTTCACTGCCAATTTTGAGATCCGTGTTTTGGTTAGTTTCTGCTTTGGGTGCAACTTCTTTCTTCTCTGAGCCAAAGAAAGAGCAGCTCTGGAATGCGTCCAGACTGTTAGCTATCAGGCGGTTCAAACCACCGAGGATATTGCTAAGAATTAGATCGTTGATTTGGTATCTACACGAGGGTATGTCCAACTCTAACGCTCCTAAAGAGTCGTCCCCCTCTCCACAATGGGGACCTTTGAGAGCCGATTGGGTGATCGGTCGCTTGGCCCTTGCGATCGGCCATCATTGCCAATGCTCTTACAGTTCATTATTTCTTAAGAAGGTATAATTACCTTTTTGAGAATGTACATGAGAAATATACCTTCTCAATTTACCTTTTTTCCTTAGAGATGCTCTCAGAAATGTAATGCCCGAGAATCCAGAAATAGTAACCGATAGTAAGTTGACAAACATCAAGAATAAATTTTTAATCAATCTATTTTATTAGAATGAATCAAGAAATAGTAGCAACTTATAATGATAATAAGTTGAGAAACATCAGAATAAATTTTGAATATCGATCTATAAAATAGAATGAATCATTAAAGTAAGTAAAATAATCATAAAATAGTAATAATCATTAGTAAAACAGTAATCATCATTAATAAAATAAATTATACTTTGTTCTTAACCCATCTACTTAATATTATATATTTAATTTTTCTTTGCTGTCTTTATAAAATAGTAATATTATTTTTCTTAGCTTACATCACAATAATAATCGATAAATTAATCTTTGATAAATAAGATACCACTACTAATTGTACTTACACATTTTATTTCTAATTTTAATTTTTTACATTCTAAAATACTAATTTCAAATTCATAGTTTTTGCAACGTTACCTCAAACCTCAATAAAAAAAATCACATATTTTAATAATCTATTTAATATTGTTAAAGCTATACAGATAACATTTTTTCTGCTAATATTTTTAAAAATTGGACCGTACTCCTCCCTACTTATATAGAAAATGTCTTCACCGATTACTGTAAATATAAGGAATATCCCTATAGTCCCAATAAAATATACGTTCACAAACAAACTCCACTCAATTTTGAATGGAAAAACAAGTGCCACAAATAAACATACATAACAAAGTGTGTTTGTCTCACACACAATCAGGCACACTGGATAGAAACACTCTTATTGAGTTCAACGATGCACAAGCAAACCATCATAAATTAAAATATGACAGAGTAGATTCAAGGCTGAGCAAGGTGGTGAGTCTCAATAGCTTTGATGACATCAACGACCATTGAGAGAGTTGAAAAGGGATGCTCCACATCCTCATTAAGCATCTCGTATTCGAAGGTGCTTGTCACCATATCAATGCCATCATTTGTCTCTATGTGACTTGTAAAAACGAAATCTTTGTAAAGCTCCAATAAGTCTCCTTCAATCACCTTAAATTGGATCAATTTTTTCTCTTCATCAATTAACTGGATCACTTCTTTTGCTTTCTTCACTTTTCCATCTGCATATTGTACACAACATTTTTATTTTTATCAGTATTAGGATTCATTAATGTTAAATAATTATATCTTTACTCATAAGTTGACATGGGACTAAAAATGCTAACAAAATTAGGTCAATTTATCTGAAATTTAGTATGCACTTTATAATCAAAATATATATATATATATATATATATATATAGAGAGAGAGAGAGAGAGTTGTGATCAATGTCGAACCAATTTTAAAGACCGAACTAGAGACCAAATTTGGGCCATTAGATCTAGTTTTTTGATGAGATGTGCTGCTGTGAAAAAATTTTCTGCTTCATTACTAGCCCATTTTACTTCATTGTATAGGTTTATTACTTCATTCTGTACCTAATACCTACAATATGTTTTTACTTGCTTCCAGTAGGTTTTGAAATGATTCAACATATGTTTCATTCAAATTCATTGCCGTGGGTTTTTGCTTGATTGACATTTAAAAATGCAATTTATTCAAGTGAGTTTATTATTTCATTCAGGAACGTTATTACTTCATTGGATAAGATTTTTACTTCATTCCAGTAGGACTTCAAATGCTTCTACGCATACTTCATTCCAATAATTTATTACATTATTCCATGTGTTTATTAAAACAATATTAGCGCTATGGCGGTGGTGATAGATATTGTAGAGAGAAAGAATGGCACGCGACGGCGAAACCACATTTACGTACTGGAATAAAGTAAAAACCTACTGGAATGAAGTAAAAACCTACAAGAATGAAGTAATATATTCTGGAACGAAGTTAAATCTTCGTAACATGTTAGTATGACTTATTTACCTTCGGATGAATTAAAATAGGCTCGTGATGAAGGCGAAAATAATTTATAAATTTCTGTATCTTATCCATAAAAAACTAGATCTAAAAGCCCTAATTTGGTAGGGTTCGGTGGTTCGGTCTTTAAGAGTGGCTTTAAACAAAGAAATACAGGCCAAATTTCATCCTTAGGATTTGGCGAGATCATCTTGAGATTTAAAAATCTAATGGCTCAATTAATTCCCTAAATCATATTATTTTATTCACTAAAAATCCAATAAGGTCACTAAAGTCATTAGCTACATCTCGATTGTTATGGCAACTCCTATAATCCTGTCATTTCTCTTTCTACTAACAAATCATATGCGTGAATTATGAGTTAACATTCATCAACTTCATCTCCTTCGTATCTTTATCTTCTTCAGCCGATGTACCATCAAATTTCCATTATACTTTTTTCCATGAAGATTTATTATTTGTGATTTATTATTCGTCGTTGTCGTATTCCAGATTAATCTATTCCATTCTCAATTCTATATTATCGTCGTTGCATATTCCAACTCCAATCGTGTTCCAAATTAATCTGTTCCATTGCCAATTCTATATCATCGTCATTGGCAGCTCCCAACTCCAAAAATGTAATCTAATCCGACACACATTCTACTTCGCACGTAGATAATCAATCATACTCCGATGATGTTCTTTAGAATACAAGGTTTGGTTATGTTTTTTTTTATTTGTTTATTATGCTCTGATTCATATATTTGTATCTGTTTCTGCCATTGTCTTCTGTTTTATGAATCTTTCCACCTATATTATTTGATCAATTTTTCCGCTATGCTTCGATTTGGGTTTAGTATGACCCATTTTCGTAGAAGATAGTTGTACGCGTTGTATGCCACGATTTTCTTTATTATGACCTATTATCGTTCTAAATCCAGTAGATGGAAACTTGCCTTTACTTCATCGTTAGTTTTTAGGTGTGTTCTGATTATGAATTAATACAGATTTAAATACACCTGAATGCCCTATAGAGCTTAAATCATTTGTTGGTCGTATCTTCCCCATATTGGACAACGCCACTGAATTGTACGAGAATTATGGTTGTCGTGTTGGTTTTGACACAAGGAAGAATGGTTCAAACAAGGCTAATGATCTCACCATATGGTTTTACATGTTGTGTAACAGAGAAGGTGAACAGAAATTTAGCGATGAACAACCTAAACGACGATGTAAATCAAAAAATGTGGATGTAATGCTCGGGTTGCATTCAAATTCGATTCGGACCATGGTTATGTCATTCAAGATTTGAGCGAAGAACACAATCACCCAATGGTTTTGATACAACACCAGAAGTTCATGAGATTAAATCGTCAACTTGATCCAGTTCATCAAAAATTTATTACAGATTGTGCTGGTGCTAATATTGGTCATTCTCTTACTTTCAAGCTGTTGACTGAATTGATGGGCGGATATGACCCGAAAGAATAGATTAAGTTTTTGGCATACAAAACAATGGTTTTATGTCATGACTCGAATATTGGATTATTTTGACCCAATATACCCACATATTTTCATGACTCAAAACATCGTTTAGCATGACCCAAAAGCATAACTGTTGTTTTTAGTTATTGTTTTTGCATTCTTCTGTCGTGCTAGCTTTTTTAATATGTTTAAAACATGATACCAGTCGCGTATTTGGTTTTTTTAATATGTTCATAACACGAGAATATTCTTCGGTCGTACTACTAATCAGTTTGTTTCATGCGAACATTTTAATCAAATTGTATAAGACATTCTTGTACTAAGTAGTTTTACGTAATGCCTCGAATGTTGGTATATTATGACACAAATTAACCTAACAATTATATGACACAAATATTCATTTATTATGACCCAATGTATCGAGTAATGTTTATCGCATCTTACATATGAAATAGTATATAGTACCAATGATATCCAGCCGTCGTATAAACATGATTCAAAAACAAGAGAATTACAAGCTCTAAAGAAATGAACAAAAAGTTTCACTAATTTTAGTTACGACATAACCATTTGGCGAGATCCGTATTTAGCTATCATATTTTCTACGTTGATCATTTTTTTCTTGTTCTCCTTTGCGTAATGTTTAGATGCCGCCTCTTTATTCAGTAACGCGCTATGATTATTTCCTGCCACCATAAACACACGGTTGTATTTAGCTCTTAAATACTGAAGCACACCTTTGTTTTTAGTCGATAGTCCACAATTCCATTGACCCTCTCTTTCACCCATGTAGACCTCAAGGTGTCTAAGCAAATAAACCCACCTGTCGTCAACATTGTCTGTCGTTCTCCAACCCATCTTCAACCTCTGAATAGGTACGTTGATCACTGATTTGCATTTACTGTGACAACCAATCATTGTTAAATACTTACAAAAAAACGTCCTCTGCAAAACATGCAATATGTTAGTATCAACAACAATTAAGTAGTACTGTGAGGACTAATGTGTCATCCATACCAATGTCTCTGGAATACAACCGTAGGTGAATTGAGATTTGATTCCTTCCTATAGCCGTGAAGATACTAATCTCCGAAACAAACTAAAAATTTAGTAATATTAACTAATGTTTTCGTATGTCATAGATCTGCAATAATAATTTCTACATACTGTATGATAAAACCATGATAGAACCCTATTTAGATCATTAATCAATAAAAGTAAAGAATTATTACACAAGATATACCTTGTTTACTCCAGTATGTGGTGTACCAACACAATTTTGTAACTCATTTATGTTAGTTCTGTTTTCTTGTTTCACGCCGATTCTTCTTGCGAGACCACCCTGCGATTCACTATGTTTGTCGAACCGAATACTTTGGAAAATAGTAGCAAACATCATACTAAAAGAGCAATTATATGAAATATATCAGATAAGCTAGTCATGGGTTGCAAATATTAGTACGACCAAAGAATACATTAACAATAACCAAAAACATCAACTATGCTATTGGGTCATACTAATCATATATTTGAGTCATGGAAACATATGGTTAAATTGGGACATAATAAGCTGCAACTGGGTTATACGACCAAAGTATACGCTACCAATAACCAAAAACATTAGTTATACTTTTGGATCATACTAAATGAGGATTTCAGTCATGGAAACATTTGGTTAAATTAGGGCATAATAAGCTGGCGCTGGGTCATACGACCGATGAATACACTAATAATAACCAAAATAATCAACTACGCTTTTTAGGTCATACTAAACGAATACTTGGGCCATTGAAGAGGTTTGGACTTTTTCTTATGGAAAAAAAAACCACAATTAAATACCAAAGTTCCAAAATCGATACAAAGCTACATGCATCCAAATCCTAGAAAATGAAATCGACATACCTTTCGGTGCTTTTGGGATCCGCGGAATCTTCTTCTTCACGTTTTTTCTCTGATACACTACGTGCCGAACAACCAACTAGAGTGAAATTTTTTCCTGATTTAGTCAAATTTAAGCCAAGCGTTGAACAAAATCTTACTAACCTTTTCCGTCATGACTAGCGAATCCAGATGCTCGAGTGTCCACCATTTTTGAAGTAGGCTTTTGGTTCACCGTCTTCGCCGATTCAAAAGTCGTGGAGGAGTCGATTTTGTGGAGGACACAACGATTTTGTGGAGGAGACGACGATTTTGAGGCGGATACACTTTGATTTGGAGGAGACGACGAATCTGTGGAGGAGACGACGATTTTGAGGGGCCGAGACGATTTTTTGTTGAAAGATTTTTTGTTGATTTGGTGGTAGAAGAAGAAGATTTGAGGGAAATTGGAGAGTTTTTGTTGAAAGAGAGTGGAATAGAATGGCATGTGCAGTAATTACTCCCAAATCCCAATTAATCAGCGCCTAAAAAATGGAACGATGGTTACTAATATTTTTTATTCCTAAATTACCCCTAACATGACACGAATCGGTCTTATTATGACCCATACAAAACGAGGAGTCACTCCAGATCTTATCCATTAATCTCCAGATCTCACGGTCTAGATATGGTCTATATTTCTATACTTATGGACTGATTTTGGTAGATGAGGACCCTATATATATATATATATATATATATATATATATATATATATATATATATATATATATATATATACTTTTCCTATATTTGATGCTTTTTCCTTCTTAATCTCCACCATTCATTATCAAGATCTAATGGACGAGATTAGGGCCTGATTGAATTAATTTTATTCATTAAAAAATCGGTGAAGGGCTTTTAAGGGAATGACAAAATCGTTGGTTATTGTAAGTCCATGATTTTTTCCCTCAAAAGATCTTGCAGCGGTTTTTTCATAGTCTCCCAGAATTCTTTCTCTTCTATCGTCCTTCTTCCATCTTTCTTCTCTTTCAACTTTCTTCGTTATTTGGTCGTTAAAATTTCGGTTTTAAATTCCGGCTTTAACAAAGCCGTCGTTCGTGCCAAACAAGGGAAGAAAGTGGTTCTTCAACAATGGACGAAGCTTATGATTCAAACATGGACGAAGGTAAATTTGTTCGAAAACTCATAGTTTATTGTATCCACGTTTCATTACTTCCAAAATTGACGTTCCATAACTGAGTTTGCATGGGCTAGGGTTTAGAAACTGACGTTCCATAAATTTGTTGTAGGGGTCTACTAGGGTTTAGAATTGAGTTTGCATGGGCTAGGGTTTAAAAACGGCGGCTGGGATGTTGTATTATTTGTTAATCTTAATGTTCATTCATTAGTAGATAATGTACAGATTCGAATAAATGTTCCAAGTTTTATTTGGTCTTGCTTTTGGTTTACACACGTTAAGTAATATAGGGTGTTGTGTTATTAGATACAAATAATGTAGATTTAATACAGTATAATGTAAATGATTATATAGATAATGCACGTTTTATTTTGTATTGTTTATGGTGGAGACTCGTTAATTACACTAGGTGTTGTGCTATTAGATACAAATAATGTAGATTCATTACTGTATAATGTAAATTATTAGATAGATAATGCACGTTTTATTGTTTATTAGCTGAGATTTTTTTTTTGATTGTGTGCAGTGGTTGTTGTACCTGACTGCTCGAAAGATTTGAAGCCTGTGGTTGGGCAGAAGTTCAAATCTCTAGATTTTTGTTTTGCGTTCTACGATGTGTATGCCTGTGCTGTGGGTTTTGATACTCGCAAATCACAAATGAGGAAAATTGATTGTATAATTACTTGGTATAACATGGTTTGCAATGGGGAAGGCAGCAAGAAGTCGAGCGAGGATGACCAAGCAAATGCACGGTCTGGTTTTTCGATTAAACGTCGACGTTTATCAAAGCGTTGTGGTTGTAAAGCCAGTATCTCATTCAAGTTCTTCCCGATGGAGGATTTTCAGGTTATACTATCAAGGAGTTTAACGAAGTTCATAGCCATTACATGGTTGGGACAGAGCATTAGTAGTTTATGTCAATCAATCGAAAGTTGGACGACGTACATCATCAATTTATCCTTGATTGTTCAAAGGCTAACATAGGCCCCACGCTCACGTTTAACGTGCTGAAGGAAATTCTCAGTGGTTTTCAGCTCGTTGGCTGCAATGTTGGGGATATAAGGAATGCTTCACGAGACATCAAAGCATACGTTCATGGTATTGACGTACAAATGGTTTTGGATGATATGGCTAGGAAGAAGGAGATGTCCGAGGCATTCACATATGAGTACGAGGTTAATGCTAGCAACCAGCTGGTTGCTCTATTTTGGTGTGATGGTTTGATGAAGAGGAATTACCACATGTTCGGTGATATTGTGGCTTTTGACACCACCTACAACACTAATAGGTATACCTATCGTGCATTATAACAGTTTAATATGTACATTATTGAATGCATTTAAATATACTATTTATGCATTATACATGTTTTTTGCTTGAATTATGCTGGCTTATGTTACACAGGTATTGTATGATCTTCGCGGCATTCACGGGAAAGGACAATCATGGACGACCAGTAACTTTCGCTGCTGGTTTGGTAAGCAACGAGAAGACAGGCGCTTTTGCATGGCTGTTTAGACATTTTGTCCAATGTATGGGTGTTGCTCCGAAGATGATTGTTACAGATCAAGATTTGGGGATGAGATCGGCTATTGAAGAGATTCTTGTTGGGACTCGCCACAGATGGTGTATGTGGCATATCATGCATAAGTTGGCCAATAAAGTTCCTGGTCGGTTGTTGCAGGATGAAGATATCAAGAAAGAGTTCAATGCATGCGTCTGGTCGGATCTGCTAGAACCCAACGAGTTCGAAGAAGAGTGGAATGGAGTACTTGAACGTTACGACCTGGAAGACCATGGTTGGTTGAAGACATTGTACGACTACAGGCAATTATGGATACCTGCATACTTCAGAGATTTCCCGATGGGCTCGATGATTAGGACCACCTCTATTTCTGAGTCAGAGAACAGCTTCTATAAAAAATTTCTGAAGCCACGCAACAACATTGCCGAATTCTACTTGAATTTCAACCAAGCTGTGGATTTCCAGCGGAATAGTAGAACAAAGCTGGACTACCAAGACGCGACTGCCCTACCTATATTGGCCACTGCTCTTCCTTTCGAGAAACATGCTTCTACTCTGTACACAGATAGTATGTTCAAGAAAATACAAGAGGAGATTGTTGAGGGAAATGACAGATGCCGCGTTTTGGATTTCTCGTCTGCAGACAGGGTGGACACCTACAAACTCGGAGACAGCCTTCGCAATTCGTACTTTGTGAGACATGATAAGAGTGACGAGTCATACTCATGCGATTGCAAACTTTTCGTTAGGCAAGGATATCTGTGCAGTCATATATTCTTTTTCTGTAGGAACAATGAAGTGAAAAAGATTCTGGATGACTACTGTGCAAGTAGATGGCTGAAGACCCCACTAGCTAAGGCTGTCCATGGACATGTTGATGAGACTTTACCTACACAGTCCTTTGTTGATGAAAGGCAAAACGTTTCAAAGCAAGGGATCTCACTGTTCTATGGTTTTCTTCGTCGCTTTGAGACGGACATTGATGTGCTTCGTGCATTCGTAGGTGGACTAGAGGAACTGGGCAATTCACTTCAAGCTGGAACTCCTTTAACATCCGTTTCTGAGAAGAGGCGCATGATTGAATAGTTTTATGGAATGGAAAGGCCGGAAGTCGTCGAGGTCCACCCTCCGGATGTGGTAAAGACGAAGGGGCACGCGAGCAGCTCCACTAGTCGTTTGATTTCCAAGAGAGAAAAGGCTATCAAGGATGCTACTAGGCCCCTTAGACGGTGTAAGGCGTGCGATGAGTTGTGCCATCATGACTCTAGAAATTGTCCAATGCTTAAAGAGCTTGAAATGGAGAATGAGCTGCGTAAGGGAAAGAGGAAATGTTGATTTATTATCATTCAAACAGCATTATTTTTCTTTGTTTTGCGTTTTATGCGCAGTGTTTAAGTCTATTTCTTCCCACCTTGAACAAGGATTTTTAAATGATTGTTCATTATTAAAGTTTTTTTGTGCATTATTGTTATCTATTTTTTACATTATTTGAATTTACTACGTGCAACGTATTCTGATTTATTACAGGAGCCGGGTGTTTTGGAGTCATAGTATTTTCCATAATGTGAATCACTGATACGCCCGGATTTTGCCTGTTTTAAGGCCATTATTTGGTCCGTTTTTGTTATCAAAATCACTCTACATGTCCATTATTTGCATATTCTATACATTTTGGTATTTTGACGTGTTTTGTGAGAAATGTGCATATTTGAGCCGAAAAGGGGAGTAAAAACGCATAGTCTGGAAATCTGGAGTCAGACGGCGACCAGCGACCGCCGTGAAGTTGTACGGCGACCGCCGGCGCCCGGCGGTCAGAGCTATGTGGCGGCCCGCCTCGGAAATTTACGCTAGGAAAAGAGTCTCGCCCTGCGTCCGCCGGAGGACATGTGGCGGTCCGCCACCGAAGGGTCAGAGTCTCTGGACTCCAACGCGGCGACCGCCGGCCAAGGTGCGGCGGCCCGCCGGAGAAAGGCGGCGAATCTGACCAGCCCTAGATTTGCTCCAAGATTTACCAAATTTTGAAGATCTTTTCCTTCTATGATGAAGAATAATCTTCCCCTATAAATAGGACCTCAAGCTTCATCAAAAAGAGAGTTTTCACACAACAAGAACACATTCATAGAGAAAGAGAGTGACTACTTGCAACATTCATAGAGATCAAAAGCTAGAGTACTTCAATTGTGCAAGGAGTTGGAGAAGGATTTCAAGAACATCAAGAACGACAAGGATTCAACCTACGGGTTTTATTTGCTTTAGTTTTCTGTTCAAATTGTTTTCCCTTCAATCTATGTTTTTAGTTTATTCAGTCATGTGTAACTAAACTCATAGGATTCTAGGGATGTGTTAGTAGCAACTTTGGTTATACAATTCCGTTTTCTATTTAATATCCGTTTTGTTTTTACTTTGTTTCTTCCCTAAGTTAATCATGATGCTTCATAATTGAGTGACACAATTATGTATGATTCAATACAACTTGCTTCATAACTGTGACAGAGTTCTAGCGAGTTAGATCCACTTAGTAGACACTACAGTTAGCTTCCTTTAAAACGGCACTGTTAATTGAGAGTGAGGACTTTTCAAGGGTCTTAGGAGCTTTTTGGAGTTACGTGTTAGGATTGACAACCCTAATGTTAGTAATCAACGTTTGTATCGCATGAGCATAAGCTAGGTGACTCGTCCTTTCAAAGTATTAACTGTGCTAGGGTATTGTAGTTTGGAATTTGTATAACCATAAAAGTGAAAGCACATCCCTGGAATTCCCCTTATCTCTATACTTTTCTCTCCGTGATTTGCTTGCATTTAGTTGTTTACAGTTTTTAATATTTACTGTTTTCAAAAGTTTCCAAAAATTCTTGTTTCTCCAGATAGTAATTGAGTTCTAGTAGAAGATAGACACTTTGTGTACATCTTCCCTGTGTTCGATACCCGGTACTAACCTTTTGCTATACTATACCTACTCTGTATACTTGCAGGTATTTATAGTGCAAATAAAAAGTGCATCAATCACCGTGCATTATATGGATATTTACAAACATTATCCATGCATAAGTGGTACATTATTGTGTTATATGCATTGGTATGTAACTTCACAAAAATCACGGAAAAGTGCATTATAAATCGAGTTATTTACATTATTTGTTTACTTATATGCATTGTAGTTTTCTAATACATTATTCCCTGGATATTGTACATTATTAGGCAATAATTTGTAATTATTAAGTTATAAGAAGCCATTACCAGTTTTGTGCAGCAAGCATATAGTACCAACATTTCCAAAACATTCTAAATCACCTAGTTCAGGGGTATCCAAAACATTTAGTACCAACATATCCAAAACATTCCACCATATCCAAAGCATTCAGACCCTCAACTTCAATGTTCACCCTTCCATCATAAAAAAACATATAGTTCATATCCAAATCAAAACCCATCTAGTTCACTCGATCCCATAATTCTCGACCCACCTTTCAAAGCTGAATTTAGTCGGCTTATCCATCCAATGCTTCGTGGCTTGTGTTTGGTTGGTCCCAGTCTTCGAGTTGTGTGGAGAAGTTAGCAGAGCAGTTGCAAACTTCATTCGCAACAATTCCAGGCTCTTCGTTCCTTTGCCAGTTAGACCACAGTCCCTATCCTTCTCCCTCTCTCCGAAGTACGTCTCCATATGCCTCATCACATACACCCCTGTGTCCACGGTGGCACTGTTGTTCCTCCACGGCATTGTCACGACATGCGCACTACATCTGACATGTGCCGCCATTTTTGAAACCTTGGACTTCGTAAGGGCTGCTGCAAAGAATTTTTTCTACACGGCAAAAAAAAATAACAAATTAACACTAGAATATAATGTGCAATTTGTGATGTGTAATGCAGAAATTGTGTTGTATAATTCAGAAATGGAGAATGAGACACTGGAATATAATGTGCAATTTTAGATGTGTAATGCAGAAATTGTGTTGTATAATTTAGAAATTATGTGCTGTAATCTATATTACCAGAAGAGAGGGTGTCTCCCCATATTTTTCTCCAAAGGTCCCGTGTGTCTCCGCCAAGGTGTGATCAATGAAGTTCATATTGGAATCTCGAAGATCAAAACAGACCACATACTGATGGGATGCTCTCCAAACTGGGAAGAAGAACTGCACAACGGAAGGACCATTGCAACACATTATTATCTCCATTACATCTAAGAAACAACTACATTATTTCACTATAACTCACCATTTCATACTTGTCCCACTGATAGCTGCCCGATCCAATTGTTTCCTCCAACACCCTGGTCCAGAACGTATCAAACTGGAATTCTTCGGTCCATTCGGGTTGTGCGTCCACCATTGACTGAATCTGTAGTTTGTTTGGGTTAGCCGTATCAAACTTGACAGAAACATGGAGAGAACGGTGTACACTCACGCATGGTCTTGTTGAGAAGAAAAGCCTGGAAACTGTCTCCGGTGCCTTGTTCCTTTCCATTGTATTCAGGTAAGAGCTCCATGTGTCGATAACATCGGGGCTCACTGGCTTGAATGACACTAATGACTGCATCTCGATCTGCACAGTACTCTTAAAGTTGTCGTGGTAGACAACTGAATCCCTGTACATGTTTAGCCAGTTAAACCAAATTGACATGTCCCAAAAATGAGAATATCTAAAGTAGTAGATTTGCTTGTCCACTGTGTGTGGCTTTGCCGTCAGTCTAACCGCTCTCTCGTTGAATGGAGACCGGGCAGCCAGACTAGGCTTCTTCATTCGTCCTGTTCCCTTCTTGAAAAAAATAAAGACACATATAAAGCAATTAGTGGATCTATTACTTTAGTCTTTGAATTAACTACGCTATTCGATACCTCATCCGCATCCGACTCCTGTGCGATGTGTTTCCCTCTCGCTTTTTCTTGATCACCAACCTTTCGACCACCATGTTTAGGAACTACAGGTTGTAATGGCTCATTTGTTCACGCAACACCAATTTGTACGCCCTTAAGGAGTGCAGCAGTCTGTACCTGTAAACAAGAAAAAAATATTACAATTCAACAATGCATGACATCAACGTAATAATGCATAAAATTGTGTCTCCATTTAGATATTCAACCTCTTGCCGAATGTCCATCTGTTTGCCCTTTGCTGCCTTCGAAGTTCCCTCCCTAGCTGGCTGTTTTCTCTTGGCTGGCGGAACCTCAATGCGTCTCCCTTTGGTTGTCTGGGTTATTTTAAAAAATAGTTAAACAAAATGAACTGATTAATGCAGTAATATATACATATAATGTACAGCTTGGGGCATATAATGAAAGATTTTCATTACCCAATGCAAGTAATGCTTGGGGCATATATTTACCTTGACGGTGTCCTCTACGGCTGCACTCTTTGATTTGTCTTTATCTTTCCCGGCTTTACTCTTGGCCGCTGCATCCTCCCTATCCTTCCCATCATCTTCGACACTGCTTCTACGCACCTGCAAACAATGCAACACATATAAAAAATGTGTAATATTGTTACTAATTAATAACACTTAAACATTTAGTTTCTTAGTACATACCTCAGTCGCTGCTAAGCTGGAAGGTTTCTCAGGCCGGCCACCACCATCATTGACTGCTCTGTTATCAGGGATGTCACTTATAATTTCCATTTGCAAGGGCATGTCCTCAGGCTGGACAAGAGCGCCCACCGGCTGATCTTTTGCTGTATTATCATTGGTTGTTGTCCCTGAACCACCAGCCCCGTCTGTTGTCTGGGTTTTCTGTGTAGCAAACGGGTCAGGACATTCAAATCCGTCCAGCACAAAAGATGGCCTATCGAAGCCTCTTGCAATCATCTTCTTTTTGTCGTATGCCGCCATCATCTTTTCCATCTCATCAATCCACTCTTGACTGTATTCCTCCTCATCCTCCCTCGCTTGAGTCAAACGTGTAACAATCTCTTCTGGCTCAACCATACGTTCCTCCTCCAAACTCAACAACTTCTTCCCAATTTGACTGCCTAATCGTACCAGTCATCCTCCATCATTTCAATGGGAATCATCTTGAAATCATCTACCCATGTCGAAATCGCGTACCCCAAGAGAGTGCTTGACTTGATAAACCTATCTCTTACAAGCTTTGCTCTATTCCTGCTGGGTCCTGCACCGCCTCCTCTGTTCACATCTTCCAATCTCCTTGCTTCCTCTTCCACCAAATACTTCTCTTTATCTATTCGTTCCTCCAATCTTCCAGTACCGAATTGGTCGCGCTCAGCCTCCTCTCTTTGTTTTAAGTTTTCCATCGTCCAGCCTTTTATTGTTGGCCAGGCCCGGCTGACTCGCCTCCGGATGTGAACCGCGCGGTCCACATACGCCAACTGATAAACACAGAGTTGCAAAAGGTCAATAATCAAATATTTTGTATGCTTCATGCACGAATAATTTATTTTAAAATGCAAGAAATGAGGGACAGTAATGCATAATTGTAATAGAATATTAAATATGATTATGTATGAACACATTCAATAATGCACGTTGTTATCTGCTATTAACGCATGTAACTTAACTTTTAATGCAGAAAGGATTTCACTTACCAATAAAAAGTGCATAGGCCCGGTGAAATATAGAGTTTCACCTTTCTTCCATGTAGGAAAGGTGGCCTCCAATACTGATAAGACGTAGCCGCACCAGTTGAGATTCCTAATCTCATCAACGTCGTCGGGGTCTCAATTACTGCATTTTCTAGCATGAACATGAACATCCGTCTGAAATCAGGACCACCGTTCACCTCCAGCTTAATCAGTTTCGCAACATCACCCGCTGTCATTTTGTACCGACTCTTTCCACAACGTTCTGCAACGTAGTCGTTGAACTGGAATTTGGTTTGTTTATCAACTGGCCTAGAGATTGGTCTTGGCCCTTTCGGAAAACCTAGGGTCAGATGGACATCGTCCTCATCGATCGTCAACCCTCCTCCCCCACACAAAGGTATCTGGCAGTGTGCAAGATTCAATGAGTTGAGAACCCAGTAGGCGATGTACCCGGGGATCTCGCTGACGTTGTAGTGTAGCATGGCCCCGAATCCAAGTTCTTCCACTGCTTCCTTTTGCAGTGGGGTAAGACCTTTCAAACAATTTACAAATTTTGTGGTTCTCCTGGTGTATAAATGGTCAACCTTTTTCCCTCATGCCTTCCTCTTATCCCCTTCTTCAGTTGAGGTACTAGCCTCTGCCCTCTGCTGTTCCTTAAGTCTATCTCTAAACTTTTGTGCTACTGATAAAGGGAGTACATCATCCATAGCCTGATCTATATCCAATCTTGGATGTTTGGAAGCTGCAAAAAGGAATAAGTACACAATTACCATTAATGCATAAAAATAACTGGATAATGTACTTAATACTGTAAAAAAAACGTGTACAATTTCTGGCAACAATTACTCAGATATGAAATATATTTGTAATGCAAAAAAACATATAAGCCATTCTGTTAGCAGCTATGTAGTCTTCCAACCATATAAGCACTACAACTACACAGCCTCATTTACATAACTAACACAAACACAAATAATGCAGATAATGCACCTGAATAATGTGAAAAAAAGGCAAACCACCTCTAGAAACATTAATCAGAGATGAAACACAGTTATAATGCAAAAAGACAGGAACAAAATGCACCAACATGCGTTCATAATGTTTAAAACTTATCTCTAGTCCACCCTATAGTTGTAATGCATAAGAACCCGAACAAAATGCACCCAAAAAGTTAAATAACGTAGAAATCTAAACTGCAAGCCACCTACTCTGAACCTAAATTGTTATAAATTTGCAATCAATAACAATAATGTTGATATCCCATTGAATAATGCATAAAAAGAACTTAATAATGTACCAAAAAGGTAAACCACTACTACCAACATTAACAAAGAGATGGAATACATTTGTAATGCAAACAAACAGGAACAAAATCCACAAAAAATGTCAACAAAGTTATCAAGCTTCTATGCAGCCGCACTATAGACCAAAAGATGATGAAACCAATATAAATAATTCAGAAACCACTTGTAAGAACAACTACACAGCAATGTAAAAGAGGTGTAATGCAAACAAATACCCATAAAATGCACAACGAACGTTAAATAATGTACTAAACAATGAAAAATGACACTTTCGATTTCGTATAAAGGCGCAGCGTTCTCACCTTCGGTCTCCGTGGGTTGGCTCTTGTAGGGGCGTCCTCTTTTCGACATCGCCAAACTAACACACAGAACAACAACAACAACAACAACAACAGAAACCGCGTTAGAAAACACGCGCAGAACAACATAAAAGGAACATCTAAAGCAAAAGTGACAATAATCGTGAGGACGAATACAACCCAGAACCCTAACATTAAACCAAATTGAACTCACAAACCCACAATAAACATCCAAATACTGAAAACCCATCATCTAATGCTCACAATTTCACATTTATCACAGAAAATTGACTAAAAATCGAGACTTCCTAGTCGTACCGTATATGAAGATCGGAGATGTATACTTCACCGACGGCGACCGTGCTCTTAAAACTCAACTGTGACTGGGAATCGTCGACCCACGTCGCTTTTCACTGTAACAATGGAAGTCACGGCCGGTTCTAAGCAATTTCAACGGCGGCGGCTAGGGTTGAACTGGTTTGACAAAATTGAGAGAATTGTATGTGTGCGGTTTTTCGATTTGATAGAATGGGAGAGAGAGAGTAAGAAGTTGGAAAGGTGTATCAGAATCCCGCTTAATTATCTGGACTTCCGTTTTGAAACGTGTTCCAGACTATATGCTTTTACTATTATAACCTTATAATGCACAGAATGTTACTCATAATGCAACACGGGATTAATTTCATAAATCTAATCTTGATCGTCCAATACTATAATCTAATGGATGTGATTAAGAAGGAAATAGTATCTTAAGGGGTAAAAGGAGCTTAATGCACATATATATATATATATATAGGGACGTGATCAGGTCCATAAGTGAAATTCTGTCAAAAATCAAAGCAAATCCCAGTCATTGGATCCTGTGATGTAACCGTGAGATTAATGACACGTGTCATCTAATAATGTAAATTGTGGATTCTAATAATGTAGTTCGACTAATAATGTAACGCGCTTTAGTCTAATAATGTAGATCGTGTAGTCTAATAATGTAGCTCGACTAATAATGTAACGCTTATACTGTAATAATGTAGCTCGGATATTATGATCACAATCATCCAATCTAAGGATCCAAGGACTGAGATTTGCTTTGATTTTTTACAGGATTTCACTTATGGACTATAGCGCATCCATATATATATATATAGAGAGAGAGAGAGAGTCCCATTATCCACAAATCCACTCTTAAAGACCGAACCACCGAACCCTACCAAATTAGGGCTTTTAGATCTAGTTTTTTATGGATAAGATACATAAATTTATAAATTATTTTCGCCTTCATCACGAGCCTATTTTAATTCATCCGAAGGTAAATAAGTCATACTAACATGTTACGAAGATTTAACTTCGTCCAGAATATTTTACTTCATTCTAGTAGGTTTTTACTTCATTCCAGTACGTAAATGTGGTTTCGCCGTCGCGTGCCGTTCTTTCTCTCTACAATATCTATCACCACCGCCATGGCGCTAATATTGGTTTAATAAACACATGGAATAATGGAATAAATTATTGGAATGAAGTATGTGTAGAAGCATTTGAAGTCCTACTGGAATGAAGTAAAAATCTTATCCAATGAAGTAATAACGTTCCTGAATGAAGTAATAAACTCACTTGAATAAATTGCATTTTTAAATGTTAATCAAGCAAAAACCCACGTCAATGAATTTGAATGAAACATATGTTGAATCATTTCAAAACCTACTGGAAGCAAGTAAAAACATGTTGTAGTTTCAAGGTATTAGGTACAGAATGAAGTAATAAACCTATACAATGAAGTAAAATGGGCTAGTAATGAAGCAGAAAAAATTTTCGCAGCAGCACATCTCATCAAAAAAACTAGATCTAATGGCCCAGATTTGGTCTCTAGTTCGGTCTTTAAAATTAGTTCGACATTGATCACAACTCTATATATATATATATATATATATATATATATATAATGATGATGTGGAAGAGACACATGAATACATACCAAGGATATAATCCCAGCAAATGATAGAACCAACATGACCATATTCACCCTCATGTAGATCACATCCTTTTATTAATTCAGGGCTAATTGTGGAAATCTGATGTGGTTTGTGCCTTAAAAGTTCGTGGAATACATCTCCACCGGCTTTGAATTCTATTGCTGCAACTAATTTCCCATGTAATCCCATCTCAATGTAAAAATATATGAATATATTATCTAGATATAATTGCAAGTGAAGAGAAGGCTACACAGATATTCTTTGCAATCTCCCCTTTATATAGGCGATTCTCACGTGATCATCCCAATTGTAATATTTTAGTCTAAGTTTCTAAATTTTTGTCCTTTTATTATTTATATAAAAATATTATTTTTTGTATTCGGACTCTGTAAGCGTCCCTTGAAATTTTTATTTTAATTATTTTCCAGTTAATCATGCGTCCTTTTTTTTAATAATTATTAATCATTTTGCTCCGCCCAGAGCTATATGATGGCATCATGGCACAGATGAGATATGCTGTCATTTTTCAAATATTTTAATCTCCTCTCTCCTCTGTCCTCCAAAAATAATCAGATATCATGCGAAATAATAAAATTATAAAAGAGAAAAAAATTAAATGAGGAGAGTAAAAGAAATAAAAAGAGAATATATAAATAAAATAAGAGAGACAAATATAAAAAGTAAATAATAAATTAAAAAAATAACTATTTATTTTTATTTTAGAATAGGACTAATTTTGTTAGACGAACAGAAATAGAAAATAAGACTAATTTTTGGTGGACAGTGGAGCATATGGCCTATATCATTTTAGAGGAAAAAATTACTATAAATTGAAGTGTCTATTTTTATTATGAAACGGATCAAAATAGCAAAAGTAGTCTATTTTTATGGCACGTGGGAGTAACTTTCATAAACTAATAAATCACAAGCTTAAACAATTAATTCTATGTATAGCAAAATGAATATGGAATTAAGTCACAGCTTCATAGAGTTTATCGTCGAAAAATTGACGTGAAAAAGGAAGAAGGTTTGCTTATTGACTTAAAAGATAGGCAAGTAAACTTTAAAATAGTAGGATGGTGCCCCCAGCAACTTCAATGGCAAGAGACTGGAACTCGGCTGCCACAACAATATATTTCCAATTACAGAAAATTGAGAGATTGCCGACGTTGTTTCACTAATGAACTATACATATAAATTCTTAATTATATGTTGTTGATGTGTGTTTGCAGTTTTTTTTTGTAGGAGTATAAGATATCAATCAACATTTACGAGCTAATTTTAGTAACATAATTTAATTATAATTTTCAAAAAATTATAGTATATTAAATGTATAATTTTCTTTACAATTGAGATCCAACAATGTTCTACTAATCAACATGCGTGTTTGTATTACTTTATTTCAAATATTATTTAATTAATTATTTTAAATAAAAGTGAATAAAATAAAATGAATCGTGTATCGCACAAGTCTGATACTAGTTTAATTAAAGAGTAACAAATTTTTGGTTATTATAAAAATTAAGTTTATATATTATACTATTAAATAAAATACGTCATTTCGAACATTATTAAAAATGACATAGACAATTAAAAAAAATTGAAAATTTGTAATTTAATATTTCAATTTTAAAGATGGTGGAACAAGTCAAAATTTGACAAAAACTTTATCCTTTTTTTATTCTACAATGAACTACAATATAAATGGTCTCTCGACAATTGCACTTTCACAGTATTTGTTAAATTTTATTAGTACTTAGGACAATGGAGATAATCATGTTTTTGGTCTTTTTGCACATTTTTAGGAAATTTCAACCGTTTCAATTTTCTTGTATTTAAGGCCGTATATGTCCATTGTTTTCTCTTATTATTTTACTCTCTTTCTCTCACTTTTATAGATTATTTAAATTTTTATCATTTGTACAAATTATTTATTTATTGACCATTTAATATTTATAATTTTTTGGCCTTATAAACATATTTAACATGAATAATATTCTCTAGATCTATTCATGATAAATTTGACAAAAATTATTTTATATCTGTCTAAAAAAAATTGACACCATCATTTATAATAAGCTGTCGCAAATTGCTTTGGCTTATACAAGATAATGTATAATATTTCTTTTCATATAATTCAATAAATATGATTAAGGGTCAAAATATAAGAAAAGTCAAAATGATTTTGTAGAATAAAGAAGTAAGAGTAAAATCATGAATATGCCTTTAAAGATTAAAAAAAATTGAAAAATGGTAGAAATATCCTAAAAATATGCAAAAGGACAAAAAACGTGATTACCCTTATTGTCCGGGTACTATTGGTGCTAATAAACTTGGAAGTGCAAATGCAATTGTCCTGTTCACTCTTTATTCTAAGAGCAGTGATAAACGTACGTATACGTACGTACATAACCGAACTTTTTTAAACATTTTACATTGAAAATCATTTTATAAACATTAATTGATTTAAAATAAATTTCATACTAATCATTTTGCAACACTTCAAGAAAGATTTAAAATTTATACTTAAATATTTGTATATTTAATAAAATATATATTTTCTACTAAATATTGTATATTAATTCAAATCATAGTCGAAATCATGCTACGATTCGACATAAAATTTCTATATCACTTCTTTGTTATTGCTACATATATTACAATAAATAACAAAATTAATTTTTAATTAAATTCACTTAAATCTAAAATTTTTTAAAATATTATGTACATGTACAATTATGTACGTTTATCTTTTCCCTATTCTCTTCTAATGATCGTATATTCATAATATATAAACAGAGAGTATTTTATAATGGGCAGTGATAAAATGCAAACTCATATATTGTATAAATTCTAAACTTTTCAATATTGTATCAGCACAACGGAAACACAGTGTCAACACATTGTAAAATTTCAAGATTTTGATGTCAATACAATGTCAATATAATGTCAACACAATTTCAACACAATATCAACTGTTGACATTTTTTGTTGCTACTATTTTATCATCTGTTGATATTTTCCAACGATCCAGATCAAAGTTTAAAATTTGTACAATATTTAGAGTTTGTAGGTACTTCGAATTCGATATGAATTTTTTTTTCAGAAGATTTGATTATGTATCGGGAGAGTAGTATGAGATAAAAGATATTTCCGACTTTCTCTTATCTATCGGAAGTCCAATTCAGTGTCACAAACTTGTTTGTTTTCACACCAATGGGCTCTTAACAATATTTAAGTCATTTGTCAGGACTCTTCGGCGTAAGTTCCTTGGCTTGGACTAGACATTTAGTACATGTCGCTATTCCTGGATCCAGAGGGGAGTCCTTTTGAATCAACATTATATTCAAACTCATTGCTCTCTTTTGAATTGAGGATATAGTAATTTTTTTTGGATCTATCAGTCTAAGCAGGAGACAATAGATCTTGATATCATTGATCAATCTTGATCACATTCCATTTTGTAATAAACTAAAATTTATTACTCTCTAAATAAATTGTACTACTCTATAAGATATAAACATATAGTAGTAATTTGTTATTGATTGGGTTGAGTTCGAAAAGCTAGCGATTAAACAATATCTGAAAGACAAACGACTCTTTCTTGTCGATTTTTTTTATAATTAACCTTATGAAGCCTTGACTTAATTCGATATTGATTTTGCTATACATATCATTAATTGTTTAAGTTTGCGATTTTTATTTTTTAAAATTATAGACCATGCATCCTATTAAAATAGACTATTTTTGCTATTTTGGCATGGCTCGTAATAAAAGGAGACACTTTAACTTTTGGTAACTTTTTCCCACATATTCTATCAACAATACTTCAATCACTTTTCTTATATTTATGTCCTACTTTATTAATGGTGCATTATAACTTGCTTCACTCAAAAATGTCTACTTTATAGAATGTGCATCCTATTAACAAATTTTGAACACGAAAAGATCTCACCCATAATTTTCGTTCATCAGCTAGTAGTGGTGTCATGTTTTTAGACCATTGAGTACACATTCATGACCTTTAGCATCACCTCAATGACTTAGAAAGAGGATAAAATTTTAGCCATAGAAAACAATAGGCTTTTGAGTTTCTAGGATTTTCTAACCAGAATTTTATTTTGTTACAAGACAGTTTTTGATCTTTTTAATACACTCCATATAATTAGCTTTCAATATTAATACACTTCGTTTGTAAAATGTTAAAGTTTATTACTACATCCCTATATATATAATAGCTTTCCATATTCTCTATATAGCATCTAATATATTCTTAAAATCTGAAAGTGATAAACTAAATATATATTTTTTAAAATAAATGTGATACACAGGTAAGGGATCTGGTTTTGAACATCTAGTACATATGTGTTCATCAAAGAAAATACTATGGAATAAAAGGCAAAATAAAAATATTAGCTATCAATAAAGGGGGCGATTATATATCATGTGTTATGAGTTTTTGTGTCACGTAAAACATGAGGGAATTTCGTAGTCAAAAAAGTGTGGTGATAAAACATTTACATTTACTTTTACTTTTACTTTGTGGGTAGGGACAGATGCATAAACCACAAAATAAGCGTCGTTGGCAAAATCGTTGATGGCAAAATGGCCCCATCCGAAATGTTATCTTGTCTCCGGGTACGGACCTAGCATATCACTACGAGGGCTACTCAAATTTCCTTAGGTTCCATTTGTTATACGGAATTGGAATTGGAATTGAAATTGGAATTTGATTGAATTGAATTGGAAGGTCCAATTCAATTCTAAATCCTATGTTTAGTAAAATGAAATAATTGAATTGAAATTGAATTCGAAAAATTTGTGCACACACACTGTACACAAAATACACACTCACACACACTTTACATAAAAATACACATACTATACACACACTGCACACTCTTAACACGCTATACACAAAACACACACACTACAAACAATGCATACACATTATACACAAAATACATACATTGCACACGCACTATACAAAAAATACACACACTACACACATTTTACAAAAAATACACACTGCAAACATTAGAAAAATATACACACATTGTACACAATGTACACAAAATACACACAATATACACACACTACACACATTATACACAAAATCCACACACTATACACAATATTCGCACATGCACACACTATACAAAAAAACATTGTACTCCACACATTGCTCACTCTCACACACGCTATATACAAAATAAACATATACATATACTATACACAAAATGCACACACCGCACAAATTTTACAAAAAATACACACACTATACACAGAAAATATACATAATACACACTTTATTCACAAACTGAAATTTCAAATTTCGGTTAGGTTTTTCGTTTTTCAATTTGATTCACCTTAAACTATTAGGTAAACACATAGCAAGAAAATAATAATCATTAGTTTAACAATCCTACAAATGCGTAACCTAATAGCTAAATAAGTACAACATTAGTCACCATTCACAATTCCTATCGTTGAAATAAACAAGATTCATAAATTTGTCGTCTAAGTTTTCATCTAACTTCTTAGTTTTCATAATTATTAACCTAATTGCTACATACATACAACATTAGAAATATAGATTTTATTATATTACTAAAAACGTCTCTCCAATAACAAATGTAATAACACATCAAAGACAAGAATTGAACCCAAAGAAACTTATAAAAATATTAACCATACCATAGTTCATTCATGTCAATAACAAAAGGTTGGGAGAATAATTAATATTTTAACAATTATATGAAAATAATATATTTTTAAATTTTTCTGAAAACCAATAAGAGAAATTTTTATTAATTTTAAGAAGGTAAATGATACGAATCAGTCCAATGCCACAAGCAACCACCACCATGCACCCGCGACGCAGCCATTCCAAGAGACATCTAGACTAGGGCTAATGCAAGTAAATTAATGTAATGAGTCGAGTGTAAGCATAAACTCAATTTTTGGTTTTCTTTGTCATTTTTTTTCTAAATGGCAAGAGAAAACCGGATCGCTTAGTTACTAAAGAAAACTCAGATCGCATAAACTCTCTTTCTCAGTATGTTAATTTGTGGATTTTTTTGATCCATTGAAAAAATTATCATAAACTTCGATGATGAAGCAAATGAATAATAAAATATAGTCAGTGCACATAAAAATATATACCAAATTTTTAGTTTCGTTTTTGTACAATAACAAAGAAGCACGCACCGAGCAACATGCCACTGAGTCCTGAATTCTGCAGATATTATGAGATTTCTATACAGCGGCATATAACCTAACAACACAAGCTTTAGATTACAGTTATGTTTTTCTTTTCGTCTCTGACACAGTTCTAAACTTTACTGCCAATTTTGAGATCCGAGAAGGAAGCGTTTTGGTTAGTTTCTGCTTTGGGTGCAGCTTCTTTCTTCTCCGAGCCAAAGAAAGAGCAGCTCTGGAATGCGTCCAGACTGTTAGCTATCAGGCGGTTCAAACCACCGAGGCTATCGCTAAGAATTAGATCGTTGCTTTGGTATCTACACGAGGGTATGTCCAACTCTAATGCTCCTAAAGAGTCGGGCTGTAGCATGGACACATCTTCGATTAGACATCATAGTAAAACTAAATGGGATCCTCTCTAAAGCCAAGTTATTAGAAGATAATAAGAGAGTACAAAATACAAAATAAAATAAGAACAGTGGATGGCCATTGAGACTAAACTGAGAAATAACATGACAAAATATCATAAAAAGCTTACCCAATATATATCTGTGAGCCCAGAGAAATCCTTAGTGGAGTTTTCTATAGGATTATCAGATTCACATTCGTCCACGAGGTCTTCACAAGTGTGGTTATTAGTCACCATCTCTGCTCCAGGCAATTCCTGCAGGATGAGCAATTGTGTTACCACGAACCCTTTTGAACAGGTTAGTGCTATTATTGTGCACAGTTAGCCTGATGGAACGGTGGTTCAAAATCAAACCTCAACTTCACTTTGAGATACAGAAGGTCTGGTTATAGTAGGATGTTTACAGGTGTCTTTGAAACCATTCACACTTGCATTGTGGTTTTCACGAAAGAAAGCACTAGTTTTCTGGAAAGAAAAGGCATCTCGTGTTTCTTCAGAATCAAAGATGGAAGGTGCATGAGATGCAAGGCCCTGCTGGTGGACTTTGGTTTGATGTTTAAAAATGTGAGCAGCAATTGCAGCATCAAAAGAGTCGCAACTGAATGGAATCTGCTGACAATTTAAACCTAGAGATCCTGGAAAATTACTGCAGTTAGCATCTGTGTCTGGAGTTGACTCAGATAGCAGCTCTCCCATACTTATGTTCGTAAGACTGTCAGCCCATTCCCCAGCAGACATGGGAATATCCTTCTGCGATAAAAATAGATCCCAGAATCATTAATTCAGCGCCATAGTTTACTTACAGTATGAAAAGGCAGAATACAGATAGTTAAAAATTTGCAAGACTTCACTCCTAGTATAAGCATCCAAATCACGAGAAAGAAAGCACAACATGCAGACATACCGTGTTCTCAACTTGCCTAGTATGTATCAAATCTCCACTTGCATTTCTAGGTGATAATGCAACTGCAGTGCTATCCGAGTATCTTGATGTATTAACACAGGATACAGGGATATCACACGCAACTGTTATAGTTGGAGTAGATTCGGAGGGAGTCAGAGTGATAATTGGTTCAACAGAGGCAGTCTGGTAATCAGACGAACTGCTTAGGTTCTTAGTTTCAGCATTCTGCTTTCTTGCCCCATCAATTTTAGCATAGGAAAGTGCTTGAGCAGTTGCAGATTCAATCTCGGCTTTTGAAAACCAGCCATATCTTGCACAACAAACAAAATCTGTTACACTATGTCCATTCGGATAGTACAGTTCCTCAAGCAGAATGCTCAAATGACAAATCAAATCAAATCAAATGGAGTACATTTTTCTAAAGCTACCACGATTCCTCAGATGGAGAAAGGGATAAAGAATACCTGAGGCGGAATACTGGAGGGCTTCCAATTAGGTAATATACATCAGTTGCACACAGAGTAGATTCCTTAGTCCACTTCTGATACCCCACTAGGTTTTCTTTCTGTGCCCAGTAAGGAAAAAGCATTAGCTCTTGATCTAAGTCTAACAACCTTGAGTTTCCCCACTTGCGATTGAGATGTTCCACCACAGATGATATTTTCTTCCGTGTACTCAAAGTAAGCTCCAGATAAGGGTTATGATGATTCTGCAAAATTAAATACATTATACACCTCAACCTTTGTTGACACTATTCAAAATGAACCGCATGATTAAGAAGCAGATTCCTTTCAACTTTACCCTCTCCAAGTCTTTTTGAGTAAGTTCATCAATTGGAAACAACTGAAGCTTAAGCTTTGCAGGGTTCTGACTGTTGTCTTCATTGAGCGTGCTTCGTGCAGATGTTTGTAGAGAGCGTGCCATTTCACCAACAAGTTGAGCATTACCTTGACCTAAAAATACATAGAAATCAGATAGGCAATTTCAATTAGGTAATTTCTTATAATTCACACTCTTATATTACTAAATTCAAGGAAAAGACTACACAACCTGGTGTTTCCTGATACTCAGTCTCTTTATCAGTATCCACCCGTTCCAATTGTTCAGCAGCATCGGCCACCAATGAAACTCCAGCAATGGCAGCTTTCTCCCATCTTTTATATGCAGCAACTGATGCAAGGCCTTCAAAACAGATTTTGCAAAGTACATATGCAGTTACCAACTAAAGTAAAGGCAAAAACTAAGACATCAGGCCCATGGCCAATTCTCTGTCCAGAAATCTCGCATCAAAAAGCTGCATGCACACAACAAGATCCAAGCATTGCACGGAGCTTGTTAAACAGGAAACTGATATCTTATCATGCAAACTTCAAAATGTAAAATTCTAGTAACAGAAAATAAGCAAAGTTACAGAGGCGTGTAAAAGCAAACATACGCACAATTGGAATGATGACCAATAGAAAATTAAGAGAACTAAAATGCAGATATGATCGTTGAAACCAATAAATTTATCCAATTACCATTTTTCCGCCGATGTTTCACCGTCTTCACAGCAGCTTGGTCTCCTTTGCAGTTGGTACGGCTCATTCCTATATTGGCATGCCGCTTAAACAAAGACCCCTTTCCAGTTCCAACTTTCTCAATGTTCTGGCTGTCAAGAAGAACCACTTTTACAGCACGGTTGTCATGCCCGGATGCTCTGACCTGATTTGTGATGTTTGGTACAGAAGTGTTATTTTCTCCAGTAGACAGTCGTTTTTTAGTATTCTTTTTCCGATCCCTCAAAAGTTGGTTCTCCTGCATTGTAAAGTTTTGATCAATCAAAATTATGTCCAAACATATCCACATTCCACAATTTATTTCATAAACAAAGAAGGATCAACAGTCTTAAACTAACCAGAGTCTCCACAAATATCTTAAATCTTCTAGGTTTTAGATGAAGCTTAGAAGCTTTACAGCTGTATTTTTCCAACAATGACCACCTGCAACCAAAGTGGGCAGTTTGGAGATTGACATTTAGAGAGAGAGAGAGAAAGACGGAAATGTTTGACACAACCAGAAAAGAGAGAATGTAAATAAAAACCAAATAAAGCTCACAAGTAGAAAACCATGTGTCAAGGGAGGGGGTGCAAAAACAGCTCGAGATTTTCATGTAACATAAATAACATCTGCAGTTTGTTCATCCAGCAGAAGTAAAGCATCATTCAGGATATGAAACATTAAGTATCATGCAAAGAACCACAAATCGGTAGACAATCAGGAAAACTACTTCCTATTACACATTTAACTAAACCAGTAAATTAACTTATTGTGACTGAAAATTGACACAATAAAAGAGAAGTCCTCCAAAACCTGTTTGTATTTGTATGCACGTAATGCGGAAAGTAGACAACAAAAAATTCATATTTACCATCGAAGCATTGCAGTGTTAGTGTCTTTTGAGTCTTTGGCATCAAGGCAAAGTTCTGGGCCTAGCAACTTGTTCATGCGCCTGACAAGTCGATAGTAGTAATGCCTGACCTGAAGGCCATCAATCAAAATGAGATGAAAAGTTGGATATGATATGAGTAACAGTCGAGATGTATTTCCACTAAGTCACCTGATCCTTGTTTTTGCTCTGGACACGCGAAGTGATTTTCTCAAAATTCTGCAAGAAAAAGCATTTCCATTGTCAGAATACATCCATTGGAAGAAAAAACATTTATTTCCAAATCAATTTAGGTAGGTATCGTTTATTTGCCTTGCCAACTTGACGTAATGCAGCAAAAAAGCTTTCTTCTTCCTGACGGGTCCAAGCAGCCCATTGTCTTGTCGGTTTTTTCACTATACCAATAAAAGTCAATCAGCATAGACATTTTTCCTTTGATTCTGTATATAATGAGCAGAAAAAATGATTAAACAGTACCAGGCATCTGCGGACCAGCTTGCTCCTGTGAGGATGATGGCATGCCAGAATTCCCATCCTTATTTCCAAGATTATCAGGACAAAGACAAAGTTCACAGTCCAATGAAGCCGGTGTCACCATTTTAATATTTTTCTCATCACACAAATGCTAATCCTTCAAGCATCTTCAGATTGCGAGTCTAGTATGATACTTCTAATAACGCTGGTCGCAGAGGAAAGTGCCTGGTTGAAACAAGGAAATGACAATTAAAATTGCTAATGGTCCAGAAAGGAAAAGCCGTGAGCAATCTAGACATACATAACATGTCAAAATATCAAATAATATATGCAATCAGAAATCCCACAAGCCAAGAATCCACATAAATCCACCTAAAAATTCACAATTCTTTCAATACAAAGCAGAATTAACTACTCAAACCTAGCTCACAAACATGAACCAACTCGAATTACAAAGAAATTGATCTTTTAAATGCTGCCGGCAAATCCAATAACACCCCACATCAAAATTGGTAACCCAATAGCAGTAGAATCAGGAATGGAACACCAACAAAGATTGAACTCAAGTATATTCATGATTATAAGGAGCATATAGGGTTTACACATTACATCCAAATAACCAAACAGTTAAAACAAGTTTCAAGAAGCAAAATTCAAATCACATAGCATCGAAAAAACAGAATTTGAACTTCAATTCAAGTCAGCGCATAACTTCAAACATACTCCACTCACCAATTCAATTATAAAAAACCTAAAATAGATTCAATTAAAAAACCCTAAGATCTATCACCCAAAATCACAAAAACCTCAGAAACCAAAATTCATACTGCTTCCAATGTGCATGAAACAAGAAAAGAAAAAAGCACAAAGAATCATGGGAGATTGCATACCTAGGGGAGATTGCATAGCAACAAAGACCAAAAAGGATAAAGAAAAATAAAAATTAAAGGGAAAATTAAAACCGAGATGAAGGAGTTCAACTGCAGTTAAAGATTAAAATAATAGGAGAAGCCTTTGAACTTGGGAAGAAAAAATAGTAAAAAGAAATTAAAACAAGATATATACACACCACCTCTTTGATGGAATATTTATTAACTCGTGGTTAATAACCATTGACAATAATATGTGATGCAATAAATATTACTATCAAATTTTTATTTTCATATTATGGCCTTATTTTTGGTATGTGGCATACCAATTTCACTTTTTATTCTTCTTCATTTCATTATCTTACATAATTAATATTGAAATCATAAAAATAATGTGCCTTATAAAATAATCAGAATATTCATATTTAAGTTTTACACAATTGTTGTGGGATGCAAATGTGTTTGATCAAAGGGTTTTGACCAACAAATAAATTTAACAAGATATTTAATTTTGTGAAATTAAATGATATAGCGTCGATCTATGTTCGGAGAAGATGATCGTGATATATTCATTTTCTCAAATTCGATTCTCAGTGTGAGAAATAATGGATTAAAGTTGGGCAAAATTGCGAACTACTTAAATGAGCTATGAGATAAGCAATAGAATTAATGAAGAGAGTTAATTATCTTACATTAGAAGTGACAACTTATTAAACTAGTACTAGTATTTAATAAGAAGAGTTATTATATGTATTATAGTGGACTAAGATGAGTTGTTGAGCTCACACACGCGCGCCACCGCGAGCCTTGACGCATGTGTCCTTGGACTTGGAGTTGGAGTTGGCAATTGGTCTTTGGGCCTGGTCGTTGGGCTCGGTGCTTGGGCTTGACCCGAGGTAGACCAACAACGCTTCCACGTCAGCGAGCCAAGTTGAATGACACCTCGCCAGTATGACGCAATGAAACCAACCTGGCTGACACTTGATAAAGTCCACATTGTGAGCGAACCTAGACGAACAATGTGTCTCGATACGTTCGTCCAGGATCAGCCTTTGCAGCTCCCGTAACGCCTTGTAATGCCCAACGGTTATCATCTGTTATTCATAAGCTCCCTCTCTCTTTTGTGCATTGTTCTTCTGTCGAAGTTCTGGTCTCGCCTCCATCCAGTTTGCCAGAGCTATGCTGATTGCGGTGTTGTTTCACCAGAGACGAAGCCGTATTATCTTTGGGGATGACACGCCAATCAGAGAATTAGTGGGGCGTATCTCGTCTTGCGGAAAGAGGACTCCTCGACTCGACTAATTACATATTTACGATTATTGTTTCGATTCGTAATTTTTATTTCAATTTATTTTTTTGTATTCCTTTTTTGGGTTGTATTACATCTTGCTAGTATTTATCTTGTAATCCAAAAACCAACAATAGTAATTGGTAAATTTTAAAACTTGTGATATAAATCAAATTACTGAATGCAATTTAAAATCAAATCAACTAAATATACTATCACAGTATAAAATAAAATAGAAGAGTGAGTGGTTGGGTGAAATAATTCCCAAAAGTTGAAATACAAATTGGTGTTTCATTTCAAAATTACGTACGGTTTCAACTCCAAAAATCATTTGAAAACAATAGTGTGTTAATTTACTCCCTCACTTTAAATTTTCATTCTCTACATATAAATAAGGAATGTTTTATAGTATTACTATATTGTCAAAGAGATAGGCTCCACAATATTGCTCCTTTCTTCAAAAATAATTATCTACAATAATGAATCTCACTACTAATTTTGTACGTCGAGTGATAAATTTCTTATATCATATCGAATTATTCTAATTGCGCAGGGTAAATAAGTACGGAGTATAAATATTTCTAATTCTAACAACTAGTTGAAATTAATAAATGGTAGTATTTGTAATTTATGAGACGCTCAAATTTCGGCTAAAAAGAAATTTGTACAACTCCTGTTTATTAGTAGTAATTTGTACTTATAAATAGTCACCGACTTTATTGTTTTGTGATCTACACTTTGCATATTTCATGTAGTAATTTTTTGGTATCTAAAATCATAAAGGGCGTACACATAATATATTGTGTAAGATATGAAACAACTTAATAATTTGGAGGTATTTGAATAAAAATATTTAAAATATGTAAAGTACAAAATACCTGAGTATTACTTTTCATTCAACAGTCGCAGTGAAACTATATATAATTATCATATCATTAGTTGAAACTTGAAATATTTAATGGCATGTGACTCACAGTGCAACAAATTTAGGTTATTAACTTAGGGAGGTTTATAAAGCAATTATTTAGTACTCCGTATTTGTATAAATTGTTCTATTAATGGAACATGCCTTCTCATAAAACTGTCACACGCTAAAAGAAGCCGGTGGAAAAAAAAATACTCCTACTACACTAATTGATAGGCTTCATACATAGTCTGCCGGTGTATCAATGAAAAAATATCAATAAATTTTTCATTTTGATATTTTCATTTGTCTATCAATAATTTTTATTTATTTATTTATACTCCTATTTTAAAAAAATATAACCACAAATCAATGAAGAAAGTGCCCTTGTAAGAAAATAATTTAATGTGCTAATACTATGTGCAATATGCCTTTATAGGAGAGCATTAGGGCACATTTTAATTAGAGTCGCAACGTACTTCTAATCTCGTATTGCTATACGACACGAAACACGCAATATTGTAAACACTCAAATGCAATATACATTTGTGAAGCTGTAGATGGATTTCCACAAATTGCATTTTAGTTATAGGCAGATTGCATGCACAATGAACTATATATAAGTGCAATTCCTCTACATATATAATGCAATTAAACAGTATATGTCTAAAATGAAAAACTCAACAATAAAAAATGCAATTTATGTATAACTAAAATGCTACCGTGTAAATCCATATACAAATTCTATAAATGTATACTTATATTTAGTGTTTACAATATTGCATGTTTCGTGCTACGTGTAGCAGCACGAGATTAGAAATATATTGTAATTTTAAAATTAGTTATTTTATAAGTATATCGCCTTGCATCCCTAACAAAGATTTTTTTAATCATCTATAGTCACAAAATAATAAATATTCATAAAACAAAGCTATGCTTGCATAAAACGAAATTTTGTTAAAATTAGATTTATAGAGAATGAAAATTTGTACAAATAACTTTGAGCTAAAAAATATAAAAGCAAAAATTAAATCGAATAAAACTATAAAAAACAAAATACAAAAAGGCCAAAAAATATAGTCGATATCAACCATTATTTCAAATAGATTTAAATCAATCATACCAGGATAGATTAACCTGAAAAAATAACACTAACTAAAATTTATCTAAATATAGTGTTTTTGATGAATACCCCAAAAATTAGAGAATCGTTTGGATTGGATCACAAGTATTTGGAGAGATTCTTAGGAAAAAGATGGGCTTCTCTCACGCCGTCGGTGTCGTCGGAGTTCTGATTCTCGCACACGCCGCCTACTCCACTATTCAGTGTGCGTATTCAATTGCTTTCAATAAATCTGAATACTCGTTCTGATTTTTTTGATCTATTTTTTCAGATAGATCTTTGCTCAAAATTACTGAAGAGCAGTTCACGGGGCCACCGATCACTGTAATTTCCTCTATTATACCTCACCATATTCGTATTTATATGCATATAATTCGTTTATTGCCACTAATTAGGTTTGTAATTTCGATTAATTCACAGGTAGTTGTGGAGTTAGTTGCAGGATTGTTTTTCTGTTTGTGGGCTGCTTTAACTGTGCCCGGCAAATTCTTGTCGATCCTCCCTCAATCAGACGAGAACAGGTTTTTATTAAGTGTTTCTTTACCCATTGATATTGTTTTTGGTTGCTGGTGTTACATCCGCTGCTTCTTCTATGGTTGAAGAATATTGTATGTGATGATTTATACTATAATAATTGGCGATTAGGTTGAATTGCAGATGGTCTGTTGATTCAATGTATTGGGGTATTTGGTTGGGCTGAGAAAATAGTAGATGTACAGCATTTTTCACAAGACTAGGGATGTAAGTATGAGGATTGATGGAGATTGGTAGGATATAGCTCCTCAACAATAGTATTTCAGACTCTTCATGTAAGCATATCATGTCTGTCTGTGAATGAACATAAATATAGATGAAGACGTCGTGTCCTATCATAGTATTTCATTCCCCGTCTATGTGCTCTCCACTAAGATGTTGTTAGCATACACCAAAAGAGGCTTAATGCACCCCCATGTAGAAAACCTACATTTTGCCTGTGGGCTGGAGATAGAAAATGATAGAATTGAAGGTTGGATGTGCTTTATAAAGGAAACTGTCCCACAGCTTTGCTATCTTTTGACCTTTAGTATTTCAACTTAATACGAGCTACACAGTGCACCTTATATGTCCAAATGGTAATTAGAAGAACATATGCATAACAGGGTAAGAGCATGTGAACGAATATCATTCCATTAATTTGCTTTTTATTGACTTGAGCTTTATCTTTCATGAATTTGCATTAACTAGTCCTTGATGAGGTTTTATTGCAGAAAACTTCCCTTATCTTCATTTTTTGAAGCTGAACATGCTTGAACCTACTAACACACCATTCTTTCTCTGTCCAAGCAGGGTAGTTGCCTTGCCTTTCAATCTGGATTTCATGATCTTCAATCATCGTGGAAAAGCTTTTTCTTTGGGTATTGATATGAAGATGAACTGATCATATTAGAGGCACCATTGCATTTGGTTAATAGTGAGATCTAGGGATCAAAAGTAACCGAAAACAGATGTTACTTTTACTGAAACAAGAAGGTATTGGCTTCATCTGAGTGAGATGAAACAAGGATGTTTGTTTGCTAGTAGAGTCTGATGCAAAGTTAGAATCTTTTTTGTGGGCGTGTGCTGGTCTGATTCTTTTATGGCATTTGTTTTTGTCTTAAGGTTTATAGATAGCTCGAGCAGATTCTATCTTGCAGAAATTATCTTCACAGAAGATGAATAAAGTAATTTTTCGCTACATTACATAGATAATCGATGCCAAAATCTACTCCTTGATGAAAAAGTGTTTACTAAGTGCTGATTTATTGTATGTTTACTAATACTCCGCATTTCATCAAAATAGTAACAAGGTTATTTTAGTCATCGGGAATTTGTGTATTGCACGCAGACTGCGGTACAAGTACGATAATTCTAAAATTATATTCCATCATAATTGAGTAAGTTTTTCATTAATCAGTGTTCTTTATCATAATTAAGTCATTTCCATGTATGGTATTTCATCCATCTTGAAAAATAGTCCACTTTTGTCTTAGTTCATCCCTCAAAATTAATCCATCTTCATTATTATTAAGTTTTAGTATTTCTAATTTGTCTCGATTAGTCATTTTCACATCACAAATTAAGTTACTCAACTTAACCTTGCACTAATCAGTACATTTGTGGCTTTTGCAGCCAAATACGATATGTCGATATGTCGACTACCTAAAACGCACTCATTATTCTTCCAACATCAATCAACTTATATGATCTGAAATTAGTCTAAATGCACATTTACAAGTCAGACTCGAGGGGGAAAAGCAAAAAATTAAAAATAAAATAAAAAAGAAAAGGAAAGGAGAATGCAAACAATGGCCATAACTACTCATAAAGAGGGCCAGGTTGGCAGTTAGCCATTGCCATAAACGCAATTGCGACATCACTCATGCTACATTCATGCATCCTTTTGGCGTATAGTTCAAAGTCACTGTTCCTTCACTTCTTAAATGCTTCATGTCGAAGGAAGTCCACGAACATTCTCTCGAGAGCACCACATCGACATGGCTGTCTCCTCCTCCCCCTCGCCCCGTTCCTTTCAGCCCCCGCCAACAGGGCCCTCATGATTGTTTTATCTCTCACCAATCATTTTTTAAATACGTCTGCAGCTGAATGCATGCTGAAGAAGAAAAGGAGCATAAGTGAATCCTGTCAATGTTAGAACAGTAGAGCTGCTCCTGATATTTGGGCAATTAAATAGATAAGGAATTTCTATTGATGTGAAACCAAAACTTGATCAACACAAACATGTCTCTTCCACTGGCAACATACATACCCATCTTGTTTCTTTCTAAAGCACGAGCTTGGTTCTAGCAACCTCTTTAAAGGAAACAATGATAATAATAATATTAAGAGTTGCTGGTACCCATAGATCCACACCTACTCAACTTCCAAGTATATATTTCCTACCAAAGTTCCTTTGATAAATCATGCAAGGGTGTGAAACCAAACAGTCAGTATATCAACTAGTAAAAAGCCAAGAATGCAGACGAGCAAGAATGAGAGGCGAAAATATTCGAGGCTCGGGTGCAGAAATAATATCTTAATTGCGAGGGTCAAATATTTCATAAAGAAATTGCCCAAGTATTTGAGTTGTTACCTCATCAGTAGGGAAACAAGGTCTTGGATGCCTAGTTGTGGCACCAAGAGCGGTCATTTCTCAGTTGTGACTTGTGGCAATGGTGAGTCGAAGAAGTTCCTGGTGGGGTTGCACTTGCTTTCATATCCTCCTTTTGTCAGGTTGCTGGAAGCAGCAGAAAGAGAATTTGGATTTGAACAAAAGGGTGTATTAACTTTACCTTGTGAAGCAAGTGAGCTGCTACAAATGTTATCTCATGTCTGACGATAATATCATTATCATGTAATTGTATCTTTATCGTGTACTGTAACTTACACACACTTTATCACCACAATTCATTTGCTTTAGAGCATCCAGCATACGTAATATACAGTCACATTGACTGACAAAGAAATGAGAAACCTGAAGTTCACAAATAAGAACAAAATATATGGGTTACTGGATTAGCAGTGTTGTTGCTGATTAAACAAAGTACATAATTCCAGGACTTGATAATCAATCAGTTGTTGTCTTGAGGCTAATCTACTATAGCTTTTAACTCTCGAAGTTCACAATATTAGCGTTTCCAATCAATAACTCAATGCTGTGAAATTCCAAAAGCAGCTTCAAGTGTAATCCTCAAGAACAAGGCCACCAAACTCCCAAAAGGAGAACACATCACATTTTAAATCCCCACAAGCACCAAATCAAAGAAACAGAATGCAAAACAGAGGGAGACCAGAAAGAGATAAATGTATATGCATATGTAGATGTGTGTGTGCAGAGAGAGATAGATAAATGCAGACACAGAGAATGAATAAAATGCTACAATCTCATTCATGAAAAAATAATGTCAATGATTTTGGAAGGGACCTGAAATATCTCGAATACGTCTTAATCTGGGTTCCGTTCCTAAATGGATTACCACCAAATACACAATCACAAACTACTGTATGTTTTGAGTTTGACTAACCTAATCAACTGCTATTTTCTTGAACATTAGCCATTAATGTCGTTCAAGGAACTACAAATTTACTACTGAGGAAGCTCCTGCTGGTTTTCCAAGGATTGCCGCAGTATAAACTCAACCCTCCTCTTTTTGTCATCATTTTCGCCATTATGACCAAACCACAAAGCTGCTCTTCCCACAGCCTTGTTTCGAATCCTCAAATCCAATGGTTCACCGAATAATTTCTTACCCCCCTTGAGCTCTAAAAATACAGGAGCCTTCTTTTCAGGAATTGTATTCTCACCATCACTTCCAGATTCAAGCCCATCCTTCATTGCCTCAATGGCTGGAGCAAATGTCTCCAACAAAGAAACTTTTTTTTCTGTGTGAGCTTGACTAGAAAGTTTTGGGGGAATGCTAATCTTTGACATGACTATTTTCCCAGCATCCAAAGGATTCTCAAAAATCAGGTTCCCATTGTTATTAACTTCTAACCCATTTTCTTCATTATATGGTTCATCAGATGTTGTAGCCACTGATGATCCATTACATATAAGCCGCTGCTGTAGGCTTAACAAAGACCTTTCTGCCTTCCTATGCTGCCTCGCTAGCTCAATCTTATCAGTACGGGCGTCAGATTGCCTCTCATTCCAAACAGGTGTCTGTAAATACGTGTGGGGATCAGGAAATGCAGACAACCATGGTGGCACACACTTAAAAGCTGGAGTCTCCCCCATTTGCAAGAAACTAGGTATCATTCTCTGTTCACTGATCACAGGAAAATGTGGCACTGGTTGACCAAATGGTACCTCATCAGCCGTCTCTAAATACTCTTTAATCTCTCTAATAGCACCTGAACTCACTACACAGTCAGAATGAACCTCTGAAGCACCAGTGAATCCTTGGGGTGTGCCCATGTCTTCCAACCCTTGAACGATATCAAAGATGTTGCAACTCATCCTACCAGCTAAATTCGCATACAATCTCGACGTTTTACCTAATTCACAGACGTACCTAATCGCAATGTCAGCAAGTGAATCAAGAGCAGACTCGTTGAATCCCTCAAACCCAATGCCCTCGCATATCTGAGCCATCGCAACCCTTGCTATTGCTCGACTATATTCATCAGCACCAAATCGCATATTTGAATCATTGTGTTCGTCTCGCCTGCCTTCAGCTTCACCTCCATCGCTCATGTTCAGATTCAAGAATCATTTAGGGGGTTCTTAATCTTCAAAAACCTCAGTAAACACTCAGAACTTAGATAATCCAACCCACCAATAACGAGAAATTCAGGAACTCGTTTCCAGGAAAAAGAAATCAAGATAAACCCTAGACACAAGCTGGAATAACATTGAAGAAGGGGGGAACCAGAATGTGGCTATATATATCTCTATACGTGAGCTTAAATCAACGCATCAGCGTGCAACAGAGTTACGAGCACTTACAATTGATATAACTTTCAGGGCCGTCTTCGAATTGGGCAAATTTGAATATTTTTTTAGAGCGGGATTGAATTCAATTGTGATAAAACCCTAGAGAGACAGAGAGAAAGAATCATCACTCTAGGGTTTTAGCTTTGAAGCTGGCAGTTTTGGGGGGAAATTGAATTTGATTTGGGGATTTTATGGTGGAGTGATAAACCCTATTGTGAATCTGAAAATGGAAATTGGGATCGAGATGAGAGAGAAAGCCAAGTAAGGGAATCAAGAGGGATGTATTTATAGGCGGAGGCCACGATCCGATGATTGTTGAGTTTCCGTTAATTGAAACATGTTCTTTTATTCCTGTATATTAATTGAAAAAAACTTTATTGCGTGATTTATCCTCTTTAGAAATTATTTAATTCCTTTTTAAATGCAATCATGCAATAATTCTCTTCCATCAATCTTGTATTCTTGTTTAATCTTATGTTTTACTTAAGCTAGGTTTAATATTAAAAAAATAAATTTAAATTTTTTTTATACTTGTGCCTCGTAAAGAATGAAGAACAAATTATTGATAAACAACTGAATAATATAGTGTGTAATAACCACATAGTTTTATACTGCAATTCCATATAGCTGACCAGACAATTTGCTAATGTCACATTTCTGTCACTTTTTACCGGATAAAAGAACAAATGTCACTTTTTCACAATAACTAAATAAGATTTTTTTTTCACAATAGCTAATAAGTTTGTTATCCTAATTAATTCCTAATTAATTATGGATTAGTGTTTATTTTCTGCTCCATTCTCTTTTGGCTAATCATTCATAACATAAGAAGGCAAAATATTGAAATATGTGAATGTTAGAATATATAGTACTATGTAGAAAAACCATGTTATACTCCCTCCGTCCCTGAAAGTTGTTCTATTTTTTCATTTTCGTTCGTTCCATAAAATTTGTCTCATTTCAATTTTTACAATTTCTGGTAATGGACTTCATATTCCACTGACTCATTCATACTCACATTTTATTATAAATCTAATATATAAAAGTAGGACTCACATTCCACTAATTTTTTCAACTGACTTTTTATTACATTTCTTAAAACTCGTGCCGGATGGATGTAGTAGTATGTTATTTCCTTTGTTGTATTCTAAAAGCATCTCCAAAAGATATAATTCTAAGAGAAGAAGGTAAATTTTAAAAAATAAATAAAATAATTAAATTTTTACTGTGTAGTATGATGAAGAAGTAGAGATACATTTTTAAAATTGAAGAAGGGATAATACATTTTCAAATATTCTTCCTATCAGAGAATAAATTCTTATGAAAAAGAGGTAAATATGATACTTCTCCAATCTCTTTTCTTGAACAATTTCCCTTTTTGAATATCTCATTAGTTTACATATTTTTAAAAATAGAAATATCACTATTTTTACTTTATTCTTTCTCATACTTTAAAATATTTGTAAAATGAAATTGTCTTTTTATCATTTTCAAAGTTTCTTTTATTTTTTGAATATTATTGTTCAATTATTTTGGATTCTTGACCTTAATAAATATGGGAAACTGATTTTGACCACTACTTTATAGATTTGACAACAAATTAAGGTATTTATAATTTTTATTTTTTTTTGTAATTTTCCCTTGGTTCGGTGAGGATATGGACAACATATCTCGCAATATTATCAACATGTTTATATTAAGTGCAGAAAGAATAAGTTAACAGATTAGTTCTTCTTGAATGAGACATTCAAGAAAAAGGAATGTATTACTTCAGTCTTTATAAGTTAATTACCAATTAGATTTGGTTCTTATTTATGATCTAATTCAGTATTATCACACTGTAACGGTGTAACGGTGTGGCTAATTTCAGCAGTGTGGCAAGGTAAACCAGTTTTTGGTATGTTATTCCTTAAGGCCAAAGATATATCGGGACTATCTTTGGTAGTATATAATTGTGCTAATTTTATACGGGATTAGGGCTGGGGAAAAATACCGAAAAAATTATATATCGCTCGTATCGTATTGAAAAATATCGAAAAATTATCGAATTTTTGATATATCGTAATTTTCGATACGATACGGTATCGTATCGTAAATTTCCGATACGATAACGATATGAATTTCCTTATATCGTTTTATATCGAATACATCAACACATATTGAAATTCAATACATATTGAAGTTTAAAATTATAAATATATATCAATCCATTTAATTCATTCATATATTTTGAAAATATATATATGAACCCTAATAAGAAAACTATTTATTTTATTGTGTTGAAGTTTTATTAATTTTTGTGTTATTTTTCAGTTTTGAAATTATATTTTTCGATATATAGGTATTCAATACGATAACGATATTTCGATATATCGTATCGATCTTACGATATATCGAAATATCGATATGATAACGATATTGATATTATCCATATCGAAAGTTCGATATATCGAAATTCGATATATCGAAACTTTCGATACGATAACGATATGAAATTCTTTCATATCGATATTTTCGATACGAAACACGATACAACGTTTTCAATACGATATATCGTATCGACCCACCCCTATACGGGACACAACACACAATAATATATAATTGTGCTAATTTTATACGGGACACAACACACAATAATATATAATTGTCCTAATTTTATAAGGGACCGATACAACATTTTATAACGTGTAGCAATGATTTGTTTTGTTTTTATGATCACTTAAATTTTTTTACCAAAGTTTAGGGCTCTATCACTTCTATGACTTGTGGTTATTCGAGTTCAATAGAGTATAAGGTAGCACATTTTTTTCTTGAATTTTGATTCTTTCAATTTTATAATATTTAGTAATATTTGGATTTTTGGTTCAATTCGAACAAAGAGAAATCAAAAAAAAGAAAAAACCGAAGTTATTATAGTATATAATATATTTATACTATTACATAAATTCATTACTTCAACTAAACGCTCTCTTTTGATTTCTCAAGATTTTGTACTACTTAAAAGTGTCTATAAATGGAATAGTAAAAGATAGCCCGTCTAGCTCAGTTGGTAGAGCGCAAGGCTCTTAACCTTGTGGTCGTGGGTTCGAGCCCCACGGTGGGCGCTTGTTTCATTTTTTATATTGTTATACTTATTAATTCTTATAAATAAGGTTTTACATTCTTTTGTTTATATTTAATTAGATATCAGTTTATTGTTGTAGCATGTATGAAGGAGTGACCTCTTTGTATTAGGAGGAGTGTTATCTTTTATTTTATTTATTTTTCTTTATTCTTTTATTTCTTCCGTTCTCCTATATATATTTTTTTTATTCATTTATTTTCTATTCTTATGCTACGTAACCCCAAGCTCGCATGGGATCATTTCTTAACAATTTTGTTGATTTGTTTTGCAACAGGATATGAGGCACTACACATCACTTCACAAGAAGTGTCTCTTGATTACTAGTACTACATTGCAGCTCGATTCAGAGAGCAGAAGACAACTACTCTATAATTCATTAATCAAATATTGGAAGAAGATTCGACGAAGCAATTATGCAGGAATCACAATGGCTTCTTTTTTTTGTTCTTTTGTCTCTAGTTTGTAAGGCGAGGAAGGATAATTGGAGAAGATAGATTGGTTTTTATTTGTTTATTCATCAAAATGATATCGTTTTGATGTGTAGATTTTGTTACTTCAACTTTAATTTTACCATGTCATTTTCACACGTATCATTTAATATTGTTATATAATTTTCCACGTCATTTATTTTAAGTCGGAATCTGCAGCTGAAATTCATTTGACGACTAGAAATAAGTTCGTGAGTATAATTCACCAACTTTGTAGTTCAAGTTAAATTATGATAACCTTGATATATATGGCTATATTAGAGGTGGTATGCTTGGTTGTTTAATACTACTATAGTACATTAGATGCATATGCATGCATTAGCATATGTGCATGGACATATGCAGCATACCATCATATGGCATATGGCGTGTCATAGTCAGAGCCGAGTCAGAATCGGTGGATGGTGATGATTAAATGATGTAAGCCATGTCTATTTGCTTTATTATCCGCTAATTAAAATCTCATGAGTCACGGCCCTTTCAACAATAATCGGTTATTTCCATGCCATTATTTGAGTTAAATTATAATTATATTTCATGTCATTTTCATCATATTCAGATAGTTCTTTATGATTAAATTCTCCTTTAACTATATGATATTTTCATCCCGTAAACCTAATTCCTTTCGTCGGGACAGAATTAATATTGTACTGTATAAGATATTTTCGGGTGATGGGCTTTGTGGGTATCCATTCATTCATTTAATTTACAATCATGAATATATCTGATACAGTACGTATGTATTGTTAAGGTACTTTTTCTTATAAAATTTGATTTCTCTAGTGTCAGTATTTAACTTTAAAGGCAATTGAATGGAGTACATGTATAAGTACTACAGTAATATAAAAACAATAATAATTAGCATAGGACGTTGTCGAAAAATATTATAAATTGCGTTAATATTATCGACCCGAGCTTCGAACTCGCTAGCGTCCGTCTCATAAAAAGAAATTAATTCAACCCGCCTCAAATTATACAGTAAATATCCACTTTAACCAATTTTGAATTATTTAAAATGTTGACTTGAAAACAAAAACGTTTAAATAGTTTAGTCTGTTGATCGAGATGTCCCATTGGGTGCGGAATACGTTAGTAATTTGGGCTTTCACTTGACTAATTTAATGTGTATGATTATCTTTCAGTTGCTAATTAAAATGATTCAATAAAGATTTAGTTTAGACTTAAAGTGTATTTATTTCTTATGGAAATAAGTTTAGATACCATTTTGTGATTTTCTATTTGATGAGGGACCGAATAGAAAATAAGGGGTTTATATTTAATATAAATATAAGCTAGGGTTATGGTCTCCAGACGTCAGAAGAACATTCGATATCTCTGTATTCTCTCGACAGACTATTGCGAAGAATGTCTCTGATCGTTTGGAAGATCCATAGCCGCTGCAAAGCAATTCCATCGTTCAATCTTAGATGGATCAAGGTACGCTTCCGCTCTACAGTTTGTGCTCCTTCTCCGTTGTTCTTGGTTAATCATCATAGAGAGCTTTATGTAATTGTTCACTCAATTATTTCAACAAGTGTATTAGAGCCACTCTATTGATGATTCTCTGAAAATTAGAAAAGGAGAATTAGGATTTTTGTTATTGTTTGATTTATGAATCCATAAATATTAGGGTTTATATTTTATGGATTTTATTTGGGTATTTTAGTATGTTTACACACTGCTACAGTATTTACGAATTTCACGCATAGTGAAATATAATTATGTCATAATGAACTAAATGAATGTATGTTATGAAGTAATTTTTCGCATTCATTATATACTGAATTTACTTCAACTGAAAGATAATTATGTCATAACACATTATGAAGTAATAAAATAATAAAATGAAATAATAAACTAATGAAATGAAGTAGTAAACTAATGAAATGAAGAAATAACATAACTGAATTAAGTAATAAATTAACGGAATGAAGTAATAACATGACTGAATGAAGTAATAAACTAATAGAATGAAGTAATAACATGATTAAATAAGTGATAAACTAACGGAATGAAGTAATAACCCTAAACCCAACTGAAAGATAATTATGTCATAGTAACACATTATGAAGTAATAAACTAATGGAATGAAGTAATAACATGACTGAATGAAGTAATAAGCTAACGGAATGAAGTAATAAACTAACTGAATGAAGTAATAACATGACTGAATGAAGTAATAAACTAACGGAATGAAGTAATAAACTAACGGAATAAAGTAATAAACTAACATAATGAAGTAATAGCATGAATAAATGAAGTAATAAACTAACGGAATGAAGTAATAGCACGACTGAATGAAGTAATAAGCTCATAACAATAACATGACTGAATGAAGTAATAAACTAACGGAATGAAGTAATAACATGACTGAATGAAGTAATAAACTAATGGAATGAAGTAATAACCCTAAACTCAACTGAAAGATAATTATGTCATAACACATTATGAAGTAATAAATTAATGGAATGAAGTAATAGCATGACTGAATGAAGTAATAAACCAACGGAATGAAGTAATATACTAATAGAATGAAGTAATAGCATGAATAAATGAAGTAATAAACTAACGGAATGAAGTAATAGCATGACTGAATGAAGTAGTAATAAGTTCATAACATGCATTCATTTAGTTCATTATGTAGTGAATATAGTTCATTATTTACTCCAACAAGTTTTTATCGAATAAAAAAAATTTAAAAAATTTAAAAAAAATTATAAAAATTAAAAAAAAATTAAAAAATATTAAAAAAATCGAAAAAATATATATATAAAAAACGTTTTTATTTAATAAAATATTAAATTAATTATAAATTAATCATAACCATAAGATTAAGAAAAATGAGTGGCCCTAATTTGGTCTCTAGTTCGGTCTTTAAGGGTGGATTTGTGGTTAATAGGACTATATTTTGTGGTTAATAGGACTATATATATATAAACACACACATAAGTTTCGCGCCTAATTTTCTTTTACTTCTCGTTATGATTAATCGTTGTGAAGTATATTTTGAGTAGTGTTCGAAAATAGTAATATTACAATATATAGTTTACTCTAATAAAAGTCCGTTGTGAATACAAAGTTTCAAACAAAAGTTCGTACCCGAGTTCGACGTTTGAGTAGAGGAAAAAAATAAAAATAAAAATAAACTCTCCATGCCCTTCGGATCTTGCGCAATAGTCACGCCTTGAACCCCGATACCTACACGAATGGATAAGAAGCGTGTTAAATCAAGACGAGACGATCGACGAAATCAAATAAACACGCCAATCAAACGGCGGCTCACGTTTTCCAAATGACGGCTCACGTCTTTTTAAGCAACGAGATATAATATTCTTGCCATTTTAGGACAAAGAGATGTTTGACATTACAACTTGCCTCATTTGGCAAAAAGTCCATAACCCTTGGATAATACCTTTTTTTCATGAACCAAGCTTCTAACCATGTAAAACCATGCATCATTTTCCTCTATAAATACCACACCATTTCATGATCTACACTTTTGTTTCACCATCCAAAATCTCTAAACAAAATTCTTTCAAGTAATGATGCTAGCAAGTGCTTGAAGAAGAAGAATTTATTCTCTACACACTACATTCCTCTTTCACCCTAAGGTAATTATCCTTAACCTCTTGATTTTCTAAGCTTTACTTCACTTTTACATTTCATCACATCATGTAGTAAAGATTCATCCAAATTTATCGAAAATTATGCATCGAGCTTCTCTCACAATTTTTTTCATGCTTAACTTAGTCTTTGAACACCATACTCCTAGTCAATATTTTCCTATACTTGTTCACGGAACCAACCTTGAAAATGAAATCACATGTCAAGTTTTTCAACCAATTTAGCATGCTTATCAAGCTTTTATGCTAGAGACAACCAAATCTAGAGCAATTAGGGTGACCTTATGTAAATCTTGTCGAATACTTAGCTCTTAAGAGTACTTCGTAAACACCGAGCCACCCGAAAACAGCCGCCCCTGCCTCTGCCGGTGCCGCTGCTGCTGTCTCCGGCAGCCACACGCATATACGTCCATCTCGCTGCCCTCGCGGCAACCACACGCGCTACTGTCACGAGGCAGCCACGCGCGCTACTGTCACGAGGCAGCCACGCTGCTGTCACGCGGGGACAGCCACCGCTGCTGTTGCTGTCACTCGGCGGCAGCCGCCGCCGCTGCTGTCTCGGCAGTCACACACGACCGCACGCCGCTGCCCCGAATGAACCCCGATGCACTCTCCTCCATTCATTCGGCGAACCCAGTGCCTGAAATCGAAACAAGAAAGAGAAGTATGTGTGTACGTTCGAACGTATGGACATAGTGTGTGAAGTGAGAAGAAGAAGGGAAGGAGAGGAGATGACGTACCTGGACGGCAGAGGTCGGGCGGTGAACGAGCGAGGAGGAAGAGGAGGCGGACATGACCGGCTGCCGGCGTCGCTCGCCGGCGATGCCAAGGAAGCCGAGAGACGGCGACTGCACGCCTGCAGCTGAGGCAGAGACCGAGAGAGAGAAACCAGGAGAGAGAGAACGAAGAGGGAGGGAGACGCAGTGGTCGATCTTCTGTGGAGAGAGAGAGTTAGATGTGTAGAGGCAGAGAGAGGTTGGAGAGGAAGGAGGTGCCCCTTTTGCCAAAAAAATATCTAACCTTGAGTATTTTTAGTTGGGTTTCTTTGACTTTAGGATTCGGGCCTCCCATTGGGCTAAATAATTTAGTAGCAGTGTGGTCTCTTAATTTTTCTAGTGTGGGCTTTATATCCAACACATTAAGTGTGGATAAAATTATTAAATATATGAAATGATTTTTGTTTGATAAAATCGCACTTATTTTTTTTGAAAATGTTATCGTGCCATAAATTATTTGTTTTATGATGCCTATCTGTTTGGCGATGCCAAATGAATAAATGAATGAATCGAATTCGGCTCCAATAGGACCAAGATCCTATTCGAGTTAGTGTACACAAAGGAATGGACCGTGAGTCATCGTAAGGGTTGGCCGGTCAATGTGATCGTGGAAGGTGGCCATCTTCCCGACACACAATGAACTGTCAGATATGGCGGATTATTGGAATGAACTTAGTCTGATCAGACGAACTTTATGAAAATGAACTTAGTAAGCTTGGGCCTTTAAGAAAAACCCCTGTGTGTTACTGTGATGGCATGATAATAACTTTTCTTATATATGTGTATCTTTCGGCAATGTGTTCACTGAGTACCCGTACTCAGTCCTGCATGTATTTCTAAATGTGCAGCTTGAGCAAGTGATGAAATGGTGGCTGAGTGGAGTTGATGGTCGTCTCATCTCTTTTGTAGGATTTTCGTGGCATGTGTCTTCATACACAAGACCATGTGGTTACAACTCCTTCCGCTGTGCATTGTTGTAGTATTTTGTACTAAATGGGTCATAGGAACAATGATCAGTAACGAGTGACCTATGTTAAACACTCTTTTAAATCCTCATGATCTTTCATTGTCTTGTGAACCTCTTTTATCTTATGAAGAAGTACTTGCGTGTCTTATTGTAAATTCTTTCGTCCCCTTTCTATCCCCTCTTCTTAATTCCCTCCCCTGGTCATGACTTACCGAGCAATGCTATCCTTAGCAAGGCGCGGTCGTGACAGAGTGGTATCAGAGCCTGGGTTTTCTGCTCTGTAACCGTGAGTCCTTTGAAAAGAAAAGTCTAGGTTTGATTCGCTAGACAAAGTTAGCGAGATCGACCAAAACTCAGCACCAATTTCATCGCCCTCAACCTGAAGAAAGGTAATTTATTCTTCTTGTAATTAATCAAGTTGATAAAATGAGCACTCTTGAAATGAGAACTTAGAAGAAATAAGTACATGTGTGATTCTCGCTTTCCCGAGCGATGTAATCTTTGTGCCAATGTTATGAGATTCTTGTTGGAAGTACAAAGAGATACATAAAATCTCCTATGCCCTGATGAACGAATTCGAAATACCTCCATACCAACTAAGCATTTCCCGATGCTTATCTATTGACAAGCTTGTTCCTTAAACCCGAGACACAAAGTCCTTTGATAACGACTACCTACCCCGAGGCATGTGGCTTTTGCCAAGTACACCCTTGGCGTTTCACCAAAAGAAGTATCGTCACGAATGCTTACCCCATTTTCTCCCTCTTGCTAATGGTTACAATGAAACTCCTTTTGTAGATGAACGGTAAAACCATCTCACAAGATCAGACCACCCCGCAGATGGTGGCGGACAACGCCATCCTTGCTTATTGGTCCTATCGGCCTCGCCCAACGGACAGGGTGATACGGATCCTCTACGAGTTCTTTGAGTTGTGGGAGGTAGCTCACGAGCACGTCATTTCAGGACTGGATGGCATACATCACCTGATTTCCCTACTACCTATGGCTTGGATGCCATGGGCCGCATGGTTGTCGAGCATCTACATTTACCGTGTGTTCGATAACCCAGAGTTGGAGGGAGACTTCCGACGTTTCATTACTTTCATTTTCTTTCAGTATGTGCACTATCGGGACACGCCGACATTCTGTTTGGGCGATCTGCCGCCCGATTCAATGGTGTGGATCGATTATACCCGATTACGCGCCTCAGGGCCAGCACGATCATGAGGCTGGACCCTCACACTGACAAGAAAGGGACCTACCCCAGGGGGTGCACCAGTTTCCCCGCCCAGAGCATGACCCGACATGGTGGGGCAAGGCCCCCATGATTGCTGCCCCAGACAACGATGAGTACCCGATCGAGTATCAGGCAAATGATGAAGCAGCTCCGCTGATGAGTCCGTTTAAGCATAGACAGTTCTTGGGGTTGCCTGGTGGACTACCCCCACCCGATGAGTTGGACACTGAATGGGATCGATGGGCAGCTGACATGAGACGATGGTTGGCATACTTTCAGGACGACCTCACTATCGTTAGGGATGAGATACACCGTGAGGTTTGACCAGTTTCGGACGCTGCAATACCTCATCCCGTGCCGGAGGTGTTACTAGGAGAGGCCGCAGATGACCCGATTGCGATCAGTAGCGACGATGGCTTTGAGAGGAGCTCGGGGCTGAGCTCTCTAGACTCAGATGGCGACTGGTAGAGTAGTGTTAGTTATGTACCATCAGCAACGGAACCTTTATGAGGCCGTCCTGATGCTAGTTGTTTTTATTTTATTTCTAGTCCCCTTGTGACGTGAAAACTATTTCTTCCTACGGTTTCACGATCTTTTTGTTGTTGGTCGCTTAGATTTGGGACTTTCGTATGATATGTAGGAGGATCAGTTATGTACAAAAAGTCCTCTCTAGAGGCAATTTTGGCTTGATATATATATGTATATGCAGATGTTCTATGCTTACGATCGTATCTTGTTTATATGTGATGTTAATGTTCCTTTTGTTATTTACCTTCAATTAAGATTATGTACAAGAGACCAACACGTGTTTGTCATATTTTTATGAGTCTTTCAATAATAAATTCTTTCTATAGAATGCCACCTAGGAGAGTTGGACGTCCTAGAGGACGGGGAAGGGGACGCGGTGGAAGAATGCCCCAAATTGACGAAGGAAATCATGAAGATTGGCGCGAAGTTACGCCACCACCTCCGTCACCGCCCCCATCTCCATCTCCACCTCCGCCTCCCCCGCCACCACTTATGCAAATCCCGAGGATTGAACGCAGGATTGAAGAAGTCTTTATCCGACATAATCCACCAACCTTTAACGGACTAGGTGAACCGGTCGAGGCTGAGACTTGGGTGCGTACAATGGAACGGATATTCAACTTCTTGCAATGCACAGATGGAGAGCGCATGACGTGCGTGACCTTCCAATTGGCCGGATCGGCCGATTTCTGGTGGGAGGCACGTAAGAAGACCATGACCCCAGGCCAGATTGCAAGCTTAACTTGGGAGCAGTTCAAGGCAGAAATGTATGATAAGTACATTCCTAAGAGTTACTGAAAGAAGAAGGAAGTAGAGTTCTATCACCTTAAGCAGGGAAGGATGTCAGTAACAGAGTATGATAGGGTTTTCTGCGAGATGTCCTGATATGCTCCACAACAAGTCGACACTAATGAAAGGATGGCGGAGAAATTTTGTGTCAGTCTGAGGCACGAGGTTAGGATTGACCTATCTGGAGTCCCTAAGCCGAGCTTTGGATATAGAGGCAGCAATGCCCACTGAACGGAGCACTCAAACTGCAGCTCCGGTAGCTCCTCAAAACCACCCCCAAGGGTCAAAAGAAAAACGCAAATGGGAAGGTACCCGAGGACCTCAACAACAGAAACGGCCATGGCAACCACAATCTCACCACCATGACGTTGGAAGACAAAATGCCCCAAATCCAATTGAAGGCTATCAGTCAAATGTCAGACCGTGCCCCAAATGCAATAAGGTGCACATGGGAATCTGTAGAGCAGGGACAAACATTTGCTTCGTGTGTGGAAGGAATGGTCACTTTGCTAGGAACTGTCCGAACAAGACTACTGGAGTAGGGGCAAGGTCGAACCAGCCAGCACAACGCACACAGTTGCGAGCAATACAGATGCAACCTTGGCAACCACCACAGTTACCTCCTCCACCACAACAACAGCATCCTCGAAGGCCTAGTCTCTCATCACAGGCTCGGGCCTATGCTCTCAGATAGAAGAAGCCAGAAGGGGACCAAGAAAATCTGGTAGGTATGGCTATGCTCCTCGGTGTACCTGTCATTCTCTTATTTGATACTGGTGCATCGAACTTCTTCATAGCAGCATCTTGCGTAGATACCTTAGACATCCCAACGAAATAAGTTGAACATAGAATTAGGGTATCTTCACCTGTCGGATGAATAATTGAAATTAAATGCTGCTGCTCAAACTTAGAGCTTCCTTTTGGAGTATTATGCCCATGTCGAATATCGACATAATCCTTGGGATGGATTGGCTAGCTGAAAACTATACCACCATCCTGTGTAACCAATGACAAATCTCTTTTCGTCCTCCGGGAAAGGACGCCACTAACTTTTACGGAGTTACCTTGGGTAAGCAAAAATCCATAATATCCGCGTTACAAATTGCAACGCTTGTACGAAAAGGCCACTGGGCCTATCTTGTCTACCTGAACGAGGAAATGAAGGAAGAGAGAAAAAATTGAAGATGTGGAAATAGTGCGAGAATTCCCAGATGTGTTTCCCGGCGATCTACTTGGCTTACCACCAGGTAGACAACTGGAATTCACCACCGACCTCGAACCGGGATCTGCGCTAGTGTCGAAAGCTCCGAATCGGATGGCTTCGAAGAAATTGGAAGAACTAAAGATGCAACTTCAAGAACTGATGGACCTAGGTTTCATCAAACCGAGTGTCTCTATGTGGATAGCACTAGTGCTTTTGTGGAAACGCTAAGAATGTGCATTGACCACCGCGCTAGTCCTGGTCGTTCCAGACCCGACGGTATACTAGGTAGTTTACACAGACGCATCGAAAAAAAAATAATGACAGAGTAATAGCATATGCATCATGACAACTCAGACCGCACGAGCTTAATTACCCTACCCACGATTTGGAGTTAGCCACAGTAGTGCACGCACTCAAAATTTGGAGGCACAACCTCTATGGAGTTCGGTGTGAAATTCTCACGAACCACAAAAGCCTCAAGTATTTCTTCGAACAGAAAGACTTGAACATGAGACAAAGGAGATGGTTGGAGCTGGTGAAAGATTTCGATTTCGGCATCAACTACCATCCCAGCAAAGCGAATGTAGTGGCCGATGCTCTAAGCCGAAAGACGCAGCACTTGACAGCCATGTTCACCAACGAGGAGAAATTACTACGAGAATTCGGCCAGCTCAACTTGGAGATGGTTAGTGCCCCAGAAATGGTAGAAGCAAAGATATCTACTCTAGTGGTGGAGCCAGATTTGAGAGATAGAATTATCGATGCATAGAGGCAGGACGAAGGCATGGAAAGGATACGAGCAAAGGTGAGGACTGACAGACACGAGACCTACCACGAGGAGGTGGGTAACGCCCTCACTTTCGGAAGGAGGCTGCGTGTGCCCGAATGAGAAATTGAGAGATGAGATTTTGAACGAGGCTCATAACACACCCTACACCGCACACCCTGGAAGCACCAAGATGTATCAAGACTTGAAGAAGAAGTTTTGGTGGGGTGGCATGAAAAGAAGTATAGCATCATTCGCGGAAATATGTTTGGCTCGCCAAAAAGTCAAAGCTCTACATCAGCGACCGTACGGCAAATTGCAACCCTTGGAAATTCTTGAATGGAAGTGGGAACATATAACATAACCATGGATTTCGTGACAGGCTTGCCAAAGACCAAGCGGGGAAACACTGTCATCTGGGTGATCGTGGATCGACCCACTAAGAGCGCTAATTTCTTGCCGATTCCAATCACTTACGGATCTGAAAAGCTCTCTCAACTTTATGTGTGAGAAATTGTACGCCTACATGGTATCCCGGCCTCAATCACGTCATATCGAGATGCAAAATTCACTTCAAATTTCTGGAAGAGTCTGTAGGCAGAACTTGGTACGAAATTGAATTTCAGCACCGCATTCCATCCGCGGTCTAATGGGCAATCGGAAAGGACAATCCAAATGCTGGAAGATATGCTCCGATCCGTCGTACTTGACAGAGGAGGAAATTGGGAGACAATTCTACCCCTGGTAGAATTCGCCTACAACAACAGCTACCAAACGACCATCGATATGGCACCCTACGAGGCACTATATAGGGGAAAGTATAGATTGCTGCTATACTGGGATGAGGTTGGTGAAAGAAAGATGTTGGGCCCTGAAGTGGTCAACGAGATGGTTGAAATCGTGCGACAGATCAAAGGAAGAATCAAGGAAGCACAAGACATCAAAAGTCATATGCAGATGCTCGTCAAACCAACCTACAATTCAAGGTGGGAGACAAGGTCTTCTTGAAGGTGTCCCCTTCTAAAGGGATAATACGTTTTGGGGTGAAGGGAAAGCTTAGGCCTCGTTTCATTGGTCCCTACGAAATCCTGGAGGGAACTGGACCTGTTGCATACCGTTTGGCGTTGCCACCAAGTTTCGGAAATGTGCACAACGTCTTCCATGTTTCGCAGCTGCGGAAATATGTGTACTACCCGAAACATGTGATCCACCATGAAGAGATGATATTAAACTCGACCTTGAGTTACGAGGAGAAGCCAGAAGCAATCCTAGACCGGAAGGTGCAACAGCTAAGGACGAAATCTATCACTCCAGCAAGTTTTTATCGAATAAAAAAAAATTCTAAAAAAAATTTTAAAAAATTTTTAAAAAAAATAAAAATGTTTTTTTAAAAAAAATTTAAAACTTTTTATTTAATAAAATATTAAATTAATTCTAAATTAATCATAACCATAAGATAAAGAAAAATGAGTGGCCCAAATTTGGTCTCTAGTTCGGTCTTTAAGAAGTATATTTTGATATTACAATATATAGTTTACTTTAATAAAAGTCCGTTGTGAAGACCGAGTTTCAAATAAAACTTCGTACACGAGTTCGGCGTTTGAGTAGAGGAAAAAAATAAAATAAAAAATAAACTCTCCATGCCCTTCGGATCTTGCGCAATAGTCTCGCTTTGAACCCCGATACCTACACGAATGGATAAGAAGCGTGTTAAATCAAGACGAGACGATCAACGAAATCAAATCACATCAAACACGCCAATCAAACGGCGGCTCACGTTTTCCAAATGACGGCTCACGTCTTTTTAAGCGACGAGACATAATATTCTTGCCATTTTAGGACAAAGAGATGTTTGACAAGACAACTTGCCTCATTTGGCAAAAAGTCCATAACCCTTGGACAATACCTTTTCTTCGTGAACCAAGCTTCTAACCATGTAAAACCATGCATCATTTTCCTCTATAAATACCTCACCATTTCATGATCTACACTTTTGTTTCACCATCCAAAATCTCTAAACAAAATTCTTTCAAGTAATGATGCTAGCAAGTGCTTGAAGAAGAAGGATTGAAAAAGGAGAGGAGATGACGTACCTGGACGGCGGAGGTCGGGCGGTGAACGAGCGACGAGGAGGAGGAGGCGGACATGACCGGCTGCCAGCGTTGCTCGCCGGCGACGCCAAGGAAGCCGAGAGACGGAGACTGCACGCCTGCAGCTGAGACAGAGACCAAGAGTGAGAAACCAGGAGAGAGAGAACGAAGAGGGAGGGAGACACACTGGCGGCCGGCGTCCACGCCGGTGATGCAGTGGCCGATCTTCTATGGAGAGAGAGAGTTAGATGTGTAGAGGCAGAGAAAGGTTGGAGAGGAAGGAGGCGCCGCTTTTGCCAAAAAAATTTCTGACCTTTAGTATTTTTAGTTGGGTTTCTTTGACTTTAGGATTCGGGCCTCCCATTGGGCTAAATAATTTAGTAGCAGTGTGGTCTCTTAATTTTTCTAGTGTGGGCTTTATATCCAACACATTAAGTGTGGATAAAATTATCAAATATATGAAATGATTTTTGTTTGATAAAATCGCACTTATTTTTTTTGAAAATGTTATCGTGCCATAAATTATTTGTTTTATGATGCCTATCTGTTTGGCGATGCCAAATGAATGAATGAATCGAATTCGGCTCCAATAGGACCAAGATCCTATTCGAGTTAGTGTACACAAAGGAATGGACCGTGAGTCATCGTAAGGGTTGGCCGGTCAATGTGATCGTGAAAGGTGGCCACCTTCCCGACACACAATGAACTATCAGATATGGCGGATTACTGGAATGAACTTAGTCTGATCAGACGAACTTTATGAAAATGAACTTAGTAAGCTCGGGCCTTTAAGAAAATCCCCTGTGTGTTACTGTGATGGCATGATAATAACTTTTCTTATATATGTGTATCTTTCGGCAATGTGTTCACTGAGTACCCGTACTCAGCCCTGCATGTATTTCTAAATGTGCAGCTTGAGCAAGTGATGAAATGGTGGCTGAGTGGAGTTGGTGGTCGTCTCATCTCTTTTGTAGGATTTTCGTGGCATGTGTCTTCATACACAAGACCATGTGGTTACAACTTCTTCCGCTGTGCATTGTTGTAGTATTTTGTACTAAATGGGTCATAGGAACAATGATCAGTAACGAGTGACCTATGTTAAACACTCTTTTAAATCCTCATGATCTTTCATTGTCTTGTGAACCTCTTTTATCTTATGAAGAAGTACTTGCGTGTCTTATTGTAAATTCTTTCGTCCCCTTTCTATCCCCTCTTCTTAATTCCCTCCCCTGGTCATGACTTACCGAGCAATGCTATCCTTAGCAAGGCGCGGTCGTGACAGATGTTGGGCTCGGTACCTCGTAATGTTTTACTAATGTTCGAAGTAGATTACTCGAAGCAAGATGTTGGAAAAGTAACCTCTCTTGTCTAGATTTCTTTATTGCGAATGTTAGGACAATATGTGTGTATGTATTTTATTGCAGATATTAGTCTGCCAAAAGGAAGATTAATGTTTGGCACGAAATACATATATACCTGTGGTGATAAATACGTGATAATTATTCAGTGTCCATGTGAGTAGTGTGATGCCAAAAGGTGGACATTACTTGACCAGATCTTATTGTCAGTGTTTGATCACTACAATGAGGTTACCAATTACAAGTTCATATTACTGTCAAAAGACTTGATATGGATGTTGTGCCGGTACCTCGAGATGTTACCTTCTTATTTGGATTTTATTATGTGAGCATGACAATATTTTGGTTTTGTTCTCTGTTAGTTATGATGTCTGCTTCTGCAGTTTCATCCAACATGAACAATATGTTTAGTGTTGCATGGGTCAAATTTTAAGGATTGCAAAGATTATATTTTGATTGCTCTGGATTGCATGGATCTAGATTACACGCTAAGGATAGATCAACCTACTTCTCCTACGGACAAAAGTACTTCTAATCAAAGGAGAAACTATGAGAAGTGGGAACACTCAAATCGTGTAAGTCTGCTGATCATTAGGCGTAGCATCCCAGAAGCCTTTCGAGGCACTACATTTGAATATATCACAAAGGCCAGTGAATACCTTGCCAAAATTAAGGAACGTTTTGCGAAAAACGATAAAGCTGGGAGAAACTTGCTTCATCTCAATAAAGTATAAGGGCAAGGGCAACATAAGGGAGAACATTATGAAAATGTCTCGCGTTGCTTCACTTAAACTTGAATTCTAAAGACTTGTTTGTGCATTTGGTGTTGCACATCTGGTCAGTATCTCAAGAAATAAAGTAAAGGGCATTAAGAGAAAGTCAATTGAGAATGCTGCTATGAATAAGGGTTCATCACAAAAGAAACAACATAAGGATAATGAGAGTTGTTTCTTTTGTGGTAAATGGATATAAAAAGGAGAATTGTGATAAATATCACACATGGCGTGCAAAGGAAGTTACAATTCTTGTTTTGGTCTATTCTAGAGTTAATTTGGCTTTAGTCTCTAATGATATTTTGGTGGGTAAATTTTGATACTACTACTCACATAAGGTTATAAGGCTGTCTGATTGTCGAAAGTCAATTGATGGTGAAAGATACATCTAAGTGTGATATGACAAATCGGTGGAAGTATAGACTATTGGGCATTATAGATTGATATTAAAGACTGGAATTTTACGGTTTTGAAGGATATTTTATTGTACTGTCTTTTAGACAAAATTTGGTTTCTATTTCTGCTTGACAAATTTGGTTTCTCTTGTTCATTCAGAAATAGTAAAGTTCTTCCTTCAAATAATTCTAGTATTGTGGGCACTGTTTCTTAAGTGCATATAACAATCTTTGTATGCTCGATTATGTTACTTCATATTCAGAAGCTTTACATGTTGAATCAAAAGGGACTAGCAAATTAAATAATGAAAATTTGGTTAATTAATGACTCAAGTGTTTTGATGATATCTCAAAATAAAGGATTGTGAGACTTGTGTCAGATGTTGTATTGAATACACTTATCTTTTCAGAACTTGATTTGTGTGTTTAATGTATCGAAGGAAAGCAGACCAAACTTAAGAAATTAGGTGCCAATAGAGCTATACATTTTAGAATTGATATATACATACATTTGTGGTTCATTCACTTCGGTTTCTTGGAATGATCAACAATATTTTATATCATTCATAAACGAATATTTTTGTTTTGGGCACCTACATTTAATCTATTAAAAGTCTGAGGCTTTAGAGAAGTTCAAAATATTCAGGGCTGATGTTGAGCTCTAACTCAACAAAGGCATTAAGAAAGTCAAATCTGGCCGTGGTGGTGAATATTACGACAGAATTGACTGCTAATGTGAACAATGTCAAAGACCTTTTGCCTTCTATTTGGAAGAGTGTGGGATCGTCCTTTTGTACACCATGTCGGGATCGCCTAGCATGAGTGGTGTAGCTAAAAGACGAAATAAAACTCTTAAAGATATGTGAATGAGTATGATTTATCATTCTTCCTTGTCGCATTCGCTTTAGGGAGAGGCATTAAAGACTGTAGCATGCATTCTCACTTTGGTCTTGCAGAAAAAATTTAGGGGTTTTTTAATTTTATGATCCCACAAAAGGAACTAATTTTTGGGACGAGAAATGTAGTATTCCTTGAGGATGTTGAGTTTGGGGGGAAGAATGTGTTAAGGAAAATTACTTTTGAGGAGGAGTCTGTATAGACACCTACTACTGCTTCTGACAATGATCAGGTATCAATTACTATCATTGAAGAAGAAGCATATTAAGAACCTCAAGATGATATTGTTGTAAACATTCAATCTCATGCGGGTGATATCATTTAAAGTCAATCTCAACAACTTCAATTAAGACTCTCGTCAATGGTACCACAGATTTTATGAAGTAGTTCTTTCATTTGGATTAAGAAAGAATGCTATTGATGGTTGTGTGTATCACAAGTTCAGTGGGAGTAAATGCATCTTCTTTTGTATTTGGAATCGAAAGAAATAATTTTCGATAAGGATATGTTGCACTAACACCAAGAATTTTATCTCGAAGAAATTTGAGATGAAAGATCTTGGGGAAGCCTCTTTTGTATTTGGAATCGAAAGAAATAATTTTCGATTGTCACAAAAGGAATATAGTAAAAAAGTGCTTAAAGTATTTGAGATGCGAGTAAAGAAATACCCCTATAACTAAGGGAGACAAACCTCGTCTCATTCAGTGCCCTAAGATAAATCTTGAGATTTAGAAAATGCAGAAGGTTCCATATGCTTCGGCGATCGGGAGCCTAATGTGTGCTCAAGTATGTATTAGACCCAATTTGGTTTTAATTGTTTATATGTTGGGCAGATATCTTAATAACCTGATATGGATCATTAAGAAGCAGCAAAATGGGTTATGAGATATTTATAGAGAACTAAGCATTACATGCTCGTATACAGAAAATCAGATCATTTGGAGAAATCTTTAGGCATTTTGATTCTGATATTGTTAGATGCCAAACAGTAAAGGATCCATTTTAGGTTACGTGTGTCTGTTAGCTGTAGAGCCATTTCGTGGAGAAGTGCTGAGCAAACACTTGTAGCTACTTCTGCCATGATAACAGAATTCATAACTTGTTTTGGGGCATGTAGTTATTGAATATGCCTATAAATTTTGTCACTAGGCTGCATACTGTAAGGTATTGAAAGACCACTTAAGTTATGTTGTGGCAATAACTCTGCAGTATTATATTCTAAAACAACAGGAGCTTCCTGGTTGTTAAATAAATGGTTCAGAATGGACAAATACATATAGAGCATAAGGGAGGATTTGATGATTACAAATCCAGTCATTAAGGGACTATCTCCCAAGGCATGTAGCCCAAATGGTTGTTATGTTGTTTAAGGATACTTCTGTTCGGTGGGAGTAGTTTTGGTTATTGCTCTATATTGTGTTTTGAACATGTAGTTATAAAACTCATGTTATTCTCTGCAGAAATATAGTATCATGTTTTGTCCATTATTTTTTATTTGATCTGACTTTGGGAGGACCAGTTGGAAATAGGCATGTATGATCACCTTGCATGAAATTTCCATGCAACACTCCATAATTGATCTATTGTTGATTATTTTTGCATATGTGATTACTGATGGGTTTAATCATGAAAAAATATGGTGACTGCCTCTTTAGTCCTATGCCGATATGGTTGACAATAAGATTGTTCGGAAATACACTATGTGATAGCATATTTGAGCGCTCATTCGGTTTGTACACATTTATTTGGTGTCATGTGTTGCCCAAGTGGGAGATTGTTAGTAATTTGGGCTTCCACATGACTAATTTAATGTGTATGGCTATCTTTCAGTTGCCCAATTAAAGTGATTCAATAAAGATTAAGTTTGAGCTTAAAGTGTATTTATTTCTTATGGAAATAAGTATAGATACTATTTGTGATTTTCTATTTGACGAGGGACCGAATAGAAAATAAAGGGGTTTATATTTAATATAAATATAAGCTAGGGTTATGGTCCCCAGACGTCAGAAGAACATTCGATATCTCTATATTCTCTCGGCAGACTATTGCGAAGAATGTCCCTGATCGTTTGGAAGATCCATTGATGTGGATCCAAGTTGATTGTGATCCATTAACCCAAGATTTATGCCATTGATGATGGTTGATCTTCAATTGCAACACAAAAACACAAAAACAATAAAGGATAGGGTGGGTCTAGCCTTCAAAAACTAGATCTAAAAAGATTTGATCGAGAGACAAGAAATGAAGAAAGTGAATTTGATATTAGCTAAATCCATTGATGGATAAAACGCTCTAAGCCATCTTCAACATACTAGATTTAACTAATGGCTCCACTACTCAAAGGAATTCACAAGCCCTTTGATGCATACCTATACTTGATCATACTTGAACTAGCAATTGATGGAAATTTCATACTTGATCTAGCAATTGAGGAACAAGCAACCTAGAAAACTAGGAATTAGATAAAACCCCCAAAGGGGGAACTCTCTAAAGAGAGAACAAAGCTCACAAGCTACAACTCCAATGTTCAACCAACTCTCCCCCCTCCCCCCCCCCCCCACCACAAAAACCCTAGGCATGTGTATTTATACAAGTTTTCCTCCTAAAAATGCCCGAACCGGGCGTTTTTCTCTGTAACCGAGCGTTTTTCCTCTTCAACCTGGGCGTTTTGCACTCCATGGTACCTATCCCTTCTAAACCTATCCACATATGGCTCCATCCTCCTATGTTGATTACCTACCCCAAAGCGGCCATGAGCCCCATCTCCTCTCCCAAACCAACCATTCTCCATGTAATTGAACTTATTCCTATCATTCCCCCCTTGCCATCCCTCATACACCTCCTCTTCAACCATCTCCTCCTGTACCACATTGCCCCTAGGAGTGGGAGGAATCGACTTCCTTTCATCCTTCAAGGCGTTGATCTCCTCTAAAAAGTGTTTTGGACGGCTAGGTTGCGAACTTCGGAACACCTCACTTCTTCCCGAATTTCTTGCTTAAGCTCACTCTTGAGCTCTTGTTTGAGATCCTCCATCATCTTAGCCATTATGCTCACAAAGTCTCCCTCGGTAGTAGGAAGGTTCATGCTTGTCTCCTCCCCCTCTGCACTTGTCCCCACCATTTTGTTGGACCGGGTACGAGGAGGCATAGAGTAATACCTACAAATAAAATAAACACTAGGAACTAGTCCTAGAGGTTAGTAATAAAAGAAAAGAGAATTTAAGAAGATGAACTCAACCTCAATGTCCCAAACCCCCCTCAATTTGCTCCCCAATAACTCTCGACAAAGGCTTAGAATATCGTGAGAGGTGGATTCCATTTTGAGTGGATCCAAGTTGATTGTGATCCATTAACCCAAGATTTATACCCTTGATGATGTTTGATCTTTAATTGCAACACAAAAACACAGAAACAACAAAGGATAGGGTGGATCTAGCCTTCAAAAACTAGATCCAAAAAGATTTGATGGAGAGGCAAGAAATGAAGAAAGTGAATTTGATATTAGCTAAATCCATTGATAGAGAAAACACTCTAAGCCATCTTCAACATACTAGATTTAACTAATGGCTCCACTACTCAAAGGAATTCACAAGCCCTTTGATGCATACCTATACTTGATCATACTTGAACTAGCAATTGATGGAAATTCCATACTTGAACTAGCAATTGAGGAACAAGCAACCTAGAAAACCAGGAATTAGATAAAACCCCCAAAGGGGAAACTCTCTAAAGAGAGAACAAAGCTCACAAGCTACAACTCTAATGTTCAACCAACTCCCCCCCCCCCTAAAAAAAAACCCTAGGCATGTATATTTATACAAGTTTTCCTCTTAAAAATGCCCGAACCGGGCGTTTTTCTCTATAACCGGGCGTTTTTTCTCTTCAACCCGGGCGTTTTGCACTCCCGGGCCGCGCGTTTCTTTCTGGACTGCACGACTTATGTAAAACGATCATAACTTTCTCATCCGGACTCCAATTGAGGCGTGCAAAATGCCCACGCGAAGCTCTTTCGAAGACAAAGAGATTGGTGGCAATTTCAGGGCATTTGGACGTCATCTCAATAGGACGAATACTGATTGAAGCCAGCTGCAGTTGTACGGCTTCCATGGTCGTATCATCCATAGCCGCTGCAAAGCAATTCCACCGTTCAATCTTCGATGGATCAAGGTATGCTTCCGCTCTACAGTTTGTGCTCCTTCTCCATTGTTCTTGGTTAATCATCATAGAAAGCTTTATGTAATTGTTCACTCAATTATTTCAACGCATCTTATAAGTTGATGGTTCATTTTTTTTACCATTTATATAAATATTTTAGTGGTAAACTTAATTCAAACATGTGTGTGTGATCAAATTCACATTTTTTTCTTCAGAAAGTAGCGAAAGTCGAGATGACATCCCCAACTCCAGCAGCCCCGCCCCCGCGGGCCGCGGCACTATTTTAGACTTCATAACTAGCTACCACAATTTTTAAAAAATTACTTGAATTATTATGAAAATCAAGTTTATAAAAATTTCTAAAAATTCATATTGGTACGTACACTTAAATTGGGTCTAAGAATTGGTAAAATAGTGTGTTTTATAAGCTGACTTGGTCACTCAATTTTATAGCATCATTGTGACAATTATTGGGGAAGTAATAATAGTACTGCATATTTTCAATATTATTACAGAAATATTATCTTCCTGATCAAATATGGAGTAGTATTTTCAGTGAAAATGACACAGGAAAAGCAATAGAGGAATAAAAGTTATATATGATATGTGCAGCATAGTAACAAGGAGAATTAACATAGGTTTTGAATAGGCACGCATATACATATATTTCCTCAACTTGTTTTAATTTTGAGATGTAAATAAATTTTGTGTTGTAGACTTGTAGACAAACAAACAAGTTTCTTAAAGTCATAAATGCCTTCAATTTCAGCCTGTTTACTCGGAATTAATAATTTCCTTTCACGAATTATTCTCTTTGCTAATGGACAATAATGAGAAACACATTTCGGACAATAATGAGAAACACATTTCTATGTCTTAAAGAAATAAAAGTAAAAGAAAACACCTTTATTTTCATATCCTAGATTTTAATGAATAATGGCAAAACCATTTGTATCCCAATCCCACATCGATTAATACACTAAAAAATGAAGTATAGCTTGTTGTATAAAAGGGTGAGTAAGTAGTTAAGGTAAAGCATTGAGGCAATGATGCAGCTAGTAGTGAGATTCTAAACAAGACGTGTATATTGATGGTTGAAAAATGAAAACTATTTCCAAATCCCCTCTACGGCCTTTGCTTGACTTTGACTGTCGAGAATTTTGGAAGGGCTTCATTTGTTTGGGTAAAGTCATATGTATCATTTACAATTTTATTATCTACTAGTATTTCTCATAATTGAGAATTGAGAATTGAGAAATATCCTGAAAATCGATCGAGATCACTTCTGATTTAAAAATTCAATTAAGCCATCATTTAAACTTAACTTCACAATCACAACCATAAAAGTAATCAAAGAATATATTATACAGTAATTTGCAATTATGAAAAGTTAGAACTTACATTTAATGAGGGGGGACAGAAATCGGAATACGCACCGAGAAGACGCGTCTTGTGATGGGTAGTTTATGCTGCCTTGAATTTGAAAACTGCAGGGGCAAATTGGGCATAAATCGAGAGAAGCCGAAGTCGGCTAAGTGGAGACTCATTTATACCACAAAGTTTCTCCGATAGTGTTATGCTAACATCACCGATTTGTTTGTGGAATTATTGGAGATCCGAAACTTTTATGCCGGGTTTTGGGAGAAAATTCAGCTGCAACCAAATGCTAGAGAAGATGATAGGAACATCCGTTGTATGGGGTTTTATGGGTTTTAATGACTTTGTACGAGCTACTAAACACACCCTAGGAGTAATTTATAACTACAACTTTTTGAATCTTGTGCAAAATTGGTTCATGAAGTCGGTAATAGGAGGCGATAGAAATTAAATTAAATTTGATATGATTAATAAATGAGGAATTATTAAAACCCTATACTCTCTTTCACTCTCTTTTTATTTTATTGGTATTTCTACTAATATTCGGTCTTTTTCTTTTTTCTTACTCTCGGCCTCTCTTCTCTATTTTATAGTAGTACGTACTTAATTTGTATTGAATATATATACAGGCCAAACATCAAATTATATACTCTATTCATTCCTCAATAAGTGACATATTTGGAAGGTCCCAATCCATATGAGCCATTTAAGTTTTTGCAAAAATCAGGACTCTTATTTTATTATCTCGTATTATATGGCTATTGCTAACGCCTTTATAAATATGGCTATTGCTAATACCTGACACCTTTATAAACATTTTCTAATTTGCTTTTCTTAGTCATCCATAAAGAACTTGCATGAATTTCGAATTAGGATTTTGGCACGATGAAAAGAAATTTGTCATTTTGCACTTTTAATTTTGTCCAGCTGTTTGCTTTTAATTGTTTTAAATCTTTTCTAATTCCATATCCACTAATGATTAATCTGGCTAAAATTTAAACGTGGAAAGATAAAATCCATAAAACTCTAAAGGTACGCCCTAGAGATAACGCACTCCAAATCTTCCATTAATTATATATGGTCAATTTATAATATTTGCCAAATATATAGGTAAATGCCTACAATTATGAAATATAAAAGTACGTAGTATATAAACATGCTATCAAAGTTGGACTCCACTCATTGTGTTTGTCCCATTTGAATGAACAAAAACTCAACCCAAAATTTGCATATGGTGATTTTTGGACACGTATAATTTATTCCGTAACACACATGATTTTGAGAAAAATAAAAATCCTTCAAAGACGTACACACGAATGCACGATTGGTACCTTTTATGAGAACCAACGTCTCTATGTAGAGATAAAGAGGTTAATTAATTTATGTAAATGAAAAACAAGCAGCTTCAATCAACCTTTTTTCTAATAATTTTTGCACCATATATTTTATTTAAGTGAGTGAACCGTCTTCATCAGTACTAGCTAGGATAATCAATATTCAAGTAGTGCAACTGCCAATTTGTTAGCATCAATTATTGAAACAAATAGACACAGTCACAAAGACAAACACGTAATTTTTCTTAGTGTTTTTCATGCTTGCGAAATTGCCCCTCGGCAAAAGTTTTTTCATGCTTCAAAGGGAATATTTCCATTTATATGAAATTCAAAATCAAATTTGAGGTTAGCATATTTTATTATACTAATATATTTACACAATAAACCAAGTCCAATATTTAGTACTAGTAATGAACAGATAGTATAATTAAACATTTTCCAACAAAAAATTCAAACAATATATTAAGCTGCTGAATTTGTCCTCTAAATTGTATGAAAAGCTAAGGTAATAGTTTGTGTAGTTAATCTAATTTAATTAGTTGGAGGAAAAGAAAAACAACAGGCCTCATTAATTCTCTAATGATACACATTTACATGTGGTTCTAGACAAACAATTCAATTAGTAAAGAACAGAGACTAATTTAGCCCCAATTGTAATGGAACAGTCACCAAACTTCACACCATCTTTTAGAGAATGGAGTATAAAATTAAAAAGGGTTACATTTCATGTAATGCACCAATTGCCTATTAGTCGTTCATAAAGGCCATATATATTTTTCCTATCAAGAGAAAGCAACAATAACTATAGATTATTATGATACACAAATCTATTGTATCTGGAAAAAATAAAGCACTATATTGTAACAATAAGCTTTATTCAATATTTTCCCGAATGAAAATTTTATACTCTTTGCTTCAATATATCTATATTGCACTTTCTCTTTCTTATATACAATTGAAATTAAAATTGCAACTTTAGAAATCTAATGGATCGTGTTTACATGAGGGAGCATCCGGTAGGGTTCTCATCGCTGAACATGTTGTCGTTCGCGTTCGTGTTCATGTCCAAGTACGTGGGTGGAGGCATAGGAGGCCCGTAATAGCCCGTATTTGTATGACTATGATGATGATGCATGCTATAATCTTGATGCCCATAATTTTGGTTGTGCATCATCATCGGCATGGCATAGTGCGTTTGTGGATTGTAACTACTATGATACTCCATCTTGCTCATCTCCACCTTAGTTTCGCCACCACCGGCAACCATTAGTTTTGATTCGGCTTCTCTTTTGTCGCCACCACCCTCTTTCTGCTTAGCACCACTTTCTCCAACGATGTCGCTTTTTTTGCCTTTGTTTTCTTGTTCTCCGCCACTAGCTTTTTCTTTGCTGTCGACAGCTGCAACTTCGTTGGCCTTCTTCTCTACTACGGTGGTGGTGGTGGTGGCGCCATCGGCCTTCTTTGGAGTAACAATCTCTACTCCTCTTTTTAGCTTCTCTTTTAGATATGTAACCAAATCATTCACGTTCATTGTTCCGGTCACAATTATTAAAGACTTTTGCAAATCAGTTATTAGTGAATCAATGCCTGTCATAATGAAATTTACCATGAATCAGTTGTTAGTGAATCAATTATGAGTACATTTTTGTAGTACTAAAATGATTAGGGACATCTACCATGATAACAATATTGGAGCTTAGTATTATTTTATGAAATTCACATTTTATACTACGGATTAACACTCCTATCAATGTCATAACTATATTATCTCAAATAATAAATATGCGCGCAAGTAGTAGTAGTACAAAATAAAATAATGCAAGTAGATAGGAGTGAAGGGGACCTAACTCACCATCAAAATTCTTAATTATAATCCGTTTGATTTTATCCGCGCATTCGTCACAGTGCAATTTGGTTTTCATTGTCACAGTGCTAACAACTGCCTGAAATTACATAACAACCAACAACATAAATAAACAAATAAAAACTAATTATTTGACTAATTAAAATATTAGTACCTTTTTGGGGTTGTTAGTATCAACAGGCTGAGGTATGTTGTGATCAGCTCCGGCAGCGGCGGCGTTGTTGGGGTGAGGAGAGATAAGATCGACCTTCTTCTTGGTCTTGATTTGAAGCTTTTCCCGGAGCCAAAGGGGGTCCACATTGCCCGTGACAGTCAATCTCTTGGCGTCACAGTCGGCCTTCACCGTCTCCACACCTTCACAAATTGCAATTATTTTCACGGTCCCTACAGTGGGGGCTCATGATTGCGCCTTGCGCCTTATCATGTCTGCTTCTACCTAACTTTAGCTAAACTCCAATTTCATTAATTAACTACTCCTATTAATTTGTTTTCAATTAAATTATATTGATTGGAACCAACAACGAACCAATTTCACCATTTGACATCTTTGACATATTGCTTTTTATTTACTCATTTTCTAATATAATACTATCTACTAGTACTAAATACATGAATGAATCTCGTCATGCACATATTGAAATAATATATTTCTGAAACATTTGTTAGAAAATAATGATTTATAAGCGTTCGTGTAGCCTAGAGTTGGTAAAAGCTAACTAAATATCCATTAATTAGTATTATCATTTATCAACGAAATCACATTTCACTAACCACACTAGTAATATTAATTGAAAACTATGCCACCTAATTTTTATTCCACTGCAAATCTTGTGCAACTAACACTAAAGATTACGTATTGATAATTTATTACTAGTAGTCCTACCTTGTAAATGGGCAACGGAGCGTCTGACTTTTTTGGCACAGCCTTGGCAATGTAGATCCAACTTCAACACCACCGTGATGGGATCCACTTTTTTCTCCCCGCCACCTTCCGCCGCCGCCTTCTTCTCTCCTCCATTCTTTACCTCAACCTTCTGAAAACACACACTCATCATCACAATGAGTACAAAACGGGAGGCTATAAGGATTGTGATAATTAAGGGATAGCTTAGCTCGGAGATTAATTACCTCGCCCATTTGCTGCAAGAATTATGATTTTCTGTTTTTTTTTTTTTGGAGTAAATATTTGTTTGAAGAGAGAAAGGGTGGTATTCTCTGAGATTTATAGAGCTGAGTTTTTGTACCAAGTCATGTGGGGCCATGACATATTTTAGAAAAATAGTAGTACTCCGTATACTATTGAATTAATATTTGGATGCATGTATGTATCATGGATGCATGTGAGTGGGCATGAGAGTCACCAGTCATGATTAGACATGGAATTCATTTCAAAGCCAGCTCATCTTGACTAATCCAAGACATGTTTTTTCATTTTTCATTCTAATTTTGTCCCATTAACAATAAGAGGGAAATAAATCAGTTATCTAGCTACTAATGTATTGTCCTTTAACAAATCGGAATTAATATCTAACTAACAAAATTTGGTAGCAACATTGCAGCTAGAAGGACAATACTATATTTTGAGACTGATAAAACTCACAATCCGACTCTAATTCTATATTTTCTATAAAAATTCAATAGAATAAAATCATAGTAATATAGACGAAAGCATATTAAATTCAGTGGCGATGATCTAACTTCATTTTCTATCATTCAAGTTAATGTGTAAATTTAAGGCGAATCTCACTAGCATGAATGAATATCTACGAAGACAATAAAATGTTTATACTATGTTCCTAACTTAAGAGACAATAATATATAAATCAAATATATAAAAGGCCACATAAATTCATTGGTCGACATAAAAGTTGCATGATTAATATCTGTCGAATTTTGAGAATAAATATGGAGTTGCTACTTGCTAGTTGTGGTATTGTGTCCTACTACTAAAGATTGGTACTGTCGCAATTTATTGTATTCTCCCCCTACACCCCAAATAATAAATTCTTGAAACATTATATTACTCAAATAATCCTAGTTGTAGTGTGATTTCTCTCGATATTTATTAATATTAATACTAATTTATGACATATTAATGTCGTTATAGATTGGCCTCATTTAATTTGGGTTGGACTCATGGGCCTTCTAGTTCTGCATCTCATTTGAGCTTAATTTATTTGGTTAAAAGTAAGATTATGCCTCATCCACTGCAAAACTAGTTAATCATTTTTATATCATAAACTATGGCCCATTAGATTAGAACTAACTGCAATTTGAGCTTAAAATATATTTTCATGAACCGAAGTCAAATATGTCCGTGATAAATAAAATAAACTCAACTCTGTACATTTGATGAATTATGAACTTACACTAATTTCTTTGTTTTACTTTTTCTTATATGTATGCATGCATTTCCTCATTCTTTTTAAATGAAAAAAGATACTCCATCCATCGTATAATAAAAGTCACATTTTTCTAATTTGATTATAATAAAAGCTACATTTCACTTTTACCATAAATAGTAAGTAATTCTCACATTTTACTAACTCACTTCACACACATTCTATTATAAAATCAATATAAAAAGTGAACCTCTCATATTCTATTAACTCTTTCAATTCAAAATTTTTTACATTTCTTAAAATTCATGCTCACACCAAACGTGACTCTTATTGTGAAACGGAGGGAGAATTCACGAAATCTTCATATTTTTACTGAATCATCATAACTCAAATTCGATCGACTACGAAGCCAAATTTTTTAATTCAGACGAAAATACAACTGTCCACAGCCCAGAATTCAATCCAGTCCAATATACTTGTGGATCGTGGGCTATTTTGTTTTTGGATAATAACATTATATTCCAAATTTATAATTTCAGTATGACTTTTAAATGTCACCTTTTGCGTTATAACAGTATCAAACTTTTTACAAGCAAAGAAATCATAATTTCATGATTTGTTGCCTGATGTTGTATGACTCAACGTGTTCATTTTAAAAAATAAATTGGAAGTCCGTGAAATAATCGTGACATTTAAAACTCACGTTGTACTTGCAAAATTGGTGAAATTAAGGTTTGTTAAATTGGGCAGTGAAACTTTGTTTTGTGAAGTAATGAAGGAAATAAAATAAAATAAACCAATTGACACAAATTAATTATAACCATTAAAGTGATCAAGTCACTAATTTTTGCCCAGTACATAGTTGGATTATTTGGTATACATATACTACTAATTTGCATAGTAGTATTGTAGATTATGTTAAATTTGAACTTGTGATTTTTGCAATGATGCATGTATACAAGTCAACAGTACAAATGCAACAGATATAAATAAAAATGTGACTCGAAAATGTGACTCGAAATTCAATATAGAGAGATATCTTAGGACATGCGGATTAATCCATGATTATTAGTTACTATGTTTGTCTTTGACGCTTCCAACACCCTTTAAAATGCTTCACCTTTGGGTAGCAAAAACAGGAAAAATGGAGCATATAAAAATGATGAGTTTGAATTTGAGGCCATTCATCAATTTTATATTCCAACTTTAGTACCTATTTCCAATATCCTCATTAATAACATTCTCCACACCATCACTTTCATCTCTCTCTTTTCCCTATTTTTGCATTCTCATCATCTCTTTCTTTTCTTCTTTTCCATCTCCTTTTCTTTTACTTCAAATGAAAAATAATTATATTCACTTGTACAATAGTTTCATAGTAATATACATTTAAAAGGACATCCTCTTTTCACTCAAAAAAGTATCCACTATCGTCAAACTCATGTACCAAGGAATTTGGGAAATTTATCAAATGGTTTCGTGAAATATTTTTTGCAATAAAGTAAAATATTAACTTTGTTATCATTTCACCATATAACTATATACTCCATGTTCCCTTATAGTTGAGTCATTTTTTCAATTTAGGAAGTTTACTCATAGTTGAGTCATTTTCAGTAACTTTTTTTCCATCTCTTATTTTATTCACTTTTTACTTTATTCAATTTTTACTTTATTCTCTCAACCTTTTTCTTTTTCTTACTCTTTTATCTATTTATTTAACACACTCAACACTCCTTTCTTAAACTACGGATAATTTTGCCTCAACTGTGAAGGAACGGAGGAAGTATGAAATAGAACAAATTATTCGCAGACCAAATCATCTCTACAATTTTACTCATGACTATAATCAATCAATGCAAGCACACTAATTAATACTGAACATTCCCTTGCCAACAATGAATCATTTCAAATTTCTTTATATATTCATCTTGGATTGCAAATTCTAGATTCATAAATAGATCCAATGGCACAGAAAGAAAAAGGAAAAGACTATGTAAGATAATACACGAGCTAAAAACTACACAAAAAAGTGTAAACCAATCAAAAAAGAGAGCAATAGTTAATGAAAGAGTGTTTGAGATAAGTGTACTAGGTTGTTGGATTAGTGGTGAGCCTCTGCAGCTGTGTCATCCGCGCATATATCCCATCTGCATAGTTTTTCAAGAGATGCGAATGCGAGCCTTGCTCAGCCACCTTCCCCTCATCAAGAACTGCGATCACGTGCGCATTTCTAATAGTCGAAAGCCTATGCGCGACGACGACCGTTGTCTTCCCCGCGCAGGCGCGCCCGAGTGCCTCCTGCACGCACTTCTCCGACTCAGTGTCGAGTGCGCTCGTGGCCTCGTCCAGCAGCATCACCGCAGCCCTCCTGATGAAGGCTCGTGCGATGGCGATCCGCTGCTTCTGCCCGCCCGAGAGCTGGCACCCTCGCTCCCCTACGTGCGTCTTGTAGCCGTCGGGCAGCGCTGATATGAACCTGTGCGCGTTGGCCAATGTGGCTGCCTCAACCACCTCCGACTCCGTGGGAGCCGGCTCTCGGCCGTACGCGATGTTGTCGTAGATCGTGGTGGCGAAGAGGCACGGCTCTTGCTGCACCAGGGCTATGTGGCGCCTCAGCGACTTCAGGTTGTACTTCCGGATGTCCTTCCCGTCAACGAGGATGCGGCCTGAGGAAGGCTCGTAGAACCGGAGGATGAGGGCGAGGATGGAGCTTTTTCCTGAGCCGCTGGGGCCGACGAGGGCGAGCGTCTTGCCTGCCCGGGCGCGGAGGTTGAGGTCCCCGAGGACAGAGACGTGGGGCCGGCTGGGGTAGTAGAAGTCCACGTGCTTCAGCTCGATCTCACCCCGGATGGAGTCCGGGGTGGGGACGCCCTCCGGATCGTCTGGCTCAATTTGAGTCCGGCGGTCCAGGAGAGCGAAGACAGACCGCATTGCACGTCCACCCTTGATGAAGTCTGGGGCAAGTGTGAGGGTCTCCGCGGCCCCGTTGGCGGAGACCATGAGGACCATGAAGACACGGATGGTGCTCGAGAAGTCGGAGATGCCGTGCTTGACGAGCCATGATGCGTACCAGAGGCCGAGGGCGTACGAGGCATAGAGGGCGAACTGGGCCAGCCCGTAGCCAGTGCCGGCTATCTGGCCCTTCCAGAAGCAGCGGCGCAGAGGCGGCTCGAGGCTGCTAATGAATAGGCCCACCATCTTCGTCTCTGAGTTGAATGCAGCCACAGTTCTCACATTGCTCACTGCTTCCCCTGCTAGCTGTGTGGCCTTGGCATGAGCTGCCTCTAAATCTCCAGAAAATCCAGTCATAAACATTTTCTGTGACAGTATTGAAATAATGCAAGTAAATACTACAAAATTCAAATTTTGGCACAAATCTTGGAGAAGGCAAGTTAATATTCATGATTGAATTTAGAAAAGCAACCTGTAACACTGTGGCTGCAACGACAACAGGGAAGACGGCAATGAGGACGAGGGCAAGGCGCCATTGCAGCACAAAGCCGGCAGTGCAGGCCACAAGCATAAGGGCAGAGTTCTGCATGATCACAGAGATCCTGTCACCAATGGCTGATCTAACATTGTTGGCGTCTAGAGCCAGCCGTGCTGCAACTCTAGAGCTCTCATTCTCTTCCTCATCAAACCACGCAATCTCATTCTTTAGCACGGCAGCCAGCATCTTCTCCCTAACGCGTTTGGTCAAGTTCTCCCCCACCACGTCCCAGAAAAGATGCTGCAATGTGTTGAATATCAGTGCTGCAGATGACACCCCTATCAGAAGGTAGCAATATTTTCCAATCTGCCTTATCATGTAGGCATGATCCGGATTGTAGTAGACGCTAAGCACGGCGCTCAGCACGTATGCGAACAGTGCGCTCAGCGAGCCACAGACCACGGACCCAATCGAGCCAACCAAGGCGTAGCCCCACTCAGGCGAATTCATCTTTGCTAGCCTCAAGAATGAGCTTGCTTGCTCTTTGAATGCAAGTTTCTCCGCCCTGTAGCTGGGATATGCTGCGTCAATCGACATGCTTAAGTCTGAGGTGGAGAAGTCCGACAATCTTCGGGAGTAAGGCGATCTGCCATATGACGAATTCCTAGTGATGATAGGAGAGCTCACAGAGTTTCTTGCACTTGAAGGCCTAACAAGGAAACCCACAAATTCCAAATGAAGTTATTTAGCATTACTAATATCAAGATTTTGTGACAAAATATATGGGTAATGGGATAAAGCAAAGCACCTTGCACTACTCTTCCTGGCACTGTTGACAGCAGCTTCATGAGCTGCTTCTTGCATTCTGATGAGCTTTGCATAGAGACCGTTTTCACCTTTGGCAATGAGCTCGTCATGTGGCCCGATTTCAGACACGCTACCCTGCTGCAGCACGGCCACGAGGTCAGCTTTCCGGATGGTGGAGAGGCGATGAGCGATCACTAGAGTAGTCCTCCCAATCATGAAACGATCTAGCGCTTCTTGTACCAGCTTCTCCGATTCAGAATCTAATGCACTAGTTGCCTCATCCAATAGAAGGATGGCTGGATTCTTGAGCATTGCCCTTGCTATAGCTATTCTCTGCTTTTGTCCACCAGAAAGCTGCAGCCCCCTCTCCCCCACCTGTCATCATCACAACACACACACACTCAAACATCAAGAAGCTTACATGAAAGAACAACTTGCCACCCTAACCAATTGTTTTCTCTTTAGTATTAATTATGTCTAGTTACTGCCTAGACTAAAACCCCCCATCAAAATTTTTATTTAATGGGAACCATCGTTATTAAAATACCCACACTCTTGTCTTGTGCATAATTAGCTAGAGAAATGCTCTTTTGTTTTGACATGAGTGGAAAAAATTGGCCCAACCGCTGCACATGCCTTGTCACAGTGTTGACTTGATTAAAGAAAAGGTTTTTAACTGTTTTGTTGACCAACTAATTTCATTCAAACATTGGGTTAATAAAAATATAAAAGATAGGACATATGGGATCCTTGACCACATTCACCTCCCATGAATTGAATAATATGGTAGACCAGAAAACACACAGGATTGAGGCTTCCGTGCCCACTGCTTCTGGGCACCCTCTTTTACTGACAGTTTTATTTTTACAATACATGTGATGATAAGCATGTGATGCAGAGTTGCTAAAAAATACACTGTGGGTGACACTGACCTGAGTATCGTAGCCATCTGGAAGCTTGACGATAAATGAATGTGCGTTAGCGACTCTAGACGCTTCTTCTACTTCGACTAAACTAGCGTCTGGCCTTCCCAACAGTATGTTTTCTTTGATTGTGGTGGCAAAGAGTGCCGGTTCTTGGCTCACCAGCCCAATTTGCTGCCTCAACCATCTCAACTTTAATGTCTTTATATCATGCCCATCAATCACAACTTGGCCTAATTAAGTAGTTCAAACCAAATATTCAGTTAAACAAACATAAATATGTCCAAAATGTATAATGTAACTATAGTTTACGATCATCACCGGAGGCAGGGTCATAGAATCTCTCAATGAGTGACACCACCGTGCTCTTCCCGGATCCACTGCTGCCAACCAAGGCGATAGTCTTCCCGGCCGGAACAGTAAGAGAGAAGTTGTTAAGGACTAGATTCTCCGGCCGTGAAGGGTAGGCAAAATCGACATTTCTAAGCTCCATCTGCCCTGTTATAGACTCCAACTCGACTCCGGATTCGCTGTTTCTTTCAACAGCTGGTTTGTGGTCGATCATACGGAAGATTTTAGCAGCTGCAACTCTTGCCTTGGCAAATGCAGCCATGCTTGGAGCAGACTGGCCTAAAGCCCTGCACATAAATTCACTCAAAATCAAGATTCATCCAACACGCGATCATATCTTGCAAAGTGGGGTTCTAAACAGAATAAACCAAATTCAAGATCGATCTATACATACAGCCCGCCAATCATGACTGCAAACATTGTCGCAATTGCTAGACCTCCATTTGTGTAATGGTGCCTAACCAAATAGCCTCCGTACCACAGGAGAAGAGCATAGCAACAAAACACAGTGAAATAAGTAGCTCCTAATCCCATCCCCTTTGAAAATCCACTCTTGTAACCGATCCTTTGGGACACCTTGAGGGCCGCTGAGTAGTCCTGCAACGCCCTCGATTCACCCACGAATGCCAATACCGTCCGAATTTGGACAAGTGTCTACAACCAGAATCAGGCATTAGAGCAACAAACACAAGGAAAACAAGATCATTGTAGAATGTGATGTTCTCCAATACCTGTTCAGCGATGTTCCCAGCTTGTGACAGAGCTTCTTGGCTTTTGCCAGAGAGTTTAGCCAGTGTGATTGTGTGAATGGCTCCAATCACAGCTATGAGAGGAACCACAGCAAGAGTGACCAGAGCTAGCTGCCACACTGCAGAGAATCCCACCACAAATCCAGACACAAAGGTTGCCATGTAATGCAAGAAATTCCCCAACTGAAAATCAACTCAAAGTCAATCAGAGAAAAAAAAAAAAAAAAAAAAAAAAAAAAAAAACACAAGAATTTTGATAAACTCTGAGATGGGATCTCCCACCTTCTCACTAATAGCATCTTGAACCATCACAGCATCAGTGTTGATGGCGAAAACGACGTCGGACGTCCGAATCTCGGTGTCGAAAAACTGAATGTCTTGGTTAAGAGCAGCCTCCAAGTATCTGATCCTCATCTTTGTTGATTGCCTCTCTCCACTCCACATCCAACATGATATCTCTGCAACAAAATCCAATTTACCCTTAATTTTCATTTTAAAAAATAGAAATTGTTGCAGTAAAATTGTTTACCTGCCCATGAAGATGCCCAAATAGCAGCTCCAACTACAAGAAAGTAAAATGCATACTGCAAATAACCATCAACACACAACAACAAAACTGTAACTCCACCTAGAAAAAGAAAAAAAAACAAGCTCAATCCATAAAATTAGTGGAATCAACTGACCTTGAGCACCTCCTGCGACATCTTATCGACATTATTGGCATTGGAGCCGAAGGAATTCACAAGATCGGCGAAGAATCTGAGAAACAGAGGCAGGGAGCTGCCGTGGACAATCGCGCCAATTGTGCCAATCGTCATCAGCGTGTAATCGAGGCGGTCGGCGAAGCGGAAGAGCTCCCGGAACGCGACGGAGGGCGGCGGAGGGCCGGGTTTTTCCGGGTCCATTGAGGGCGGCGGCGGTGGTATCTGTGGAGCTGACGATGAGGCGTCGGAGCTGGCGTTGAGGTTGGGCGGCGGAGAGGTGGAGACGACGAGCTCGACGCCTTGAAGGTCGGACCATCTCCATTGCTCCTGCATCTTTATCTCCCCGCCATCTTCTTGTCTCATTTTTTTCTGTTTGGCTTCACGCTCACACTTTGCATATGATATGATCACCCAAACGAAACTCTGTTTTTTCTCTCACACACACACGCACTCACTCGATTGCGATTATGGGAATAATGGTGTTTCCTTCCTCACTCATTTCTTTTTCAAATGTCCACACTTTCATCTACAGTTGAAGGTGGTAGAAAGTGGATTTGGTTACAGTAATTTGTAGTAAATAGAAAAGGAATTTTTGATCAATAACAGCATCTATTATCTAATTTCCGCTGTTTAATCTTCACGTGTTCACAAAGGAGAAAAGAGGAAGAAATGAGGAAAAGGAATAATAGAGTGGAGTAAGTAAGTGATGAGTGAGAGGGGCATGACGTGATGTGAATGTGATGAGAGGGGCGACGGTGGAATTAATTCAAACTATAGCACCCGACAAATAATACTGTTTCAACTTGAGACTTTCACTTTACCTGTCCTCACCCTTTTACCGTTTTTTTAGTTTTCCATTTTCCTTTACATATAGAGATTACAAAAATTAAATATAGTCGATTAAGTGAGGAAAAGGTATGACTCAGAGAGTGAGTAAAGAGAATAAATTAATAAAAAAAATTGTATGAATTTACTTAGATATGATCCAACTGCAAAGAAAATGGGTGGTCATTTGATTGGCTAACTGAATTTAGAGTCATAACTGGGACCGAACCTGGATCAATTAGTGTCTCGGGTCTCTAACTTGTGAGGTGTGATGCCTTACTGTTAGGCCATTCCATTTGGTGTAATAATATTTCATCTAATACTAATATTTATAAATAATTAATTGAGTTTATTGAGCATTCAAAGTATGTAATTTTTAATATTTATTGATGTAAAGCGAAAAATGAAAGTGAACAGATTTCATTTTATGTATATTTTCAAAATCCAAACAATATCATGGCTTACTCATTATACCCTAAATATCCAATTACTTGGCAACTCAGTTCAAAGTATCAAAGAGGTTCTAAAAGTTGTCTATAATCTCGGCAATTATCAGCGTAGCTTATTACGTATGTTGAAGCATATTTGACATAACGCAAGCAATTTGTCATAGCATTAGCTTTGCACCACTTATTGTAGACTTCGTTCATCACACAGGAAGTGGTGGACAAGGTGTGCTAAAAGCAAATGAGCTGATTTTAGCTGTGAGAATTGAGAACTATATTCAGTTTTCATTTCTAATCTACATATTCGAGTTTGTTTTCAATCAAAAAAACGATGTGAAATATTTTGATATTTCGGCTGAAAAAAACGATGTGAGTCACAAATTATGTTCGACACATATATTTTAAAGCCATAAAATTATAGTGCTACACAATAGTTAAAACCAAAAGAAGCAATGTTTCTAGATATGAAAATCAATTTTGATTATTACAAAAATTTTCTGACAGCATTATTTAACATAAACCACAGACCACTAAAATTGCATGATTGCCAAATTTTGCCTAAATATTTAATGCTATAAATTTTAGCACTAAAGAATGTTAATTTTAATACATATAAAATGAAACGCATTTTTGAAATATTCGAATCATTCATATTGGGATCCAATAAATATGTATGTTAATCTTAATTCTGCATCAGTTTCATTTCATCAGAATACACCCACCAGGCCACCACTATGTATAATAGCATTATCTTTAATTCAAATACTCTTGTAGAATTATTAACATGCCGAGTCATGAAATTAATAATTACTAGTACTATATAACAACCAAATTTAAATTTATTTATTTATTTTTTAGGAAAAAGCAAACCCCAAAACCTATTTCTTTGTCTTTATTTAATTGATTTGAAGTTTCTTTTACAAGATGTGTGGAAAATACATGTATCCATATGCTGCTGAATTCCACTAGTTAATGTGCAAAAGAATAAAAACAACTAAGATTCAATCAATATCCCACTAAATATTTGTCCATAGCGTACCCTTCATCTTTAAGCTTTAACTAATTAATTAGCTAATTTTGTCAGATATTACACCACATACTTCCACCATAAATAAAGTTTAAATCAAACAGCACACCTACACTAATTCAATACTAATATAGTATTTATTTTTGTTGTCAGAAAATCATCGCAAAATCTGTATATTCTTCACAATTTGCCCCTAATTTCTAACTGTCAATTACTCCTAGTATTTAGAAGTTCATATGATGGAGAGACTAACTCTTGTATAAAAAACGCTAATACTAAGCTACATATAAATAAACTATCTCATGCTAGCATCTTATAAGTATAATCTAATAATGACGTTATAACTATTATATTATCTAAATCTCAGACTGTTTTGAATTTTATCTAAATATTATCTAAAATATTAATGCACAATATTTTATCATTATTATTCATGATCTAATTAATACTCCTCTATTCCAGATTCGATAAAAACGAAAAATTAGGATATAGTAAAAAATATGGAGTATTTCTTTAAAGATAACAGAAGTCAGAATCACATTAAGTTTTAGTGCAAATATTATGAGGTTTTTTATTTATTTTCAATGTATTTTTACTGAACTACAGGGATATTAATGTAAATTTGTGAAGTTTATATAAAAATTAAAAATACTATAGCAGCTTTTTCACTTAAATTCGAGGTGTCACGCTGCTTTAATCAGGTGCTTTTTAATTGTAAAGTGAAAAACCTCAAAGGAGTGAACAGTTTATAGCTAAAGATTAGTATACTAATTAATTGTTAATTACTTAACCTGTTTTGTCAGCGCAGATGGCAGTACTTAATTTTAATTAATCAGACTGAAAGTTATTATTCGTATGTGTTACACCAGCTTTTTCTTTAATTTCTTGTATAGAAGTATAGAACTCCCAAATTTTTTAACAATAGATTTAATACAGATAATTTTGTTTTTGTATTCATTTTTACCATGAAAATTGACAACTGGTCCATATAAATCGAAAACCGAACGTAATAATATGATCACAAAATTACAATACGACTTTAGTCTATATATTATGATTCTCTACCAACTTTAGTTAATTTTCTTTTCTAAATTATAATCTGTTTTGCTTGTCAAATTCAATTGATATACAGTAGTTTAGAACTTAATTACTCTCTCCGTCCCCGATAATTCGTTCCATTTTGACCGGCACGGGTTTTAAGAAAGGTAATGAAAATGAGTTTGAAAAAATTAGTGTGATTTGGGTCCTACTTTTATGTATTAGTTTTATAATAAAATGTGAGTAGGAATGAGTTAGTGGAATATAAAGTCTATTACCAAAAATGGTAAAAAGTGAAATGAGACAAATTACATGGGACGGATCGAAATAGGAAAATAGAACAAATTATCTGGGACAGAGGGCGTAGATGTTCGTAGATGTCAAATCTTAGTAACAATAAATTAATTACTCCATACAATTTTATTTGTCGGTCTAATACAAATACACACTAAATCTTGATTAAGCATTCACTCTTATAAGCGAATTGTGAAATATTTTTTGGAATAAATTAAGATTTGAAATTTCGATATGTATAAATATGAGTTTAATAGTACTATCAAATTAAAGTGACGTTTTGAATATAAAAGCTCCGCAGACTAGATTTCATAAATTTAATTCTTTGAAGAGAGTTAATATATAAGAGAGATATAGATTCGGATGTGACGTTTTAAATAGATATGTAAGTTACTTCTAAATAGGGAAAGAAATTAATAATGAAAACGAAAGCAATTTCTGACTCCCCAATTTTGTGATCCATTGATATCATCTGTGTTTGTGAAGACTGCCACTTTGCATCTACATTCTTAACATTTACTCCATTATCAATCACATCCTTCCAAAATCCCCAACTAAGTTGTGGAATCACACTCCATCAAATAATACTACTCAATAATTTATACTCCTACTATTCAAACTACAAAAATAGTCTTGGCAATAAATGACATGAGTTTTTCATTGTAATTAACTAGATAAATGAAATCTTGTTAACCAAAACAAGTAATATGTTAAATAAAGGTAGAATTTGCATCTGGAATGTCAAAAAAGTAATATATAAGATTTTTTAAAAGACAAAATGTAACAATTAATTAAAGCATGAAGGAGAGAATAAGAAAGCACCTTGATGCATTTGGTACACATTAGCTTATGCAGTTATGCTTTATGATTGCCTATATACAAATTTGATTCCTATAGGGGAATATTTCTTTGTCATTATCGTAATATCATATGATATTCAACCAATTGCATTAAAACTCAATCAACACAACTTGATTTGAAATAGCAATTGGGAATCGAGATTCTTTAACTAATCACTTTTTGGGCAGTGCATGATGAATGAAATATAAATTCTAGAAATCAAATTATAATAATAGCCAATAAATAAATTATACAGGACACATGAAGGTTAGGTGCCAAGGAAAGAGAGCTAGCTAGTGGTCCAATCCAATATTCAAGGTGAATTGATTAGCACTTAATCATCATTTGACATTAAAATTAGTTTATATAGTATTAGCATAGGTTATGGGGATGGAGGAAACTTTGTGATAGTTCTCTCACACACACACACATATTGAGGGGGTAATAATTAGTGGTTATTGAAAAGCAGCTCTATTCTGACTGTGAATGTGGAGGGAAATAAATTTAAAACAAAGCCCAAACATTTTAACAGATAAAAATACATAAAACTATTGTTAAAGAGAGATTAGCATGTGATATTCATTATACTAATTCATTGTCTTGACTATGGTCAACTCTGCTTTATTAATGACTTAGATTCATCACTTTGACTGAGAATTATTGCATCAATCCACACACAGTGATATTATATTGTGTATATGTCTGAAAATAGAATATCGTTATTATAAGTAAAGAATAGTTAAGAATGAAATATTAGAAGAATTAGAGAAATCACTATTGTATATTTGTGAGATTGTGGCCCTTATTAGAAGAATTAGAGAAATCACAATTGTATATTTGTGAGATTGTGGCCCTTATGCAGGAGGCCCAAGAATTAGTCCCGGGCCCAATATCCACTGCCTCTGCTTCTTCTGGCCCAGCTTGTAATCCTAGCTACGTGTCAGTGTGTGAGTGGGTGATGTCTCTCTCTTTTTTATATACCATCCTAACCCTAATCCGACTCACTTCACTCTTTGATCTCTCTCGGCTCTCTAGCTTCTTCTCTGCTAATCTAGGGTTTTCCCTGAGTTTTTTCTGCCTCTCTCTGTGTAATCTTGAGAATCCTCATCTCTTCCTTCATCTCTAGTGTGAGTGTAAGGTGTGAGCTGGTGTTTGGCTACTTGAGGAAACCTCTGGTTTCTGGTCTTGTTTCTTGGACTGGTGGTTGGTTTCTGGGTTGAAGAGGCTTCTCCGAGAGTTGAGTTCTGGTGTGAATCGGTTTGATTGAGTGTTGGATGTGCGGTGGTGGATCTAGGGTTCCGGTGTGACTTGTCTTGATTGACTGTGGTCGATCTGTGTTCTCCATTGGTGCAAATCGGAGATGGCTGGATAATTGAGGGCCGGATATATAGATATGTGTAGTTGTACGTGGTGCAACTTGAGCCACATCAAAACATTGTTTTCTTCTCAATCTTTTGACTCTGTTTTACTATTCTACTGCGTTCTATTGTTGTTGAAATTACTAACCGTTTACTTAGTGTTTCAGGTTAGATTATCACGACGGCAGTTATAGTTTTGGTAATTGTTGTATCAGATCTGTAATCTGAGGGTTGATCTCCTCATGACTTGTTGTAGATACTTGGATTATATCAAGCCTTCGGGTGATCAATACCTAACAGTGGTATCAGAGCCACGTTAGGATCAGTCAAGGCTTTGGTATTCACATAGCCTCGCACCTATCGTGGATATCTGGTAAATCAAGAGATCCTTCGGTCTCTTGGGTGGTATTGTTTTCTGAACCCTCTTCTTTTGTTGGTGTCCTGTGTTTTTCCTGGTTTTCTCTTCGTTTTCCGTTGTGCTTCCTTCTTTCTGTGGTTTCTTAGCTTTAATTGTGGGTGGTGATTTTGCTTAAGGCTACCTCAAGTGGTCTGTAAAACTGTGTGGTTGCAATAGAGCTTAAGTCTGCCTCAGTGACCCCCTGCGCCCTCAAAGCATTGAGTGTTTGTGAACTGGGAAATCCTGGGGTTTTGATGCTCTGTTGTTCTTGACAACTTGAAGTACCTTGTTCTGTCAGAATCACTCCTAGATTAAGCTCAAGTTCTTGTTTCTGTTTCCTGTTGGTCTTCTTTGGTTTGTGGTTTTGTTGTGTTCTCCTCTGTGCTTCTGTGCTTTGTGCTTGTTAGCCCCTGGTTCTTTTTCAACATGTCAAACCTTCCCTTTGGACTCACTCCTTTCAATGGAAAGGGTGATTTCAGCATCTGGAAACAGAAACTTAAGTGTGTTTTAATTCAACAGAAAGTGTATAACGCTATTGATCTTAACTATTCTGATACTGATACTGATGCCACTAAGGCAGAAATGAATGAATTGGCTTGCTCTACTATTGTTTTGAGTCTGAGTGACTCTGTGATAAGGAAAGTTGGTGTTATTGACTCTGCCAAGGATTTATGGGACAAGCTTGATGAATTGTATACTGAAACTTCTTTGTCTAACCGTATGTATTTGCTTGAGAAACTGTTCAAATTCAAGTTAGATATGTCTAAGGATATTGATGAGAATATTGATTGTTTCTCTAAGCTTGTGCTTGATATTAAAAGATCTGGAGACAAGAATATTGATGACTATACTTCTATTGCTCTCATGAACTCTATTCCTGAATCTTACAGTGATGTTAAGGCAGCTATTAAATATGGGAGGGATACAGCCTCCCTGGATCTGATTGTGAGCTCCTTAAAATCCAAAGAGTTGGAACTAAAAGAGAAGAGTGACTCCAAGGCTGCACTGGATAAAGCCTTGCAGGTCAGAGGCAGATCTAACACCAGAGGAAAGGATAAGTAGGCTAATGGCAAGCCCTCTGAGAAAGGAAACAAAAAGCATCACAGAAATAAGTCCAGATCCTCCTCTCAAGACCCTAAAAAGTCTAGGAGATGTTATAAATGTAATGAACTTGGCCATTATAGCAGGGAATGTCCACTTAAGAAAAATAAGAAGGATGATCCTGATCAGATTGCAAATTTGGTCAAGTCTGATGATGAAGGAACTTGCTTCATGCTAACTGATGTTATCTCTGTGAATGCCTCTCTTGGTAAAGAGTTTAATAAGTCTGAGTGGTTGGTAGACTCAGGCTGTACTTATCATATTTCCCCTTTCAAAGATATCTTCTCTGAATTAACCCCTGTTACTAATGGTTTTGTTTCTATGGCCAATAACAAACAGTGCAGGATTGAAGGCATTGGTACAATTTGCCTCAGGTTTAATTCTGGTTGTAAGTTCACTTTGAAAAATGTGAAATATGTGCCTAGCCTGCATTATAATCTGCTTTCTTGTGCTTCCCTTGAGGCTGAAGGGTTAGAAGGTAGATGGGGCAATGGGATGATGAAAATCTTTAAGGGTTCTTTGTGCATGTTTAAAGCTGAGAAAAAGTATAATCTATATGTTTGCACTGCCCAACCCTTATGTGATATTTCTGTTGCTCACAACCCTTATGTGATATTTCTGTTGCTCACACTGTGAAAGTAAATAATACTGTTTTATGGCACAATAGATTAGGACATATGAGTGAAAAAGGCATGCATATTCTTCATAAGCATGGTTATTTGCTGAATGATGATGTTAACTTGCCTCTCCCCTTCTGTGATACTTGTATAAAGGGGAAGCAACATAAAGTTTCTTTCCCTGTTTCTGTGCCTACTTGTTCCAGTACAAATGTGCTTGAATATTTACATGCTGATGTCTGGGGTCCTGCCTCAGTTACTACACATGGAGGCTACTCTTATTTCCTATCTATTGTGGATGATTTCTCTAGGAAAGTTTGAGTTTTCTTGTTGAAACACAAGTCTGATGTGTTTGTTAAGTTTCAGGATTGGAATAAGCTTATTGAGAACCAAACTGGAAAGAGAATTGGGACTCTGAGAACTGACAATGGTTTAGAATTTTGTAATTCTCAGATTGATGAGTTATGTGTGAATGCAGGTATCAGAAGACACAAGACTGTTCCTTATACTCCCCAGCAAAATGGGGTGGCAGAGAAGATGAATAGGACCTTACTAGAAAAAGTGAGGTGCCTCCTGACCCTGAGTGGCCTGTCTAAAAAGTTCTGGGGGGAAGCCTTAAACACTGCAGCCTACTTAGTTAATAGGTCTCCTTCTATTCCCCTAAAGGGCAAGTGCCCTGAGTCTGTGTTCTCTGGAAAAAATGTCAGCCTCACACACCTTAGAGTTTTTGGTTGTAGTGCTTTTATACACCAAAAGACTGATAAGCTTGAGCCTAGGTCTAGGAAGTGTATTTTCTTGGGATACCCTGAGGGTGTTAAAGGGTATAGAGTGTGGCTTAGAGATGAGTCTGGTTTCAGAGTTGCTATAAGTAGGGATGTTATCTTCAATGAGTCTGAGTTCCCTTGTCTCTCTGAGTCTGTCACTCCAATGACTACTGAGGTTACTCCAAATGAGGTGGAGTTTGCTCCAAATGAGGTGGAGGGACCTCAAATCTAGGAATATGTTCCCAGACAAGAAGCTGAAGCTGAAGCAACTCCAAATTCTCCAAATAGGGAAGAAGTTCCAGTTATTAATAATCAGGATAGAGTTTCAAATAGTGACCTAACTGATTATGTGTTGTGCAGGGACAGGGGAAGAAGGACTATCCATCAGCCAAGGAGATTTGCTGATGAAATGAACCTTGTAGCTCTGGCCTTTAATGTACATGAGGCTGATGGGGATGAGCCTCAATCATATAAGCAAGCTGTGAAATCCATGTTCTACCCCAAATGGCTTATGGCCATGGAAGAAGAAATGAAGTCTTTAGTTCAAAATAAAACTTGGATTCTTGTTCCTGAACCTACTAACTGTACTATTGTTGAGTGTAGGTGGTTATTTAAGCTGAAGCAGGAAGTTAGTGGTCCTAGATACAAGGCAAGACTTGTAGCTAAGAGATTCACTCAACAAGAGGGGGTGGACTACACTGAAATTTTTGCACCTGTCGTAAAGTTTACAACAGTGCGGTTGTTACTTGCTTTATGTGCTATTTTTAACTGGGAACTGAAGAAAATGGATGTTAAGACAGCCTTTCTACATGGTGATCTTGACAAGCCAATATACATGAGGCAGCCTGAGGGATTTGTAGACTCTAAATTCCCTAACCATGTCTGCCTGTTAAAGAAAGCTCTCTATGGTTTGAAGCAGTCACCAAGGAGATGGAACATCAAGTTTGATCAATGCATGCAAGCTTCTGGGTTCATAAGAAGTGCCTTTGATCACTGCTTATACTATAAAAATCTCAACTCTGTTCCTACCTTTCTTTTACTATATGTAGATGATATGCTTATTATGAGTCCTAGTCCTAATGCTGTTAAAGATGTGCAGGATATGCTATGTTCCAATTTTGACATGAAGGACTTAGGAGATGCACAAAAGATTCTGGGGATTGATATCATAAGGGACAGAAAGAACTCCCAGATGACCTTGCACCAGAAGTCTTATGTGAAGAAAATATTAAGCAAGTTTAGTATGGCTGATGCTAAGCCATGTACTGTTCCCTTGGCAGCTCATTTTGTTCTTAGCAAAGATCAGTGTCCTAAGAATGAAGATGAGGTTCTGAAAATGAAGAAAGTTCCATAATCCAATGCCATTGGTTCAGTTATGTATCTGATGGTGAGTACAAGGCCAGATTTAGCCTACTCTATTTCCTGTCTATCTAGATACATGTCCAATCTTGGACCTCCTCACTGGGAAGCATTGAAATGGCTTCTCAGGTATCTTAAGCATACTGCTCACTATGGTTTGCATTTTTCTAAGTGTTCAGATGTTACTAACCTGTGTGGTTTTGTAGACTCAAATTATGCTAATGATAGGGACAAAAGGAAGTCAACCACTTCTTATGTCTTTACTCTTGGAGGTTCCTGTGTGAGTTGGAAGTCACAATTGCAACATATTGTGGCTCTCTCAACTACTGAATCAGAATATATTGCTATCACTGAGGCAATGAAAGAGGCCCTCTGGTTGAAAGGGGTTGTGAGTGAACTGAGGTTCCTCAAGCAGCCCATTGTTGTATACTCTGACAGCCAGTCAGCTATCCAAGTGTGCAAAAATCCTGTCTTCCATGATAGGACAAAGCACATTGATGTCAGGTTTCACTTTATCCGAGATGTTGTGGATAAAGGTGAAGTATTGTTGGAAAAGGTTCATACTGATTCCAATCCAGCTGATATGGGCACCAAGTGTTTGTCAGTGGAGAAGATGCTTTCTTGCATCAGGAAGCTCCACATTGACAGTGGATAGGTGAAATTGGTATCTCAGGTTGTTTCTTCCCTTGGCTGTGTCTTTATCTTTGCTTAAGTTTGCTTTTCAAAGGTTTTGAAAGCCCAGCTTGTGGGAGTGATGTTTACTAATGTCTAAGACATTGTAGGCATCTTGTTTGGCGATGATGAAACACACATGATCAAATCCATGCCTCTCTACTGATAAGGCCCAAGGTGGAGAATGTGAGATTGTGGCCCTTATGCAGGAGGCCCAAGAATTAGTCCCGGGCCCAATATCCACTGCCTGCTTCTTCTGGCCCAGCTTGTAACCCTAGCTACGTGTCAGTGTGTGAGTGGGTGATGTCTCTCTCTTTTATATACCATCCTAACCCTAATCCGAATCACTTCACTCTTTGATCTCTCTCGGCTCTCTAGCTTCTTCTCTGCTAATCTAGGGTTTTCCCTGAGTTTTTTCTGCCTCTCTCTGTGTAATCTTGAGAATCCTCATCTCTTCCTTCATCTCTAGTGTGAGTGTAAGGTGTGAGCTGGTGTTTGGCTACTTGAGGAAACCTCTGGTTTCTGGTCTTGTTTCTTGGACTGGTGGTTGGTTTCTGGGTTGAAGAGGCTTCTCCGAGAGTTGAGTTCTGGTGTGAATCGGTTTGATTGAGTGTTGGATGTGCGGTGGTGGATCTAGGGTTCCGGTGTGACTTGTCTTGATTGACTGCGGTCGATCTGTGTTCTCCATTGGTGCAAATCGGAGATGGCTGGATAATTGAGGGTCGGATATATAGATATGTGTAGTTGTACGTGGTGCAACTTGAGCCACATCAAAACATTGTTTTCTTCTCAATCTTTTGACTCTGTTTTACTACTCTACTGCGTTCTATTGTTGTTGAAATTACTAACCGTTTACTTAGTGTTTCAGGTTAGATTATCACGACGGCAGTTATAGTTTTGGTAATTGTTGTATCAGATCTGTAATCTGAGGGTTGATCTCCTCAGGACTTGTTGTAGATACTTGGATTATATCAAGCCTTCGGCTGATCAATACCTAACAATATTTATATGGAAAATTACTTTACATATATTTTAATGTTTACATCAACATTTTCAAGGTCCTAGAAATAAGCGTTTACACACAAAAAAATCTCTACCTTAGCACAAAAATACTTGGGCAACAAATGGTCTGTAAAGTCATTAATTTTCAAAATAGTTTTGTTTTTCCTGCGAACTTTAAATGTTGCATGAAAAGTCATGAACTTTATCGGACTGTGTAAATTTCCTATCCGACCTGACTCGTAAGATTTTGAACACACACTTATCCTACGTGGTAGGAGGCGCATGGTAGGAGGCGTGACTTGGCAAAACTCCACTAATTCTTATTGTTTCTCTTTTATGTTTGCAATCTCTGACTTTGGACTTATCACAAACATACAAGTAGCACAAATGAAAACATACAAATCGAATTCTGCATACGAATTGACATAAACATACAAAACGAATTCCACAAACTGAATTCAGCATAAAAGTAGCATTAATTCCACAATTCGAATTGAACCTTAAATTTATCATTTACAAGTCACGCCTCCGGCACGCCATGTAGGATAAGTTTGTCTAAGAAATCTATCAGGTCGGGTCGGATGGAAAATTTACACAGTCTGATAAAGTTCATGACTTTTCATGTAAAATTTAAAGTTCACGGAAAAAATCAAACTGTTTTAAAAGTTCATGACTTTACAAGCAATTTCCCAAAATACTTTAATGAACTCTTTCTTCTTTTTTTTAAAAAAAATTCTCTACCATAATTATATTTGACTCTTTAATGAAAAATAATGTTGTGGTTAAGTTTCAAATTTCATGTCAAAATTATAAAGTTTGTTAACCTTATGCTATTTGAAAACAAAAATCTACCTATAAATTAGTGACTTCTTTTACACATACATGCGTTTAATTGGCTAAATTGGTGCACTAAAATTTTATAGTGTTATTACTTATTAATTGTTATAGATGATGTGTGGGGTATTATCACATTTACGATACTTATAGTTTTCCTAGCTCAGAGAAATTTAACCCTACTTGTTTGGCATAGTAGGTACAAATCTTTATTGTGATGGTCTTCTCAATGATTATGTATATTATAGATTTAGAAATTGAGCACTATGATATATGACCTTTATTTTTCTGTCTGCCAAATAGGTATAATCCTAATCAATATATTGGGGAAATGCAGAAAGCTTGTCCTCATAATATATAGCAACCTTTCTACAATACTAAGGTAATTGGAGAGTGAAATAAAGTAGATAGATGTAGAAGAACAAATAATAATATATGTTGTATTTAATAAAGAGAAAATGACTTAATTATAGTGGCACAATAAAAAAATGAATAAGACTTCCATTACAATAGATGAGTGAGTACGCAAAATTGTGGTCTATATATAAATGGTGTAACTTTGGTCTAGAAACATAAAATTATCCCTTACATCAATCACATAAACCCTTTAAACAGTTTTGTGATGGTTTAGATTTGTGAGAGCTACTATAGTCAACAAAAAAGGGGGTTATTATCGTGTAACTCAAAATCTACACATGTACTTAAAGTCACGAATTCAAATCCAACTAATGTTCTACAAATTTAGCTCCTCAAATAGTATTAATAAGTTCACATTTTATGGTTCATATATTATTTGCATAAATCAAGATTATCCGTGGCGTAACAATCATGATTTTTCCTTAAATAAGAAAAGAATAATGATTGGCAATTTTGGATTATGATATCGACTCTTATTAAACGAAGTGCCCATTTCCTCGGCTCCTCCGAATGTATGAATAATTTCTACAAGATTAATGATTTAGAGACATAATGCCTCCAAGTCATAATACCTTTATGTTTTTTTTTCATACATATATATTACATTGTGACTAATTCACCCCAATAGCATATTAAATGGACGGATATCTACTTAAGGAAAGCTAAATCAAATTAAATATCATTATACAAATCATATTCATTAATTAGAGATAAACTAAAATCATGCATATATCAAAGTAATAAACGCATTCAAAAAAAATCCTAGGTTATGTACCATTTGTGTCATGTTTAATATATACTTATATTATTTTTGAAAAAAATCATTAATTTAGATTATAAATTAATTATTTTTGAAAAAATCATTAATATTAAAATTACGAAAAATTTAAAATCAAAATTGCATAATCAATTATTATTAAAATGAAAATTGCATCTCAATTAATTTTAAAATCAAAACTGCATACTCCAAAATTTGTTACTACATGATATAGTACAGTAAAATTTTAATGTTTAATAATAAAGGAAAATATTAATTGTGGTCAATATTAGCATTAACAATATGTAATTAAAAAAAATTATGAAATTCTTATAATTAAAATCTTAAACCCGATTTTTATGATATGGTATCATAGAGGATTGTTCTGCTGAGCGCCCCTAAATGGGCGCTTGGTGAGCGACAAATGATGTGGCAGCAATCATCATCAATTTCCTCTCTCCTCCTTTAATTTCCTCTCTCCTCTTTCCTCTCTCCTCTCTCCTCTCTCCCCTCCTTTCCTTTCCTTCATCGTTTCAGCTCATTCTCTATCCCCCTCTCTCACTACCATTCAGCAAAATCAAGATTCTTCTTTAAATCTATTTTTCGAATTTCATGTATACTCAATTATAGCAATCTCTATTTTTTTATTCAACCGACTTCTAAATCATCTCATTCCTATCTATAAGTTTTAAAGAGTAAAATTTCTGAACCATGGCTTCATTCTCTCTCGTATGTAATTTTTTCTTTCACACCAAATTCTCCAACTTTATCAAGGAGCTTTTCACCATAGATGATAGAATCAATACTTCTAACTATTTAATGTATACAAATCGTTCCTACAATTCCCATGGATTTATTTTTGCACCTGTCAAAGAATTTATGCACTTAATGTTTTCATCAAAATGGGTTTTTTCCAATTTTTTCTCAGATTTTGTGAAATCAATTATACAAGCTTTTACATATGTTTTCATTTAATAGATCTCTGTAGATCTCTGTAAGGAAAAAAGTTCATGCTCTGTATTTAAACTCTATTGATATATTTTCTTTCACTAAAACACAAAAATTAGATTTTGCAGTTACATCCACTGCAATAGTAATCCCTTGTCAGTCTAAGCTAAAGACTAAGAAATTGTGTTCAAGATCCTAAAAAAAAAGGTTGCAGATAGAAAAGTAAGTTACAAGAACGAATAGGGGAATAGGGAAGACGACGGCGAGATTTTGCCGAGCCGATAAAGCATATTAAATGAAGGAATTTTCACACGACTCTAAAATTGCACTACAAAATTGATGGCAGATCACAGATCAGAAAATGAAGATGGACATAGGAGGAGAAAAAGGGCAAGGAGGAGAGAGAATGAGGAGATACAAGAGAGAGGAGAGAGGGAATTAAAAATGAAGAGAGAAAATAGATAATAACGTTGCCACGTCACTGGTCGCTCACGAAGCGCCTATATTTATCGCCCGGCAGATCAATACTCTGGTATCATATATTAATTTAATTTTTCTTATACAATTCAATCTAGTTAAGAACTCCAATATTTTACAAATCAAAAGAGAAACTATTAAATATATACTTTTATTTAAAATATTAGTAATAGACATGTTAGGAACATATAATTTTTTTTATCTAGGTTAGACAATAACGTTCCAAAATTAAGACTTTAAAGAATTAAAAATTTGAAAATAAAGAATTAAAATAAAAATGTAAAATTCTTAAATCAAAATCCTAAACCTAATTAGTATCAGTATATCAAATTTTAATTTGTTTTGTGATACGGTGAATTGAGCTACGCACTCTAATACTCCTATTTTAATAGGTAGAAGATATTTTTTTTTAATAGAGTGAACTATTGATATTTCACTCTCGTACCTAAATAAGTACCTAATCTTTATTTTATATCGTTTTTGGTATCTTGTGACAAAAATAACCTCAGGTACCAAACATGTGATTTTTTTGTTATGGAGGATATTTTGTGAAATTTCTATTAAATATTACCAAATATGTGATTATTTTATCTTCCTTTCTTATTTCTTTTTTAGTTTCTTCTTCATTCTTTTTTCTCCATTTTCTTGTTTTTTTAGTATTTTATCTTTCTTTCTTCTCTCTTTTTTTCTCCATAGTTTATATTTATTCTTCTTTCTTTTTTCTTTTTTCTTCTTTTTCTTCTTTCCTTTTAGTTTTTTATACATACATCAATTGAATTAATAATAAAACTATCTAATTAAATTATTTATTTAAAATAATAAAATCAATTGAATATTTTTTATTAAATTACTTTATACTCATTTTTAAGATTGAAACACATAACTAAAAATATTCAACTCTTTATATCATTATGAATACAATTCACAATTATTATTACATAATATTATATAATTGTACTATAATTATTTATTAATTACTACTAGTTTTTAGTATTATAACAATAATATTTTTATAATAATTAAATATAATTATAACTATAATTATAATTAACTATATTTGAATGATATTAAAAATAAATTAATTATTAATTTATAACACCAAAATATTAATATTAATATTAATATTGATTAATAATAATAGTATAAAGAGTGAGGAGAATGAGAGAAGATATTACAATATCACTTTTGGTACTAATTTTATGTATACCTAAAATATCCTTTATGACATAAATGAGAAAATGTATTTGTTTAGAAGGCATTTTAGGAAGAAAATTGCATTAGGTACCAAAAATGTGATTTATAAGTACCAAAGGCGATATAAAATAAAGATCAGGTACCATTATATAGTTCACTTAAATAAAGATCAGGTACCATTTACGTGCGAAAGTGAAAGATCATGTACCATTTATATAGTTCACTTTTTTAATATATAGAGCTTTGTAATACAGAGTACTTTAGTGTTAAACAGAAAGCTAGAAACATATAGTATGTGGTTATTTTTGTATGGAGGTGCAACTATAACGTTCGTTAAAATAAAATTTAATAAAGAACTATAACTCAAATCATGAAGTTCTTAAAATCAAAGCCTTAAACTCAATTATAATTTGTAGTATATCATATATCATGTTTAACTTGTTTCAAGGTACAGTAAATAAAGGTAAGGGTTCTAATATTTTACAAAACAAATATAAAATATACAACTTTAAAATATTAAATAGAAAGTTAGGAACGTGTTATTTTAATTTTTAATTTTTGAATCTTGGTTTGACTGTAACTATCCAAAAATTAAGAATTGAACGAATTAAATTTTGTAAATAAAGAATTTTTTTAAAATGGATTAAAATCATAAACTCAATTAGTATTAGTATAGCATATATCAAATTTAATTTGTTGCATGTCATAGTAAAGTGATCTAAGAACTCCAAGATTTTAGAAAGAAAAAGAAAAAAAATACTATCAATTTTATAGCCTTATAATATTAAACAAACAAGTTAAATATGTGTGGTTATTTTTTAAGTAGATGAACCAAAATTAATGTTACAAAAATGGAAGTATTAAATTTTATATTTTTATAAAATTATTAAAGCATTGGAATTTTTAATATTTTAAAATTGACTGTTTTACTATTATATTTTTCATTTTTAACACAAAAATGTAAAATTGACAAACATTTTCTTATCCTTTTCATTCTTTAATTTCAGCAAATTGTATATAAAAAAAAGGGAATATGCAGAAAAAAATTAACAACTTAAACGTATGGTCAATGTCAAAAGTTGTGGATCCCATTACTTTCATAATCAAATTAACCTTATCAAGATCTTAATGAATACTATTTTCATATATAAATACAAGGGCAACAAAGTACATAACAAAATGTAAGTTCAATTAAAATAAAATGTAAAGTTTAATTACCATTTAACCCTATTGCCATTATGTCACTAAAACATTCTTGTTTCTATAAATAGAAGTATGCAATAATTATTATATTTGGTATCCTTAAAAAATATATGAAAAAAATTATTTTAGCACATGATCCAATAGTACGTTATTTTATATTTCCGCCTTATAAATACTTTATTTATTAAAAATCTCATTTTTTTATGTAGTGAAACTCAAAATAAATCTTCTAGTAATTAAATAGTACTCCCACCGTCCCAAAAAAGTTGAGTCGTATTCCTTTTTAGTCCGTTCCAACAAAGTTGAGTCATTTTCTTTTTTAACAAAAGACAAAATATCTAATCACTCTTTTTTATTCCATCATTTACTTTACTCTCTTTTATCTTTCATACTTTTTTCATCTCTCCTATTTATTTAATATAAATTCTTAACTTCCGTATCCAAAAGTTTTGTCTCAACTTTTATGGGACGGAGGGACTTCCGTGTCCAAAAGTTTTGTCTCAACTTTTATGGGACGGAGGGAGTACTTTTTAAATATCTGTGCCCATCAAATATTGCGTACTAGGATTAATGTTCACTAATTATCAGCCATGGTGGGACGTGTGGGCTTTTTAATTTATGAAATTTCGGATATTAGAAACAGTTGACAAAAACAGTGTCTCATTAGTATTTGAAAATTAATGATGAATCGACCAATTAAAACTTTTCTTCGTTATTTAATTAAAAATCCATTTAAATTTGGCGACATAGTGGGGAAGTTGGTATCCATGCGTGAAATTTGCAGTTAGGTTCATCATATATTTATCCGTCTTTTTGTGCGTGACCACTTTTTGGCCCATCCCCCTTTTGTCCTTTTTTATTTTCTTTGATTTAAAATTAAAGATTATTCCGAATGCATAGTGTAATTCACATTAGAATTTTTTCTTTTTCATTTTACCTCATAAACTATGAATAAGAAGTTAAATTCTAGAGTTTCATTTCTAGGTTAATTGATCAATTTGATAATTGTAGTCATAATCAAAGATGTATAAGAGAAAAAAACAAATGAAATAGAAAATTAACCATACTAATCGAATGCTGTTTTGTTTTTCGTACAAAACAAAGAGAGAGAATGGGCCACCTTTTCTTTTTGTCAAAGTCTCTCAGACAGGCCCCACTTGGGCCACTTGGGCCAGCTTATTTCTAAACAGGAATAAATAAAAGTTTTCTTGCAATAAGTACTACTAGTACATTGTACATATTATAATTTCTTTTTGGCTCTCAAGAGAATAAAAGAAATGTAATTTTTTGTAGTATAATTATAACTATACTGGTTAGTATATTTTCTCTAAAACTGCCCTTTGATATAAACATAAATTTGGTAATCTTGGTATCTTTGACATCAGAAACATTCCTAATATTGGACTTGTATTTTTTTAATTATAAAAACTTGTCTGAGAGCCCCTCGTCATTAGTACTAATTTTCTAAATATTTTTTGTGCTAAAAATTACTCCATTGGTTTTATAATTTAAAATGGTTATTGTTATGAATCAAATTATTTGGCATTACGAAAATAGTATGTTCCCATGAACAGTCAATAAAAAGTAACACTTGCGAAAAATGTAACTATTGCAAAAGTATTAGTAATAAATACTAAAAGTTACTACTAGTAGCACTATTTTAAAAAACAGTTGAACCGAATTTGAATTACAATTCTACATATAACCCCTATGTTTTGACGAAGTGAATTCAAATATTTAGATTATTCCCTCTCTCATCACACCAGCCCAATCTAAAATGGGCTCTCTCTTTTTGTTTTTTGTTGGGCCATGATCCAGTTCTGTGTGTGCATATAGTGTATTTTTTGCAAGCATTAAATGGATAAAATGCTACATTAATTTCGTTAACTTTTAAGAAGGGTATCTAATGAAAAAAATTTAGTTCTGTTTAGAATCACTCTTTAATTAGTTGTAATTTTGAATCTTTGATTATGATAATACTATCAAATGATCAACAGACCTGGCCAAGTCTATTGGATGATATTCATACCTGGATCAACTTCATTCACTTACATATTTATAAATTTCCTATTTAATGAGATTACGAGGATGTGACCTATATAGATATCAAAATTATTTGACTAAATTATGATATTTAGTTTTCTGAAAAGCAAACCTGTGTATAACAGCTCAATAATCTTTGGATAAGAAGTCTATCGAGATTCAAACTTATTACCTAACCTATATTGAAAATATTTCTGATTATTTCTAGTTATATCTAATGCTTCTTTCATTATATGCACGACTTTTTCACCAATGTTGAAAATGTCACATGTACTCGTGACTTTTATCTACATCTCGTCTTTAATCGACCACGTTTAGTAACGGATGATGTAATACGATTTTTTGCATAATTTCATTATTTCTAAAACTCTAAAACAAGATAATGTTAGTCAATCAATTATATTTTCATAAAAAAATTAGTTGGGCGAACCTTGAAGTAGGCTAGCAGAGTCCATCATGAACTGTAATTCAAACAACAACAAAATTAACACGACGATAAGTGTTTTGTCGTATGTTTGTGAGTATTGTTTGGAATTTCTAATTTGGCTTGGAGCTGCTATGAGACTGTTCCTTTTAGTGGATAAGGTTGACAAATAATGTCAGAATGTGTGTTGTCCAATGCTATTATACGTTCGTACGTTTTTTTTTATTTCATTCGTCCAACCAATGCCCACTCGGGAGAACTTGAAGAAGGCTAGCAGCTGAAAATGCACGTAATCCTTGTTGATCGGATAGATACTTTTACCCAAAAGATTAAATGGAAAGTGGGATTATTTTCCAAAAGGTTGGAATACTTTAAAGGAGAAAAGGAAGCCAAGAAATTAATTATCTAGTGAGGTTCTTTATTATGCCTTTGGGAAAGCTTGATTAATTCAACGACTGCTTTACCACTTCCATTCCCAAAGTTGAATTTTTGGCCTACTTCTAAATTATATGACTCTCATTTCACATTATCCCACATAATATGGATATGTCACACACTAATAAAATAGAAAAATAAAATAAATAAAGAAATCCATCATTTCTTGTTTCAGAAATTGTTAGTCCTTTCCTTGATCATATGCATCATACCAAAACAGACATTCCCGGACCACATTCCTCCACAAAATATGAAAAAACTATAAATAAAATTAATTAAATTTTTTTATTGTTCTTGCAACAGCTGTCACTAAAGATAATTTATTAATATGAGATAATTACAAAATAAAAATCCATGAGCGGACAAATGGTGAAGAGGTCAATGGGTTAATTTGTTTTCTATAGATTAATTAATTTTATAAACCATCAATTTAAGGAAGTAAATAATTGGTTTTTTTGTCCTATCATTGCAGAAAGCACATTTAAAAAATTCTTGATTTTCTGTAGGCTTTGGACTTGTTCTTGTTGATGCAAGAATCTTCATCATATTGTAGTATTTCATTAATTATTTGAGATGACTTCATAATTTTTGCTTTTTAAAATTTTCTACTAGTGTCTAGTGGGGAGTTATATTATTTGACTGTTGCAATTTTCAGTCAAGCTTGTTCCCACTTTGTATAAATGAAGTAAACTTTAACAATGGGTCATTTCTGACGGCTTAGTCATGGTACGTCTACACGACTACACTTATTGGACTATAAATATATCTTTTTTTGCCAGAAAATTAGTAATAGAAATAAAACATATACACATTAATATTTTGCTGAACTGTTAAGTTGTAAAAAAATTAAAAACAAATACTACCTCCGTCTCCCAAATTTTAACACATTGACCCGGCACGAGTTTTAAGAAATGTAACGGAAAGTGAGTTGAAAAAGTTGGTGGGATGTGGGTCCTACTTTTAAAGTATTAGTTTTAAAATAAAATGTGAGTAGGAATGAGTTATTGGAATATGAGGTCCACTACCAAAAATGGTAAAAGTGAAGTTTGTCAAATTTTCAGGGACGAACCGAAATGGTAGACTGTGTCAAAATTTGGGGGATGGAGGTAGTACTATAATAATGGTCAATTATTTGGAGAAATTAAAAGCTCGTGTGCAAAAGTTAAAATAAGCATTTTTTTTTTACAGTAACCCAGTTAACAATAATCGATATGCGATTATTATAAAGTTTGTTTGAATCCAAGGGGTATGGTTGAGTGGTATGTGACTCGTTCATCATTAACTAAATGGTCAGGAAATCGACTCCTACTTTAGATATGGAGCAGCTTTAAATCCTTGGGTCAGTTTTTCATTAAAAAAAGAACTAATTAATTGAAATCCCAATTTACGGTCTCAATTTGATTAGTGGTATCTCAACATATATGAATAATTACATTAATGATTGATCGCCATTAAATCTTGTTTCATTGCAAATTTGAATTTGGTCGGTAAAAAAATTGATTTAATTAATTAAATGTCGTAATCAAATGCAGCTAGCCAGCTTTGCTGGGCCTGAAAATTTATCTTGCGTGTGAAAAAACTCTTTTCTTTCTTATTTGCATTTTTTGTTTAGTAAGAAAATCTGCTTTGATCTTTGGACAAGGACAGTTTATCAATTATAGTATCATGCCATCTCAATCACATAAATATAGTGGTGTTAAATTATAGAAAAACATTTGTCAGGAAAAAAAAACTGACTAAGATTAGGATTAAGATGCCCATATTCATAAATGTTCAAAAACAACAAAAAATTTAAAAACTCCTAAAGCAGAAAAAAAGAAAAATCAGAAGCCCTGTTGAGACATAAATTGATAGTGATGATTAAATGATTTTGTTGCGCCCGAAATTAGAGTTGTTAGATAGTTTCTAGTTAAGTCAAATTCTGGGCATTTCTTCCTAATCAATAATTATTAATTAATCCACCGTTTCCGTAGATGTAGTAGCTGTGTTTGTCAATTTGCATTACTTAATTTAGGTTGTGTTACACAATTTAACTCATGTCTTAATTTGTAAGCAAACTTCCAAAACGACACTAATTAAAATTTTCTTGATTTCACAGAGGAAGTGGTACTCCAATTTCCATAAAAACATGCATCTGAAAAATGCAGGTAAATTAATTAATAAGACAGTAATTCAAAGCACATCAATTTCCCAAAAAAAATTGCAGAAATCAAATTACTCACTGTCGAAGAAGCAGGTATCAAATCAAATATTATTGATAATAATAATAATAATAACTCCCATCAAAATAGCAAAAGAAAACAAAAATAAATTTAGGCCTAATTAATTACCCTAATTTGTGAAATCTGGAAATCAATCACTCACTGCACCAAACCTTGTCTTCCGTCTTGATTTCATCCATGAGGAAGCTGAGATTGTCGCCAGCGTCGTTGATCGTGATGAGCTCCTTGATCTCCTCGATGCTGCTGTAGTAATCCGGCGGATTATCGTTGAAGCAGGCGTAATTCGAGGAGGAAGCGGAGGTGCCGACGTCGTTGAAGAAGAGGCTTTGGTGGTGATTATCCTCATATCCTTGGAAGGCGGCGAAGCTCTGGTGGCTGATCTGGCTGCCGTCGGAGGAGCTGCAGCTGCCTTGATCAAACGCCAACACATTGTTATTGCGATTGGCTGTGTAGGCCTCACACAGTGGAGGTGTTTGTGCGTGGAATGGAGAGTAGTATTGCTGCGGAAATGGAGGGTTTGGTGATGCGATTGGGATGGGGGGCGGGTGGAGGAGCTGGCGGTGGTGATAGTTAGCCATGTTGATGAGCTTCTTCTTGAGCTTCGTGTTCCAGTAGTTTTTGATGTCGTTGTCTGTTCTTCCCGGTAATTGAGCCGCAATTATCGACCACCTGAATAGGCATATGCACAACATCAATTACACAGATATGTGTGTGAGAGAGAGAAGATGTGATGAATTAACATACCTGCTTCCGATGGTGGAGAAGAGAGTGCAGATGATTCGATCTTCGTCATCGGAGAATTCACCGTGTTTGATATTTGGTCTCAGGTAGTTTAGCCATCTCAGCCTGCAGCTTTTGCCACATCTCCTCAGCCCTATGATTTTGAAGCCAACAATTTAGTAATTTTAGAGGGAGAAAGAGGAGAGAGAGAGAGAGAGAGGGAGGGAGATGCATACCAACTTTGTGAGGGAGAGCAATCCAGTTGCCACCAGTGCCATTTTTGTCGATGTAGTCTTTGAGCTTTGCATCTTCTTCAGGAGACCATGGCCCTTTCTTGACATTTGCCTTGTCACAACAAGGAGCTCTTCCCATCTCTCTCTCTCTCTCTCTTGAGCTTGTTAGAGTTGGGATATTATTTGTTTCTTTACAAGAATTTTGTCTTCTAAACTGTGACATGTATATATAAGTGTTGTGATGGTGGAAAGCACACAAGTCAAAGTTGGAAGCACTCAAATTTTGTTTATCAAGCATACCTAAGCATTTGATTAAATTAATATTTGCCATCATCACCAAACGGGAACTCACTGTCTAACTGTACAGTCTTGGCTGTTTTGGGCCTCAATAATCCAATATACTAGTATATGAAAATGATTGATTATATAATTGTCCATCCAATTACACATGTATGTATGCCAAATCAAACTTCAAACAAATCGTACGTGATGTGGCCATCATGTTGTTTCGTGGGATAGTAAACACTCTAAATAAAATCTGAAGCATGTGAAATATTCAGAAACAAAAAATAATGTTCCTAATAGGTTAGGATTTCGAGTCCTATAATCATTAGGACAAGTGGAAAATAGGAAGATATTATACTATGGTTTATTTATTTGATGTTGTCAAGCTTAGTCGTCAAAGAATAGTGTCACCTATAGTAGTTATGACAACACTCTAGTTGTTTTCCTACTCCAATGCAAGTGCTACTTCTAATTAACTACCATCATCATATGTATATCTAGTTTGTACCACTCGACCTCTCATTCCTTCTCTCTCATCATCTTTTTATTTCGGAGCTCCCTATCGTCCATGTTGGAGCTACTTCTAGTAAAGTCGACTCCAAAAAAATACCCACAACTGTTAAGAGTAGTTCGAGTCCCTTAGCATCCAAATCCTGGTTACGTCTCTGGTACTTCCTCTGCATTAGATATTTGGTGAACTAGCAATTAACCTGTGGCAGAACCATTGGTTTATTGTTCTATTCTTTTTGGAACTAGAACAGGACTACTGCCTTATATATGTTCTGTTCTGGTCGTGGTTCAAAAGTGTCTGACCAACCGATCTAAACCATTGTTCCTATTAAAATTGAAATGTCTAGCATAACTGTTACAAATGATTAAAAGATGTTCAATCTTATACTGATTATGATTATTCCTTTAAACAACCTAATAGTGCACATGTATCTCTCTTATCCAACATTGATATGCTTTTATATCTGTCTATACGTTTATTTAGAATAAATTAAGGTCGGTGCTACACTTGGAGGAATCTATATTGTGTACTCCTATAACATAAAGTTAACAACTATGAAAACAAAAATTGGATGTGAACTTTTGGGGTAATAAAATGTGTAATTTTGTAATTTGATGAAGTGGATGGATTGTGTAATGAGATCATATTTGGCTTAATGTATAAAAAAGTATATCTAACATAAGTTTGTGCGTTCAATTTAAGCAAAGTTGGTTGAGAATTTTATTTACTTTTGCTATAAACTAATAATGTGAAAGGGTCAAACTAATGTACATGTGTACCCAGTAATAGTACTAAAGTAGAAAACCATGTATTTGACCAGGCCAATTAGTACTTCTGACAAGTTTAATTTAGAATATATGCATGTATATTATAGTGAAAAAAAATGAAAGAAGCAAAGTGAAATTTGCATGAACGCAAATGAGAAAAAAAAAATCTGAAGTTAATTTGAATGAAGTTGTGAAGCACGATGGACTATGTCCAAAAAGAAAAAGTAAACAAGATCATTGATGATGCATGCAGATCATCTATTTTTGCCTCAACACACTTGTTTCATGCATCTGTGGGGCGTCTGTTATGTGACAGAGTGGTCTATTCTATATATTATAATTAATATGTATATAATTTTTAATTATGACTTACATGTTCATACATATATTTATATAAGCTTGTGTTAAAATGACAACCCCTCTTAAAGTGATACCGTGACACCATTTATACAACAATATTATAAACGCTACATAACAATCTATAGATTGTTGTATAGCGTGTTGGATATTGCTGGTCAAGAAAAATTGTTGTATAGTGTACAAAATATTGCTGGCATTCTTTTTCAGATTTTTTTTTGGCCACGTGGTAGCTTATTATTCGTCCACGTATACAAATGATTGACTAGAAATGATAGTATGGTGTTATTTTAAGAGGTGGTGTCACCCTAACACTCCCCTATTTATATAAACCCATAAAATTTTTAGCGTAATATATATACTCCTATAAGGTGAAATTACCACATTGGCCTTTCGCATCTAATAGTAATTTGAGAGAAATTACTATGCATGATATGCCAACAAAACGGTGTCATTATATTTTGAGTGTTAATTCAAAGACGTGATATATCCGAAACAACGAATAGTCATTTCATATTTGAATTTCCAAATTAGTTTCATTATTTTTTTACTATTGTGAGACAATTGAAAAGAAATTAAACAGTTATGATTTTATATTTTAATTTCAAAAATCATACAGAATAGATCATGAGTCAACAAGAAAAAAATTATGAATGACAATCATCCCTTCGATAAATGTACTAGGGTGGCTTCTTCTTTAATGGAGTAATTTCAATCTTTTTAGACGGTTTTGGGCATGTCATCATAAAGATTAATTGACATAAATAAATCCCATTTTCATATAATTTTTATGTTGAATCGTTGATGTTGCATATGTTGAGAAAAAAGTTATAAAGTAAAAGGTAATTTTGATTCTTGCGCTAAGTCATGCTACAGAATATTTAGCCAAGTCAAAAGAAATAAAGAGAAGAGTGCATGCTCAAATAGTTTAATTAATTTCTACTTCAAAATGTTCCTTCATGTACCAAATATTAATATAAGATATCAACTAAAGTAGTAATTTCCAAAGTAACCAAGACACAAAGAAATTCAAAGAATATAATGAATTTGAACATAATTATCTTTGCTAAGAACATTGTTGTAACTTAATATAAAGTTGTACGGAAGAAAGATATTGAAGTTTTCAACTATATTTGACAATGTTTATTTTTAATTTTTCTAACATTAGAATTTGTAATTGTACATTTTGAATCTTAGACCTCTAAATTACATATATATGAGGTCGCACCATTTGAAATTTTGATGTCTTCAATAAATTGATTGACAAGATTAATGAGAAGCAACTGAAATCCTTTAGATATTTTATTTTTTGGACAAATAGATGGAATGTTATACAAATTAAAGTATGTGTAATAATTTTCTAAAACGTCTTAGAAATATTTTTTATAAAATTATAATGACATATCAATGGTACGTAAGAAGATTAGGTTATAGTAATGGTAAGTGATGTTAGAATAAGCTATTGGAACTCACTTTCATTGCTAATTAATGAGACATTGCAATACTCATATATCGTTGGAATGTACTGATCGTACGCGTTTTATTCATAGTTGAAGTCAAATTTTGGAAGAAAATTATGCGTGACTAGTTATAAATGGGGAAGTAGTTAAATTGAGCTTCACTACAATTTCTTCGTGGGAAATGGTCCAAGTGTAACCATATGATGAACTGGTTGATTAATAAAATCTAGATTAATTATAAGTCTAGCTTCTTAACTCTTAAGTGATATATACAAAGTTCTTTTATTACAAGTCAACCTATGTTTTATGATGGAGATTTTATTATAAATAATCTACTAGTGGATATATTGTGTAGTATTAAATATGACTTATACTTGGTAAACTCTAGAAAGAAAATGTCGCCAAAAAACACATGCATTGTATGAAAGTTTCAACAAAGTTGGCACAAAATTAGGTTCCATTTAATAAACTTAGGTGGCGTATAAATGACTAACAAAATAAACACGAAATTGAATTGCAAAGTGCTACGAATTCTTATAGTGAGAATCCTACTATACTTATCCAATTACAAGATAAAGAATATTATTTGGATTGAAGTTTTATTATTTAATTTTAAAATAATACTACTACTATTAAAGTCGGACATATTCAACAAACTAATCATCAGTCTGATTTTTTATGGACATGCATATTTATATCTGCCTGCAAGATAACTGCAATTTAATGCATGACTATAATTTAGTAGGTTAGACAACAACGTCATAACTCAAATATAATGTCGGGCATAACAGAATAGATTCTCCAATTTTAATTTAGAAAAATAAAATGTAGCTAGATATTAAAAATACAATACAATAGAAGTATAGAACGATGTAATTGGTGATATAATATAGCAACGTTGAAGTTTAATAATAGTGACGATATGAATAATAATGCAATGCCTATTGACTTTGAAATTTAGTAAATTTGTTTTCTTTAGATATTTGAGTATCTCTTATCCACACTATATAAAATTGAAGGTGGTGAATCAGCATGTATAATTTTGAGGCATTTGTTATTTCAAATGAGCATTCACCTAAAAGATTGAAATAAGTAACGACAATAGTCTTTGTTTGCATTGACTTGCATCATAACCAAATTATCAAGGTTATAATAATGCAAGCGTTTGAAAATATTAGAGGGTCGGTTGTGAGTTGACATTTTTCAATCCAGCTAATCTTCTTAGTATTTTAATTTTATTCAAATACTTTACGACCACATAACGATCCTAATTATAAATCTTAATTGTGAATTATTAAAATCGAATTATGAATTAAGTCCTAATTAATCACTGTATGTAATTACTACTACTATTAATTAAGTGGAGTACTAGCTAGTTTGCACTGAAAGAGCTGGTGCAAGAAAGCTTCGGAAGAGTCAGAACTTCTGGGTTGGCTTCTGCAACACTCCATTTTCAATCATTGAGTTTGAAATTTTTTTGTCGTCAGCACTCAAATATTGTGGATGTACGCGATAGAAATTTAAAAATTAAAACTAATTTTATTGTATTTGTTTCACATTGTTCAGAAATTTAGATACGTAATAGATAAAAAATAGAGGTTGGTGTAATTAAAAAGGACATACAACAAAATATTATGTTAGCTTACTAGTAGTTATACTCTAATAACTAACCAATCAATTGTAGCAGATTGATTAGTAGGAAAATCAATGGAGGATTGATTCCGATTTCGGTTCCGATTTCCAATTTAGAAGGATATATTAGTTCATTAACTGAATAATCGATTCAGTTATTAATTGAACCAATCAAATAATCAGTCCTAATTGCATCAACACTGAATTAAATCAAGGAGTAGTAATTAATAAAATTTTAGCAAGAAATTGATAAGTTCTACTTCTCAGATGGGACAAGCTTCCCAATAATTTTGAATTTATTGAGATATTTGTTAAATTTTTATAAATTAAGTTTATTTTTATTTGATTTCAAAAGAAACATGGTTGAAAAGCCCCAATGGGAAATGTCAGACAAAGCCACTGCTCAATTGCTCATAATGGATGCGTTGTACACTTGTACATTTGTATGTACACATTGTTTACCATAATTTATAGATGTGGAATTAATTGATAAAGTGGTGTTTTGTTCACTTAGAAAAAACAAATAAAGCTTTCACCATTTACCATTTACATTTGGTAGGCAGCTGACTACAAATTCAATAACTTGGGCCTGTAATGTTCTCTCCGGGCTTTCTTGATACGGCCTGTTTGCACCGCTCCATAGACTGGATTGGCCCATTTTCAGATTCAAAAACATGAAAAGAAGACCCAACACATGGCATTAGTTTCATTAACTTTTTTACGTGTGACATACGTATAAGTAGCAGACAAACGAATGTTACGTGTGACATACGTATTACTTATGAATTTAACATTACACATAATAAGATACAAATTTAATAAAATTTTAGATACAACTGAGTCATTGTCTTGTACTACCAAAATATTTAACATCCAAACATGGGAAATTATTTAAGGGAAAAAATTGGAATTTGTTTCATCATTCTACCCGCCCACCATCCACCGATATTGTTAAATAAAAAGATATTCAATTAAATAAATACTACTTCATAAACTAAAAATATGTGGTATGCGTGAGATCTCAGGTCAATTGTCATGGTATGGTAAATATTATAATCAATATTTTTCGTAATTTGAAAGGAATGGCGAAAGAATATAACATGTGCGACTACAAAGTTTAAGATCTGTAATCACAATAATTGAACCTCTGCCCATTCACCCATACTTTTTCTTATCATGCGACCGACAATAAATTCACCTTCTATTCTTACATTATAATTTTAGCAAAGAGTGGTTTTTCTTCACATGCGTCTTTTAATTGGTCTATCACATCACATTAACTTCTACTCCTACTAGATCAAATCTAAGTTATGCAAGACAATGTGCTGAATGATCTACTCAATAATGTTGGTAGATCAAATCTAAGTTATGCAAGACAATGTGCTGAATGATCTACTCAATAATGTTGGTAGATCAAATACTTTGATTTAACTTTATATTTAGAGATATAGGTTAGGTTTCAAATAAATCTTAATTTTATACTGTCAAAACTGATGCTAAATATGAATTCTTAAATAAAAAAAAATTGATGGTGGTGATTGAGTTTTTAGTCTGCATTAATATTATGTAAATGCATTAAGAGGTGAAATAATTTCATTGATTTCGAAAATATCCACATTATATTGATATATTATATATACTGCACTTAGAGCATTAAACTGTGTATCATATTTTATTAAATCACAACTACTTGCGAATTCAAAACATACTTCGACAACATTACAATCTTTTCGATATTATATACATTGAACTAGGACAATATGTACATTGACTTAGACATCCTCAGTTCAATGAATGACACTATTATGTAAGTTATTATAGAAATATATAGATTATATTTTTGTGCAATTGAGAATGAGTTTAAGTAGTACAGTAATTAGGAAAATGACATATTTATAGTTATATTAACAAGTTACAGAATTCGGATCATAGTCTTTGATTGGTCGAATAAATCTCAACTAATTTTCCATATATATTTATCAGAACGAGCTGGTGGTTGAATTTTGCTTCAAAGTGCAATACTCCTACCAACTTTGTATCGTATTTATTTTTACGTTTTAATATAAATCTTTACTTAAGAAATATTTTACCTACTCCACTATAGTGTAAAATTGAAGTGAGCCGAAATCAGTAATCACACACCGTCGATCAACTTGGCATATCGCCAGCTGGCGCACCCGATGAAATACAATTGGGTCCCACTAAATGAGTCGGTAGGTGGGCCCCACATGGGAGTTAGAGAGAGAGAGTCATCCGGATCTGCCTATATATTCGCTGCGCCTCCCTCTCCCTCCATAATTCTTCATTCTGCTCTCGCTCGACTTCTCTACGCTCTCCAAATCAGGTAAGCACGCTGAATTGATGCGCAATTATTTCTGTTGAATGTTGCATTCATTCTCCTTTTTAGATCTGTACCATTTCCTACCTAATAAAATGATAGTTTTGTTGTATACCAATCGTGAATCTACTGTTTTGAACTAAATCGGAGGAGTCTGTTGAATAGGAAGAAATGTGGTGGTGGTTCTAGATTTAATTCGTTAGTTTGAGGAGTATATCCAGATCTTTTTCACATTCTGTATTAGGATTCAATCTTCTGGTTTTCAGTTGATTATCTCTGCATTTTCTATTGGATTTTGCGGTTTGATAGCTGATCTCAGTGTGCGAGATTGTGATCGTAGTGTGACCTTGACGAACTATAGATCTATACTGCATCTTGCCTACAAGTAGTCATACTGTTTGTTTTTTGATAAATGATTTTGTTTGTAGATCACTTGGATGAGATGTTTCTCTGTTCTAGTATAATTTTGCCAGAGTTTGTGCATATGCTTATTCTTTTCTAATGGAAATTAACTGAAGTTGTTTTGTGGTGCCTACAAACTTGTTTCCCTTGCTCACTAGAATAAGGAGCTTCCACATTCTATCTATATGCTTCAATAGGATAAAATAGCATAGGAAAAATCAGAAATAAATTTGTTATCCGAAATGCAAGATTTTAGTGAATACATTTGAACTGAGATATACCACCAAATGCTTCTTTCAGGTAGGAACATGGACACCTTTCTCTTCACCTCAGAATCTGTGAACGAAGGGCACCCTGATAAGCTCTGCGACCAAGTCTCCGATGCCATTCTGGATGCTTGCCTGGAGCAGGATCCAGAGAGCAAAGTAGCATGTGAGACCTGCACAAAGACGAACATGGTGATGGTCTTTGGCGAGATCACAACCAAGGCCAATGTAGACTACGAGAAGATCGTCCGCGACACTTGCAGAGGCATCGGTTTCACCTCACCAGATGTTGGCCTCGACGCTGACAACTGCAAGGTCCTGGTGAACATTGAGCAGCAGAGCCCCGACATTGCTCAGGGCGTCCATGGCCACCTTACCAAGAAGCCTGAGGAGATCGGAGCTGGTGATCAGGGTCACATGTTTGGCTACGCTACTGATGAGACGCCCGAGCTCATGCCCCTCACTCATGTCCTTGCAACCAAGCTTGGAGCCAAGCTCACTGAGGTGAGGAAGAACAAGACCTGCCCCTGGCTGAGACCTGATGGCAAGACACAAGTCACCGTTGAGTACAGGAATGAGGGTGGCGCCATGGTTCCGATTAGAGTCCACACCGTCCTCATCTCAACTCAGCACGACGAGACTGTTACCAATGAGCAGATCGCAGAGGACTTGAAGGAGCATGTCATCAAGCCGGTGATCCCTGCGAAGTACCTTGACGACAAAACCATCTTCCATCTGAATCCGTCTGGCCGGTTTGTGATCGGTGGCCCGCACGGGGATGCTGGGCTGACTGGCAGGAAGATCATCATCGACACTTATGGTGGCTGGGGGGCTCATGGGGGAGGCGCTTTCTCCGGGAAGGACCCGACCAAGGTGGACAGGAGTGGCGCGTACATTGTTAGGCAGGCAGCGAAGAGCGTGGTGGCTTCAGGGTTGGCTCGTCGTTGCATTGTGCAGGTGTCGTATGCTATTGGTGTTGCGGAGCCATTGTCGGTGTTCGTTGATACGTACAAGACGGGGACGATTCCAGATGTGGAGATCCTTGGGCTGATCAAGGAGAGCTTCGACTTCAGGCCGGGGATGATGGCGATCAACCTCGACTTGAAGAGAGGAGGCAACCAGAGGTATCAGAAGACGGCTGCTTATGGTCATTTTGGGCGTGATGATGCTGATTTTACGTGGGAGACTGTCAAGACACTCAAGCCTAAAGCTTGAGATTTTTAGGAGGCGGATTGAATAATTATACATATGAGTGAGGGAAATTGGAGGGTGGAGTTATTTGTTTCAAGATTTATTTTTTCTTCACACGTTATCTGTTGTCAAAATTTCATGTCTGAGTTTAATTACAAGTAAAATAGCGTGGTGATGGAGATGTAAAATCACCTAAAGCTTTCTACTCCATTACTTGTAATAAATGGATTACTATAATGTATGACACGTAAGTTTTTTATACGCACACAAAAAGAGGCTAATTATCAGATCACCACAAGTATGTGTGTTTGCTCATATTGTCTAATTTCAAAATATACAGAATAACGTACATGGAATTGGGCTTTGATTAGAGATGTAAAAAGGTTGATTAAATTACAATAAGTATGGGTGTTCATACGGCAACTGTATACGGTAGTCCAAGTATTAGATATGAAAAGTAAATCCTTAGTTGCCAAGCTCAACATAGTACATCCAGCAAATGTGAAATGTGGGATTTTGATAAAATTCCAAGGGAGCAAAGTGTAATAACTTTAGGTAGTCACTCAATTTCCTTACAACCAAACTTGTTGCATAATGCATCGGCAGCTGTTGAAATTCTTGATTTATCCTGAAAACCAAAGTCAATCAATTTCACTTGCCCATCTCCATCCCCACTTCACTTAGGAAAACACACCCAAAGAATTGTCGAGATATAAAGATTGATATACATACCTTGCCTTTTACTGTTATGATCAAAGAGCCTCCTCTTGATTCACGATACGCCCCTTCACGCCCCAAGAAAATCGGATTAGGAAACTACAAACCCTAAAAAGAACGATGAATATATAGTTTGTGATGAGAGAATTCTTACCAATGTAGAGATCAGGGAATTTACAACACATTTCAGACAGAGGCTGAGCTGCATCAACCTGCATTATAGATTATTGAAGCTCACATTTCTAAGAAAGACTAAAAACACTATGTAAATGAGGATATATGCACAGCGGATGGGTAAGACTCACATCAGAAAGTGTTGTTGCCAGTCTCTTTGAAATAAATGGTTCGGAGATTACTAGTCCGTTGGACGGCATCAGATCAATCAAGCAATCCCACTCCTTTTCCAGCTCAGAAGCATTTGTTGCAGTAAGAATGATGACATTTTGGCACTTGATCTACGAGGCGTAAATGGAAAATTTTAACAACCATACTGCATTAGATGAGACAGAAATGGTGAATCCAAAAATTACATTTTAAACTTACCAAAGGAACTCTCAGTTTCTCATGATGCAGCAGCTCCGTGATGCCTTCGGGCAACTGTGCCATCTGAAAGGGAAAATCAGCAAAAAGTTTTTTCATAAAGAATTACCCCTTTCTCAACATGAACTGCCAACTTTTACAAAATTTGATTCTCACAAACAATTATATGTATCTAGAAGATCTACCTCTCGTCGTAAGCAAATCAAGACACAACATATTTGAAGAACTATATCCAGGCATCTAGGTAATTGAAAAACAAAATAGCATCTGAAGAAACATCTTTCAACACATAACAAGCAAATAAAACAGTAAAATTCATCTCATAAAATCGAAGTTGCAAACAAAGAATACTAGGCCATCGTCCAATTCATTGCATAAACATTTTTGTGATTTTCATTAATCACTTCTCGCGTGTTTCAAGATGCAGCTTCAGTAGACTAAAACAAAGCAGTAAAGAAAGTAAACAACATGTTACCTCATTCCTATCTCCTGTGCACCTTTCACCTAGTATATGCCTCAAATATTCTTCAAATTCTTCGTCAGGGGCCTTCAGGGAAAAAAGTAAAACAGTGTGAGTAAATACAGTAACACTGGATATACAGCTAGCTCGATATATTTGCGACACCAGCAAAAAAGTCACAAAATTTCTCTGTTCCTACTAGAGCATAAGATAGACCACTAATTTAATAAGGCCGACCACGGCAACAGCCGACACTTAGTACCCCAACTATCAAATCACACGTAAAACTAGAGATTAATTATAGTTAGATAATTTACCATTCGAACGCCAAAAGCTTTAGCAACACCAGCTACAGTGAGATCTGAGGGCAGTGGGCCGACCCCTCCATATATGAAAACCTACATCAACAGTTTTGAGTATCAATGCCGCATCGAGGTGAAATTACATCATATAATCCTCTCATACCAAAAGTTGGTGACAGCTGTCTCTCATACTTCCCCACACACAAAAAAAAACTATAAAAGCTGACTCATACTGCAGAAGGTTTACCATATCACAAGTGGACTTTAGTCGCTCGACTTCATCTGCTACAGAGTCAATCTGGAAAGATAATATCGATGATTAGAATACTTAAACAGGAAGTCAACGAAAGGGAGTATTCAGACATATCTATAAGCAAAAACTTAAAACTGCACTACATAAAAATTCACAAACCAAGCTGCCAATTTAGTCGATATAAAGAAAATTATGGATACTGAGTCGAGGTGCATAGATTAACCATCAGAACATATAATTATGACTACCATGTCTATGTAAGTTTGCTAACAATGTACATTATAATAATATATAAAAATAATAGTGAGAAACAGCATTAAGGATATGTGTGAAAATTCAAAACTCACATCATTTCGGCTAACAGCAATATGTGAAACAGCCCACCCCACAGAGTGGAGCTTTCTACACAGTATGGGCATCATCCGATCCTCGACAGTGCCGAACCTGAGCTATGGATCCAACACAAAATTCTCACTTAGAAAGAAGTCTCCGTGGGAGCTGCAATAGAAATATACACTACATTTATGCAGACCACTATTTCCGGATAGGTTATCCTTTTCCTTTAGATGCAAAGTTTGTCATGACAAGATGCAAATAGGTCGTTTCTAATTATCAAAAATCTGATACCTCTATCAGATACGACCAAACAAGATACTGAGACACTGAAATAGTGAAATTAGAAAGATAGAATTCCAAACACAGCAATGCTTGACAGCCAACCTCATTTATAAATACCACATAATAAGGGCATCAAGGAACATGGAGAAAAGGTCAATATATTTTTGCAATAGAACAATCACAAACAAAAAACTTACAGAATTTCGTCTCCCACAGTAATGATCGAGGCCGTAAAATTTCTTTTCAAATGTGAGTCATCCTGCTTAAAGCCATTGCTAGTAGCAAGTGATGGCTGAGATGTGCCCTTTTTGACTCTTCCTGCTCTTTCCAATCTTCCGTCCGGAAGCAGATATGCAGGTTTGTAATTCTGTTCAGTGCCGTTTGTCTTGCTACGGCACAATAGTGCATTAGGAACTGTATCGTGAATGCTACCAATTGAAGTGTAACTGCAGAAACAAATTACAATAGTAGAATGACTGAGTACCAAACAGTGAAAACAAAATCCACAAAGGAAAAGAAAGAACGGGGCCCAACAAATTTATTGCCTGAATGTATGTAAGGTAACAGGAAACATATAAATGTTCCCTGCATATATAAGCAAAATAGAATTAAGTAAATGCTATAAGGTTTTACATTTTTATCAATAAATTTTGAAGCATGGAGTGAAGATTTACCCTTGATCATAAAGGCTGCAGTATGGAACCTTGCAAGTCAAGAGAAAGGCCCAAACATCTCTGCCATGAAACATTAAAAGGTGAAACCTCATATTAATGCAGAAAGACATAACGATCCTATATACGTGATGTAACATACCATGAATATGAATTTGGAAAAGAAATGCACACACAACTTTGATCTACTGAACTGACCTGTATGACCAATCCAAGATGGGATTCACTCTCATGAAAGCTGGCCATCCAGGTGAACTCGGTGAGAACTGCTCTTGCCCAACCTGAAGATTAAGACCATTTTCTCAGTCGTACTAACTTTTTATGTTCAAAAACCTAAGAGCAAGTTGTAAACATACAGCAGTTGGATCACCAATTCGAACACCGAGAAAAATAGCTCTAATAGGATGTGCTTTTAAAAGGGCCTCCAAGCCAGACTTGAAATCTAGGCGAATGATGTCCATCTGCAATTTATAGCTGCCAAATTGTAAACAACATATAAATAGTCAATCATAAATAACTTTAAATTTAAAAGATTAGAGAAAAGGGTATAGAGTTGTATGGGGGTAGAGGAAGTTTATATTGACATACATAGATGCTGTGTCATAAGTGAATGAGTTGATTTCAGGGAAAACTGAAGAACTCTCGAAATAAATGGTCCGTATTGGAAATGTTATTTCAGCATCATCGCCTGACAGATTCTTTCCAACCTCATGTAAATAATGGCCTGCCCTAAGAAGGTGCAACAAAACCTGCCGGAACAGAATCGTGTATACCATTATCAGATTCTTCAAAATGGGAAAGGCATGATGAGTTTTGCATGGGAGACCGACCCTGTGCGTCTATGTAAGAACTTACAGTTGAATCTTTTCCACCATTAAAGCTGAAGGCGACCTCTTCAACACTGTTGATATAATCACTTTAGTGTTTAATCAATTTTTATCTGCTGCGCTAATAACAACGCTAAAGAACCATAGCTATATACTCGCATCAACGACTAAAATCATATAAAACGCCCATATATATTGCTTTCCTTCAACTGAAACATGCCTCAAGGAAAGCACGCGAGTTTCTACAACATTTTTTCCTCAACACAACAATGCAAACCTAGATCTCATATTTCCACCAGTTCACCACAATCAAGCATTTGAAATCATCATTTATACTAAAATTAAAAAAAAAAACTCAAAGCTGAGGGAAAACACAAAAGAAAGGCACGTACGAGTAAAGAGCAAGAGCTCTTTGGATTACGTAGACGGCATTGTTGTACTTTGTCTTCAACCTTATGTCATCACTTTCTCTTATAGCTTTATCGATCTCCATTTTGACTTTATATCAAACAATCCTTCTGCACGGTTCCAAAAGGACATAAAATTTTCACACAACAAAGAGAATCAAACAAAATCATCTTCGAATTCATGAAACTGACATAAAAAAGTAGTTTTCTAGAAATACCACAACAAATGCCCACTTCCAATCAATCCTCTTTCTGAAAACCAAATTATCAATTTTTCAGTAAACTCGAGATATATTTCATGGTCAAGAACCACAAATCGGTTAGTTAGATGAAAAACTTAATTGGGTTTTCCACAGATTCAAGACATTCAAATTTAACGATTTAATTGGAAAAAAAAACTAAATCTTCACAGCCAATTACGTCTAACGATAATATACTGCTGAATGAATCAACACGGAAATAAAGGCACATTAAATACGCAAATTCAGATATTTACTTGGAGATTTAAGCTGGAAAAAACGCAGGAAACGTTACCTGGTTTCAAGACTCGTGGAGAGTAGGATTTAAGAAGGTTCGCATATTTATAAGAATCCTCGCATTTTATTTATTTTCTTATTCGGACTAATTTTCGGTTTGCTCAACAATAAAATTAAAAAATTTGTCTCCATTGATAACCGAACAATAAATTATCAATTTTTTTAGAATTTTTCTTAAACGAATCAATACTTATTTTAAATATATCCCATATGCAACTCCCGTTGTTTTTATTTTTATATTTACACTATTAATTTTTCAATATATATTCCAAGTGAAATTGATTCAAGGGAAATCAAAATATATAACGTTGAATTCAAAGATTGAGTGAAAAGGATTGCTTTCTTTTCAACGTTCGTATTTCTCATCCTCTCTTGTTATTTAGATTTTAGATAAGTTTCACCTTGAGCTGAATATTCTTAAAATGATTGGTTTGTAATGCAAACTTTTGCAGTCTTCTCTTTGTTGATACCGAACTTTATGGCTTATCTTTTTAGATAGTAAACTAAATGAAAAAGTTTTGATATAAAAGTGTTTTTCTTTATTTTCCTTCATTGGAAAATGTACTCTTAATTTTATGCATTACAGTATATTGAAGCAAATGTTGTGATTCGTGTTCTCCTTTTATCCGATTAAAGAAACTTTTTAGCAAAATGTGGTATCAAATTCTTTTGATAGTGAATTTGTGATACAAAATGTGGTATCAAATTCTTTTGATAGTGAATTTGAGATACAAAATGTGGTATCAAATTCTTTTGATAGTGAATTTGTGATATTTAGTAGTCATTATCAAATACAAATATCTTGATAATATTATGCTTTTTAAATTTCTTTTGGTTAGATATATGCACTTGGCTTTGTACTATGACTTATAGAAGTCATTTTCAAATACAAATATATGTAGTATCAATCTAATTTTGGGGGGTATTGGTCCTTTTCGAATACACACCTAATTAATGTATGTATATATTTAAACCAAATAGTATTATCTAAAAGTTTATCATAAAAACAAACTTTGTGTCTCAATTCGGGTTTTCAGATGGGAACCACCTATCGAATAGATAACAATAATATGTCTTTATAATTATATAAGGTACCAAGTCAAAGAATTGATTCGGAAAAGTCAATGCAATAATTCCAACAAAAATTGCGAAGTTTCTGAGGAAAATCCACCGCGAATCCAATTATTCAACAGATAAATTTCAATAAGAAATTGCATAGGAAATTCAAGCAGCCACAAAAAAATACAAGTTGCAATTGTCTTTGACCACCATTTCAAATTGATAATTAAAATATAAAAATAGAACACAAAAATTGTTAGTACATGGAAATTTCATTATTTGTATATTACTAGTACTATAAATTTATAATTCAAGTAATACAGTAGCATCTACGAAGCCAGTAAAGTGAAAGAAGCATTCCACAAATTTAATCGCAATCTTGAAAACACAACACAAGCAATACCTCCAATTTTGAAACTCCTACATCAACAATTCATTTTTCTCGATTTAGTCTTCTTCCCATGCTTCAACCAACAATTCGACCATCTTCTGCTCGTGTAGAATGCAGCTGTCAAAAACGCATAAAACTGAAAAGACTCGTGAAAATTTGGTTGAAGAGCTTACGGATAAAGGAACTGGTCCATCAATAGGCACCTCCTTGAACGTGCTCGAGCTAATGATCAAAACATTACAGAAATATGAACTTTTATTAACAATTGTTTTGATCATTCCCATTTTGTTGATTAGGATAGAAGAAGAGATGTGAGTACGAACATACCAGTGCATCGTTGGCTCCCTAGGCTTTCTTTGGGAAACACTAGATCGATCATCTCTCCAAGCTCTTCTCATTTCATGCCAGGCTATTGCGGCTGCAGGAGTAGACCCAAATAGATTCTAAGATACGCCGCTCAAAAACAAAAAAGGAAGAGATCAGTATAATCCATTAACTGAAGAATACTTCTAAGGAACAAGAAACAAATTATACTTCAAGAAACATAAGGGGTTGCAAGGGAATAACCATAGTTGACAAAGAGACTGTTGCGGTCATCTTCATTAGCAGTCCTCTTTTCTATATTCACAACACCCGAACCTCCCAGACAGTGGTCTGTGTATAGGCAAAAATTGATGGTGTTACTGTCCATCTTCAGAAAGAAGAATGGCCACTAGCTTTCCAGATGCTGAAACAACACAGATGTAATCAGAAAAAGGCTTAAAACAAGATGGTTCAACACATTACACTCACACGAAAACACTTCACTATCAAGCTCAAACAACAGTGATCCGGTGAGGTAGAAAGAAATGGGAAACGAGAGAGTATAAAAATTTCCATAAGGAATGGATTTCATTCTTTGATGCCAAAAAGTACTTGATATTAAAACTAAATTGAGCTACTTACCATCAAGAATTATCAGAACAAATTAAGACAACAAGGGAAGGTTAAAGTATTTCAACCACAGGTAACTAATGAGATTTGAATGCATTGAGCAATAAAATTATCCCAAGTAGTAACACTTATTTTCTGCACCCCCGTTGTCTCAAATCAAGAGGCACTACTATCAACTTGATATCTATGAATTCAACAAACAAGCCTCACATGCTCCACATAATCATTTATAGTCATATAATGCATGTGAAGGGTTCTTGATCTCTACAAAACAACCGAGTCATTGTAGAAATATGAGTAAGCAACTGTCCAATAAAACTTATGCTTGATTGTTTATCCACTTTCAACTATAACAAAGCCTTCATCCTATTACTCGGTTTCTACACCCAGAAGCAATGTGAATCCTCAATGTACTGTTTCACACAATCTGCAAACCAAAATCAATAGGCCATAGTCATGCATACACTATCACTCACTTTCTACATCTGCAGTGCTCAATGGCACTCAATTCAATAGCCAAATTTGAATTCAATTACAGAAGCCCACAACAGCATAGCTTCGAAATTTTTAAAATATACGAACCCACATTAAAAGCAATCAGAGCTAAAGTTGGCAACAAGAGCCGATGATAAGAGTTGTAGATAACATGGATGATTCTTCCAAGCTCAAAACAACAAGCATTTCATTCAATAACTAACAACGAGTTTCGAGAAATAAGAAAAGAAAAAGGCATAACCTTCAAAAAAGAGATATGGGATTTCGGTTTAACTTCAAACTGCAAATGTTAGCAAACTATCTTTAGATGTTTATCAGGAAAGAATGTGAATAGTTTCAACTTTCAACAACAAAAAATTGTAGTTGAGTTGTATATGTTCTTCGTTATTGACCTGGAAATACCCATCAGCGTTTGAGCTGGATTGCGAGTTTGAGGTCCACTGAAAATGTGATCGGATTGCCCATTGTTTTCCCAATTATTATAAGAATAAAAGTATTTTAAATTTTGTCATAATTTTAATGAGTACTCCCTTCATCGCATAATATCAGTCACTTTTAGTGTAAGTACTAGTTTTAAGAAATACAAAAATAGTGGATTGGAAAAATTAATTGAACATGTGGTCCACTTTTTGTACTATTAGTTTTATAATGGAATATGAGTAAAGTGAATGAGTGGAATGTGTGACCTAATTACGATAAAAGTGAAATGTAACCCTTAATATGTGGGATGGACCGAAATGAAAATGAAAATATGAATTATATCTCATTCGATCATATTAAAATAATCTTATAATTTTTAATTTTTAATGAATATGCTGTTTTTTATGACTCTATGAGTACATATAGAATTGATTCAAACTCGAATTACATTGGATAGTTTATCTCTGAATTTTTAATTTTTTGTCAAATTCTAATTTTGCATATTAATCAGTGATATAAATTATAAATGTATATTATTAAATTATTGATTTATTCTAATTTTGCATGAATTAAAATTTTAGCGCTGATAATTTTATTCAACCAAAATCATATTATTACTAAATTAAATAAATTTTTTGATTGGTTGTAAAATCAATAGAAATAAATGGTTTTGATAATTTAGCGATATATTTGAAGTTGATATACAAATAAGAATTAAAACAAAGTATAGAATTATTTCAAATTTAACAAATAAGAGAAAAATACGCGTATCTAATAGGGAAATTGGTCTAAACTATGAACTTTGCCTAAAATTTGGTATTTCCCATGAACTTTGAAATTGGTATATAATATTACGAACTTTGCATTTTGTTTGGTATTTCCCGAACTCACTCAAATAAGATATTTTCATCAAAATCTTATTTAACATAGGCAACCGTGATATGTTTTATAATATTTGAAACCACTTTTTAAGTTCATAACATGTAGCATAAAAAGTCACGTTGAAAACCAAGTTGATTTAATTTTGTCAAGTATGATAAAAGCCTCGTAAGTTAGTCAAATATAGTAATAAACATGTCGTGGAAAATACCAAACAAAATGCAAAGTTCGTGATATTATATACTAATTTTAAAGTTCATGGGAAATATCAAATTTTAGGCAAAGTTCATGGTTTTAGAGACCAATTTTCCTATCCAATATGTATTGGCATATTGCTAATAAAACCTGCTCTTTATTATTTTACCTTCACCAATAGGCGTGCTTTAATTTTTTATACTGGCATGAATGTTGTTATATAAAATAGAACTAAGATTTTAACAACAACCGACCTTAGCTCAGTTGGTAGAGCGGAGGACTGTAGTATGTCTGCTGAAATCCTTAGGTCGCTGGTTCGAATCCGGCAGGTCGGATTTTTTAAAATGATTTTTATTTGTTGTTTGGAATCTAAGAAACTAATATCTCACTCATCCTACCTCTTTCATATATTTGCAACATTGATTTAATTTAGTAAAAATTTACTCCTAATTAGTTGACCGAAATATTTTTAAGACTTATTTGCGTGTAAGTTTTCCGATGACTTGATCTCACCCTACATTGTTTAATGGTAAATGGTAATGGTGATGCGAAATGCTAATGCCCAGTCAAAAAATCATTTCTCTATTTTAATATTGGATTCCCTTTCCGCATGTTATAAGGGCCCAATTTGCGGCCCATGAAAGGAAAGTAAAGAAACAATGAGTGGGGAAGACGAGTCTGCGGCATCACAAGCAGCAGCGGAGGAGATGGCGCGTAGCATCACCTACATCACCGGCTCTCAGCTACTCCCGCTCATCCGCCGCCCTAACATCGCCATCATCGACGTCAGGTGACCTTCCGACCCATCATCATATTTTTCTACTAGCTGAATCAATTACTCATTACGACGATTTGATTGGAGTCAAAGCTTGTTTCTTTCTCAAAATCTAATTTTAGGGATGACGAGAGGAGCTACGACGGCCATATAGCGGGATCCTTACACTACGCGAGCGATACGTTTATGGACAAATTACCGAATCTCGTTGAAGCTACCAAAGGCAAGGATACTCTCGTTTTCCACTGCGCTCTAAGCCAGGTATGCTATTCATTTCTTCCAATTTTTTCTGTATTTATAGGTCAATATTTTTTATCCATGTTTGGCGATCATACTTGATCTTTTCCCCCTGCGGTTTGCCATAGTAGATTTAGGGTTATTGGCATAAGTTTTCTTCAATCATAAATAGCTATTGGATTACGTGGTTATATGTTGTTTTACTGAGATTCTGCCCTATATCGGTTCTGGGTAGAAGATTAGAACTTAGAGACCTCACAATCATATTCTGTTCCTAAGTTTACTTTGGAGAATTGAGAATTTTGCAAAGCAGTGTAACAATTTTCATGGTGATAGTTGGTTCAATTTGGGAGGGCTTTAGTTCAAGAGTATAGTTGAATTCAGCTGGCCAAAACTGTTAATGTATTGTTTTGCTCCTAACCTTGTGTTTGTGTGATTTTTAATGCATCATGATGCGTTTTCTATTGGGGGGTGGGTTGGCTACTTTTTTCTCCTGCTGTAACTTTTTTCTTTTTTTCTATTGTAAGTATTATCTCTCAAGCCAGAATCATGGAATGACTAGATTACTCGTATTGAATTGCTAGCTCAATTGATCTTTGATGCCGTCTGAACAACCTCGGTTCAATTGGAATAAGCCTGTGAGTGATTTTTTGGTATGATAAGGCATGCTGAGTCTTATAGAGTAAAGAGCATATCAGATGGCACAGCTTCTAATCTCTATTAGTAATATATCTACCTTCCTCTGCTTTAGTGATCGATGTAGGTTGTTTTGTTTCAGTAACTGCAGTTTTGAAATTGCTTGGCTTCTTTTGGTGTTATTATCCCAGCTAAATAACTGAAAGAGGAGGAAACCTTGCAGTTGAGTGCAGTATATAATAAATAACACTCTGGTTTTGGCTTTTGTATCATGAATCCGTGATAGTGACTCTTGGATCTAATAGTGGGTTGTGTAGTGGTTCTGGTGCTGGTTGTTTTTAGTCATTAGTTCTAAGTGTAGCTAATGTGGTTCGAGTAATAATGCTATAGCAGCTGCAGAGAGTTGGAAATCCTGCACTTGACAGGAGTTACAAGCTTACAACTGTTGTGGCAGGAATTTTTTTGTTGTCGAACATTGGAGTATAAATGAGAAGGGAAACCACAAAATTCAGATATACTATCAAATTTCTAACAGAAAACTTGGGGTCAGAAAAATGAAATGATTGAGAACAGAGAACTCAAAAAGTAGTATTGTACTGCCACAACACATATTCTGCTATTGTATTCCTTTTCTTGGTAGCTTTTACTCCTTAATACACACATTATGTGATCCTTTATCAGCCATGATTTAGAGATAACCTTTGCCACCAACACACTATAATCACTGCTTTTCTTTTTTGAAACATTAGCACTTTAGACAATCCTGTTTGCTTGATGCCTTGCTCCTGCATCTGTTTCAATAACGGCTCGAGACTTTGCATCTTCCCATTTTATATTGAATAAGACCAGCTTTCTGAGTACAGGGTGCCAAATTTTTGCAGGTTCGAGGACCCAAATGTGCTCGAAGGTTTGCTGAGTATGTTGCTGATGCAAAAGATTTGGGAGTGAAAGATATAGTGGTTCTCGAGCGTGGATTTAATGGTTGGGAATCTTCTGGTAGGCCTGTTTGCCGCTGCAACAACATTCCCTGCAAGGGTGGTGAGTCAAAACCATAATGCTTCTGTGAAGATAGGTGGCTGCAAGAAAATAATTTTTGCTATAGCCCTGGTGATGGGACAATTGCATTGATATTAATTTACAAGTAATATTGTGAGGAATTATCTGCACTACTTAATTAATTCGTTATGTTTAATGGTATATTTTCTTGTTGTATGTTACTATGTATATTGGCCAGACTTCAAAGAACGGAACGTGAATAATAAACTTATGGGATAGATTGCTGGATTTATCACAATCTGCACCCTTTACATCATTTTTCAATCATTGCAGTTAAAACACTAATTTTCAGTTTTGTACTTTTTCAAGATAGCAGAAGATCATCCAAGATTCAAGATTTCTGGGCTTGTTTGAATCGAAAGATTGGCCTTACCGAGAAGAGTTGAGGGTTTTCATTTTCAGATTATTGTAGAAAAGTTCCCCCAACATTTTAGTAGTGTTGTAGTGCTACATTTCTAATCAATTCGAGACGCTTCATTGTTTATTTTTCTCCACAGTTTTCTACCTTCTATCTACACTACTCTAAAATTCCTTAGTTCCCTCATTCTCGTTCTTCATTTATCTTCACACTTCTCTCCACACGGCCACTATCTAACGCTGCCACAGCCACAGCCACCCTCCGCTCTCCACCAGCACCACTGCATCCTCAGATCTATAGTGATCAGTGCACACTTCTAATCTGTGAGTTCACCCATTTCGTAGTAGGATTAGATTACCAAGCAAGTCTCTGGTATACTAATATGAGTTCAACCAGTTCATATTAGCATTTCTGACTTGTTTGATTACCATTCTTATCCGGTATCAGTGAGTTCAAAATTATTCGAAAAAGTAGATATATAGGAGAGTTGATGATTTAGAAAATTCCGATTAAAAGTTATAGTATGAAGTTTTAATCACTTCAATAAAAATTATCTACCCCATATTTAGGTTTAAAAGTTATTGGAGTGGAGTACTAATTTTAAATATACTTTGAAATGGCTCCTCTAAAATATGTCCACAGCTAATAATGTACGTATTTTGGTAAGTACTACTACATTAGTTAAAATTTTTAAATTACAAAAAAGAGTTGAAAACCGTGATTTATTCCTTAGGCAAAATATAAAATTAAAAACAATAATTGGTTAGCATAAGCGAGTTGCACACCAGAAAAACTAGTCCAAATTCACTCGCATTCGGCGGCCACTCCGACAGTCAATCCGGACATGGAAATCCTCTATTTTCCTCAATTGCTCCCGATATTATCTTAGCACACCATCTTCTGATGGTAAGTCATCCTGTTGTGCAGGTTTGCTTGGCGTGTTTGTTGCCATTGTTTCTCGTCCCAATCGTTAACTTACTGCCGATCATCTTCGATTTGATCATGATACCTTCAATTGTTATATATAGATTTTATGGAACTCAATTGATTTGAGGCTAAAATATTTGAGGTTCGTGCCTATCACTATGTGTTATTTAAATTTAAATATAAAAAAAATAGTAAATAAATTTCGAAAAATAGTAAAAAAGTACTATTTATAATTTGGATAGATGTTAATGGAGTAAATAAATTCCATTGGTCCGCCATTTTCACACGTTCAAATATAGGTGCGCGTCTATAAATATAATTACGCCAACATACTTGTTCCAATACATTCTCTCCTTTCCGCTTCTCCGATCGCCGGGGCTTTCCGATCTCCAGCGATCCAGATTGCTTCTCCAACTCGCCGTATTCTCTTCCGACCCGCTTCTGCAATAGATACATTTTTCACTCCTATTGCACAATCCCTATATCATTTCTTAATTTCGATCCATCTCTACCTTTTGTTTTTCCGATTTGCCAAAACCTATCCATCTAGAATAAGAGGTATATGCATTCATTATACATACGTAACATACACGAGATGACGAAAGCCGAGATGTTTCACAAGATAATAAAGGTAGGCCACCGCAAGGTGGCGAAATCTGATGATGATTTCGCCCACCCTACGCCGGTACAGCCAAATTTACCCCAGCAACCGCAAATTCCTGCTGCCGCGCCGCCGGAGCGGCCGCCTCTCAGTGCAATCGAAAATCTACCGACGTTTCGAGACGTTGTAGCTGTGGATCGCCACGATTTGTTTTCGCAGAAGGTAAAGATCTGCTGCGTGCAATTTGATTTCTCCGACACTCTGAAATCGGCCGAGGAGAAGGAAATTAAGCGGCTGACTTTGATTGAGCTCGTCGAATTTATTCAATCCGGTTCTGGAAAAATTACCGAGGCGAATCAAGGGGAATTGATTAACATGATTTCTACCAACATTTTCCGGTGCTTTCTCCCTGCCTCCCACGAAACTACAGATTCTGTGAATGCTGAAGCTGAAGATGAGAATCCCTTTTTTGATCCTTCTTGGCCACATTTGAATCTGGTTTATGAGCTGCTATTGCAGTATGTGATCTCACCGGATACAGATACAAAGACTGCCAAGCGCTATATTGATCATTTATTTGTTATGAAATTGCTTGATTTGTTTGATTCTGAAGATCCGAGGGAGAGGGAATGTGTGAAGACTATTTTGCATAGGATATATGGGAAGTTTATGGTTCTTAGGCCATTTATTAGGAAGATGATAAATAATATATTCTATAGCTTCGTGTATGAGACAGGGAGGCAGAATGGGATGGCGGAGCTGCTGGAGATACTAGGGAGCATCATCAATGGTTTTGCATTGCCAATGAAGAAGGAGCACAAGGTGTTTCTTTCACGAGTTTTGATACCGCTCCACAAACCAAAGGCGCTAGGGATGTATCACGGCCAGCTATCGTATTGTATTACACAGTTTGTGGAGAAGGATTGCGGATTGGCGGATACCATTGTTATGGGGCTATTGAAGTGTTGGCCAGTCATCAATTCGCAGAAGGAGGTTCTTTTTCTTGGGGAGCTTGAGGAAGTATTGGATGGCACGAACACCGTGGAGTTTCAGCGGTGCATGGTTCCTCTGTTTAGACAGATTGCTCGTTCCATCAATAGCTCTCACTACCAGGTCTCAAAAGCTCAACTCAGTAAAGTATTTGGTTGCATTGTCGTGTTGTTACTAGCTTTACCCTTTTCTCGTGCTGCTTAAGTCAACTGATATTTGTTTGATATAACTGCTGATTTCTTTATTTGATGAATTATTTGTATCTTCTCTACTTGTCTAGCAGTTTAACTATCTGTCACTTGTTCTTGTACTATATTGTTTCAAATCCATCAAGATGACCCTGAGATTTGGTACAATTTTTGCCCTTCCAATGCCACTTTAGTGACTCCGTGCAGTAGATGATTTATTTCGATTCTGCTGCTACCGTGTCTTACGTTCTGCTATCTTTTCAGAATTTTGATCTATATGTGCCTAATTAATGATTTGGCATATCCATGATATAGTGATTTGGTGAAGCATTCACTTTGTATTTGAATGTTTGCAATGTACAAGTGCTCTTTTGTAACTTGAGGATGATTTATTCAAGTTCTCATAGTCGTTGCTTTAAATGCACCTTGTTCATTTATGTCTTCGCCCTATAAACATGTTTGGAAGAAGGATAATTGTCTTGGTATTCTTTAACTTTCCCCATCCCTCTCATAGAGAAATATAGTACTACTATATATTCATTGCTTGACCTGAAATCATGCATCAGTCATATTCGTATTGTATCTTATTGGGTCGGCCAAATGAATGTTTCAGGTTGCAGAACGAGCTCTTTTCTTATTGAACAATGACCACATTGTAGAACTGATTTCCCAGAATCGGAGTGTTATCTTGCCAATCCTGTTTGATGCTTTGCAAAAGAATACACAGTCTCATTGGAACCAGGTAGTACACGGCTTAAGTCTTAATGTTCAGATAACATTCATGGAGATGGATGGCGATCTATTTGAAGAGTGCCGGAAGCAGTACAAAGAGAGGGAAGGCAAGTGCAAGGAGCTGGAGGAACAGCGAGAACTAACATGGCAACGGCTAGAAGCAGCTGCTGCTTCTGCAGTGTGATAAAGGGGGACGAAGGAACACGTTTATTGCCTCCTGATTTCACTGCACCGATTGATCCTCAAGAAGATTGGATTGGATTGGATTGGATTCATTTCCTCAGTTTCAAATCTCCAAGGTACATAATTTTGTATTAACACTTTTTTGTCCTTGTTTTGCGGCAAAGAAAATGGCAGTGTAACTGTAGATGTTATATGCTGGCGGTTTGTGAGTTTTGTTTGTTTTTGTACCAAACAAATCAATTGGGAGAAATTTATCTCGCATCTTCAACTTAATTGTCCTCTTATTTTTCTTGCTGTCAAAACAAAGTGGGCTGTAACTAATCCATATTTCAAATCGTCTATGAAGGCTCCAATCACCAAACCAAATTGCATGAAAAGTTTGAACTCAAAATTTTAAAACACCGGTAAGAAAAAAGTATTGGGTGTATCTCAAAGATGAGGAAAAGTGGAGTTGACTTAGTTAAGTGGGAAATGATGAAACTGCTTTTACTTGTCGTCAATATTTTTTTGTAGTATTTCAATTTGGGAAGTGAGCTAATAGATGATGCAATATTACATATGCTTGTGATCTATATTGAAGTTTGTAGTAGTGCATTCTATAATATATAGTGGCGTTTTGATTTTTATTGAAGATGCAAGCGCACTTGTTAAATTAGATCTTTATATCATACACGTGTCTGATAAATCAATATTTTAATCCTCTCATGAAATTAAAATTATTCTCAGATAGTATGATCTGCAGACTGCACTTGGTTTGTAGTTTCAAATTTCAATTGTAGCTTATTATGATATGGTTGTTCCTTGATTAACTTTTGACTCCTTAACATCCACAAATTAAACAATATCACACTTCACTTAGATGCTCATGCCCTGTTAAAATAGGAGCAGGAACAAAGAAGAAATATCAACTATGCATTTTTCTTTATCTTACAATACTAAGTAATACTGATGTACATCATACTATTAAACAATATGGTTGATAAGTAATTTGTAGAAATAAAATAGAAAATGAAAAAGGTAGGAAGTAGTTGCATCACGGCCCATTCTGGCCGTTATCCCAAGAGCCCCTTGGAATGGAGTGGTGGTTGTTTATATCAACTTGGTCGGTCGCTATCTGATCGGTCGTCTTCTTCACCTCTTCCACCATCAATTTCCTATTACTTGAAGCTGCTACACCTATGTAAATGTTTCCCGACACCAGAAGCAGCAGAAACAAGAGAGCTACTGCATTATTTTTGGAGGCCATAACTACCAATGTCACAACTTAATTTGCTGGTAATGAGGAGATACCATACGTCCATACTGACCATACATATATATAGAGAGAATGGAAGAAGGTGGAGCGAGCCTAGAGAAATGTGGGATTTACACGTAATCAAATACAATGATTTGGTTAAGTGCTCCATGATTAACAGTTGATCCTTCAGTTTAGGGTTTAGATATTTTTGGTGAGTAGAAACATTCCTCAAATAGAAATCTGCCACCGCATGCTTCCTAACGCCACCGCCTTCGCTAGTCCACTACCAACTGCTCTTCATTATGCTGTGGAAAGTTCGCGAAACTTTGATGCGGTGCACTAATTTGTTCTACAGGGACTACATCTTTATACAATTATTTTTTATTTTTATTAATTTTTTTTTCGTTTTAGTGAATAATCGTTCTTTATATTTAGGTTTTTATTGGCCGCTAACATTGCTCCATCCGTCCCAGATAATTTGTTTTACTTTGACCAGACACGAATTTTAAGAAATATAATGAAAAGTCAGTTGAAAAAGTTATTAAAATATGCGTTATACTTTTACATATAAAATGTGCGTGAGTAAAAATGAACTGAGACTCCTATTCGTAGACGGAATTAAAGGAAAAACGGGAATTCTATTCGCGGACGAAGGCAATAATTTTATAATAAAATGTGAGTAGGAATGAATAAGTAGAATATGTAATTCACTAAAAAACGATGAAAAAATGATTTGGAACCGACTCTGAGACAAATTGAAATGAAAAATATAAGACAAAGTATCTAAAGACACATGGAGTACTACGTAACTAACCATGAACCTTTTGTTTACTAAAGATAAATACTAATATGAAATATCTCATCTATTTTTAGATATGGTGAGTGCTGACTATAAACTTTCCTCAAATAGAAATCGGCCACCACACCGCAAGCCCCGTACAGGTCACCCGCTCTGCCAGTCCACTTGCAGCTGCTCTTTCTTGATAATTATAGATATTTTTTCTGTGGAAAGTTCGCGAAACTTTGATTCGGACTAAAAGATTTATTATTACATTTTTTTTTATAACTTTACTTTTATGTGTTTTTGCAATTTTAGAGTATTTAGTTTTATTTGATCTTAATTTAATGGACCATCATATTTTCGTTAAACTAAATAACATGTCATCCATTTTTATTTAAAATAAATTCCATGTCATATTATAAATACACAGCTAGTATAAAAAGCTCTGTGTGGGTTAAATAAAAAAGTAATTATCTTCAATTTCTTTTTTATAGACGAAGATGATGCAGCAAACGAAATATTTTTTACAGAATTCAACCAAATCTTAATGCTGAGGTCCCCTGTCTAAATAGAAAACAATATCATCGTCATGAAATCACCACAAGCAGTGGCGTTTACCCTTGTCCCCGTGGATCTAGCACCTCTAGAACATTAGGATTGTCCAATTGTCTCTTAGGGTCAATCGCGAATACAATGGTCGTCCCCAACCCTCACAAAATAATTTTAACATCGGACGTCAATTGACGTTATTTTTTTTAAAAAATTAATGGTAAAATGATAATTTTATCACTAATTAAAAAAACAAAGTTTCTCGTTCCCCTTTGTTATATATTTATGATTACTCGTGTGAATTCTTGGTAAACCCTCACTCGTTTTTATATTATTCTCTTATTTTATTGTTCAGTGATTGTCAATACTTGGAATTACATCCTAATTAATTTGGTTGAGTTATTTTTTATCCTCTACTTATTTTGTTCTTTAGATTCTTTGCTTCAATAATCTTCATATCAATTTGTCACTAGAAAGAGATTGGCGAAAAGAAAATTTCATATCAATATTTTAAATTTCAAGCTAGAATAATGAGTAAAATTTATTTCATTAATTAGTGGGCGACATGTTATTACATGATGGAATAGTTAACGGAATCGTAACATAAGAATCGGACGAGATAAATATACCAGCACTTATTAAAACGAAATATGGAATAGTTAACAGAATCGTAACACATGGATTGGACGAGATAAAATATACAAGTACTTATTAAAATAAAATATTGTACGATGATCTTACTACCTCCGTCCCACGATAAATGTGATATTTTTCTATTTCGGTTCGTCCCACAATCAGAGTCACATTTCACTTTTACTATAAATAGTAAATAGACCCCACATTCCACCAACCAATTCTACTCACATTTTATTATAAAACTATTAGATGGAACATCTTTTTTGTTCCACGAACTTTGCTAAAGTGTCATTTTAGGTTCGTGAACTTTGAAAATATCATTTAAGGTCCATCAACTATGTGTTAATATCATTTGAAGTACTTTTTACTATTTCCAAGTTTTTCTGGACAAAAATACCCTTAATACCTTAAAGGGTATATATTCTTAATAAACTTATCATATACTCATATTTTTTAAAAATACTTTTACAATATATTTTTGACGAATTTTCTAAATATAATTTGACCTTCAATATTATCACTTAATTTTGTGACATGCAGGTAAAATATCCTTATTCAATACTACTATTTTATTATTAAAGAAAAGTTCTTTATCCAATTTTAAAATTCTTTAATATAAAAAAATTTGAAGAAGCAATTTTACTTGCATGTCACAAAATTAAGTGACGGAGTAATATTGAATGTCAAATTATATTTAAAAAATTCGTCAAAAATATATTGTAAAGATATTTATAAAAAATATGAGTATATGATAAGTTTATTAAGAATATATACCCTTTAAGGTATTGAGGGTATTTTCATCCAGAAAAACTTGGAAATAGTAAAAAAGTACTTCAAATGATATTAACCCATAGTTGATGGACCTCAAATGATATTTTCAAAGTTCACGGACCTAAAATGATACTTTGGCAAAGTTCGTGGACCAAAAAATATGTTCCTTCAAACTATTATATACAAGTGAGATCCATAATCCACTAACTTATTCAACCTATTTTTCTTTACATTTCTTAAAATTCATGTTCACATTAAATGTGACACTTAATGTGGAACGGAGGTAGGATAAAACAAAAAATACACATAGACGATCTATATGTATTTTTTCTATTGCACAAAATATTCACAGCAAAAATAAAGGCTTGAATTGGCTTTGAATAATACCTGATGGGCTATGAGCCCAATTTTCATGTCCAATCGCCTTCCAGAGCTATAACTTTAGGGCCCAAACTTACAAGTACCTAGGAATTTCATTTTTTTTATATACATTTTATTTATTTATTATTTTTCTTTCAGTATAAAAATAATAAGTAGGAAACGAGAATTTCTAATTTTGAAATTATTTATAGATATAGTAGTATTAGATAATGGTCTATTATGGCAAGTAATATTCCAACTTTATAGTACGAAAATTATGTTAACTTTTTCAGAGGCATCATGCTTTTGATAATCAACAAACGTTTTCAATTCATGACTTTGTCTTGGGGATATACATATACTAATGGTTTATGTTATGTATTTTGTATTATGAACTACTCCACAGTCAGTCACTAATTTTAAAATAATTGTGTCTGCTACTTTATAGTTACGCCTTCTAAAATGGTAGATAAAATGTTGTTTTCAGTGGTGACAAACAGATGGAAACAAGAACCACGTCTGATGATGGTCGCGAATATTTCCATTAGAACCTCTCTCAATTATTGTTTCAGTCCAAAGAGTAGCATATAAATTAAGTGATGCAGTCTTCCCTTAACAAAGTTTAAAAATCATATTATATCCCTCTCCAACTCTGTATAAACTATGTAGTTGTTGTCGTTCCAAAGACCACAAAGTAAAACAATCATAGATCAGAGTAGTAAGTTAGTAAGTCCCATGTGGTATTTTATAATTAACCATGTCGTATTACTGAATTATTGATTATTTTATAATAAGTACAATAGTATGCAAAATACCAGTACTAGTATTATTCAGATAATATATACTCCCTCCATCCTCAAAGAATATGCACTTTGGGTTTGACACGTGTTTTAATGTAAAATTAGTAAAGTAAGAGAGAGGTAGAGAGAAAAAGTAATTACAGTATTTGTTAGAAGATATCACGAGAATATTGGGATTGATCCCTAATTGATCTCTTTCAAGTAAATATACATAATTTCGATCCCCAAATTCTTTCTTCAGTATTATTAGTGGAGAATGAGTCTCACCTTATTAGAGAGAAGAGACTTTTTAAAATTAGAAAGTGCATATTCTTGTGGGACGGATGGAGTATATATGTATTTTATTATAATTATCAAGAATAACATATTTTTGGAATGTGCTTGGCTTAATGTGCCAGCAGTACAATGCATGTTGGATTATATGAAATTAATGCCAGCAAATTAAGATACTATTTCTGGATGGAGTTTTTATAATTTAAGAATTAAAAAACCCCTTAGTTGTTGAACCCCAGCATGAAAAATGATGAATTGTGACCTGCTTTTGTTGTTTCTCTTATTATATACACATATATAGTTGTAATTGTCCCACCCCAAACTTACCTAAAAAAGAAGGGAAAAGAAGGAGAAAAGTAAGCATAATGAAGAGCAGGAACAAGAAGCACAACATTCTTGATTCAGTTCTGATTCTGTTGCTCATTTTGATTGCATCAGAATCAAGCACTGCTCAAGAAGTGGGTATGTAACGTAACAATATACATATACTAGTAGAATTTACATTCTCTTGATAGTTTTAGCATCTAATGAATCTCATTCTTAATTTTTGTTTTTGATCAGAGGATGAAAGAGAGTTTGACTATTCAGAAAATGGTGCAAAGGGTCCAGCAAAATGGGGAGAGATAAAGAAAGAATGGAGTGAGTGTAGCAATGGAAGTATGCAGTCTCCAATAGATTTGTCAAATGAGAGAGTTAGAATTATTACAGATCATGATAAGAAGATCAATTATAGAGCTGCTAATGCAACTGTCAAGAATAGAGGCCATGACATTCAAGTAAGATTATACTATATACATCATGTTTCCCTAATTAGTCGAACGGAACTTGAGTAACTAAGGAGGTTGGATGTTTGAAGATTGAATGGCTTGGTGATGGTGGATCAGTTGTGATTAATGGCAGTGACTACCCTCTCCGACAAGCCCACTGGCATTCTCCCTCCGAGCACACTATCCATGGAAGAAGGTAAACACACACACACACACATGACTAATTAATTAAGGGGTTATATATGTATAATCACCATGCATAAATCACTTGATTAATGTTGCATCAGTTATGACATGGAGTTACACTTGGTGCACCTGAGTACAGATCCCAACCTCCAAAACAAAATTTATGTTCTTGGAGTCCTATACAAGATTGGCAAACCTGACAAGTTTCTCTCCAAGGTAATATTATAGTACTAGTATTTCATATTTATGTAAAACTTTCAATTTTCAATCTGTAATATTTTTTCTTGTGTCAGTTTATTCCAAGTATAAGGTCGATGATTGATAAGAAGGACGAAGAGGTAGCAGTGGGGATGATCGATGCAACGGATATCAATGTGCACAACAAAAAGTATTACAGATACATGGGATCTCTTACTGTTCCTCCATGTACACAAGGAGTTATTTGGACTATCAATAAGAAGGTAACGTATTATATTTTAGTGGTCCGGACATATTGTCATGTTGTATGTCTAACCAATCTTATTATGTTCGTATTTTATTTTATCTTTATGTAATTTATGGCATTAAAATGTCTTGAAATGAAATACAGGTTAGAACTGTTTCCATGGACCAGGTGAAGTTGCTTAGAGAAGCTGTTCATGATGTAAGTTTAACCACAAACAAATTAAATTATTATACAAGGACGAACACAGAAAAAGAGAACATTTATGGCTATATTTTCTAAAATTTTATTCAAATCATTAATAGATTAATATTTCCTTCTCATAAATACTAATGGTTCTTTTTTATCTTGACAGTACGCGGAGAAAAATGCAAGGCCATTGCAACCCAAAAACAGTCGAGACATTTTCATTTGCAGCCCTGTAGATGAAATTTGAATCACATTTTATAAATTTGTTCAATTAATCCTTATTTGTAGTAGTAATAAAAGGAAGAGTCACTTCACTTCTTCCTTGTATTTTCTCAAATTTCATGTCTTTTTGTTGTTCACATGTTATAAACTTATAATTGTGTGCAAAAGAGAGAAAGAGATGTAAACTTTTGATTTGATTAGATAAGAATAAGTAAAAGTAGTACATGGAAATTATGCATCAAAGTAGAATGATTAGATAAGGAATGAAGGAACAAATTAAATGGATCTTCCAGCTGCAATGCAAGCTACCAACAACGTGTTGGTTGCAATCGATAGACGGGAAGGCTGATCATCAGAGCATCTCGGATACTCCAGACGAGCAGGACGTGTGGCCTCCTCTCGTCTGACTCGTGTTGTAAGACTTGCAGTTCAAGCATTTGTGAGCCACAATGTGATAGTTCACCTCACTTGTTTCTCCACAGTCATTGCAAAGGATCCACACCTAATAAATACCAATCACATTAGGTTGTGTTTAAAGGTAAAACAAGCTTTGATTTTTAACTATACAAAATTCCTACCATTTTATTTTGGTAGATTTGAGGCATAGGTGTCAAAGCAACCTCTTCATCAAGCTTTTCCCAGACGCGGGTCATGTCACAGTACGATTTCAAGCAAACTGGGCAAGCATACCTGCAACCAAACCTCGTAGTCAAATAGCCGATCATGGATAATAATATCATAGTCGGGGGAATCATTACAACACGAGTGAGTATCTTACTGGAAACGAGTTTCCATCTCTTTAACACAGTCGAGATGAATTGTGTGGCCACAGGGGAGGACCGTTATGTCTTTGGTTGTATCAAATATATACTGCATTTGGAGGTAATACAAGTTAAACTTTAGGCAAACAACTGATTATCACTCGCTAGCACCTCGTTCAAGCAACTTTTGTTTACCTCGAAGCAAATGGGGCAGTTGTGATGCATGGCTTTCTCTATGCATAAGTGTGACTCTTTCAACAAGTTTGAGTAGCAACACTCTGAAACAAGAATTAGAGTACCTTTAAATGCTTGATTTCAAAATAAAAGAAAAGTAATGAGGCTGGTTTAATTCGACTTACCACATCTATCACAGTGAAAAAAGTTTTCTTCACCACCAGTTCTAACACAACAAAGGAAAGAAGCGAAATGAGAAAATATATATGCAGAGGGTGTGCTATGTTGTACGGAAATACGGTTGTTGTCAAACATTAATCGTGGTTGTTTTGAAACATGAGATATAATGAGGGGAACAAGGACCAACAGCTAGATGAATACAGGTTATGAAACTAGACAATGATGATGCACAATACAACGTATTTTATAACCTTGTTTTGAATTAAAAGGAGAAACCGAGAAAAGCAATCAACCTGCAGATTCCACATTTATCGCAGTGATACTGATTCTTTGAAACCTGAAATTGATAATCAGGTTGGTTTTAAGTAGATAAGTTAGAAAGAAACAGGGTTTCATTTCATAAAGAATGTAATGAAGAATCTTACATCATCATCGAAGAATTTGCATTTTGAGCAATAGTACTTCCCCAAGCAAACGCCACAAGAAATACATATTTGTTGAGCCTACATGGCGAACAAAAGCAGCAGATTTTAATCAAGAGATCTTCGTAAAACTCTAATAAAACATCCCTAATTTGTAAATCTAAATGAAGAATCTTACATCTTGTTCCGTATTACACAATGAGCAGATGACCTGAAACCAGATGGGATATTAAATCAAAGTAATTATATATGATTATTAAAACATATATATGATCTAAGTAAAACTCATACAATAACTAAAACTACACAAGTTTTGTATGAAAATAAGAGTACAGAACAAAAATAAGCATATTCAAACTATATCGCGGCCACATAAAAGTAGTTGAAAATCTCAACTTGGTACAATCTAATTGACCAAATAAACCACCTTCTCCTTATTCCAAAGGTAACCGAGAGCACTCATTATCGATCATACAAGAACTCGATTCAAGAATGAAATAACGCAATACTGACCCTTTTTACTTCATGACGTGGGATATCATGGCGTTCAAGTGTATCAACATCTATCAAATTCTGCTCAATAAATAAAAATACTGTTAGTATAATTTTACCTAACAAATGGAATCACATAATCTTCATGAATAAACAAAGTTAGAATCGAATTGGAGCACCTTTGCTTCATTGTGACAGTGCCTGCAATCAAATACTTCATTGCAACAAGGTGCTATGATCTTGCACCTCCTCCGATAATGCGAGCAGCTGAAATTTAGAAAAAATCATTATCTACCTATAGAGAGAGGCTTCAGCTTCAATCTTCAAATCAAAAAAACATAAGAGACAATCATAGGTCAATCAGCAAATCATCCAAACAACAAAAATACTCCCTCCGTCCCCTATTAGTAGAATGTGGGACTCATTTTTTTATATTGGTTTTATAATAAAGTGTGAGTGAATTGAGTTAGTGGAATGTGGGACCTACTTACTATTTATGGTAAAAATGAAGTGTGACTCTTAATTGGGGACGGACCGAAATGGAAAAGTGTGAATCTTAATGGGGGACGGAGGGAGTAAGAAGCAACGGTCAAAATGAAGTGAAATAGATATATACCCATAGTTGCCAAGCCCCATCTCTGTCTTGCATTCATCATCATCAATATGTGAATGAGAAATCTCGTGATTTTTCAGATCACCGTCCATTTTCTATTCAAAGAAATGTTGATATAATGATATAACCCTCCTGAAATTCACATGGAACAAGAACCAGAATATAAAAAAAATCAAATACTGAAAAGAAAACCATTAACAGGGAAAAAACGATGATTGGTTTATAGGCAATCAATCACACCCTAATTATCAAAAAAATTAACAAACGTCAAATCTTGAAAAGTAAGCACATTTGCCCTCCTGTAATATCCCATCAAAGATTGCACCTTTCACACAAAAGTAATATCACATTTGCCCTTATCCTTTCCCATTGTTTCCGGAGTTCCTCAGACTTGTGATACTTCACACCAGCCGGCTTAAATACAACGTAGCTCGCCAAGATGCGAGCCCACATCCCGTCGGTGTTCTGATTATTCTACCGAATGAGATCATCTACGACTGAGACCCGGGCCTTTGCTAGAGCAGTGCACTCCTCCGGTGTCCAAATCGGCCTCCGTCCCTCAACATTTTCCCCCTCCTCCCCTGCCTGCAACGACTCACCTGCAACCCCCTTGTACTTGCCCTTCCTCTTCGACCTTCCCACCGAACTACTCCCCCTTCCCCCAGTATCACTCGCTCTTCCCCACCGCCCTACCACCGGTTCCCTCCTAGTGGGCTGAGGAGTCTTTTCCCTCATCGGAGAAAGACCCAACTCCACCAGTGAGAAAGCGTCGACGTCGGTGTACTGAGTCTCCGGTGGAGTAGGGTCCTCCGAACCACCGGTCAAGTGATCCAAACTGGGCCGATAGACATTGTCCTCAAACGGCGATTGGGGGACCCCCGATCTACTGCCTCCGGCAGTCCTGGGCATGCCACCCATGCATTCCCATGGCGCTCCCCATCGCATCGGGCACCCCCCTCATCCTGCCGGCCATGCCGGGCATCTGCCCATTCCGCCAGGGTTCCCCCATCCACTGGCCATGTGGCCGCCCGTTCCACCGGCATTTCCCCCACCTCCACTGGGGAACGACGATGGAGTTTGTGATTCGCCGGTGATGGGAGAGTCACTGTCGCGATCCATTCTTTTCTATAGAAATGAGAGTGGAGGAAGAGATACTCGTTAAAACAAGTGGTGTGAATGAAATGAAGTGCAGCGAGCCCCGATCGCTCGCCGCATAATAGGCGGCTAGCGATCGGCTAACCGCTCATCCTTCACCTTCTCGTCCGTCCCACTAGCCTGATACAATATCGGACGTCCGCCAGGCCCTTCCCGCTAGCCGGTGGGACGTCCGTGCGGACGGCCCTTATTGTGGATGCTGTTGGATATTGGTGTGGACTATTATTTGGGCTGCCTCTTATTTGAGCCAGGAAGGAATTAGTTGGGCCGAGCCCAATGACTTATCTCCTTGCACCAGATGCTGCCACGTGCCCCCCTCACCTGGATCTTGCTCCGCAGCCATTGGATGTAGGGCTGTGTTTGTTAATGTGAGAAGGCTATGCGTCGTTCTCATTATTCTCTGATCTCTCTCTCTCTACACTCGATTCAGTGTATTCTCTCTTCTCTCTCTTCTTCTCCGATGGATTCCGGCCATCTCTTAGTGATCTCTCACGGTTCTTTGAGTGGTAGATCTTTTGTGAGTGCTGGAGTTGCTTGATGCTGGAGAAGAACTAGGGTTTGTGAGACTCGAAGGTTCTGTGCTGAGATTCTGTTCGGTGGAACTTGATCTGGTGTGAGGAGAACGTGTGGTGAAGGCATCGGTGGTGTGAGGGTGAACTCTAACCGGTCCAATTGTGCTCCCTTGGGTCTTGATCTGGTAGAATAGACCAGTGTGGTTGTGGCGGGTTCTGAGCCAAGATTCTTTGATCTTTGGTTATATTCTTTGTTCTTAGTTAGTAATCTATGTTTTGATCCGAGAGGATCCTTCTTGTTATTACTAACTGTTTTGTCAAGTGTGCAGATTATGGAGCTAGCAAGGATAATAGCTTAGATCCATTCGAGATCTTGTAATAGCTAGGGTTCCTTTGTTTCTTGTACTTAATCTGTGATACTTTGATTTCGTGTTGTAACATCAGCCGCGTGGGTGAGAATTTGGCTTAGCTCTCTTGTACAAGAACAAAGAGGTCTCGGTAATTAGTGAATCTAGACTAATCTGATCCCTACAGTGGTATCAGAGCCACGGGGGGATTAGTCTAGCACGCCGAGTCGCTTAAGGAGGTGGGCAAGTGGAATCCTCCTTCGAGAGGGGATTCACTCTGATAAATTGGCTGTATCTTCCTTGTTTTCCTTTCTATTTAGTGCCAATCATAGGTTTGGGCTTTTGTTTCTGGTAGACAGTCTCTGGCAAAGACTTAGGACTTTCTGTGCTTTCTTTTCTGTGTTGCTTCCGCTGGTTCTTGTTCTCTGTGATCTTGTGATCTCATTTTACTTGACCACCAAGCATCTTGTACTGCCCAAGTGACCCCTTGCGCCCTCCAGTAGTGAGTGATTGCGAGCTGGGATAGTCTTGGCCAGTTTTGCTCGTGACATTCAAGGATTTGAGGTCCTATCTGTTGTGTGAATGCTTTGTGTTTGTTCTTGTGTTGCTTGTGTATGTCCCTGTGTTTTCAGGTGTTTAAGGCTTTGTGTTTCTGTGTTGCTTCCTGTGTTCTTGCAAAAATTCTTGCTAAAATGGCTCAGCATGTTGGTTTGCTTCCCTATAATGGTAAAAATGATTTTGTTATTTGGTAACAGAAAATGAAATGTGTTTTGATTCAGCAAATTTTTTTTAAAGTTGTTGATGGTACTTTACCTGAGGATACTGCTCAGGACAAAAAAGATGAAATGAATGAGTTGGCTAGGGCTACTATTGTGTTAAATCTGTCTGATTCTGTGATTAGGAAAGTTGATCATGAGGAAACTGCTGCTGAAATGTGGAAATTGCTTGATACTCTGTACACTGAAACCTCTATGTCTTCAAGAATGTATTTGCTTGAAAAGTTGTTTAAATTCAAGCTTGATCTTGCAAAAGATATTGATGACAATGTGGATAGGTTTCAGAAGCTTGTTCAGGACATTAAGAGATCGGGTGATAAAACTATAGATGAATACACTAGCATAGCCCTTATGAATGCCATACCTGATTCCTATAGTGATGTTAAGGTTGTCATTAAGTATGGTAGGGATTATGCTCCTCTAGACCTCATCATTAGCTCCCTGAAATCTAAAGAACTTGAACTTAAGGAGAGAAGTAATGATAAGAATGCCTATTTTAAGGTTTTGAATGTCAGAAGAAGATCTAAATCTAGAGGGGGCAATGAGCCCAGTAATGGTTCTGGTAATACCTCAAACTCTAGGAAAAAGTTTAGGTCTAGGTATAGAAGTAAGGATCCTAAAACCTATAGGAAGTGTTTCAACTATGGAGATGTTGGGCACTATAAGAAAGATTGTACTAAGCCTAAGAAGAATAAGTTTCCCAATAACAATGCCCAGGTTGAAACCCTTGTCAATGTTGCTACATTTGATAATGTAAATGATTTTGTGTTCATGGTGCATGATTTGCAATTTGTGAATGCTTCTCCTGGTTTCTCTTTTACATCTAATAAGTGGCTATGTGATTCTGGATGTACTTATCATGTGAGTCCTTTCAAGGAAGTGTTTTCTGAGCTGAAACATGTAACTAAAACCTTTGTGTCTATGGCTGATGACAAGAAGTGTGAAATTCTTGGGATTGGCACTGTGTGTTTGAAGTTTGAAAATGTTTATGTGTTCAACTTGAAGGATGTTAGATATGTTCCAGATCTATGCTATAACTTGATTTGTACTGCTCTTGAAAATGAGGGTATGGGGGGAAAGTGGGGGGAAGGCTGTATGAAAATTTGCAAAGGATCTATGTGCCTGTTCAAAGCTAAAAAGAAGTGTGGTTTATATGTCTGTATTGTTGTGCCTCTTACATGTGAAAAAGCTTTTGCCAATGTTGTTAAATCTGATAGAACCATGTTGTGGCATAATAGGCTAGGTCACATGAGTGCTAAATGCCTGAGTATTCTGAAAAAGCATGCCATCCTATCTGATAATGATGTTCATAGTGAGTTGCCTTTTTGTGATTCTTGTGTGCTGGGTAAACAACATAGGGTCTCCTTTCATTCTACTCCTGCACCTGCAAATGTGAGTACATGTATTCTGGAATATTTGCATATGGATGTTTGGGGGCCTGCTTCTGTGTCTTCTCACTCTGGATATGTTTATTTCTTGTCTGTGATTGATGATTTTTCAAGTAAAGTTTGGTGTTTTTTGATGAGACATAAGTCTGAGGTGTTTGAAAAACTGAAAACTTGGAAAATCTTGATTGAAACTCAGACTGGCAAGAAAATTAAGGCTATTAGAACTGATAATGGCCTGGAGTTTTGTAATAATGGATGACTTGTGTGATGGTTTTGGAATCAAAAGACATAGAACTGTGCCTTATACCCTTCAGCAAAATGAGGTTGCTGAGAGAATGAACATGACTTTGCTTGATAAAGTGAGATGCATGCTTTCTAAGTCTGGTTTGTCAAAAAAGTTTTGGGGTGAGGCTTTATTAACTGCTACTTATTTGGTAAATAGGTCTCCTTCTGTGCCTCTGGTTGGTCAGTGTCCTGAATATGTGTTTTATAGAAAACCTCTTAACTTTTCTCACCTAAGGGTTTTTGGCTGTACTACTTTTGTGCATACTAAGTCTGATAAACTTGAGCCTAGATCTAGGAAAGTTGTTTTTCTAGGTTATCCTGAAGGTGTCAAAGGTTGTAGAGTCTGGCTAAGGGATGAACCTGGGTTCAAGGTCATAATAAGTAGTGATGTAGTCTTCAATGAAGATGAATTCCCTTACTTAAGATTGACAAGTAACCCATATCCTATAGATGTGGACAATGAACCCCTCAATGAGGTGGAGTCCTCAAATACACTCACTGGTGTGGAGCATCACAGTGATGCTCCAAGTGAGGTGGAGCAACCATTCCGGAACACTTATCCAGTCTTTACACCTAATGAGACACCTAATGAAGGAAACCCAAATGTGATGCATGATAATCCTGCCCAAAATGTTGATGACAATGTGCCTTACATGCATGATAGTCCTGTTAGAAATGCTCCTCATGTTCCTGCCCAGAATGTGATACATAGCCCTAGTGGCATTCAAAATGCTATTGATGATACTAATTTGCAGGATTATGTGTTATCTAGAGATATAACTAGAAGGGTCAATGTCAAAAGATCTTCTAAGTTTGATGGCTTTGTTGGTTTAGTTGCTCTTATAAATTTGGCTTTCAATGTGTATGAATCTGATGGGGATGAGCCCCAAACTTATAAGCATGCTACTAAATCTAAATTCTGGAATCAGTGGCATAAAGCCATGTTGGAGGAGATGCATTCTCTGAAAATTAATCTTACTTGGATCCTTGTACCTTTGCCTCCTGGTGCATCTGTGGTTGACTGCAGATGGCTTTACAAACTGAAAAATGAGGTGGAGGGCATTAGGTATAAGGCCAAATTAGTGGCAAAAGGTTTTACTCGACAAGAGGGGGTAGATTACACAGAAATTTTTGCCCCTGTTGTTAAATTTACTACTGTAAGAATGATGCTTGCTTTGTGTGCTCATTTTGATTGGGAATTAAAGCAAATGGATGTTAAAACTGCCTTTTTGCATGGTGATCTTGATAATCCTATTTACATGAAACAGCCTGAGGGCTTTGTTGATCCCAAGTTCCACAATCATGTATGCTTGTTAAAAAAGGCCTTGTATGGTTTAAAACAGTCTCCTAGGCAGTGGAACATCAAGTTTAATACATGTATGCAGAAGTTAGGCTTTGTTAGAAGTACCTTTGATGCATGCTTATATGTTAAGAACCTTGATGATGTGCCTGTTTTTTGCTATTATATGTTGATGACATGCTTATTATGGGTCCCTGTTTGAAAACCATAAAAGGTGTGCAAGCTGCTTTGAGTGAGAATTTTGACAAGAAGGATATGGGTGATGCTCAGAAAATCTTAGGGATAAGCATCTTTAGAGATAGGAAAGCTTCTACCCTTGTGTTGCATCAAGAGCTTATGTGTACAAAACTCTAAAAAAATTTAACATGTTTGATCCTAAACCTGCTTCTGTGCCTTTAGCTGCTCATTTTATGTTGAGTAAAGATCTGTGCCCTTGATGCACTTTTATTAGCACTAAATAAACCTGCAAGTACAAAGAGTATATATAGTATAGCTAAAGGTCAGTACCGGGATATCAAACACGGGGAAGGCAAACACAAAGTGTCTATCCTCTACTAGAATTCAATTACTATCTGGAAGAACAGAAGGTTTTGAAAACTTTTGGAAACAGAAAACAATAAAAAACAATTAACAACTAAATGCGAATATAACACGGAGACAATCGACAGAGATAAGGGAATCCCAGGGATGTGCGTTCATAGTTATGGTTATACAAATTCCAAACTACAATACCCTAGCACAATTATTACTTTGATAGGACGAGTCACCTAGTTTATGCTCATGCGATGCAAACGTTGATTACAAAATTAGGGTTGTCAATCCTAACACATAACTCCATAAAGCTCCTAATGAAGGTGCTGGCAGCGGAAGCGCGCGAAAATAAATCAATCACATAATAATCAGATCTATTTAGCAGATTATTTAGACAAAACCTATTCGCGTAAATATCACATGTATCATGCTTACAACTTGAATCAAACATGTTTTAAGAATATTGAAACCTAAAACATGCTTTTCTACGAAGCAGAAAAATACCTAATTAATTCTCCAAAGAATTGAAGATGGCTAGCTTCTTCTCCACGTGATGCTTTGAGTACTAAACCACAAATCTTCTCTCTGGTTCCCGAACTGTATCCCAATATCAGTGTGGGCTGATCTTACTAGAATACTAGGACTTAAATAAAGAAGACAGAAGAAATCCTTTTCGGAATAGGAGAGGAATTCGAAAATCTCCTCAGCTGGGGAAGGGATTTTTGAAAATTACAATGATGAGAAATTGTGTTTTCTGTCTCCTTTATTCTCCTATTTATATTAAGTTCCTTTTGGGCCCAGACAGGGATCTATGGAAGGTTTTGGATATGGGCTCATCCAATTTACTTTTTACTAATTAAATTGAACCCACAATTTAATATAAGTTATAATTGAAATATTACGAGCAGCCACTACAGAAGTAATATTGAACTCTCCCCATCCAAATCCGAAATTACAAGTAATCCGGGTTTCCGTTTAACTTTCATTTCCCGTGCTTAAGATTAAAATGTCCATTAATTAATTAATGTCTGCTATTGACTTAATTAATTAACTTCTTATTAATTCCAAGAGTGGACTTAGCATGAAACGCTTATTTATTATTCATAGAGTAATCACACTCCAACTAGCTAGGTTCCGAATAATAAAAACTCGTTTCGCGCTCCTCTTGAGGATATTATCAAGCGAGACTCAGCTCGCGCACGATTCAATATAATAGCAATCCTAGCACCGCTAGATATCGATCACCACTGCCCAATATATCAGGATAATTGGGTCACCAAAAACCCGCACCATTTGATAAGTCAAAACAGTGCATAATCAATACCGTATGCTCAATGCTAACCTACATTGATTAAGAAATAAATATTTATCAAGACCTCGCCTTTCAGTAGATAGCCTAAGGCAAGTCTTGCTGTTAGATCCGTTCAGTGCTATACCACACCAATGTCATCTTATTTCAGTAAGGCTTAGAAATATGCGGACTGACATTGCAACCTTTCTCGATGGATAGTCAAATTCCATCTAGGTTGTGAAATTCATCTTTTTCTTTGTGTATTACCTTAAAGTGGACGACGCCCACAACCGGTCTACTAAAACAAAGACTTAGACTTTGTTAAGTTAACTTATACATTTAAACATGCATTAACATCCATTAAATGTAAAACATAACAACATTATGACAAAAATAATCTGTTTTATTTATTGGAAAATAAAATAAGAGTTTTACAGTATTCAATCACTCGAAACGTGATTTCTAGTATACAAACTCTAACAATCTCCCACTTATACTCAAAACACTTTCGAGTATACAAAAATTGTGCTAACGTCTAAAATCTCCCACTTATACTGAAAGCGGATTGAGGTCTTGAATTAGTCGAACTCCTATTCCTTCAACATGGCTTTCATACGACTTTACCGCTAATGCCTTCGTGAAAGGATCTGCCAGGTTGTTTTCTGACTCAATCTTGACCACTTGTATGTCTCCTCTCTGCACTATATCTCGAATGATATGATACTTCCTCTCTATGTGCTTGCTCGCTTTATGAGCACGTGGTTCCCTCGAATTTGCCACAGCACCAGAATTATCACAATAAATGATGATGCTCTTGGGCATATTCGTAACCACACCTAAGTCCAGAAGGAAGTTCTTAAGCCATACAGCCTCTTTTGCAGCCTCCGAAGCAGCCACATATTCGGCTTCCATGGTAGAGTCTGCAATGCATTTCTGCTTTACACTCTTCCAAATTACGGCTCCACCTCCTAAGGTAAACACATATCCGGAAGTTGATTTCCTCGAATCTACATCAGATTGAAAATCTGAATCTGTATATCCTAAAGGACAGAGCTCGGCTGCATTGTAAACTAGAACATAGTCCTTAGTCCGATTAAAGTACTTGAGAATGTTCTTTACGGCAGTCCAATGTCCTTGGCCGGGATTAGATTGATATCTTGCTACCATGCCAACAGCAAAGCAGATATCGGGTCTAGTACAAAGCATAGCATACATGAGACTACCAATTGCCGAGGCATATGGTATTCTTCTCATCTCTGCTATCTCAGATGCTGTCTTAGGACACATCTCTTGAGATAAATGGATGCCATGTCTAAAAGGAAGAAAACCTTTCTTGGCATCTTGCATGCTAAAGAGTCTAAGTACTGTTTCGATGTAAGATTCTTGGGATAAGCACAACATTCTCTTACCTCGGTTCCTAAGAACCTTGATACCGAGAATGTGTCCCGCATCACCCATATCTTTCATCTCGAACTGGCTGGACAACCAAGTTCGCACTGATGACAACATCTTTTTATTGTTTCCAATTAGAAGAATGTCATCTACATACAAAACTAAGAACACAACATTTCCCTTTTCAACCTTCTTATACACACAGCTTTCATTTGGGCATTTCTCGAATCCAAACTTTTGAACAGTTTGATCGAAACACTGGTTCCATGATCTAGATGCTTGCTTGAGGCCATAAATGGCCTTCTTAAGCTTCCAAACCATGTGTTCCTTGCCCTTTACCACATAGCCTTCGGGTTGTTCCATGTAGATGGTCTCCTCAAGACTGCCGTTTAAAAACGCAGTCTTGACGTCCATCTGCCATACTTCCCAATCCATGTAAGCCGCTATAGACAAAAGTATACGGATCGATTTGAGCATGGCCACTGGGGAGAAGGTCTCATCGTAATCGATGCCTTCCTTTTGGGTATACCCCTTAGCCACTAGTCTTGCCTTAAAGACTTTAACTCGTCCATCGGGTCCACGTTTACGTTTGTATATCCACTTACTCCCAATGGCAGTACAACCTTCGGGTAGGACAGACAAATCGTAGACGTCCTTGTCTACCATTGATTGTAGTTCCGAATCCATTGCTTTCACCCATTCGCAATGATCGACATCTGCCTGTGCCTCTGCAAAATTCCAGGGATCAAGTACATTGTTGTCCGAGGAGTGATCCATGCACTCTCCCAAACCAATGTATCTATCTGGCTCATGAGAGACCCTCCCACTGCGGCGCGGCACTACAATATCTGGTGTATTAGTTGAAATTTCTGGAATTGTTGGTACACTAGGTAATTGTTCTTGGTTAATGGAAGTTGTAACTTGAGTGAGCTCATCTAGAGCTATCTCACTGCTGGGCTTATGATTCATTACATAGTCTTCCTCTAAGAATGTGGCATGAGTGCTCACAATCACTTTCTGATCTCTGAGACTATAGAATTCATAAGCTTTCGTTCCTCTAGGGTATCCTATAAACACACAAACCTCCGTCCTAGATTCCAGCTTAGTTGGATCCTTTTCCAATACATGAGCCGGACACCCCCATACTCTGAGATGCTCTAGATTGGGCTTTCGCCCATTCCACAACTCATATGGGGTAGTAGGAACTGATTTAGAAGGTAAGTGGTCTAAGAGATAGGTTGCGGAAAGCAACGCATGCCCCCAAAACGAAGTAGGTAACCGTGCATAACTCATCATCGATCGGACCATGTTTAATAAGGTCCTATTCCTTCTTTCAGCTACGCCATTCTGCTGGGGTGTGCCCGGCGCAGTCGTTTGGAATTGTATTCCCGCCACTGATAAGTAGTCCAAAAACTCGGCACTTAGGTATTCGCCTCCGCGATCAGATCGCAGGCATTTGATAGTCTTACCAATACGCGTCTCTACTTTAGCCTTAAACTCCTTGAACTTGTCAAAAGTTTTAGACTTGTAGCGCATCAAATAGACATATCCAACCTTCGAGAAGTCATCTATAAAGGTGACGAAGTATCGATAGCCGCCCCTTGCCTCGGTTGACATTGGTCCACACACATCAGTATGAATGAGCTCAAGTACTTCCTTGGCCCTATTTCCCTTTGACCTAAAAGGTCTCTTAGTCATCTTGCCTTCGAGACAGGATTCACACTTCGAAAATGGTTCCTTCTCAAGACCTTTGATGAGATCTTGATCAACCATCGCATGAATCCTTCTTTCGTTGGCATGACCAAGTCTAAGGTGTCATAAGTACGTGTCATTCATTGAACTTGAAGGTTCTTTTCTTTTCTTAGAAATTTTCGATGTATTATTGAGTTCTGATTTACGTTGATTAAATTGTGTCGAAGTGATTGTGTACATATTGCTTTCCATGATACCACGACAGATATAAGAACCATCTTTCTTAATAACGCAATTGTCATTAAAAGAAATCGAATATCCATCAAAAGACAATTTAGAAACTGAAATTAAATTTCTTCTAAAAGAAGGTATCAACAAAACATTCTTCAAAATAAAAAATCTATCACTAGAAAAACGCAAATAAACGTCTCCCACTGCAACGGCCGCCACTTTCGTAGCGTCGCCCAGCTGGACTTCGATCTCACGATCATGTAGCCGTCTTGTCACCTGCATTAAGTCAGGATCAAAACATATATGATCAGTTGCTCCAGTATCAATAACCCAAGTATGAGTAGATGTCGAAGCCAAACATGACTCGACTACTAGAGCATGGTGCATACCTGTAGCCTTGCCCTTTTTAGGACAGTCTGGCTTCCAATGACCTTTCTCTCCACATTTGAAACACTTTCCAGTTTGCTTCTTGTCACCCCGCTGTTACTTCTTTCCCTTAGCATTCTTAGCTGCCACTGGGTTCGGTGCCTTTTTCTTTCCTTTTCTAGGCTTAGAGCCAGAGGAATTAGGCGCCAAACTCAACATGGCCACCTTAGATTGAACCATAAGGTCCTCCGCCGACTGAAGTTCAGTCAGCAGCTCTGCCAAAGTGTAATTCCACTTGTTCATCTCGAAGTTGAGCTTGAACTGCTGGAAGCTAGGGGGAAGACTCTGAAGGATTATAGTAACCTGGGACTCGGGATCGATTGTCCCTCCCAACACCTCAATCTGGTTGAGGTGACTCATCATCTCGAGGACGTGTTGCCTCACAGACGAGCCTTCCTTCATAGACTTCGTTTCGATTCCGAGTACCAAAAAGATTTGCGAGATTTGTCATGATCTCGGCGGCAATTTCCATGCAGAATGCTGATGCTTGAGTACTGATGACATAGAAGCCAACATATAGCACTTAGCCATCTCATTCGCCTTATGCCACCGTCTATGCGCATCTCGCAATGCTTGCGCGGCATTAGCTGCCGGCACAGCTGGGCGTGGAGTAGTGAGCACGAACTTGTACTCTTCGGCTGTGAGAACGATATCCAAGTTTTGTTTCCATTCGATGTAATTTTGGCCTTCGAGTTTGTTTTCTTTGAGAATGGCAGAAAGAGGATTAAAAGACATCTTGACGGATTTTATTGCACTGCAAACAGAAGATTTTACTATTTGTCATAAACTTATGTAAGGAAATTGAGTAGATTAACCATAGAACTTTTCAAAATCTTACAACAGAAAAATTAATAAATTGTATCCTCCTTTGGAGGTTAATACGCATCAAAAACTTTACAATTTTACTGGTCACAACACCGACGCATCAATATCTTCCTCCTTTGGAGGTCAACACGCCAAATGCTGCCTAAGCATGACCATCAGATTTAGCATTACAGAATTTTATTTCTACAACACACTCCCATAACAATGTTCATGTGCTGATAACAAAACCAAGCTATCTCATAAATTCTGATTGAACCCTGAAACTCGCAGTTCCTTAGGATTATTGTCCCCACTTTGCAGGTGGCAATAATATTGGGAACCACTTTCTAGTTCATTCTATTTATTATGTGAGAAGTCCGCCCTTATGAACTTACCGTTTTCGTAGGATTATTGTCCCTACTTTGTAGGTGGCGATAATATTAGAAAATCAGCTTCACAAAATTTGGCAGTCCAACCGATGGAGACCATATATAAACTTTAAGTTCATAATTATCGCTTAGACATTTTAGTTATGGTTTTTCATTAATTATCCTTTAGCCTTAAAGCAGATTAAGACTAATTAAATTCTGTTGGTATTTAATTGACTGGATAATTAAATTTTTTATAATCTTTAAAGCCTTAGTATTAGGAATTATTAATCTAGAAATTAATTCTTATTCATGTCTTACTATAAGATATATCTAAAATAAAGAACATTATTTATAATCTTAATTAGACATGAAAAATTAAATTCATATAATTTCTAAGTTCAAGATTAGGAAGAATATTAATTATATTATTCAATGAAATCTTATATATATCTATCTTATTATAGATTCTAGATATATTATATTTAGGAAACTATTAAATTATTCTCATCTATATCACCTAGGATATAAAATATTCATAGATATAGAAAATAATCTAAATATTCCTAAAATCTAGGGAAATCTTCCCAAAATATTTTATTTCATTAAATAATATTATTTTTAATGATATCTATTAATTTAGGAATTAAATAATCATTAAAATAATCTTTCGTCAATATCTTGCGATTCGAGGTTGGCACGAATCTACACGACGAAGATTTGAACATATCCTCCGGAGACGCTCGCTTTGAGTGAGAATTTTGACAAGAAGGATATGGGTGATGCTCAGAAAATCTTAGGGATAAGCATCTTTAGAGATAGGAAAGCTTCTACCCTTGTGTTGCATCAAGAGCCTTATGTGTACAAAACTCTAAAAAAATTTAACATGTTTGATGCTAAACCTGCTTCTGTGCCTTTAGCTGCTCATTTTATGTTGAGTAAAGATCTGTGCCCTTGATGCACTTTTATTAGCACTAAATAAACCTGCAAGTACAAAGAGTATATATAGTATAGCTAAAGGTCAGTACCGGGATATCAAACACGGGGAAGGCAAACACAAAGTGTCTATCCTCTACTAGAATTCAATTACTATCTGGAAGAACAGAAGGTTTTGAAAACTTTTGGAAACAGAAAACAATAAAAAACAATTAACAACTAAATGCGAATATAACACAGAGACAATCGATAGAGATAAGGGAATCCCAGGGATGTGCGTTCATAGTTATGGTTATACAAATTCCAAACTACAATACCCTAGCACAATTATTACTTTGATAGGACGAGTCACCTAGTTTATGCTCATGCGATGCAAACGTTGATTACAAAATTAGGGTTGTCAATCCTAACACATAACTCCATAAAGCTCCTAATGAAGGTGCTGGCAGCGGAAGCGCGCGAAAATAAATCAATCACATAATAATCAGATCTATTTAGCAGATTATTTAGACAAAACCTATTCGCGTAAATATCACATGTATCATGCTTACAACTTGAATCAAACATGTTTTAAGAATATTGAAACCTAAAACATGCTTTTCTACGAAGCAGAAAAATACCTAATTAATTCTCCAAAGAATTGAAGATGGCTAGCTTCTTCTCCACGTGATGCTTTGAGTACTAAACCACAAATCTTCTCTCTGGTTCCCGAACTGTATCCCAATATCAGTGTGGGCTGATCTTACTAGAATACTAGGACTTAAATAAAGAAGACAGAAGAAATCCTTTTCGGAATAGGAGAGGAATTCGAAAATCTCCTCAGCCGGGGAAGGGATTTTCGAAAATTACAATGATGAGAAATTGTGTTTTCTGTCTCCTTTATTCTCCTATTTATATTAAGTTCCTTTTGGGCCCAGACAGGGATCTATGGAAGGTTTTGGATATGGGCTCATCCAATTTACTTTTTACTAATTAAATTGAACCCACAATTTAATATAAGTTATAATTGGAATATTACGAGCAGCCACTACAGAAGTAATATTGAACTCTCCCCATCCAAATCCGAAATTACAAGTAATCCGGGTTTCCGTTTAACTTTCATTTCCCGTGCTTAAGATTAAAATGTCCATTAATTAATTAATGTCTGCTATTGACTTAATTAATTAACTTCTTATTAATTCCAAGAGTGGACTTAGCATGAAACGCTTATTTATTATTCATAGAGTAATCACACTCCAACTAGCTAGGTTCCGAATAATAAAAACTCGTTTCGCGCTCCTCTTGAGGATATTATCAAGCGAGATTCAGCTCGCGCACGATTCAATATAATAGCAATCCTAGCACCGCTAGATATCGATCACAACTGCCCAATATATCAGGATAATTGGGTCACCAAAAACCCGCACCATTTGATAAGTCAAAGCAGTGCATAATCAATACCGTATGCTCAATGCTAACCTACATTGATTAAGAAATAAATATTTATCAAGACCTCGCCTTTCAGTAGATAGCCTAAGGCAAGTCTTGCTGTTAGATCCGTTCAGTGCTATACCACACCAATGTCATCTTATTTCAGTAAGACTTAGAAATATGCGGACTGACATTGCAACCTTTCTCGATGGATAGTCAAATTCCATCTAGGTTGTGAAATTCATCTTTTTCTTTGTTTAGAACTGACCGTATTACCTTAAAGTGGACGACGCCCACAACCGGTCTACTAAAACAAAGACTTAGACTTTGTTAAGTTAACTTATACATTTAAACATGCATTAACATCCATTAAATGTAAAACATAACAACATTATGACAAAAATAATCTGTTTTATTTATTGGAAAATAAAATAAGAGTTTTACAGTATTCAATCACTCGAAACGTGATTTCTAGTATACAAACTCTAACACCTAAGACCCTTGAAAAGTCCCCACTCTCAATTAACAGGTGAATCTAACTCGCTAGAACTCTCTCACGGTTATGAAGCAAGTTATATTAAATCATACAAGATTGTGTTCAGAATTACTTAGGGAAGAAACAAAGTAAAAACAAAATGGATATAAAATAAAAAAATGAATTGTATAACCAAAGTCGTTACTAACACATTCCTAGAATCCTATGAGTTTAGTTACACATGATGAAATAAGCTAAACACATAGATTGAAGGAAAAACAATTTGAACATAAAACTAAAGCAAATAAAACCCGTAGGTTGAATCCTTGTCGTTCTTGATGTTCTTGAAATCCTTCTCCAACTCCTTGCACAAGTGAAGTACTCTAGCTTTTGATCTCTGTGAATTATTTTGCAAGTAGAAGCTCTCTAATTTGATGAAGCTTGAGGTCTTATTTATAGGAGAAAGCCATTCCTTGTTGTAGAAGGAAAAGATCTTCAAAATATAGTAAATCTTGGAGCAAATCTAGGGCATCTCGGATTCGCCGCCTTTCTCCGGTGGGCCGCCGCACCTTGGCCGGAGGTCGCCGCGTTGGAGTCCAGAGAGTCTGTTCCTCCGGCGGCGGACTGTCGCATGACTTCCGGTGGTCGCCGGGGGAAACTTCTCTTCCAAGCGTAATTTTCCGAGGCGGACCGTTGCACTGCTCTGCCCGCCGGGCGCCGGCGGGCGCCGTACAACCTCGCGGCGGTAACCGGTCACCGTCTGACTCCAGATTTCCAGACTTTGCATTTTGGTTCCTTTTTTCGGCTCAGTTATGCACATTTCTCACAAAACACGTCAAAATACCAAAATAGACAAAATATGCAAATAATGGACGTGTAGAGTGACTTTGACATAAAAAACGGACAAAATCCGATCGTATCAGAGACTGAAGTTGATGCTATGAAGAGAATTCTTTATGCTAATGCTATTAGATCTGTGATGTATTTGATGGTTAGCACTAGGCCTGATATTGCCTATGCAGTTTCTTGTCTTAGTAGATATATGTCCAATCTAGGCCCTGTTCATTGGAAAGTTCTGAAATAGCTTCTTAGATACTTGAAGCAAACTGCTAAGTATGGTTTGTGCTATTCTAAATGTGATGATGGTGTCTTACTGACTAGTTTTGTGGATTCCAATTATGCTAATGACAGAGATAAGAGGAAGTCAACTACCTCATGTGTGTTTACAGTTTGTAGGTCTTGCATAAGTTGAAAATCTCAGTTGCAACATATAGTGGCCTTGTCTACTACTGAGTCAGAGTATATTGTCATCACTGAGGCAATGAAAGAGGTTGTTTAGTTAAAGGGAGTGCTTTCTGAACTTAAGTTTGTGAAATCGTCTCCTGTTGTGTTCTCTGATTCTCAATCTGCTATTCAGTTATGTAAAAATCCTGTTTCCCATGATAGGACAAAACATATAGATGTAAGGTTTCATTACATTAGGGATATTGTAGAAAAGGGTGAAGTTTTTCTTCAAAAAGTGCATACTGATAAAAACCCAGCTGACATGGGAACTAAGCCCTTACCCTTAGAAAAACTTCTTTTCTGCATTAAGTACTTGCACTTTGATCTAGGATAGGTTGCATGTCCCGGGGGAAAGACCTCAGCCACCTTATCAGCTGTGGTAACGGTGGTAGGTGGCTGGAGGCATGAAGTCCTTTTAGACTAATGGGTGTCAGCCCCTCTGGTGTCTAAAGGCAACCTGGTGGTTCTCAAAATGCTAGTGGACTTAGTACTGTAGGCTGTGATGAAAATACATTAGCCTATAACATTTGATTGGTTTCCCAAATGTCCAAGGTGGAGTATGTTGGATATTGGTGTGGACTATTATTTGGGCTGCCTTTTATTTGAGCCCAAAAGGAATTAGTTGGGCCGAGCCCAATGACTTATCTCCTTGTACCAGATGCAGCCACGTGCCCTCCTCACCTGGATCTTGCTCCGCAACCGTTGGATGTAGGGCTGTGTTTGTTAATGTGAGAAGGCTATGCGCCGTTCTCATTATTCTTTGATCTCTCTTACTCTCTACATTCGATTCAGTGTATTCTCTCTTCTCTCTCTTCTTCTCTGATGAGTTTCCGGCCATCTCTTGGTGATCTCTCACGGTTCTTTGAGTGGTAGATCTTTTGTGAGTGCTGGAGTAAGGCAATCTCTTTGATTGCTTGATGCTGGAGAAGAACTAGGGTTTGTGAGACTCGAAGGTTCTGTGCTGAGATTCTGTTCGGTGGAACTTGATCTGGTGTGAGGAGAACGTGTGGTGAAGGCATCGGTGGTGTGAGGGTGAACTCTAACCGGTCCAATTATGCTCCCTTGGGTCTTGATCTGGTAGAATAGACCAGTGTGGTTGTGGTGGGTTCTGAGCCAAGATTCTTTGATCTTTGGTTATATTCTTTGTTCTTAGTCAGTATTCTGTGTTTTGATCCGAGAGGATCCTTCTTGTTATTACTAACTGTTTTGTCAAGTGTGCAGATTATGGAGCTAGCAAGGATAATAGCTTAGATCCATTCGAGATCTTGTAATAGCTAGGGTTCCTTTGTTTCTTGTACTTAATCTGTGATACTTTGATTCGTGTTGTAACATCAGCCGCGTGGGTGAGAATTTGGCTTAGCTCTCTTGTACAAGAACAAAGAGGTCTCGGTAATTAGTGAATCTAGACTAATCTGATCCCTACAGATGCTCTAATGTTGTAATTGGGCAAACTTTTGTTGTGTGTGCTTATAATACTAGTGGGAACATAGAATTCACATTGGTATCTGATTTGCAAATGCAAGCTGCATCTGAGGTTGGTGGGCTATGATTTTGACGATGAGAGATTTGTACAAGTACCAGATTTCCCCCAAGATTTCGTATACAAGTTTGTATAATCTGGCGTGGTCGTGGGTTGTGAACAATAAGCCACTGGGTAATGTTTTTATGATGATGAGGATTGTAGTAATGCTAATTGCAACTCATACAATAATAGGGTTGTGATTGATGTGGAGGCTGGCATGATGATTGATCTAGTTGGAGAAGTTTTGAATGGGTTAAGATGCTATTTCGATAAAGTAGACTCGAGGTTGTGTCTTTTTCAATAAGGGGAGTATGATGTAGTTCTAGAAGACCAGACTTGGAGGCTAAACAAATTATATTTTGGATTTTATTTATTTTCTACTTAGTAGAATTAATAGATGGAAAAATATTAATTGTTTTTCCTTCTACCAAATTAGGATTCCCTTTTTGTTATTTTCCTTTTAGTTATTTCCTTAACGTATTATTTTTTCATAAGTTTAAGATTTTCTTTTGTCTATATAAAGACCTCATTGTTGAACTAAAAACACCGACTTTGATTATTAATTTTGCTTTGAGTTTTTATACCCCGGAATTCTTAATTTATTGAGTTCTTTATTACCAATACAATCATTCTCCATACGTTTCTGCATCATTTATGATGCAGTTTTAGAAGACAATACTTGAAAGCTAAGCAAGTTATATTTTGGGTTTTATTTATTTTTTAATTAGTAGAATTAGTAGATGGATAATATTAATTGTTTTTCCTTATACCAAATTAGAATTTCCTTTTTGTTTATTTTCCTTTTATTTATTTCCTTTAAGTATTATTTTGCCATAAGTTTAGGATTTTCCTTTGCCTATATAAAGGCCTCATTGTTGAACTAAAAAGATAGACTTTGATTATTAATTTTACTTTTAGTTTTCATACTCTAGAATTCTTAATTCGTTGATTTCTTTATTTACCAGTTCAGTCATTCTCCATACGTTTCTACATCACCTTGGTTTTTGCTCAAGTAAATGTTCAACTCCATAGGCATCTTAGCCAGCACGCTATCGTAAGCATTGAATCTCTTTAATAATTTCTCAACATAATGGATTGTGTCATGATGATTCCTTCAGACGTTCCCTGAATTTTAATTCCAAGGCACATTATAAGGTATCAGTGTTCTTAATGTAGACACATTTGTCATATTCGTTGATTTTAAACTCATTTGATAACATTACATTATCAAATTTCAAGTGTCATTATATCGACACTTAATTCAATCCATAGAGAGATTTAACCAGTTGGCATACATTTTTCTCTTATCCAGGTACTACAAACCCTTCAGGTTCTTCCATATAAATTTCATCTTCAAGGTCACCATTTAGAAACACTCTTAATAGCTATTTGATTAATCTCAAGATTGGGTAAAGTAGCAATCATACATCTTTAATAAGGTTCTTTTCTTATAGCTCATTTTTAGCGTTATTGTGTCATTATTTCTCACTTACCGGGAATCGAATTTGAGAAAATGAATATACTACGGTCATCTACTCTGAATATAGATAAACACTATTTCATTTAATTTCACAAAATTAAATATCTCGTCACATTTATTATTGATTAAAGTCCTTTGACCAAGCATGATTCCAACAATCTTGATATTGTACAACAGTTGTACTTCACCCTTTTCCCAACTGGATCTCTCACTAACCACAAGGTTAAGTTACGATATACTCCTTCCGTCCCACTTTAGGAGTCACACTTGCTTTTCTGCATTTTCTCTATATTATTCTCTCTCTTACTTTACCATTTCTCCACTTTAACTATTTATTATATCATTTTTATAAAACGAATGCAGAAAAGCAAGTGTGACTCCTAATATGGGACAGATGGAGTATCATTTGAAAAGCAAGTGTGACTCCTAATATGGGACGGAGGGAGTACCATTTAATGGAGAGGGAACATTTACCAATTGTTCCTTAGGGGCAATCGGGAACGTTGTTGTTGTCCCAACCTTCATAATACTCCCTCCGTCCCCAAAGAGTATGAACTATTTTCTTTTTTCTCTGTCACTTAAAAGTATGAACTTTCTAATTTTGAAAAATTCAAACAACAAATTGTCCCTACGCATCATTTTATTTACAACTTATATCATTACCATTAATAACTTATATCATTACAATAATGTCGACCCCACTCTCCACAAACATTATTTCCACTACCCTTTCTCTCACTCTCTTACTTTTCCCCTTATTTATTAAAACTCGTGCCGAACCCATTGTTCACACTCTTTGGGGACGGAGAGAGTATATTTTTAAGAACATAAGACATCAAACAACATAATTTTGTTTTTACAATTATAATTATCTCAAAGTGATGTGCAGTTTGTTTAGACCTTAGATTTCACTTTCACGTACTATTTTTGGATGGTTGGAGTATTTTAATTGATTTGCTTATGTTACTGACATGGTTTACTTACAAATATAGCAAATGTAATACTATCTGATTTGTACAGTTTGATTACATTCTTGTTTTTAAATTTCATTTGCATAGCATTTTACACATCTATGTATTTTCTCACTTGTGTTATGATTTTAAATTGCTTTATTGACTTTTGGATATTGCCTACAAATATATTTTAATTTTTGATTTTTCTACAGAAATTATATTTCTGGCCCGATTCATGGGAGCAGGAGGTGTGGGTCCTTTGGAAAAAGAAAGCTGCAATCAGATTCTCGTCCTTTATTACTAGCTTAAAAAAGTTTAACGCTCCTAATAAAGCAAGACCGGGTTACGTGTCAGAAGTGATGTGGAAAGGATTACTAGAGCATTGGAAGGATCCCGACGTGATGCATAAATCGATACTTGCAAAAAAGGCCAGACTTTCCGAGCCAGATGGTCCCGGAACCCGATACAGTAAGAATTACGGAGGCTCAACTTCAGTTGCAGCAAAAGCTCAAAAGTTGGTAAGTGTTATATATATATACACCTATATATATATATGTAAGGATGCATTACCCTCCTTTTCCCACCTTAGTATAAAACATAGGACTAATATACACCCTAGGATCCACTAATCTAATGGTTTTGATTAAATCCTAGACGGTACATTAAGTTATTAGTTTCGTACATCGCAGGGCAAATTTGGTATAACATTATTGGACGGTTCAATTTCTAATTAGGATTTGCGTCATTCACGGGATTTCAACTCCCAGTCATTTCATTCCCCTCCCACTCTCTCCCCCCATTACTTCTCCCTCTCTCCCGCTGAACCCTAGCCGCCGCCTCACTCGAATCTGCTTCTACCTTCCCTCATCTCTACGACCGGCGTTTCTCACGGCGAATCGGTGACCATCACGACGATGGAATTCCGGTGCATACCCAACAAATTCATTTTGGTGGCAAAACCATTTCAATTTATGTTTGATTTCGACTGCGGGGTGAAAGGTAAGGCCGGAAATTCAAGTTTGCTTCAATTTCTGGTGGATTCAAGTTCGAGGAACTGTTGTTTGATTGTTTTGGTACATTGTGTGGTATCAAATTTGATTTCTAAGTTGATTTGTGTGGATTAGGTTTTCGATCTTTGAGTTTCTAGCTTATGCTATAAAATTAAAGCTTTTGTCATTTGATTTTGCACTGTAATTCTCCTTCCAAATGTTCTTCCTTGATTTCCCCCTTTTTTTGTGTATGCTGCCTTTAGTATATTGGATTATTCAATGTTATTTGGATGTCATATATCTCCTGAAGAACTTCATACAAAATGGTGAACAATCGAACCATTGCTTAAACATTGTTAACCTCATTCTGTACATTGTTGTATGTCCTCTGTTACATTATATCATATCATTTACGCATTATTTAAGAAAATCTCATTCATGTTACATCATCAATACAGTTTAGTTCTATCAATGGAGTACATTATTCTGTGTTAAAGGTTCATCATGGTACACAAACTTTGAAGTATTCTTCATAAAAGCAGAGTTCATTGTGTGTTTACAGTTTGTGGGTTAAGCTTTATTTTTGGGTAGGTTTATTACATTAAGGTATGTTCTGTTGCTGCATTATGGTATGTTCTGTTGCTGCATTATCGATACATTAATGGTACATTATGCATTCAATTTTTGTACATGATGTTGGTGTGCTACATTATGTCTGTACATTAGTACATCATTAGATACTACGTTATTACGTTATAAATATACATTTTTTTAAACCAAATCAGAAACTTTACGGCTAGTATCAATGAATATTGTTTTTATGGAACATTATGTATACACTTTTGTACATGAATAGCTATTGTTGATATTAATGTTGTTGTGATATATCATATTTGGACATTAGTACATCATAGATTACTACATTATTCTTTGATAAATGTACATTATTGTAATCCAAATCTGTTAATTTATTCCTACTACCATTGTACATTGTTTCTGTGGCAGTATTTGGATTAAAAAACTACATTTAGGGGTTGTATTTGTACATTATTTTAGTAGGAAAAAATGCCTTATTATATATGCATACTTGTACATGACTTTAAAACATCATTTAGATAGATTAGTACATCACGTGATGTTAATTCTATGTATCATGTCATGTAGCTATATTTGTACATCATGTTCTATTACATTATTTAGCCAAAGATGTACATTAACTGATAGTGCATTGTATGTGTTTCTGAATAGATTCAACGAGTGCAAGAATCGATTCGAGGATGACATTGACGATGATATGCCCATTGCAGTAATGCAACGACAAGCTTTAAAGATGTGCTACATTATTATTTTGTTGTAGATTATATTAGTGCGAAAATTGTATTTTAATATAGACTATAATTTCTTTGATGAAGGAAAGAACTTATATTCATTCCCCAAGGGTTTAATAGTCCATGGGGCTAGGGTGTAGTACCAACCCAGTAGCGCAACGCTCATTAAGGGCAAGGAGTTATAGTCGTTCTTGTAGAATTCAATTATTTTATTGTTTTGTGGAGTAGTCTCTGTTGTATTTTTACAATTATTAGGTTACATTATTCAGGTTAATTGTTACATGATTTACTACTAATGTATTGTACATTTAAACCATAAATATGTACATTACAAAAATGAATGAAACCAAATTGATGGAAAAAATATACATTAAACTACTACATTCGTACATTATTCACTGTTAGACATATACATTATAAGACTATATTCGTACATTATTTCCTATATAAAATCCAAAACACACATTAGAAAGCAAAATTTTATGCATGTGGTGGTATTATACCCTATCCCCATGGATTGCTAAACCCTAGGTGAATGATTCAAACTCTCTACCCTTAGTGATGGTTTTATTTTGTGAGTAGGTACTACAACCTAGCCTCAAAGGGTATGGATTCAAATCCCACCAAAATTAAATCCTTACATAGGTACATCATTTAGTATGATGCATGTACATTAAAGCCAATTTTTCCACCTTATTTTCTAAACCCTAAATCCTAAATACACATAAAAAAGGAAATTCAATGCATGTGGTGGTACTATACCTGCCCTATGGATTGCTAAACCCCTAGGGGAATGATTCAAACTCCATACCCTTGGTGATGATTTTATTTTGTGAGTGAGTACTATAACCTAGCCTCATGGATCACTAAACTCAAAGGGTATGGATTCAACTACCACCAAACATTAAATCCTTACATAGGTACATCATTTAGTATGATGCATTTACATTAAAGGCCAATTTTCATACATTATTACTATGTGAAATCCTAAATACACATAAAAAATGAAATTTAATATATATGGTGGTACTATATACCCTAGCCCTATGGATTGCTAAACCCCTAGGGGAACAAAAGTTTAATTCATTCTCCAAGGGTTTAGTAATCGAGGGATTAGGGTGTGGTACCAACTTAGTAACGTTATATAAGTACATTACTCAATAATTTAATGAACATAAAAAACAAATCGAATTCATATTCTAGTCAGGGAACATAATTGCAACATAGTATAAATATTTCATTTTTAGATAATATTTAACAGTCAAGGAACATATCAAATATAAGAACCGTGAATTAAGAAGTTGTTGATTAATTTAATATAATAGGTGTTTATTTAGGGAATGAAAATAACTTCCCATGATTAATTTAATATACACTAGGCGTTTATTTAGGGAATGGAAATAACGTCCAATATGTAATCTTCCTTTTTTGCCCTTTTTAATTTTTTTATTAATTTATTTAATTCCAAGTGGCTCATATATTAACCATCAGATAACCACTAATCAATGGATGGAATTAGTTTTAATTTTTAACAGCTTTTTACACATTAATCTGAATACATCCCTATATATGTATATGAAATTCATTTTGCAATAATGTTTGTTTTAATATATTTTTAATAAATAGGCAAAAGAAAAAGGTGTTCCCATTGCTGAAGTTTCGTATGAATCATTCTTGACACTACATTGCAAGAATGGGGAATTCACATATAAGAGGACTGCCGATATAGCTGTAAGCTATAAATATGTATATATGTATTTAGATATATTCAATTGATTATTCATATAACATTTATTTTCATTCATATTAACTAAGCGAAGGTCAAAGAGCTTGCTGCTGCTCAAGGCGAGAATGCCAACTTGAATGATATTTTTGTAAATCAAGTTATGGGAGGCCGTCTCGACAAAAAGAGGAGGATGGTTGGAACCGGAGATCTCGGACCATGCCTTGTAGATAATTCCTCTACCCACACTGTTGGAGGGACAAGTCATCAAGTGGACCGCAAACTTGAAGAGATGGAAGAAAAATTCAATGAAGAGCGCGAGAAGAGAATGAAATTAGAAGAATATATGAAGATTCTATACGATAAGATGGACCAGTTCATGTCCCATCAGTCCCACAACTCGAGTTATTCAGTGCTTCAATCTTGTAGTCATGATTCTGAAGAATTATGAGTTTGACTCTTTTGAGATTCACTATCATCTATATTTTAGAGTTATGACAACATCGAACTTCATGTAATTTTCAAAATACTTATTAGTATATCTATTATTATCTTTTGCTACAAAGAATTATTGTGATTTATTTGTTGAAATGTTGGGTTGTAGTAAACAGGTTGTCGTAACTGGATAAGAAATAAAATAATTTTTCTGTAATATAATTTTAAAATTAGCAACGGAATAGCAACAGAATAGAAATATAAAAATAAAAATAAAAATAATCCAGGAGCGGACTATATCTGTTGCTAATCTAACTCCGCTACTGATCCGCTAGTACTAGCAACGGATATATCTGTTGCTAGACCTGATTCATTTTCGTGTTTGATTTGATCACCATTTAGTAGCGGATACTCTTTGTCGTGAATCCGTTGCTAAAACTTAGCAGCGGATGGTGTATGCTGCAAGCCATTTGGCAGCAAGGTTTTTAGCGGCGGACACTATCTGCTACTAATCCGTTGCTAAAGTGATTTAGCAACGGAATTAACTTATTTAGTAGCGGAAATGTCCGTTGCTAAATCACAAGATTTTTGTAGTGATATGAGCCAAACTTTATTTCTAATGGTCATCCAGAAGTTTATCTAGGTCTTATTTTTTGGCAAGACATTCATTATGCAGTTAAAATTATCATTAAGGTAAAAATCTTAGTAAAATAATCATTATGGAAAAGAAGTTGGAACTATTACTCAGGAATGATTGGTCAGGTAATGATTTGAAGGTCTCCATTGCCGAGTTCCTCTTGCTCCTCCTTTATTTTTAGAGCTGAATCCTTCACATAGTTAATACAACTTTCCACCGTAATTGAGTGAAGTGTTGGTATGTCGCCAATGCATAAAGGAATCTCCCTCAACCTTGGTAGACCGTGAAGATGAAGGTGCTCAAGGCGTGGAAAGTGAGTGTTGTCTGTGATCCACCACTCTATTTCACAATCCTTAATCAGCAAGAACTTGAGATTCAAGAATTGGTCATCCAATGTTTCCCACTTTAACCCCATAAAGGAACTTGATTCCAGCTTGAGAACTTGAAGAAGGGGTAACAAACCTATTTTTGTCTTCATGTCTTCCCAATGAAGAAGGGTATATTGCAATGTCAACTTTTTGAGCGAATCTGGAAACCTCACTTGTCGCGTAAAAGAAATCTTAATACAAAGAGATTCTAGCTTTTGGAGGCGACAAATATTCTCGAGCTGGCAAATTTCATCTACTCTACTGATGCCTTTATAGTACAACTTCAATGTTTTGATATTGGGGATTCTTTTAAGCACGCCCGCACCGAACTTGAGATTGTTCACACAGTAAAGTGACTGTAGGTTTTCCATCACCATATCCTCTTTGTCATTGAGAGGATCGGGGACATTAAATGTACCACCATTGCACCACCTGGTGATGATTCTGACGTGCCTAAGTTGAGGCATCTTCCAAAGATCGAAAGCATAATTCTTACCTTTGCCACGTATAATCACTGTCTGCAAATTCCAAAGAAAAGAGATGGAAGAAGGAATTCTGAATAATTTATCAACAACCCTAACAAAAAGAAGACGCGAGTTAACTCGCTTTAGAAAATTCTTCTCATAATCTACCCCAGGGAATGCTTCAAATGTATATGTCCTCAATGATCTGAAGTTATTTGATAAATTCGTTGGAGCTCTCCCAAAAAATGAGCGGACAGGTGCTGTGGATTTCAGAGATTGAATGAGGTGAGTTGGATATTCCCATTGTTGTAAGTTGCTTGCAATACGGCGATAAGGATAAGTGCCCTCTGGAATGCTCTGCTCTTCCAACACATATAGAAACCTCAACTTTCGAGCTTCTCGCAAACACATGTCCCTTAACAGATCATGCATTTTCAATGATTTTAGTTTCCCATAATCCCTGCGCTTTTCAACCATAAGGAGATTTCTATCAACAAGTTCTTCAACGTACTTTTCTGCAACCTCTTCCAAACTTTTCCCATTAATTGGTTTTAAGAGTCCCTCAGCAGCCAATTCTAGGATGAGTTGAGATATTCGAATCACTTCATCTTCGCCATATCTTCCGAAATAGAGAAAACATGGTTTTAAATAAGTTGGCAAATTATTATAACTCATGTATAATATTTGCAAGCACCTTTCATTATCCTCCAAATTCACAATTGAACTTAAATTTTTTTCATACAGTCCCCAACTTTCTTTTTCAGATTTTGATAGAAGCCCCCCAATCACAACAATTGACAATGGAAGTCCCTTACAACCTTTCACAATCTTCTTCCCAACATCCTCCAACTCAAGAGGGCAAGCTTTTTTCCCGAATACGGTTCTGCAAAATAGGTCCCAACTAGCATACTCATCTAAAAATTCCAAATCAAAACCATTGCAGTTGTTAAATTGAGATGCCAAGTTTGATAGTCTTGTCGTCACTACTATTCTACTCCCGTTTTTATCATCCGGGAAGAATCTCCTAACTCGATCCCATGCCTCAATATTCCACATATCATCCATCACTATAAAATACTTTCTTCCTATTAACTGTTTGTACAGCTTTTCTCCTAACTCATCTGCACTCAAATCTTCAATCCTCTTCTTCTTCTTCTTCTTCTTCTTCTTCTTCTCCTCATCCTCATCCTCCAGGTCTACTTGAATAGGAACTTGTCTAAGAATTTCTCTAAGAACTTCTCTTGCATTACACTCTTGCGAAATTGCAGACCACGCACAAACAAAAAAATGATGTTGGACAAGTGGACTTACATAGATATTCCGAGCAAGAGTAGTCTTGCCTATCCCACCCATTCCAGCAATCGGAATAATTTGGCGATTGAGTCCTCCTCCAGTGATCGTGTCCAGCAATTGATCCAACACATCATCAAAACCAACCATTGTAACCTTATGAGCAGCGGAAGCAGATCTTGACGAGGCGGCAGCAGCAGTGCTCGCAGACTTCACGATTTGGAGTTGATCTCGGAGTACCACCTTCTCTTCAATCTCAATCTTGATCACATTCATGTTTTCTATCACCTTATGCAGACCTGTTGGAAACAAATGATCACGACGACTTGATTATAAACTTCTGGGATTAGAAACAAAATCATGATTTTATATAAGGCTTCTGGGAATCAACAAGACCTTGATAGAATTCAGCTGAGTTGATGTGTTCTACATCAGTTTCTGATCGAGCACGAATTTGATCGACAATATAGGACTCGATCACATCTTCAGCTTCATAAGCCGCTTCAGCAATGCGACTCTCCCAGACATCTTCTTGTTCAGTGTAGCCACGGTGGGGAGAATAGCTTTCAAGAAATTTTTGCAAGGAAGTAATTACTAGAGTGAGAGATTCAACCTGTTTTGGGAGGATGGAAATCGGAGCGCTTGGAAGAGTTTGAATTTGACCGATAATATGCATAACAGAAACTAGAGCTCCATAAGCAGCCATATCTCAACTTTTTTTTGTGTTCTGAGTTTGAGAACCGAGAACCGAGAAGCAGAAGAGACGGAGATTTCTATGTCTTTAATTCGTTGGTTGGCTCCAAGATGATAAGAAGAGAAATTCTAGCCACGTATATATACTTAACGAAAATTTAAAAAAATAGAAGCTTACAAGTTAAGCCCAACTCCCAAGAGATACATGCTAATGGGCGAAAAGAATACGGCCTAATGCAATTTTGAGCCAAATAATTTCAGCAGGCATTTCATCAAACAGTAATCTTCGTAAAATAAAAGGGTGGGGTTTGTGATCTCTCCGGTGTTACTTTGGTTTTCAATATAGAATCAACTGAATTTCGCTATTGTCTACGCACTCTTTTATGCTAATTTATTGATCAGAATATGTAAACTCAAATTATGGATTTTGTAGGCCTTACATTACCTTTAATTTGAGCCTAAGAGCGCACTCAAGTTATGCATTTTGGAATGGGTTAAATATGTGCAAGGAGCGCACTCGTAATGTAGAGGTGACGCAGTGTGCGGAGCCAGAAATTTTAAGGTGGGGGGTCCGAACTACCATTAAAATTTGTTGATTGTGTTACGCGCTAAACCCCTAAACTCGACACGGAAACATCTCGGACGTGAGCAACATAAAAAGCCACGCATAAGAAATAGATGGTGATAAAATTAATTAACGAATAGATTTTTTAGAGCATATCACCGAATTCACTAATAATATGAGTATGATTATTAGTATGATATATTTACATATTTATTAAATCAAAAAGTTATGTTAAATTTTAGATTTTTATAATAAAAGATATCACATTAAAATTGATTTTAGTAATATCATAATATTTTAAAATATTTATAGAATCAAAGAATTATTTTTAATTCATAAATTTTAATAATCATTTTATATGATTACAATTTAAAATGATTTATACAAAATTACTAGAAAAAAAATAAAAGTTTCTAATGTAAGAAATTCAGTGAAATACGATGAATATGAGAAAATCAACAAAATAACTAACTACGGCCTCTGGAGTAGCTCGACTATCCACTTTTGTTAGTTGGCGGCCCCCTCTGCCGGATATCCTTAAGCTCAATACTGACTCATCGCTAGAAGGAGGATCATGACATGCTTTTGGTGGTGGTCTCATCCGTGATACTACAAGATCTTGGAGGTATGGTTTTGTTGCTAATATTGGAGTATGTTCTATTTTGACTGCCGAAATTTGGTGCTTACTTCATGGGCTACAATTGGCAAAGAATATGGGTATTCGAAAGTTGGAGGTGGAGAGTGATAGTTTCACTGGTGTGTCCATGATTGTGGGGAACTTTGAAGTGACCATCAATTGCAGATCTATAGTACGAAAAGTGCAGAGTTTGTTACATGAGTTTGACTCAGTGGTGCTCCGTCACATGCACATGGAAGGAAATTTCGCTGTTGACTTTCTGTCACATTATGCATATAACTTTCATAAAGGTGTCCATATTTTAGAGTCTCCTCCCTTAGGTCTTAGTATTTGGTTGATGCGTGATAGATTAAGTGTTTTTATGTTCGTTAGTGTGTAATCAGGCTCTGCCCGCTTTTCTTACCAAAAAAGAAAAAGAAAAACAGCACATAGAACTACAAGCTTTAAAGTAAATCTAAATAATAAAATATAAATAGATTACTAAAAATATACTTTAGCGCCCCAAGAAAGAATCGAACTCACTACCTCACAAACAGGAGGCCAGAATTCAAACCAACAGCACTAGTTTCTAATATGTTAATTTTTGCATACTTATATTATATATAGGATTATAGAAATGGGTGAGGGGCCCAAGGGCCCCCCGGCCCCACCGTGACTCCGCCCCTGGTGAAGATATGAATACACATCACATATCTTCAATTCATCGGTTGTTACTTCATCTTCATCTTCTTCTTTCTCATGCATGATTTTGTTGTCATCGTTGAGCTCCGCAACAAACTCAAAGGATGGTTTTGATAATTAACTAGAAATGAGAAACTTCTTGTGGTATGCGGAATAGATATATACTAATATGCTAACTAATTTAAAAGTTACAACGTACATCCAATCTCGTGCTACCACGTGGTATGAAACATGCAATATTGTAAACACTAAAATGCAATATACATTTGTTTTATAAATAGATTTCGACAGATTGCATTTTTTATTGTTGAGTTTTGCATTTTAGATATAGACTGTTTAATTTGCATTTTATATATAGACGGATTGCGTTTATATATAGTTTATTTTGCATTGTAGACAATTTATGTTAAAATGCAAAACTTAACAATATAAATGCAATTTGCAGAATCTATTTACAGCTTCACAAACGTATATTGCATTTTTGTGTTTACAATTTGCATGTTTCGTGCCACGTGGCAGCACGAGATTAAATGTACGTTGTGACTCTAATTAAGGATGCGCCCTAATGCTCCCATGCGGGATATTCACAGTTGTAGCCACATGTGGCGGATCCCGGATTCATAAACGGAGGGGGCGAAATATATATTAGTGGGTTGTCAGTGCAGGGAGGCGAAGGAGGGTGCGGTCGCCCCTCCCTGGAGACTAGTAACCATGAACCCGAACATATATTTTCCACGATTGCCCCCTTTGTTTGCTTCTAATTTTACTTCGAGGATGAAACGCATTAGCAATTCCACTCTCTCCATTTTTCGATTCTGGATCCGCCAACATCTATAACATCTGGGATCATTTTTAGATTAGCTCCTTCAATATATCACGTGCATGTAGTGGAAACCAATAATATCAGAACCACGATTATTCGAGGGCGGAGCTACGCTGGGGCATGGGGGGCCCAAGGGCCCCCCAGCCGCCACAGTTCTTAGTTGTAGGCGAGGTGCTGAGTTCGATTCTCAGCTGCGCAAATTCGTCCCCCTCTAGCAGTAGAAGAGGACGAAATTTTCGTCCTCCAGCTCCCCTCCGTGAGCAGTTTTTTCTGTATCCCTGCTGTCCCGGCATGTCCCAGCGGGTGGGGTGGCGCAACGATGATGGTTGTTGTCACAGAGGCCCGCCGGTCAGGGGTTGAGGGTTGTAAGCCGAAACTCCTTGTTGAATGGGCCTTTCAGGCGGATCCAAGCACGTGGGTCCAAGCACGTGGGTTGGCGTCTTGGGGCTGCGTGTGTCTGCTGCTGCTTCCCGTAGGCGTGCCGACACCGCTGGGCAGGCCAGCAACTTGGGGGTGAGCGTTGCGGTGGCGGCCACGTTAGTAAGCCATTTCTTGTAAATAAATTGCAATATATATTTATCCAATAACTTTTACTGCATTTCATTTTTCAGAGATATGTTCAATTCATGACGAAACTACTTTTATTGCATTTCATTTAATATGTATATTTAAACAATTGATTTTACTTATGAAAAACTTAATTTTATTAGTAGGTAAAATTCTTTTAAGGTCATCACAAAGTTCTTATATCAATCAATCTCGATTAGATTAAATTTTCTTAATATGCATTTATTTCTTGTGTACTAAATATCTTAAAACATTCCTTTATTTTTAAGATCTTCTAATTCTAAATGATGAAAAAAGGCAAAATATAAAAGAGTCTTCCTACGACTAATTTCGATAACAATATCATTGAGAGATACCTACATTTATTAACCGTGAGAGCTAAAAATTTTCTTCTTCGTGACCTCCACTGGAAAATTCCTGGCTCCGCCACTGCGATTATCATCCCCCTTGAAATCATATCATTACTTTACCCTTGTCCCAACGTGGATCTGCCACTAACCACAAGGTTAAGTAACGATAGATGAAATGGAGAGGGAATGGTTACCAACTGTCCCTTAGGGTCAATCGGGAACGCTATTGTTGTCCCAACCTTCGTAACAGTATATTTTTAATAACGTAAGACATCGAACAACATCATTTTGTTTTTACAAAAAATTATGTAAAATTATAATTTTAACGATTACTATTAAAATAAATAAATAAATATACTTTCTCGCTCCCTCTTTGTTAATTTATGATTATCTCATGTGAATTCCTTGTAATCCTTCTCTCATTTTCATATTCTTCTCTTCTTTTATCGTTTAATGACTTGGAATTACATCCTAATTTCGTTAATTAATTTTTTATTCTCTTCTTTTTTCTTTAGATATTCTTTTCTTCAATAATCTCCATATCAATTTGTCAGCAGAAAGAGATTGGTGAAAAGAAAAATTCATATCAATATTTTAAATTTCAAGGCAGAATAATAAGTTAAATTCATTTCAGTAATTAGTGGGCGACAATACATGACAGAATCGTAATATAAGTATCAGACGAGATAAAAAGTATACATGTAGGGATCAGACCATTCGGAATTCACTAATTACCAAGACCTCTTTTATTGATTGTGGTCTGAGATGGCTAATCTCAGAGATACAAGCCGAGTACAACCGTGGTATCGCTAATACCCACTAACTTAGTACAAGATTACAATCGAAAAACCCTAGACTAGTCTCAAGTATAACACAGAATTTGAGACTCCATCTTCTTCGATGTCCTGCACACTAAGTGAACGAGTTAGTATGAGAGACAAGATCCCGAAGGATCAAAGAACTAATCAGAACATATTAAACGGGCCACGGATGGCTCAGGTCACAGCAGTGACTGCACTAGGCCTTAGACCTCCCCAATCCTCACTGCAAGTCACAAAGGAGAGCACCGCTAAACGAACTACACAACCAAAGATCTGTGAAACCCAAGATCTCACCGGTCATCGCACACCACGGCCATCTCAACACCCGGACTTCCAATCCTCAGTCAGAACACAGCCTTGAACACAAGAACCCTCACAAACACTCCAAGCACAGTAGGGAAGGTCACAAACAGAAGACCAAACCCTCGGGTTTGAGAAGGAAACCGAAGAAGTTTCCTAACACTCAAACTACACCGATAGATCTCTTAAGAACTGAGAATCATCGGTAGATTCAGAAGCTTGAAGGAAATCGCCGGCTAGAACCGCCGGAATCTTAGAGAGAAGGTAGAGAGAAGGCAGAGGATATTCTGATAGAGAGAAGAGAGAGAGTTGTGTAGAATGAACGGCTCAGGAGATGGATCCGAGTGGAGGTGCCATGTGGCATGCATCCAACACATCTAGTAAGTGATCGGGCCAGACTTATTTTGGGCCACCATTTAATTACATGGACTCAACAAATGAACAACCCAATGAATTAATATTAGAAGTCCAAACCAAGGAGTTCAATATTCAACGATACAAGTATTTATTAAAATGAAATATTGGACAATGATCTAATAAAATAAAAAAATACACGTAGAAGATCTCTGAGTACGTTCCATACATGAATTGGAACTGAATTGGAATTAGAATTCTGTGGAACCGAAATTGGAAGGAGTTCTAAATCCTTTGTTCGAAAAAAATGACATACAAAATTGGATTTGAAAGAATCGATATAAAGTGTGTGCAGTATGTGTAAGTATGTGTAGTAAGTGTGTGTGTGCGCACATGAAGGTGTACAAATTTATAATTTTATAATTATTTAAAATTTCAATTATCCATTTCTAATATAAAATTCCAATTTTAGAATTGAGAAAAATTAAAATTGTAATTCAATTCCAAATTAAATTCAAATATTTTATAATATCATACATTAATTTTTAATGGTCAATCCAGAGCCGGAATGTTAGGGCCCAAACTTACAAGTACCTAGGAATTTTATTTTTATATAGTACATTTTACTTTTCTTTTATTATTTTGTTTATACAGTATAAAAATAATAAGTGGGAAACCAGAATTTCTAATTCTGAAATATTTATAGATATATTAAATAATGGTCGATTATGATATACGAATATTATGTTAAGCTTTTAGAGACGCATTGCAAGAAATGTTTTCATCATTTTGTCTTTATGGGGGATATACGACTGGATTATATGTATTTTGTATTATGAACAACTCCACGGTGTCTCCAAAATTTTAAAATAATTATACTACTATAAAATTACGCCTTTTTAAACATAATGTTCATTTCACACTTTAAGTCGTGACAAACAGATGGAAACAAGAACCACGTCGGATCCATGATCATTACTGATGTTCACTACTATTTTCATTAGAACCTCTCTCAAACAACTACATTAACCATATTAATGCTTACGATAGCTCACAAATAATTATTAGTTGTACGAATTACGATATAAATTAAATAAAGTTTATAAATTATATTATTTCCTCTCCAACTCTGCAGGAACTATGAAGTTCCAAAGACCACAAAGTAAAACAATCATTGATCAGAGTAGTAAGTTAGAAACCATGTGGTCGTAATTCCCATGTGATATTTTATAAATTATAATGGAATAAACATACTGCTAGGAGTCTATATATTGTTAGAATATATAATCCGGAAATAAAAGGTTAATGCATAAAGTATAAAACTAGAAGAACGTAAACTACTTTGTATTATGCTGGGTTATCTTTCATAGAATGTATTTGTATTATGTTGGGTTATCTTTCATACAATGTATTATGGGTTCTTATATAGACAAAATATAATTCTAATTCAATATCCTAATCCAGACATCTAGTTCTATGCCTAATCATATTGATATCTATACAAAATATATGGATTGGGATGTGCTTAAAAAAATAACTAATTTTAAAGTCACAACGCAATTCGAACCTCGTGCTGCAACGTGGCATGTAATATGTAATATTATAAACACTACAATGCAATATAATTTGTAGAAGTTGTAAATGGATTTCAGCATATTGCATGATAATTATAGGCATATTGCATTTTATATTGTTGAGTTTTACATTGTAGACATAAACTGTAATTTGCATTATATATAGAGACGAATTGCACTTGTATATAAATTATTTTGCATTGTAGAAAATTTATGTTTATAATTCAGAACTCAACAATATAAAATGCAATCTGTGGAATACATCTACAACTTCCACAAATGTATATTGCATGCTATTGTTTACAATGTTGCAGAGAAAATTCTTTTTTTTTTCTTGGGAACTTTAATCATTCCATAAAGGGATAGTTTTTTTTTATTCCCCACCAAGGGAGTGACGCACGTCCGTGATGCGTCTTTATAAGACGCATATGACTTATGCGTCGCTTAAAAAAACACGTTTTTTTAAAGACGCATGTGACTCAAGCGTTTTTATAAGAGACGCATGTAGCTCATACGTCTCTTAACGAAATAAATCACCCCAATAAAGAACAGAACATAGCGCGCGAGAGAGAGACGCATGAGCTACATGCGTCTTTCAAATAAAAACATGTTTTTTTAAGCGATGCATAAGTCATATGCGTCTTATAAAGACGCATCACCGACATGAGTTTCAGTAACAGAGACGCATCACGGATATTGCTTTGCAGCGGCTATGGATCTTCCAAACAATTAGAGACGTCATTCACAATAGTCTGAGAGAATACAAAGATATTGAACGAATTGGAAGGCGGAATAGCTTTGCAACGGCTATAGATCTTCCAAACGATCAGTGACGTCCTTCACAATAGTCCACCGAGAGAATACAGAGATATTGAACGTTCTTCTGACGTCTGGGACCATAAACTTAGTTTATATTTATATAACATATAAACCCCTTTATTTTCTATTTGGTACCTCATCAAATAGAAAATCTCATATGATATCTACACTTATTTTTATAACAAATAAATACACTTTTAGCTCAAACTTAATTTTTATTGGATCACTTTAATTGGACAACTGAAAGATGAATGTCATGTGGAAGCCCAAATTTCTAACATATACATCTAATATATTACTACTCCCTCCATCCCGCTTTAGGAGTCCCGGTTGATCAATTTTGGGCGTCCCGCTTTACGAGTCCCGGTTGGGATAAACTAATAAAAAATTCCTACAAAGTAAGTAAAAATGTAACATCCCGGATTTTTGAACCCTAATTTTTGAGCCGGAAAATTTCTTAATTGATGACTTGAGAGACGTGAATTTAATGAGGAACGAAGTTATGACCGAGTTGTGTCTAGGGTTGCGTTGGAAGTTTGAAAAGTCAAACTTGTTGAATATATGATGTGGCATGTGAATATTTGAATTAAAGGAATTATGAGGTGAATTATTTGTTTAAGGGTGAGTGAGAATATTAGGAAAATTTCCATAAATTCTATAGCCACATAATTTTGAGATTTTCGACCCCTTCACTTTATTGGAGAAAGAATTCTATTTTTTTCGGATTTAATTTAATTCTTGGGATATTTATCCAAATTAAATCCAAAACCCAATTATTCTCTATTTTTTAATGAGAAAAATCGAACCCTATTGATTCTAGGTGATTTTCGAAAATCACCTATGTTTGGGAAGGAGGAATTATTTTATTGTTTAGTTGATCCCTTATTTGATTTCCTTCCATACCTAGAATTTAAATATTCTAGCAAATCTTACCATACCCCAAGGAGATCTTGCCATATCTTATTTTAGTTAATATTAAAAATCCATTCCTTATTTAAAAGGCATAGTACACGCCTATTTTCCTTTCTTCAATGGGAGGATTTTTATTTTTATTTTGCTCCGTGATATTTTATTCTACTTCGTAAAATATACAAAACAAAATTTTGGCTAAATACAAGCCATGATTTTCGAAAATTCATGCCTTGAAACCCTAACTCATTTTTTTTTATTTCTTCTTCCCTACTCCACAATATTTATTCTTATCTAATTGTGTAGAATCAAATCTTCCCAAATATTCTAAAGATCTTATTGAACCCTATAAATAAGAGAAACACCTAACCCTAGCCATCAAATTTTCGCCCACCCCCCCACCCAAAGTACACGCCTCCCTCTCTCCTCTCACTCTCTCAATTTTTCTTCTTCTATTCTCCAATATTTCATCATCTTTTGGAGAAGAATTGAAGTTTAATTCAAGAATGTTGAAGAACCAAGGCTAATACTTTGATTTCTACCGTTCGTTTTCTCAAAAAGGTATTCTCATATTAATCTTCTTCTTTCTAACCGATTAATCGGTATTCTTGAACCCTCATGCATCTGGTTTGAGTGAGAGTGGGGTATGAGGGACATAGAAAACGTATGCATGTGTGTATGTGTGAATCGTGTGTGTGTGTGTGTGCGTGTGTGCATCGTGTGCGTGTGCGTGCGTCGTGTGTGTGTGTTTGTGGGTGTGTGTTGGCAAAACACTCATGTGTGACATATGTTGATGATAGATCTAGAGTTAAGATGCGAATGAGATTTATATGATGAACATGATTTTGATTGGTGATATTAAGATAAACCGATGGAAAAAGGGAAAGCGTTGAGACATGCATGAGTTAGGAGTTTGTGTTGAGTCTGATTCGTGATATGTGCCTATGTGATTAAAAGGTGAAACCTCGGTTGCGAAGCCGGATAACGAAAGAGAGAAACGTACTTGAAATTTAAGCAGTCAAGGTGGGCTTTATTCTTAAACTCTCTTATGTTGCAAATTTATGAATGTGGAGAGATAAGGGTGGTTTAACTGTTATGCCATGCCTATGTCTGTTTTGTTGTGATATTGTGCGTCTGATGCCTAGTTTCAGAGTTCGCTCCATTGGGCTATAGGGCTATGGATATGTTTAAACGAATTCGTGTCTGAGTAGGGCCGCAAACCCTACCAGGCTGTGTACACGGTGGGATCGGGAGCCGTCCTTGCTAGTCGGCCGGTCTCGTGGGCGAAAAGTGTGGCCACACTTTCGTCGCACCATGGAAATGTTGTGATTGTGGAAATTGATGAGAAAAGTGGGGAGTTGTTTGACTGGCCAGTCTATGGAAATATTTTTGTGGTACTCGATGATATTTAATTTGATAATTGTAAAACCTCGAGTTCACTATGGTAAGGGTGGCATAACTTATAAAATGTTTTGGCAACGAGTTCACTGAGTATTTCAAAATACTCAGCCCTGCATGTGTTTTCCTTATGTGCAGGTTGAACGACAACGAGCGGTGGCGTGGCGGGTGTTGAGCATATTAATTAATTATGATGGATGTTTTGAACTTCGAGTGTAGTTGTGTCTTCATACACGGCTTCACTTTCTCTTGGTCGTTTCCGCTGAATCTTTTTGAAACACTTTAGTTTTATTTGGATATTTTGCACCTGGTTCCTTTCGGTTTAGAAACTTGAGACATCTTGTGGTTTAGTTGGAATTATGTTGAACCCTTAAGTTTTGATCATACTTTATAGTATTTATCCTTCATTTATTTCTCTTGATTAAACCGTTGACTTGCTGCTCTGATAGTTCGTTTAATACCTTGGTCAAATCTCTTTAAATGAAACCCTAGCCTAAATTCTTAGTGCTTTTAAGTCCATTTGGGTAGCAGTCGCCGTATTTATTATACCCTAGGGAGGCGGGCTGTTACAAAAAAAGTGTTAAAAGTGGGTTCCAGCATCCACTACAACATTTATTTATTTCACACTCAATTAAAAGTGGGTCCTAACATCCACTACTATATTTATTTATTACACAATCAAACACTTTCTTAAAACATGTGTCCGGCTCAATCGGTACTTCTAAAGCCGGACGGAGGGAGTACTATATTTCATATTTATGTACTGACACTTTCACTTTTCAATCTGTAATACTTTTTGTTGTTTCAGTTCATTCCGAGTATAAGGTCGATGATCGATAAGAAGGATGGAGAGGTAATGTGCACAACAATCAGTATTACAGATACATGGGATCTCTCATTGTTCCTCCATGTACCCAAGGAGTTATTTGGACTATCAATAAGAAGGTAACATTATTGACCCACTAATAAAAATTTAGTGATCCGAACATATTGTCATGTATATCTAACCAGTCTTATTATGTGCTCTAATGTCTAATCTCATATTTTAATTTATCTTTTTGTAATTTATGGCATTAAAATGTCTTGAAATGAAATACAATGGGGTTCGGTACAGTATGACGATTTTGACCCATTTTACAGGTTAGAACTGTTTCCACATACCAGGTAAAGTTGCTTTGAGAAGTTGTTCATGATGTAAGTTTTACCAAAAATAATTTAAATTAGTATTATAGAAGAATGAACACAGAAAAAGAGATTAGTAATGGCTATATTTTCTAAAATTTATTCGAGAATATATTTTTTAGATTATTCAAATCATTAATAAAAAATTTATTCGATAATATATTTCTTATTAATCATGGACTTTATACTCGTATTTCTATTAATATTTCCTTCTCATAATTTAATACTGTAAATATGTAGACTAATGGTTCTTTCTTATCTTAATAGTACGAGACAAATGCAAGGCCATTGCAACCCATAAACAGTCGAGACATTTTCATTTGCAGCCCTGAAGTTGAAATTTGAGTCATTTTTTATAAATTTGTTCAATTTATCCCATTTTATAATGAAAGAAAGAGTCACTTTACTTCTGCATTGTATTTTCTCAAATTTCAAGTCTTCTTGTTGTTCAAATGTATAAACTTATAACTTGTGTGTTTGTAAAAAGAGAGAAAGAGATGTAAACTCTTGTATTGATTAGATGAGAATAAGTAAAAGTAGTACATGGAAATTATGCATCAAAGTAGAATGATTAGATAAGGAATGATCAAGGAATGAAGGAACAAATTAAATGGATCTTCCAGCTGCAATGCAAGCTACCAACAACGTGTTGGTTGCAATCGATAGACGGGAAGGCTGATCATCCGAGCATCTCGGATACTCCAGATGAGCAGGACGCGTGGCCTCCTCTCGTCTGACTCGTGTTGTAAGACTTGCAGTTCAAGCATTTGTGAGCCACAATGTGATAGTTCACCTCACTTGTTTCTCCACAGTCATTGCAAAGGATCCACACCTAATAAATACCAATCACATTAGGTTGTATTTAAAGGTAAAACAAGCTTTGATTTTTAACTATACAAAATTCCTACCATTTTATTTTGGTAGATTTGAGGCATAGGTGTCAAAGCAACCTCTTCATCAAGCTTTTCCCAGACGCGGGTCATGTCACAGTACGATTTCAAGCAAACTGGGCAAGCATACCTGCAACCAAACCTCGTAGTCAAATAGCCGATCATGGATAATAATATCATAGTCGGGGGAATCATTACAACACGAGTGAGTATCTTACTGGAAACGAGTTTCCATCTCTTTAACACAGTCGAGATGAATTGTGTGGCCACAGGGGAGGACCGTTATGTCTTTGGTTGTATCAAATATATACTGCATTTGGAGGTAATACAAGTTAAACTTTAGGCAAACAACTGATTATCACTCGCTAGCACCTCGTTCAAGCAACTTTTGTTTACCTCGAAGCAAATGGGGCAGTTGTGATGCATGGCTTTCTCTATGCATAAGTGTGACTCTTTCAACAAGTTTGAGTAGCAACACTCTGAAACAAGAATTAGAGTACCTTTAAATGCTTGATTTCAAAATAAAAGAAAAGTAATGAGGCTGGTTTAATTCGACTTACCACATCTATCACAGTGAAAAAAGTTTTCTTCACCACCAGTTCTAACACAACAAAGGAAAGAAGCGAAATGAGAAAATATATATGCAGAGGGTGTGCTATGTTGTACGGAAATACGGTTGTTGTCAAACATTAATCGTGGTTGTTTTGAAACATGAGATATAATGAGGGGAACAAGGACCAACAGCTAGATGAATACAGGTTATGAAACTAGACAATGATGATGCACAATACAACGTATTTTATAACCTTGTTTTGAATTAAAAGGAGAAACCGAGAAAAGCAATCAACCTGCAGATTCCACATTTATCGCAGTGATACTGATTCTTTGAAACCTGAAATTGATAATCAGGTTGGTTTTAAGTAGATAAGTTAGAAAGAAACAGGGTTTCATTTCATAAAGAATGTAATGAAGAATCTTACATCATCATCGAAGAATTTGCATTTTGAGCAATAGTACTTCCCCAAGCAAACGCCACAAGAAATACATATTTGTTGAGCCTACATGGCGAACAAAAGCAGCAGATTTTAATCAAGAGATCTTCGTAAAACTCTAATAAAACATCCCTAATTTGTAAATCTAAATGAAGAATCTTACATCTTGTTCCGTATTACACAATGAGCAGATGACCTGAAACCAGATGGGATATTAAATCAAAGTAATTATATATGATTATTAAAACATATATATGATCTAAGTAAAACTCATACAATAACTAAAACTACACAAGTTTTGTATGAAAATAAGAGTACAGAACAAAAATAAGCATATTCAAACTATATCGCGGCCACATAAAAGTAGTTGAAAATCTCAACTTGGTACAATCTAATTGACCAAATAAACCACCTTCTCCTTATTCCAAAGGTAACCGAGAGCACTCATTATCGATCATACAAGAACTCGATTCAAGAATGAAATAACGCAATACTGACCCTTTTTACTTCATGACGTGGGATATCATGGCGTTCAAGTGTATCAACATCTATCAAATTCTGCTCAATAAATAAAAATACTGTTAGTATAATTTTACCTAACAAATGGAATCACATAATCTTCATGAATAAACAAAGTTAGAATTGAATTGGAGCACCTTTGCTTCATTGTGACAGTGCCTGCAATCAAATACTTCATTGCAACAAGGTGCTATGATCTTGCACCTCCTCCGATAATGTGAGCAGCTGAAATTTAGAAAAAATCATTATCTACCTATAGAGAGAGGCTTCAGCTTCAATCTTCAAATCAAAAAACATAAGAGACAATCATAGGTCAATCAGCAAATCATCCAAATAACAAAAATAAGAAGCAACGGTCAAAATGAAGTGAAATTTTGAGATATATACCCATAGTTGCCAAACCCCATCTCTGTCTTGCATTCATCATCATCAACATGTGAAAGAGAAATCTCATGATTTTTCAGATCACCATCCATTATCTTCCAAATTCAAAGAAATGTTGATATAACCCTCCTGAAAATTCACATGGAACAAGAACTAGAATATAAAAAAATCAAATACTGAAAAGAAAACCATTAACATAGATCTGCAGGGAAAAAACGATGATTGGATTATAAGCAACTCAATCACACCCTAATTATCAAAAAAAATTAACAAACGTCAAATCTTGAAAAGTAAGCACATTAGCCCTCCTGTAATATCCCATCAAAGATTGCATCTTTCACACAAAACTAATCGATATACTCCAAATCCCCAAAAGGGACCCCTCAAAATTTCAAAATACACCATCCTTCTCTACATTCATCAGCCGTTTCTCAGAAAAAGGAAATAAATGTACATTACCTGTGATGGAATTCAAGGGCTCCAATTATGCCAAACTCAACGAAGAGAATTAGAGATTTAAGGGTTGGTTAGAAACGATGCAATCCCTTTCTTCACCGCGAAGAAAAACTTAAAATTTAGGTAAGAGCTTCGAATTTGAATGTGCGAAGTTGTTGTAGTTGGGTTTGGCCAATAATTATGCTGGTGAAGACAAACAACGCGCGTATTTGTAGCCTAAACTTGGAACTCACATGGATTAGTTTTCAACTGCAAATCATATTCTGTGCTTTTCTACAATTCTTGTTTCCTCGACAACGATGTTACGATGTGTACTGAATCTTGCTGTTTCCCTCTTTGGAAATATCCAATGAATAAAGGTTTTCGAAGCTGCTATAATTTAAAAATTGATTAAACAACCTTCATTCCAATTGAATTTAATAATTTCATTTTTTTATAAATATAAAATAAAATATCTAATCATAATTATTTTATTCTATTTTCTACTACTTTACCTTTTCTTATTTATTCTACTTTATTCCATTTTTTATTTTATTTAATTCAATTAACACAATTTCTTAGTCTATGTTTAAAAAAATGTCTCAACTTAATTGGGTCAAATGGATCATGCAATTAAATTTTTATTACAATTCTTGTAAAATTATTTTAATATAATACCCTTTAATAAGATTCATACCCCTTTCTCCATCCTTTATTAAGATTCATATCCCTTTTTAAGATATTTAAGTGAGTCTTTGAAATTCATACCCCCTTTAAGATATTTAAGTAAGTCTTTTTTTCAAAAATCAATATTTTTAATTTCTCTCTATTTAACTAACTAGTAGGATAAAAAAAATTTAAAATGAAATGCTGAAAAAATTTTCGCATAATAAAGGATTAAAGTATAGATAGTAGTAGTAATAATTTATAGTAGTATTTTAAATTGGGTGACCATTAAAAAAATGAGACCAGTAAATTTGTTAAAACAAGCGAAACTGGAAATCAGATTCTATGGGTTGGTTTTCTTCAAACAAATGGATAATTTTGTCAGATTTCGTGACAATAAATGGTCCCACCTATCATATGGTATGTTCCTCAGCTTAAGTTGATGCCACGCGCAACCTACAGTGCGCGTGAACAAAGTTGATACCAAATAGGGGTGAGCTGGGGGTGAGAAAAAAACCGAAAATCAAAACTCGAACTGAACCAAACTGAAATTTTGAAATTTGGTTCGATTTTTTTGGTTGTTCAGTTCGGTTCAATTTTAAAAATACAAAAATTTCGGTTTTTTGGTTCGGGCGAAAAAAATAATCCGTGCCGAACTCAACTGGGACTCCTAAAGTGGGACGGAGGGAGTAGTATATATTAAAATATATATAATTTAATTTATTTTATTATACTAATAGAATATAAATATATATAATATAAAATTAATAGAACTTTGGCAAAGTTCGTGGACCAAAAAAGATGTTCCCCCTAAATTATACTCCTAAGTACATGTAGTTCTACCTATGCTCGTCATATTAGAGAAAAAAAGACTTTTCAAAATTTTAAAAAAAAATACTAGTAAATATTCTTGTAGAATAGACTGAAAAGGAGGGTGCATATTCTTACAATACGAGTATTTATTTTCAAGATGTTTCTATGACCTGTATAATACTTGACATTATCTTTTCACTCCTTGATAATCATAGCAAAAGAAATGTGGCGGGACAAACAATGGACAGATGCTGTGATTTTAAGAAGAAAATTTCTTAGTACTAATTAAGATAAGTTAATTTCCAAATATAATTAAATTAGGAAAAGGAATAATTGACGTTTTATATTGACTATACTCTCTAGAAAGAGGGCGGCATCTACTAAATGTGGTCATATTTGCAGCAAAGCAAGATGCGAAGTTATCTTAGAATAATTATGAGAAATTTCAAGTAAATCTTGACACGAAAAGGAGAATGGGAAGTCTAAAAAGATGTTGGCTTAAATAGTTGAATTCGAAGGAAGCTTTATCGTCATTTTGGACCAACTTTTTGATCAACTTGCCATGTAATCCACTAATGCCGTGTAGATGAGATTCTTCCAAACATCCTTGTTTTCCATATAGCAACACAAGAACGATCACTATAAAATATGAACTCAATATGTCTCTGCCCTCCAAAACTTTGACATTAAACATTTTCAGCTTTAGAAACACAACATTTTGTCAAAAAGTTGCATATACAAATATGGCACGTGTCAACATTTATTTGTTTCCGAGTCATCCTATATTTTGCAATTTTTTTGAAAGAAATATTCTTTTTGTGGTATTTTAAAGGTCGGGTCACTATTGCAAACTAACCCTACACTGAATAATCTACTTTGATGGCAACCAAAGGCTTTTCACCAATCAAATTTGGGAGCACTGTCTTTGTCAAGTAATAGGATAAATTTGAAAGAAGAAGATTTGAAAGATCATAGGATCATACCAATAAAAGACTACCAAGATGAATGGAATTGGACAATTTTAACTACAGATATTTGTTGCCTCACCAAAACTACAGAAAGCATTCACTAACCAGTTGTTAACCAACAAAACAATCAATAAAGCTATGCAATCAAATTTTGTACAATCAAAAATTGGTTTATTTGAGAAAAAATATAATTTATTTATGCATTTAATTAAAAAGTATAGACATACATATAGTATAGGGAACGTTCATAATATTATGGTATTTGTGTATAATTTTTTAAATTTTTTTAATCATAAAATATAATTAATGCATATTTTAATTCAAATTTGAAAAATAATAGAGAAATAATTCAAATATAAAAATAAAAAATTGAAAATGAGGCCAAAAACTAATAAAGTGTTTTTAATTTGTTAACCAACTATATTTAGTATTTTAATATTTAATTAACACATCAAAATTACTAATATCATCTTATTTTGGTTGTACAAAATTTGGTTGTTTATCATTACTCCAAAACAATTGGATCCATAAAGTTTTGCAATTTCTTTCAAGCTTTTCTGATAGTATAAACAAAATAAAAATTGTTTTTTTCAAAATCTCAATCTTATCAGTTGGCAAAGAAGGTCTTTACACAGAATGATAGTTGCAGTGAATGATCTTGCATATTTTCCTTAGGAAAAGGAAAGAAATCAGACTACGCAAGTTTGTATTGGGCAAACATAAACAACTCAGTAGTTAAAGCACGTGAGAAGTCCAAGTTTCAACATGTGCATTGAAATCTTTGGTGTGGCCTATCAAAATCAAATACCATGAATTTTTCTTATTTATGCAGTACTATTTATACACCTATGAAATTTCTAAAATCACACCAAATACTAAGAAGTTGCTTTATTTTTTTCACTATAAGAGCATCCACAATAACTTTGGCCTAACAATAGCTGAGTCAAAACTCCTCCTGCCACATTATCATGGACTAACAACAACCTAGCCAAGCAACAGCGTAGCAATAGCCCAGCCAATGCCCAAGCCCAGCAATTAAATGACAAATACGAAATTAAATTGGAGAAAAAAAAACATAGTTTAAAGTACTAATTCGAAAACCTTCGCTGTATTACAATATTTGAAAAAAAAAATACAACGATTAAACAACCATTCAAAGAAAATACAAATGATATCAATGTGCGATCCTACATGCCCATAACTCTTCGATTATATCGCGCTTGAGTTGAATATGGGCTTCTTGCTGGCGCATAGTAGCAAATGTGTGCACCTTTTGAGCGTCGCAGTGGGGTATACCATGCGTACAGGGGCGGTGGCCACACCGTGGCTTGGTCTGGCATCATATTCATTGGCCCAATCAATGAGTTCTGGACCTTCATTCTCAACTATCATGTTATGCATGATGAGCGATGCGGTACCGCAGTCGTGACGAGCCCTTCACCGCAGCTCAACATTCTGTCTCCCTCAGATATGCGTTAAAACACCATGTGATTGTTAGCGATTGATATAGTCATAAATATAGACAATACTAAACAAACTTTGTTGTACAAGAGAAAAGGGCCAGGAAAGGGCCGAAAATATTTTAACTGAATTGTAGGGCTTGCCCAAAAGAGGGAGCCCTTCCAGAAATTCTCGACAGCCTGAGTCAAGCCCAGGCTGAAGAGGGGGTTTGGAAATAGTTTTCAACCAGCAATAGACGCGCCTCAGTTAGAACCTCACTAGCTGCGTCATTGCCCCAAGCGCAAAGATACTTAACTTGTCCTCTCAGCCTTCCTTTTACAATACAGCTTACACCCACAACTTTTCTATCACCATCGGTGTGGGATGTGGAATGCATCCACTTTCTCTCCTTTTCTTTTTTTCTTCTCTCTTATTTCTCTTTCCCTTTCTCTTCTTTCTTATTTTATTTGAGAAATAAGATTTTGCTACTAAATCATACCGTTTGATAACTGTTTTCAACTTCTGATATAAGTACTCACTATTTGTCTGTATAATAGTACTATACATATTATCATCATTATTAGTAGTAGACATGTCACATGTTATATTCTCTCACGAACAAGTCTCTGAATTCAATTAAACAGACCTTAGATTAGATGATATCATGGCCATTTTTTATGATTGACAAATTAATTGATTAAATAGTTGTATCCTTTTTATTACTATAAATTTTACAAAGCCAAATGATATATTTTTTTTAATCAAGATCCTTGGATTTGCAGCTTCTATTGTAAACCCCTACCTGATGGATTTCCTGTAATCTATCTTGAAAATAAAAGGTTTTTTTTCCAAGATAAAAGGTGGGGCTGCTGATTCACTTGGATTTTACATGATTTTAGAGGGTAGTTTTACTTGAATTTGATCGTATATTGTGTATTTTGAGACATGGTTTATAGCTACTTCTTTATGTTATTGGTATTTTGACAATTTTGTGAAGAATGTGTAGAAAAAGGGTCGAAAATGAACTTAAATGGCGAAAGGTGGAAAAAGGACGAAATTGCAGCACGAGGCTGGCGAACCGCCAGCTTCGCATCAGTACCAACCTGGCGACTCGCCAGGTCCTTCGCTCAGAATTGCCGAGAGCAGCTGGCGACTCGCCAGCTTCACCGTACAACGAACCTGGCGACCCGCCAGGTTCGGCCGACAGATCCAAACAAGGAAATTTAGAGCCCTATTTAACCTAATGTGCATGGGACACCCCCTACAACATTCTACACGCCTTCAACCCCAAAAATACTACTTTTTCACCTAGGAAGAAGAGAAGAACGAGCAGAGGACGAGTATTCATCGCAAGATTGAAGACGAGACCTCAAATCCGCCCAATCCAATTCTAGGAGTTTCTACCTTTAGTTTATTCTTGTTTAAATAATGTTTTTGAATACTTCTTTGAATATTTCTTTGACTTTTGTGTTGAACATGAGTAGCTAAATCCTTCGTAGAGTTCTACGGGGGAGATACAATGATTCTTATGTTTAATTGATTTCCTTTTTCTATGCCTTGGCTCATGTGGTTATTTTGATTTCATCTGTGCTTATACATTTATTTGACTGATCACCTTATAAATGCATGTGGATTTTACTACAAGAATTGAGAAGTGAGTAGTTTAATTTGAAAGAGAAGAAATTGACGTCTTTACCAATATAATCGAGAGATTTGAGCCTTTGAATGAAGCTAAGTATCTTAGGAGCTATTAGGAGTTGTTGTCTTAGTTCTAGGAAGGAGACTTCAGTTCTAGGTAGCAATCTACAAATTATATGCTTTGAGAAAAGATATAGTTTTACCTTAGTGATAGCTTAATAACCCTTGAGACCCTTTGTTGACATAGTTAGGAAGTTAGTTGAGCATAGGATAGTTGTTATCGATCCCGTAGGATTCTACCTTCTCATCCTTGATCTACATCCGTTTTTTTATTTGCTTTTAGTTCTCTAGTTGTTTTTAATTGTTTTTACCTTGTTTTTAAATAGATTTAGAAAACCCAAAAATCCGATTCATCTAGATAGTAGTTGAGGTTGGTTCGTGGTAATTAGGTTGGCACTCATTGTCTCTGTAGATACGATACTCTTTGCTTACTATTTGCTACATTAGCCCCGTACACTTGCGGGTATACTTGTGTTAAAAATAAGTTGATTCAGCAGCTTTGGTATATGATTGCCTTAGAGAAACACTCTTCTATCATATTTTATGTACATTAAAATGGTACTTCATGTTGCAATTACTGTGATTATACAAAAATGAATAATTTGGTACTCCTTCCGTCCATGAATAGGAGTCCCGTTTTTTTCCATTTTAGTCCGTCCACGAATAAGAGTCCCGGTTCATACATACCATAAATGGTAAAGAGACCCCACATTCAACTAACTCATTTCACTCACATATCATTTAAAACTAATATATACAAGTGAGATCCTTATTCCACTACCTTTCTTCCACCCATTTTTCTTAACATTTCTTAAAACTCGTGCCGGATAGAAATGAGACTCCTATTCGTGGACGGTGGTAGTACTTATTTCTACATTGAATAACACTAAAAAGTAAAAGTAACCAGTTTTAACTGTGAAATGCCCAAAACAAAACCCACATAAAATGTATCACAAACCAATGGGCTCATGCATGTGAGGTCCAAAACGTAAATAAATCGAATATTCGAGTCTATCACAGTTACGATGTAGAGTCTGTAGACATGAAACCAAGGGTTTAAGGGTAGACAGGAAACCAACATCGATCCTCTGCAAAAATCATGAATTTAAATGCTACAAAAAAGATTATACTGTAAATAACAGACCTAGTAACTAAACACTGCAAATCTACCCCACAGATCTAGTTAATAAACTCTCTGAACAATTAGCATGAGTTGTGGTTAAACACGATATTTCGATTCTTTTTTAATAAAAATAAAAGCTCGAGCCCAAGCAAGGCGAGCAAGGGTCAGCAACAAGCTCATAGCCCCACACCGATTAACAACAACATTTCAATTTTAACAAAATTTCCTTAGAATACTTCTTAAAGATGTGGCAAAGCACGGCATGATTGCGTCCGAAACATAAGACTATCGGTAGCTCACACCATCCCCGCTAACAACCTCACCGATCCGATACACCGAGTTCTTGCCATGATCGTCTTGAAGTAATGCGAGAGCCGCCTCCTCCTTCATCACGAGCACCATCCCGATCCCCATGTTAAAAGTCCGGCTCATCTCCGCGTCCTCTATTCTTCCAGCCTTGAATTTCATTAAAGGTTAAAGTGAGTGGTGTTAACAGGAGAGAGGGAGAGATGATAAGGCCAACACAAATAGATGCTGACCTCTTGAATCCACTTGAAAACAGGAGGAACATCCCACGAGTTCTCGTATATGAGAGCACCAAGGCCCTTTGGGAAAACACGGGGTATGTTGTCAGTAAAACCACCACCCGTGATGTGGGCAATCCCTTTGACGCCACCTCTGCTAATGATGTCTAGAACCTGCGTCACGCATTGCAAAAAGGTTAACGAAGTGGATAACGAGTAGCATGTGTTATTATGTCGTACATTAAGCACCTTGAAGCGAGAACTTTAAAGGCGTTACCTGCTTTACGTATATAACAGTCGGGGCCATCAGAGCTTCGCCCAGACTAAGAGACGAGCCAGGAAGATTGTCTTTCAAAGCAAGGCCACTTCTTTCTAAAACCCTGGATTAGTGCAATCGGGATAGGCTATTAGCTGATTTGGTTTCGAGAAAATATGAAAATAACTAAAAAACGAGCAATCTCAGAGGAACAAATGCAAACCTTCTGACAAGAGAGAAGCCATTTGAGTGCACTCCACTGGATGGAAGACCAATGAGAACATCACCAACCTCGATGTTTTTTCCATCAATAACAGAGTCCTTCTTTACGATGCCAACAGCAAAGCCGCTCAGATCATACTCACCATCAGCATAAAAATCAGGCATCTCTGCAGTCTGAAAGATATCAAGGACAATCGAGTCAAGTCTACAACAATGTTCAGATATTGGTTTCCAAAAGCACAATTTACTTAAGAATGAGGGGACTGTACTATAAGGACAAGACTTTATAATTGAATGGGGCCAATGAGAAACAGTAACTTGCTTTCCATCATCCATATAGAAATTGCATAAACACTATCAGCTGACAAACAAAAAGTAGCAATTTAACATAGATACCAGCAAATTTTTGGGATACGAAAAAAATACATTTAAGAACTTCAGAGAATGAATAGTTAATTACATTTGGAGCTAGATGGTAACCAAAACACCTCACATTTTACCAGCATATTTTTCAAAGAACTAAAGAGATAGATATAGAAGGCCAAAAGTACCTCTCCCCCAAGAAGGGCACAATCAGATTGTTGGCAACCATCTACAATGCCTTTGATGACCTGTATTCGTATATATTTAACAAAATTACATTTTTTTCAGATGATAAATGAAATCAACTGGTAACAACTGATACCTTCTCCGCAAGGTCAACATCCAGACGGCTTGTGGCGAAGTAATCAAGGAAAAACAAAGGCTTAGCTCCTGATGTGATAATGTCATTAACACTCATCGCAACCTGAATTAAAAAAAAAAAAAACACATTACCACCAGCATGACTAACAAATAACATCCATGGACTATTTTTTGTTTTAATACCAAATCAATGCCGATAGTATCATGGATTCCAGTCTCGAAAGCAAGCTTAAGTTTTGTTCCCACTCCATCCGTGCCAGCAACCAAATAGGAATCCCCTAATACATGAGCCAAAGATAAATATACACGAATTCATGCTAATCAAATTCTAATATGAGCGAACAAATCTCAGCATCGACTACTGAACGTAACGATAGAGTAATACCTAATGGAAAGAGCCCCCCAAAACCTCCGATTCCCGGAGCCATCTTGGCTATCCTCTTAACAAGCTCGGAGCCAGCATCGATGTCAACACCGGCATCCTTGTACGTGAGGCCATCACTCTTCTCTGCGGCCTCGGTTCTCGACATAGAAACCACAGCTCTTACTTTCCTAGTTCCTCTTCTTATTCTTATTTCATTCTTGGAAGGAAAAGGCAAGAGCCCTCTTGCTAAATCAGCTTTACCAATAGGTCTAGTGGAATTCCAGATACAGCGGGAGAGCTCTGTGTTTGGTTTGCAGGAAGTATTCATGTTTTTCTTATTGACAAACAACAAATCCCTTCAAAAACAAAGAAGATAACAATCTGTAAAATTCAGTAAATTGCATACAGGTTTTAAGTGACTAGCAAAGAAACTAACTTTATCGAATAATCAACCAAAATAACGTCGGCGAAGCAGGCCGGAAGGAGCGGTGGTGCAACGTGAGAGGAGGCTGGGCAGCGGCGAGGCAGGCGGCGCGTAGTGGAAGTAGCGGCGGCGGCTATTGAGAGAAAGATACCGGAGATGAGGAGAAAGCGGCAAGAGAAAGAGTAAAGAGAGATAGAGTGAGAGACAACGGGGGCGCTGCCGCTTAGGGTTGAAGCTGTGTAGTTATTGGATTCTAATTCTAATTTAGGCTTATAATGTAAAATAAAATTTAAGCTATAGATTTTATAATTAAGCTATATAGTTTTTATTTAAGACTTTTACTCTTATTATGCTTTAGAATTTTCGAAATATTGAAATATACGAATATATACTAATTTATAACTGTATATTTATTTTTTGAATTTTTTAATTAAATAAATGAAATTATATTAAGTTATTTAATATTTCTTTATTTCTCTTTATATATTTCAATTATTTTAAGATTTATATATTTATATATGAATTTTATTTATATTTAATATTCAAGCTATTTAATTTATAAATATATAAATAAAGGGATGTAATCAAACAAACTCTAAATATTTTACAAACTCCAAATTATGATTTAGACCGTTAAAAATGTCAACAGATGACAATATAATAATAATAAAAAATGTTAACACAGTGTCAACGATTGATATTGTGTTGACATTATATTGACATAAAAATCTTGAACTTTTTTACACTATGTTGACATTGTATTGAAACGACGTTGATATTGTGTTGATGAATTTGAAGTTTGTACAATAAAATGTTTGCATTTTATCACTTTGAATTTTAATGATACTTTACTTGTTACTAATATTATTATTACTACCATATAAGATATAAGGTTCATTATTTACTAGTATAAATAAATATTTTTATGGTATATATTTAATTTATATATTCTAATTATTGATACTATTAATGAATATTCTTAATAAAGAATATTTAAAATAAATTTAGGGAGTACTAAATTTGTAATAAAAGAATATTCTCTATTAAGAATATTCATTAATACCTCTATTTTAAAATTTTCATACTCCCTCCGTCATGCAATATTTAAAATTCACGGGAAGAAACAAACTTTTTCGAAAATTCATGACTTTGTAGGCAATTTGCCCTTTTATGTAACGCAACGATTTGCCATGTCACGCTTTCGGCAAGCCGCATAGGATTACTTTTTGCTGAAAATGTAACAGGCAAGGTCGGATGAGAAATTTATACAATCCGATAAAGTTTCTGACTTTTTTATACAACATTTAAAGTTCACTACGAAAACCAAACTTTTTCATAAGTTCTTGACTTTATTTGTCCAAAAGTGTAATTACTACTTTAGAGCATCTCCAACAAGAAAGGGTTAAATAAAAATATATATCATCATATAACTACTCAAAAAGTGAAATATACTCTTTCAAAAAGAAACATAATCCAAAGAATAAAAGTACTGTATATAGAAAGGTAAATGGTTTTTTAAACATAAAATTATAGTACAAAATGCATTAAAAAACATAAAGTGTGATACCTTCTCAAATACCTTCTCCACTGGAAAATGGTTTTTCATGAAAAGAAGGCAAATATGGTAGTTATAAAATTTTATCTCTCTATTGATGGGGTGGTAAAGATACCTCTTCAAAACGGGAAAAAGTATGATACCTCTCCATTTACCTCTCCCCTTAGAAAATGTTTTTTTATGAAAAAAATGTAAATATGATAATTATATAACCTTATCTCTCCATTTACCCCTCCTCTTGGAGATGCTCTAATAGTGTCATAATTACAATCTATAGCCGAAAATCACTAATTTAAATAAAGTGGCTCAAGTTAAAATAGTTTTCAATATAATAGCCCCAAAAGGGAAAAAAAAAAAACATGTATGGTTAAACTCGAAGTCTAATTGTAATAGACTTTATAGTCTTCTATTTGTCATTCCTTGCCCAACGTAAAAAAAGAAGATTAAAGTTAGGAATCAAGAATAAAAAACTAAAAATAAAAAGTGACGTAGCATTATTTTGTATATCTGGTAATAATCATGTAATGTGAATATCAAAACATAATTTTTTTTAGAGTGGATAGCATGAATGGTAACTAATATTTTATTGTCGCATATAAATGGTATCTGAGCTTTATTTTATATTGTTTTTAGTATTTATTAATCACATTTTTGGTATCTAATATAATTTTTATCCCAAAATACCCTCTAGATAAATTCATTTTTCCATTTGTGTCATAAAGGATATTTTGGGCATTGACAAAACTAGTACCAAAAGTGATATTATAATATTTCTCTCATTATCCTCGCTCTTTATACTATTATTATTATTAATCAATATTAATATTAATATTATTATTGTAGTATTATAAATTAATAGGAGTAATTAATTTATTTTTTAATATCATTTAAATATACTTAAATATAATTATAGTTATAATTATATTTAATTATTATCATAATATTTTTGTTATAATACTAAAAAGTAGTAGTAATTAATAAATAATTATAGTATAATTATTTAAATTATGAATCATATAATATAATGTAATAATAAATATTATTATTATTGTTATTATTATTATTATTTTATATTAAATTAATAACTAATAAATATAGTCTTAATAAAAATTTAAAATTGTGAATTGTATTTCATAATGATATAGAGAGTTGAATATTTTTAGTTAGGTGTTTCAATCCTAAAATGAGTATAAAATAATTTAATAAAAAACATTCAATTAATTTAATTATTTTAAATAATTAATTTAGTTAGGTGTTTTGTTCTTGATTTTATTTATGAATGCAATTAGATGTATGTATAAAATACTAAAAATAAAGATGGGAAAAGAAAAAAGAGGAAACATAAACTAAGGATAGAAAAGAAGAAGAAATGAAGAAAATGAAGAAAAAAAACAGCAGAGACAGCGCACGCACTAATTGTTAATTATTTACTCATTTTCTTTAATACATTTTTTTATTATTCTTCTTCGTCATTTCCTCCTCGATCTCAGCCTTCCCGGCATCCATGGCGTCTTCTAGTTCCGGCAATTCTGTGCCTGCTCCCGGTATGCTCGATGACAATTCTCATTCAATTTCGACCAATTTTTGCGTGTATTTCCTGATAATAGTTTGCACTCCAAATTCTGCTGTGTGGGGGCTTCTTTCAAATTCTCAGAGGCAGTTCAAGTTCTCGTCTCGTCGTTGGCGGACGACTCTCCGGTGGTCAGAGAGGCGTCGGCCGCTACTCTCAAGGACATTGCTTCCGTGTAATTTCTTGCTCCTGCTTCTCCAATTTTGAGCCTGTTGATGTCTGTAGTGATGGAACGAACTGTTTTAGTCATGTTCAAGCTTGAATAAGTTTCTTCAATGCCTACAGGAATCCGCTTCTGGTCCTTGATTGTTGCTGGACCGTGTCGCGTGGTGGTCGAAGGGTACTGTCGCGTTTCATGCTCTTGTTTGAGCACAAATTGTGTGACTATTGGGTCTGAGTGATAGTATGATATCAGTAGTAATGAATGAGCATTTTACATGTATTTCAGAGATTTGGAAAAATTGCTGGATTATTTCAAGTTATGTCTGTGGCAATTCGCGCGTTGGATAATGCTGATGTTGATCCTCAATATCTGGCAAAGTTTGCTAAAGTTGCCTCTGCCGAGATCATCTCAACCAAGGTACTCCTATACTATACTATACTAGGTTGCACGAACCTGAGCCAGCAAGGTTAAACAAATGTGAACTTAGGCCTAATCAGCTCTTCTGATTTTAATTCATCTTATTGACAGAGCAGTGGAGATGCTGTTAATCTCATACCTTATTTTTTCATTTCTGCTACATCTATTTTTTTAGCTCTGGACCAGCACAAGATTTTAACAGCCCTGAACTTAGTCTAATCTAATCAACTCTTGAGATTCATCGAGCTTCTTTTGAGAGTAATGGAGATGCTTTTCTTGTGAGCTTCACTAGTTCTTTTTTAGTTGCCTGAGTACTTGAAATGATTTAGTCCACGTGTTAAAGCAACAAACTGAAAAGACAATCTTTACCGCATGAATTATGACAGTTGAACGTCAAATTTGGTCGTGGTAAAATTCAAGGAGTTCAAAATTCTAGGAAAGTGATATTTTTTTAAATATCGGCTGTATGTTTGTTTTTGTTTAAGTTTAGACTCAAGAATATGATTGAATTAAATTAGAGAAATGCCATCATAACCTCAATCATAAAATGAAAATTTTGATGAAGTGCCATGGCAAGATAGAAGTTTCTGTAGTGCATAGCCACATGGGCTACATGATTGAATATTTGATGACACGTCGTACTCATTAGCTTGATAATGTCTTTATCCAGTTCACAACTTACGAATTCCTGGTAGAATTCATATTAACGATTGAAATGCTGTTTGGTCCAATGTTTTCATTTGTTTGTGGGTATTAACTGATAATGAAATACTATATAAATGTTTCTCATGTTTATCTTCTTCTTCCAGGAACTTAATGCAGATTGGCAAAAGGCTGCATCAGGTGTGCTTGTTGCGTTAGGTTTACATCTCCCTGACCTGGTAAGTTCCTTGCTCAGATCAATTAAGACGACTTTATTTATTAATTTATAATTTTGTATTTAGAAGACTTAGCAAATGAAGCATATTTTTTTATTTTTTACAAAATGACCAATTGAGGTTTTACAGTCACGCATAGTACTTCTCTGTACTCACACGTTAATATTTCCTCTGGATTACCTTAAACCTGCTTCAAGTTTTGATCCTTGAATTTTGAATGGAAAATATTTCATTAACCTTAATACTAGCAGTTCATTTGGTGTTGGAGCCGAATCATCAATGTATTCGTCATTTGAGAATAGTATACATTTAAATTTTACTCTGACATGAATTATTGGTTTGCTGTCAGAGTTAATGTGACTATAGGAACATCATATTGTTATCAGTCTGATGGCTACTCATTGTAGCCAACTCTATTTTCATTAGCTACGTGTCTACGACCAGCCAAGTCATTAGTCATAACTGATAATGAGTGTCAACAACTTCTCTGTTCACCTGTGATGCGAATATGCAATACATGTTGTTTATCTACTTATTTTGTCAGATGATGGAAGAAATATTTCTTCATCTCTCTGGAACAAATTCAGCTCTTCCTGCCATGGTTCAAATACTTGCAGATTTTGCTTCTTCTGATGGTATTCTCGTATCTCTAGCCTTTTTTTACTCTGACATATAGTTACATACATCATTTTAAACGGATGGTTGATGTAATTTTGTTTTAAATGTGAAGCTATTCAGTTTACTCCACGACTCAAAGGTGTACTTACAAGAGTGCTTCCTATTCTTGGAAATGTAAAAGACATACATCGACCTATTTTTGCAAATGGTATGTTAACTTTTGTTGCATCTATGATACGTGAGTATCTTGTGATTTATATTTTCTATTGCTCCAGTATTCTATTGAATGCCAATTGCCAAGAGAATAAGGCATGCTATGCCTCTAGCCTGACCATTCAGTCCATTCTATTATTCAAGACTCAAACTATAATAGCTAAGATGATGAGATTCAATGATAATGTGGGCTGTGATGATAGTTTCATTCACACATGAACAACTCTATTTGGTTCTCAGCCCAACAGAGGTGAAATTGCATAGGGCTTGTAGAAGTGAATTGGTAGATGTCATGCTCAGCGAAGAAACAATTTTCAGATGCCAGTGATACAAGAACGTACAAACTATAGATCTCTTATTTTGAAGAAGTCATAATGGTCATTTATGCCGCTGTTTCAATTAACTCTCCCTTTTCTGCCTTCCACTTTAGGCTGTTTTTTTCCCCATTGATTTATTAGTATTTGGTAGAAATGGCATCGCATCATGATACTCTTACAGAAACTTTACACCATACTCTACTTGAACCGAGAAACTTTTTGTCCTCTTGCAGCATTCAAGTCGTGGTGTCAAGCCTGTTGGCAGTATGGAGTTGATTTCCTGATGCATACAGCTATTGATGGTGATGTCATGTAAGGCTTGTTTTGAGCTTTTGCTCTATTCTGCATACTTATTACACCATTTTCTGCACACCTTTACTTTAGGCTGTGCTGAGGCATTTTGGCGCAGGTCTTTCCTGAACTCTGCATTTGAGCTTTTATTGAGAGTTTGGGCAGCTTCACGGGATCTCAAGGTTGATACTTTTGTATTTAGTGATTGACTATCTCTGCTGAAGTTCAGTAGACAATTAGAAATGTCAGAGCTTTGTCAAAGATAGTTTGTTTTGTTTCTGCAGGTTCGTGTATCTACAGTTGAGGCCTTAGGCCAGATGGTTGGTCTAGTTACACGGACACAATTGAAGTCGGCTTTGCCAAGATTAGTGCCCACTATTTTGGAACTGTGAGCTGTTAGCTTGATCTTTTTGTCCATGTATCTTCTCAGTTCACTAATAATATGCAATATTCCTGCTGTAGAAGCCATTGTTCAGAGTTTAATCTGACTTGGTGGTGGTTATCTGAAGTTGGTTACTTGATAATATATTGTTTATCAGCTGAATAAATTGACTAATATTACCCATTTCACACCCCCACCCCCCCTTTTTTTTTGCAAATACAGGTATAAGAAAGATCAAGAAGTGGCAGCATTTGTGGCAACATGTAGTCTCCACAATCTCTTGAATGCTTCGTTACTTTCAGAAAGTGGACCACCTTTGCTGGACTTTGAGGTTGAATATGGTTGTGCTTTGAATATTGTGAAAGATGAAGTTTCAGGTTTTAAGTAGTACTATGTTTTATTGCGTGTTTGGCATCATCATAGAAGCTTTCCGGCTTTCTAATAAATTTGGCCTCCCTTTTCTCATTTTATGGTTACCTACTGAAATGTGGTTTGCTTGATTTTCTGAGTAATAGCAATGCTCTCATCAAATGAGGTTGAACCATTGTTGCTATTTTTTAGCTTCAACTTTTTCTTAGATCATACTGACACAATGAGAACTGCGGACAGTTTACTGTTGAATAATCAGTGGAAAGCTGTGTTAAAAATACATATACTAGAAAATTACATGATGGATTTTCTAACAGAAACAACTATAAGTTAAAAGTGCATCAGAGTATTTTATAGGTATAGGTTTGATATTACTTGAAGCTTTTGTTTTTGTTTGATTTGGTAAACCTGTCCTCTTGTTTCCTCCAAGATTTTGTGGTCTTATATGGGATGTGATTTTGCAGGATCTCACTGTCATATTGTCAACCCTTCTTCCCGTGGTTTGTGTCAGTAATGACAATAAACAGCAGTCAGATTTTCCAGTGGGATTGAAGGTAGGATCTAGTGGTATTCCAATGGGTTTATAATTACAAATAATTTGATATGAAAAAGAAACAAGTTACCAAAGCAAAAAAAAAGTTAAGTACAAGGGTTAAAGATCCCAAAGTGGAACATAATGCAGTTGATAGTATATTTATAGACTTAATGTAATCTTAATATAATATGGCAGGATAACTTTCCTGGAGTGTGAATGCGTATTTAGTTGTCTTAATATAATATGGCAGGATGACTTTCCTGGAGTGTGAATGCGTAATTAGTTGTGCATTCTCAAAATGCGTAACACCCATTTTCAGAAGTAAAAAAAAGTGACTCATTTAGGGTATTTAGTTGCTTGATTAACCCATTTTGAGAAATTTGCCCCTGTTTACTCTAACTTATTGTACTTAAGAATACAATTATCTTCGTTCCTATATGTGACCTATCTCTTTGGACAAGATTTAGTATTTTCTGCAATGTTCATGTAACGGTTGTTTACATAATGGCTATATTATTTCCTCCCTCTTTTCCCCACTTATATTCATGGGACGGATTGCAAAGGAAGTTTTTATGTTTTTATATTCAGCATTTTTGTAGATTTTTTTATGAGCTTGCTAGGTGAGAACAAAAAACTTTAGACATAAGTGAAAAAGTATAGAAACATATCAGAGAAAAAAGTAGTGCTCCAGTTCTTTTGTTATCACTTTCTCCTTTATAATATTACAAGAGACTAAGCCTGACTAAGGATACATAACCAATGCGGGATACTTATTCTACAACATTCCCCCTCAAGCTGGAGCATGTATGTCGATAATGTTCAACGTTGTACAATGTTCTGATTTTCCTCAACAGTTTAGTGAAGACATCGACAACAATAGTAGTAGTAACAACAGTGACAACAGTATTAATAGTACTAGTTGGAAACATTTAAAATGGTAGTGCTCTCTGAATTAGGTTTGGATTTAAACTTCAATGTTATCGGCGATTTGAAGAAGCCAAAAACCTAAAAAAAAGTTTTAGTAGAAATCGAGCAAAGTCAGTAGAGTAGTTAGTAGCAGCGGCAACACTAAAGAAGACTTTAGTGGCAGAGGCAGTCAGAACCGAACAAAGTCGGCAGACCAGTTGGGGAAAAGTCCCAAAGTGGAAGTGGATTTAGAATCTCTATTCGATGTTAGAGTAGGAATTCAAAGTGGTGTTAGAAACCATGTAGAGTCTGCTATGAACGGTGTAGCAGTGACAGAACAGAATAGGGAAGAGCGGAGATGGTCCTGGCGAATAGCCTATTTGTCAGGACCAAGTAATGACAGAGCAATCATAAGCAGACCAAGTTCCGTAGTTGGCATCCACATGCACCCAATAGAAGGTTTATAATAGGTCATATTTAAAATAAGACCGAGAGTAAACCCTAAGCAGATCAGCCACGGTCATAGAACGGTCAATGTATAGCAGATCAGTTGGAGTGGTAGAACTGGCGGAGTAGAGCAGCAGAACAGACAGCAGTAGCAGAGCAGAGCGGCAGAAACAAAAACCCTAATTTTATAATTTACACATATCTGATGGGGTGCGTTATAGTGCTAACTTTTTAAGTTGCTAACCCTGCTAACTCATCAACGCAATGTATTAAAAATGTCAACAAATGTCACAGTATATTGAAATGTCAACAAAATTATGTGTTGACATTTTAATGTCATTGTGTTAACATTTTTAATACACTGCGTTGATGAGTTAGAGGAGGTAGCAACTTAAGAAAGTTAGCAATTGATCACACCTCCGTATCTGATGCCATGTAGAATAATAAATAGACATATGTGGAAAATTATAGAAAAATATTAGAGAAAAGTAGTAAGTAGTTCTTTTATTATCACTTTAAAGCTCCTGTAGTATATTACGAGAGACTAAGCCTGGCTAGGGATAAATAACTGATGTGGGATACCTATTCTACAACACTAGGGATTTCAGGTGACCATGGTTTTGTGGTTTTAATTATATTAGGTATTTATGAAGGTTCCTAATGGAGATCCTTTCTCTTAATGTACCGAGCATGAAGAAGCTTAACAGTTTTAGCCCCCCCCCTCCCTTGAGATATCCCGTAATGTGAATTTGCCCATGCATTATAGTGATCATGCCCTACTTCATATTCTTTTGTCTTTTTCTGTTGGCCAATAAAATCTTCTACTTCATCTTATATGATGTATGTTATGTATATGCAGACCTACAATGAAGTTCAACATTGCTTTCTCACAGTTGGTCAGGTTTACCCTGAAGATATCTTTGCGTTCCTTCTCTATGTGGGTAACAATTATAGAATCTTGTCTTGGTGAAATTTCGTTTAGTTATTTTTCTGTAATGCATAAGGTTCAACGTGAATCACTCTCCCCCTTGAGAAAAACCCATGTCCCAAGAAATTACAGAAATAAAACAAGTTGAAAAGGTTGGATTTTAATGTCTTTTGTAAAGTATCTGAATGATGTATGTTCCAGAAATGCAGGTTAAAAGAAGATCCTCTTACTTTTGGTGCACTTTCTGTCCTAAAGCATCTTTTACCTAGGTTAGCATTCTTTCTTCTTTAAACTTTTGGATTTCAAGATCTTATACCAACTTATGCTCTCACTGGTTTCTTAAGATTGTCTGAATCTTGGCATGCTAAACGGCCTTTGCTAGTGGAAGCAGTGAAAAGTTTGTTAGATGAGAGGGACTTGGCTGTGTGCAAGGCACTTTCTGAGGTATTGTCTCCATAGCAAAGTTGCAATGTCCATACACAATATAATGGCTTGCACTTACAATGGTTACCTTTGATTGCAGTTGATTGTTGTTATGGCTTCCCATTGTTACTTGGTTGGTCCAGTAGGGGAGTTATTTGTGGAATACTTGGTACGACACTGTGCTGTAACAGATTTAAATGGGTCAGATACTGAGAGTTCAAAGGATTTAATTAAGTCGACTGGCACTTTCAATCCTTTCATGTACAAGAAATCAGAGGTTGGTTGTCTGCTTACTGTTTAGAATGTGTGACTCTCTTGTTTGACTGCATATTGTTGGACATGATCATCTGCTGACAGAATATGATGATAATACACTGGAGTGACTGTCCTTTACTTGTCATCATGGTATAGTGTGTGCATGTATATAATATGCTATATGTAACTCAAATGAACTTAAATTTTATGAATATTGTAATGTAAGCCATTCCTTAGTAAGAATACAGTACTTGGATGATCAACATAAGATATTTTCTGACATCATGCTTTAATTTGTTTCTCCTACTGAAATATCTATTTAAAAATACATTATTTGGGTTTTAAATGATAAATATGAGACTTATTGAACACCATCCACATGAATAGGTTTGCCAACTTGTAATAGTGGTAGTATTCCTGCGAAATTAAGCATGGAAGAAAACAAATGCCAGAACTTCCATGGGAATCTTATTGGACCATTTACAAGTATAAATGGTTGTCCTCGCGTAGTCTTCTCTTTATTAGAAACTCTTCGGTCATTTGCAGGTGAAGATTGGAGGTGTATCCCCTACTGAGCTACGTGACACCTGTGAAAAAGGTCTCCTTTTGATAACTGTGACCATCCCTGAAATGGAGGTATAATAATGCCCTGGGTTAATTCTTTTGTCTGTGGTACTCCTTTTCATAACCATTTTTATGCTAGTTATGTTTAAAACTCAAATAGAAGCCATTGTGTTTGAAACTTACAGCATTTGCTCTGGCCATTTTTGTTGAAAATGATCATACCACGGGTTTACACTGGAGCAGTTGCCACAGTAAGATGCACTACATCTCTAGCATTTTGTCTCAGGATTCTACTCAGTTTCTCTATCAGCTGGAATATGATCCTCATTATGTAAATTGTGTTTTTCTTCTCAGTGATTTGATGTTTTATGCAGGTTTGCAGGTGCATCTCAGAATTATGCAGGCATAAAAATACCCAAAGTGATATAATCCTTTCTGATTTTAAAGCTCGTGCAGATCTCCCGATTCCAGAGGTTTGATATCCTCAGTTAATGTAATTATAATTATAATTACTCTTCTGATAGAAAATTATCACCTAAGAAACATAAAATTCAGGATCTTTTTGCACGTCTCGTGGTACTTCTTCATAATCCACTTGCGAGAGAGCAGTTAGTGACTCATATTCTGACTGTAAGTTTTCTTTATCACTGTCTAATATACTATATATTACAGTAATGTATTACCGAAGAGTGATTGTTTAAATCCGTAGCTTTGTATTCAGCTAGCAAGTATTGCTGACCATTTGACAGGGAACTTGCCATACCAAGTTTATTCACCTACTTAGAAAAATAAATGTTCTACCCAAAGAAAATGTACAATTACCAAAAGTTCGTCTTCTTGATTTGATTTGACTATTTCTTTTCGTTTGTTCACATTTTTCATTCTATTTTGTTTTTCTTTTATATTAGTTTCTAACAAAAGAACACAACTTCTGAGTTTTGAACATTGAACAAAACAATATGAAATCATTTGATTCATGGGAGAAGGGGGGATTATATGGTTCTATGCTTCTAGAAGAATGAATTTCAGTTTTGGCCAGTCTTCTTGATCACCGTTTTAGGTATACCTGTACATTGTTCTTGTTTACCCATGTGTTTGTTGTTTACATGATTGTATGCTGTTGTTTACACTTATGAGATTCAAATAACCTATTAAAAAGGTGTACTCATGCAAAACGATTTCATTTGCTTCTCCTGCCATCATTTAATTGGCCTTTCAATTAAAGAAGACATTAATTTTTGTTTCAAGCTGAGCCCACAAACTGCATAGTCCTTTTAAATTTCTAATGATCATTTCAAAACAACTCCGACTTTGTTAGATACTAGGTGGCATGTGTTGAGCATGCAAAATTTAAGGGAATACTCATTAGCAAGAAGCACTAGCAGTACACCGTAATTTGTCTCCTTGAGAAGTGAATCATAGCACCTCATGGAAACTGGGCAGTTTTTTCTGTTCTTTAGTCTTTACATCTATTTTTTTTTTGCAGGTCCTAAATCAGTTAGCTTCTCTATTTCCGAAGAATATGATCTTATTTTGGCAAGACGAGGTATAGAAGTTTGCTGTTAGGTTTTCTATTGTTTTTACTTTTGAAACTATATTTTTGCTCTATGTGGACTGCTTTTGTATGCATGCCGTGAGGTATTTTTGTTTTACTATATGCCATAGCGCCTGGTGCTTGAACATCAGCTCGAGAACCCCATCTGGCAATTGAATGTGCTTTTTAGTTCCATGAAGTCGAGGGATGAGAATAAAGAACTATCCCACTGAGTGGTCGGACAATGGTAGATTCATCCACTGTGTATTTATAGGTAGAGTAGCATCAAAGATGAACTCCAAGCATAAATTGTGGCCTTGTTTGCTTAGCGATAGTTTGATTTACTAATAGGTTAACCCCATGGGTAATTAGTGGTATTTTCTAGCATCATGGAGTTGAGGGATGAAAATAAACAAACTATAGAACTGGGTGGGTGGACATTGAAGTTTGATTGTGTAACATTAAAGTAGAGAATGATGAACTCCTTGCATAAATTATGGCCTTGTTTTTCAGGGATATTGAATGAATGAATGCCTAAAATAATTCACGTACTGGTAATGTTTATTTAGTATACTGTCTGTATGGTACAAATTTTCTTTTGTAGTTGGAATTGTATGGCTTCATATTTGAGAGTATTGTTGAATCTTTCCACTGTTTATATTCACCATCTTTTCTAAGCATGATCATTGTGAGCCAGATCACTTGCTGATGGTTAGCTGATCGATGTAAAATTGAGGATATTGCTGAATCTAACCTTTTTTTTCGTATCTATTGTTTATAAATTTCTACCATTATGAGCTAGATTGCATGCACATGTTTATTTATTAGATATACAATTTTAGTTCTCTTATAACCGTTTGTCTTCTTTTGCAAGCTCTAGATTCCAAAAATGAAAGCTTATGTGAGTGATCCAGAAGACCTAAAGCAAGATCCATTATATCAAGAGACTTGGGATGACATGGTTGTTAATGTAAGCTTGTTTACCTTTCTTTCTAAATTCATGCATTTTGTTCATAACTGTTATGAATTTTTTTTTTGGGATTTACCAAATCAAAAGCTTTCTTGACTTGCCTAGCCACACTCACTGTATTGGAGAAAAGTTTGCTGACATGTTTGCATTGCTCTTTTATCTTGATGCTGAAGCATTCATAAGAAAGGATATGTTGGTTTTGGTTAACAGTGATTAATTCCTTTAGCTGTACTTTGCATATGCTTCTCAGCTCTTGATGTCGTGGATGTTGATATGGTTTGAATATACATGACCACATTTTATTGTGAATAGGTGTATAATCTTTGTCTGTTGAAACAGTTTGTTGCAGAGTCATTGGATGTGATTCAGGATCCTGATTGGGCAATATCTCTTGGGAACTCTTTTGCTAAACAATATGAACTTTATTCTTCTGAGGATGAGCATTCTGCGCTGCTTCACAGGTATGGTGTATTAGTTCACCCTTTTTCCTTAGGTCTCAGGAATAGCTACCGTTTCTTCTACTTAAGTATCTGCTGTCTTAAAATCCGTCGTAACCTGAATCCAGAATCCTGAGACGGAGAGTCATTAGATATTTCAACAAATTCTTTTCCTGATGCATTGATTCCATAATTTTTTGTATAGGTAGTATTTATTTAGTTTCCCATTGAGATATCTTGATAATTGATACTTTCTACGTTATAATTTGATGAAAAGAACTTTAATATATGTGTTTGATTTATTGATCTTCTTAACAGTTGGTTTCTTTATACTTTTTACTTATAACATTTCCTGTTAATTCCCCTCTTTTGTGCCCCTGTATCTCTTTGCTTTGGGTAGTGTTGGTACTGATAAAATAGATTTACATACGGTCAGGATCCTATTCTTTTTACTATATATTATGTATATAGTGACACGCATGTCCTTTAGTCCTAATATAGAGCTACACGCTTAAATACTTTTGCATGCATGATCTACCACTTATTTAGATGGAGATCTGAAATCAATTGGTTTTCCCTAATGCAGATGCTTAGGCATTTTGCTGCAGAAAGTTCATGACAGATCCTATGTCCATGCTAAGATTGACTTGATGTACACACAAGCTAACATTGCTTTGCCGGTGAATAGGCTTGGTTTAGCCAAGGCCATGGGACTGGTAATCATTCTTTGTATTAAAATGCTATGTAACATGCTTGTATCAACTCAATACTTTGAAGAAGGTTTCTATTAATAATACTATATAAATGATGCTTTTGGCTGCTGTCTTAACATAAAGGTCGCTGCATCACACTTGGACACAGTTCTGGATAAGCTAAAAGACATTCTCGATAATGTCGGTGATAGTTTCTTTAAAAGGTAAATGCAGGGAGCTTGTCTTTGTCAATTTTTTATGGGATCTGAATTCTCAGATCTGAATCACATACATGTATGCTTCCATGTTTTCACTTTTGATATAAGAATTTCGACTATGGTTGTCAGTCATAAGGATGGTTTGAAGTAGACAAATCATGTCTGAGTGTTGGAGGATTGACGTTTCAGAGTCACGGTAGAAGGAAAATAAAAAGATTTGTTAGTGTTGAAGGATGTGATGTTCATAGTCATAATATAAAGAAAGTGCTGCAAAATTTTATTATATTTTGCATTTAGTTATGTAGAGCATGGTGTACCTTGTATTTACAATATATATAGATATATACTCCCTCTGTTCCACAGTAATAGAGGCGTTTCGTTTTGAGCTCTCGTTTTGAAAAAATGATAACAAATAGTTAGAGTGGAGAAAGAGTAAAGTAGGAGAGAGAATAATGTAGTGAAGAGTCTTATCTACAATATTCTCTCTCTTACTTTACGCTTTCTCCACTTTAACTATTTATTATTATTTTTTCAAATGAGTGCTCAAAACGAAATGCCTCTGTTACTATGGAACGGAGGGAGTATTTATTTATATTTCAGTGTTGTATGATAGCATGTGTATCCATGCTCTCACTGCATCTTGCTATGAATGTGACAACCGCCATTGCAGGATTCTATCATTCTTTTCTGATAGAGCTAAAATGGAAGAGTCAGATGACATTCATGCCGCTTTAGCTCTTATGTATGGCTATGCTGCTAAGTATGCTCCATCTACAGTCATTGAAGCCAGAATTGATGCGCTTGTGGTAGAGTGGAATCATTGCTTTATTATTTCATTATGTCTTCATTGTTGATAAATCTATTTATGAATGTGCTCAGTATGGGTCTATTTCTATGTATGTGCTTTTCTTTAGTATAAGTGCATAACTTAATCTATTTATGAATGTGCACTGCATGGGTCTATTTCTATGTATGTGCTTTTCTTTAGCATAAGTGCATAACTCAAATATAAATGATTCCTTCAACTCAGCACCTGCTCAATAACAGTTTTGAATTGAAATTGTATGTGGTGGAAGCTTAATGACATTTGGTGGCATGTGCCAATATGCATGCATATTAACTGGATTTAACCAAATCTTTTTAGTAACATGTCTTAATACTATAGGTGTCACTCAAATCATGTTTTTAACTTAGGCAATGAAAGCTTAAGTAGATGGGAATGAACTCCATTGATTATGCAAATACTATACAAATAAGACCAAAAAGGCCAGTTTTTTTAATTCTTCAAAATAATACTGAGATTGCACATAGTATCAGTTTCCATTAAAATTTAATATTGCCAAGACGATAAACTCAAAATTAATACTCCTTGCGTCCCTTGCTAAGAGAGGCATTTCTTTTTGGCACGAGATTTAAGAAATTGGGGTTTTGTTAGTTAAGCGGAGAGAGAATAGAATAGAGAGGAAAAGTAAGAGAGAGAATACCAAAAAGGAAATGACTCACTTAGGACGTCCTAAAAAGGAATACGAATCACTTAACAAGGGACGGAGGGAGTAAAATATAGTAAAAGCTTAAATATAATATGATAATTCCTAGTCAGTTGATGCAATTTACATAGCCATCAGAAACAGTTATGCAGTTTCTTATGCAGTTACATAGCCATCAGAAATAGTTATGCTGTTTCTTAGCATGTTGTCTTGATGGGCTGGGAATTGTTGCACAGTCTATTGTGTTTTGACTCCTGCCATCTGCTTATATGTGTTTATTTAAATATTTTATTTTTGATATAGTTTTCTGTTGTATGACAGGGGACCAATATGCTTTCACGTCTTCTTAATGTTCGTCATCCTACAGCAAAGCAGGCAGTTATCACAGCTATTGATTTACTAGGTTTGTGGGTTCATTTTGCTGTTGTTCGCTGTCTTGTCAATCATGAAGACATACATCTTACTTCTCTAACGTCTATTTCCAAATGTTCTTGTCTAGAAGATCAAATTTGGTAAGATAAGAAGTATTGTAAAATGGAGATCCATAATTGACTACCATAGCTCTGAAGAATCTGTATAACTAAAGAAGGTTATGAAAAATATTAATCTATTCCCCCATGTTGCTGGAATTAGTGCATCCTCGTCGCCTGGCTGTGGTTAATGTATTCTTATAATGTTGTCATAAGTCATAACATGTGGGCATGATAATGCATCTTCTGTATTGTCATCTTGCTGTAAATTTATCATTCATGAGGTACCTACTCTTTGGTTGTCTATTTCATGACTTCATATTGATTATCTTATTTTGACAATGTAGGTCAGGCTGTTATTGGTGCTGCTGAAAGCGGTACATCGTTTCCATTGAAAAAGAGAGATGTGCTTCTTGATTACATATTAACTTTGATGGGCCGAGATGATGAAGATGGAATTTCTGATTCTAACCTGGACCTATTGAACACTCAGGTTTATTTTTGGGATTCTTGATCTTTGCTCACAACCTGGTAATTGTACAGAATCATTGTTTCTTGATGGTTGGAAAACCTTAACAGCGATAAGAACGTTCTGTTGGACACTGCGTGTATCTATTTGAGGAAATAATCCTTCCTGAAAATTAGCCTTATAAATAGGTGATGCAATATTATTCTGTAACTGGTAACACACTTCCTCTTTAAAGTGACAACTGACAAGATAGAAGGGTTGGGTGATCGATTTGTCAAGAAAGACGTAATGTTCTTATCTTTTGCAGAACTTGTCTTGCCACCTATCTCCACCCCCCACCCACAGCTTTATTACTTTAACAGATATCTGGGGGCATGTGTTTTTCACTCGTGATTATCTTCCTTGACAGTATTTCCTTTCTGTTTTTCCTAAACTTATATTCTTCTATACAGTGCCTTGCTTTGAGTGCTTGTACAACTTTGGTTTCTGTGGAGCCAAAATTAACAATTGAAACAAGGAACCATGTTCTGAAGGTGAAAGATGCAACTAACTGCAGTTTTTCTTGCAACAACTATTTGGTTAGGGTGCTGAGTATTTTACATTCTTGACAGGCCACTTTGGGATTCTTTGGTTTACCAGATGATCCCCCTGATGTTATTAATGGTCTCATACAAAACCTTACTACTCTTCTCTGTGCAATCCTAGTTACAAGGTATTCTCCCTCAATAATGCTTGCTCTAGATTTTTGGTTTAGCTTGGGTATTTAAAAATTACTTTAAAGATATCTATGTATGCTTGACACAGATTCGTTGAAGGCCTTGATTGATTTGTTGCATGTCACTGAGACATTTCTAGAACAATGTGCTTAAGGTTTAGTTTAATTTTTTTAAGTGTATGTGACCAGTCTGGACTCTGATCTTCTTTTCCTAATCACATGCCTTGTGGGAAACTATTGTCTTCTTTGTATTTTCATATTGTTTAGATATATTACTGGGGATTTTGTTCAATTTATCTTTATAAGGCTGGAAAATATCCGGCAGATTCCTTTTCTTCCTAGAAAAAAAGGGCAGTAGCCAGCATGTTTCAGAAAATGTTCTCCCACTTTAATGAAAATATTGATTAAGACATAAGCATTTCTTCATTAGGTCATATGGATGCAGACTGCCTGGTTTACTGATTATTTTGATTAGTCATGTTGCATGGGTAATCATCTAGGCATGTTGTCACTATGATTGTTGGTTTAGTACTATGCCCTTAGATACACTGTTATTTTAACTTGCTATTTTTTTTTATCATTAGTGGGGAGGATGGAAGAAGTCGAGCAGAACAGCTACTGCATATACTGAGACAGATTGATCCATATGTTTCTTCCTCTGTGGAATATCAGAGAAAAAGAGGCTGTCTTGCGGCATATGAGATGCTTCAGAAGTTCCGAACTATATGTGTTAGTGGTTACTGTGCACTTGGTTGCCAAGGAAGTTGTAGCCACAACAAACGAATTGACCGTGTTATGAATAATAACTTTTCTAATTTACCAAGTTAGTTTCTCTCTCTCTCTCTGTATTTATAGGATTTTGATCTATGCAAAAATCAATCTTAATACAACAACGCAGAACCAATAATATGGAGGTCATATTTAGGTCATTGTTAGTTTATTTTTAGGTCATTATAGTAAGGATGACCTAAAATGATTAACATGACATCAAACCCAAAATTTATAATATGACCTAAAACTGCTTAATAATGACCCTCCGTGTTTCTGGATAATTATTGACCATCAGATTGGCAAATCTCATGGTCAGGATTTGGTCTGGATTTTGTATTGAGATGCATTTTTGTATTGATCATCTTCCTATATATATATGCATTCTCTTTATGCTATTTGACCGTTCATCTGTGGTTTAAAGCTTAAGATATTTTGGCTTTTTTCAAGGTGCATTTATATCCCCGAGTCGTGATGCTTTGTGTTTAGGGGAGAGGATCATGGTATATCTGTCACGCTGTGCAGATACAAATCCTGAAGTTAGAAAAATCTCTGTTCAGGCCAGTAATTTGTGATGCTACCCTTTTCTACTTTATTCAAGAACCACATTACATGATCTATGGTGTTTATCTCTTATTTCTGCTGATCTATCTCTGATTCTACATATTTTGATCATGTTCTGGACCTGCAGATTCTTGATTTAGTTTTCAGTATATCCCTTTCTTTACCGAGGTCTGCAAACTCTAGTATTGATCTTGATATTGAATTGTGTTATGGAGCTTTATCAGCACTTGAGGATGTGGTTGCTATTTTGAGGAGAGTAAGTCAACTCATAACCTCTTCTTTGATACATCACTTTATCATACTTTCTTACGGAAAGCAGAAAGGCAGGATGGGTTTCTTGCTCTAAATTTCTGCTTCCAGTTCAAGAATAGTCTTCCTCACTACTAACTTTTCATATAAGGATGCATCACTTGATCCGTCAGAGGTGTTCAACAGGGTCATTTCATCTGTGTGCATATTATTTACTAAGGATGAGGTAATAATTTGACTGTCCTTATCTTCTGTGTATGTATTAACTTTCTGAGATAGTTGAAAGGCTTCTAAGATGTGCACTAAACTTCGTCTCATGTTATCTCATCTCAATTTTGTATAGCTTGTTGCGGCTCTATATAGTAGCTCATCTGCTATATGTGACAAGGTCAGACAGTCTGCCGAAGGTGCTATTCAAGCTGTGGTTGAGTTTATCACTAAGAGGGGTAGGGAGCTAAATGACGCTGATATCGCAAGGTGGAATGACTAATGATTTGACTGAAGCGTAATTTGATTTATGAAATAAATTCGCAATTCTTATGACTTATCAGATCCTTATGCATGTGTTATCAGGACGACACAGTCCTTGCTTTCTGCTACAAACCATGTAGTTGAGAAGTATCTACGCCAAGAAACACTTAATGCTGTATCCTCTTTAGTTATTATTTTTTTCATTTACCTGGTCATGGTGGTGAAAGATCTATTTTCTGTTGATGTCCATGATTATTTATTGGTTTATGAAAGCTGTCAAATGATGTGGATACAAAACAAATGATTTAATCTGGTCCTATGGGTAGTTTCTTTTGACTGTTAAAAGATATCTGCCCTTGCTGAGAATACGACATCAAGAATTGTTTTTGATGAAGTGTTGGCTGCTGCTGAGAAAGATATAGCTACAAAAGATGTATCTAGATTACGTGGGGGCTGGCCAGTACAGGATGTATTTCATGTAAATTCCTACTTTACGCCTAGATACATATAATTGCCATTTCACAATTTTGGGGGACTTTTTTTGCATCATTCATTTTTATATGTTTGAAATATTCATCAATACTTTTTATCGTCTGTCCCAAAACATGCAAACTACTGATGTATATACCACACATATAGGGGAAGGATCTGGTGAGACTGATGAAATGAGAACAATGCATAAATATGATTATATGAATTACACATTCATAAGCATGTCAAAATTCCATGTATAATAAATCCTAAATAAGCTCCTGTACTCAAATCCCATTAGTGGCAAATTATTTGCGAATATCTTATGCATCGAATATACTTTGTTTTTACTAATTCGTGAAAAGTACCTATTTTCGAGTCCCATTAGTGGCGTATTCACGAATTTGTTCTACATGGAATATACTGCCTATGCATGAGTAATTCACATTTATGTGTTATGTGTAATCCAGTGAGAATGATAAACATTTGCTAGAACTGAGAATGACACATAAGCACGTTAAATACGGATTACACACATGCACATTATAAAGTCTAGATAAGAAATTCATGAAAAGCACCTGATTTCAAATCCCATTAGTGGTGAACTATTCACGAATTTTGTATACATGGAATATACTCTACTTATGCATGCGTAATTCATATTTATGTGTCATTCTCAGTTCATACGTGAAATAAATTCTCACTGCATCCCACCCCTATATCTATATTACTATGGTATTTCTTTTCAATTTTTTTTCTAACATTGTTATATACTCCTTGAATGACATTCTTTTCATTTTTTCATGCACTTTTAGTTACTTATTTTAAGAGGAACCTTCCTCTAGAAAGGTTACTCAACCATTCTGTTGAAATACACAGCTATACAAGTCAAAGATATGAGCAATTGAGGCTGGTATTTCTCATCCAGCTTATGGGTTAGCAGCACTTTTTCTCATAGAATTGGGACCTTATGTTCCAAATGACATGTTGCATTGGGTGGTATTCCGTTTATTGAGGCTTTTGTGCCTTATTTTCCTTTTATTTCTTGAAATTATTAGGCATTTTCCCAGCACACAGTTCTTTCACATTCTTTCTTGGAGCATATAATCTCGATCCTGAATGAGAGACCTATATTTCAAGGCGATTCAGTTAAGAGGGAGAATTCCAATAATGTTGGCGAAAGTAGTGTAGAAGATAATGTGCTGCACGCTGCTATGATAGCTCTTACTGCCTTCTTCAGGTATATCTTTAATTGCATTATTATGTTTCTCCATCAGTGTCTATGGTGGTGAATGGTATATTCTTGTATATGCAGAGGTGGTGCGAGAGTTGGAAAAAAGTCTGTGGAACAAACTTATGGTGCAGTCTTTGCAACTCTTGTGCTTCACTTAGGAATTTGTCATAGTTTATCTAATTCTGGCCAACAGGAACCACTACGGTAATAGTCATGCTTCTCTTAAATGCACACTAGAAGAATCAAAGTATTGATGCTGTTGCATTCTTTTATTTAATCTTCTAAATATGACTTTCAGCGCGCTATTGGTTGCATTTAATGCATTTTGTGAATGTGTTGGTGATCTCGAGATGGGGAAGGTATTTTGGCCGCTATTTAGTGGAATTTTACAACCTTTTGAATTTTAGAGGCAATAAAAAGAAAATCATATGCAGATTCTGGCCAGGGACAGGGAACAAAATGAAGAGGAGACATGGATTGGACTAATCAGGGACCTGGCTTGGTGTATTTCCATTAAAAGGCCTAAAGAGGTAGTTATTGCCACCAAACTCTTAACTGCTTGCTGATTTTTGATCTCATCGAAAGCATACTATAAAACCACCAATAGGAGCCTAGAATATATTTGAATTCTGTGCATGAAAGTCTCACCTAAACAGGAACGATATCTGACAAAAACACTCTTCAGTTGTGTATTTAGTTTCAAATCTATTTTGCTTGCATTTGGGAAAGTTGGGCAATGAGTGGTCCTAATAGTTCTGGAGTTGTTGTTGCTGCAAGTTCTTTATACATGCCATGGAATTATTGAAGTGCTTCACACGCCCTCATTAGAGTTGAATAAAACTAGAATTGAATTTTTTTATGTTAATTTTGACACTTAAAGGTACAGTCTTGGATTCATATGTTCATATGTTACTAGAACCTTTTGACTGCTGAGATATTTTTGCACAAAATTTGTTCTTATGCTACTAGAATTTTTTTTACACGGGATAATAACATATGAATAGACTATAGTTCAAAGGAAAAGAATTTTGGGAATTCAATTCTTGAAATATGCGGCCTTAGAAAGATATAATAGATTTGATCGCATTTTGAACGCCTTCCTGTTGTTTGGATCCGTTCTTGTTATTCCTATAAGTTTGTGAGTTTTAAATGCCTCAAGTTTCAGTTTCCTCTCTGTAAGGTTACAAATATTTCACTCAGGTTAAGTGCTGATTCCTATTTACTTCTTTAATTTATGATTTCTTACATTACTTATTTATAATGACACAGGTCCCTATAATTTCTTTGATTCTTTGTAAATCACTGGATCGACCCTCAAGGTATTCAAGGGAAGCAGCAGCTGCTGCACTGTCAGAGTTTGTGAGGTTCAGGTATATTCAGAACCCTGCTCTTTCTCTCTCCATGAGATGCTGGACTTTGTTAAGGCTTTAGCTTGTACACACGACAATTTAATTGGTAGTAATACTTTCTGGAAGTCTTGGTTGGTTTACCCTGTATATGGCTTGGCAATGACAAGCTTCATAGCATGCTAGCAACATTTCTCTCTCAAAATTGTATTCCCTCCGTCCTACAAAAATATGCACTTTGGGTTGGGCATGGGTTTTAATGCATAATTGAAAAAGTAAGAGAGAGATAGAAAGAAAAAGTAATAGAAGTATTATTAGTGGAGAATGGGTCCCACCTCAATAGAGAGAAAAGAGTTTCCAAAATTGGAAAGTGCATATTCTTGTGGGACGGACTAAAAAGGAAAGAGTGCATATTCTTGTTGGATGGAGGGAGTATTGAATTAGGCTCTGAAAACTTATGCAATTGCCTTGTCTCACTTTCAGGGATTAGGAAATAAATAATTTAGTTATTATACCGTTTCTTTAGGTACTAATTATTTATTGATCACATGGCGGAAACTGATCTACTGAACTTATTAGTGACTTGCTATCAACATTGATGATTCAGCATAGTGATGGATGGTTCCATGAAAGATCTGGAAAGTTTTGCCACCATCTGAAATTACCATCACTTGAAAGCTAAGCACTGGATGAATCACAAATAATTTCTAGATTCCTACTCCCTCCGTCCCGGCTAAGATGACACATTGCTTAGCCGGCACGGGATTTTAGGAGTTATTAGTTAAAGTGTTTAATTGGAGAGAGAGAAGGTGGGTGTAGGTATTAAAGTAGAGAGATAAAGAAAGATGGATATTTTAATAGGAGTGAGAAAAAGTGGTTGAGTGTATTAATTGGAGAGAGAAAGTTAACAAAAAAAGAAATGTGTCATCTTAGTTGGGACAAATTAAAAAGGAAAACGTGTCATCTTAAGCGGGACGGAGGGAGTAGTATTTTGTGAACTGAGATTTTCTTATTTGAACACTATTATTTGGTGTTTGTCCTGCAATGGAAATAACCTATAGTACTCATGTTCATAAAAAACCGTCTCATTTCCTTTCTTTTTTGGTAAATATAGATATTATAGGATCTAGCTAGCCTCATTATTACTAAGGTTCACATGAAGTTAAATTATGATTTTAGACGGGTGTTGGTCTAGCTCAAGTTACGTTAAACTCTTTCTTGTTTTCAAATATCAATATCTCTTGCTGAGGTTCATCATTCTGCAGTGAGAGTTTTGGTCCTTTGTTGGAGCAGCTGGTTGAAGGATTGACTCGACATGCTTCTGACGATTCTCCAAATGTTAGGCGACTTTGTCTAAGAGGACTTGTGCAGGTAGCTGATTATAATAATACCATATTAAGAATCAACAACTTTTGTCTTATGAAATTTGAAGATTTTCAGCTTGTTTACAGACCTTTGGGTCTACAACGACTACATCGGTACATCCTTTATGCAACTTATGGAAACTAGAAGTTTGACAAATTTTAATTATGCTGCTATCTGTCTACTCAACTTTTCTTTTTGCACAACAGTCACAAGGCTTCTCCACTGTGCACCTTCCTTCTTTCCGTTTACTGATTGTGATGGCTATGCCATGATATTGCTAATCAAGATAAAACAAGGAAGAGAAAACTTCATGATGCTGAAATAAGCAATCGGAGAAGCTTATGATAGCAGTAGATATGTTTTTTTTTTTTTTTTGGTTTTTTGTAGTTATAGAAGGGTGTTGAGGGAAGCATTGTATGGGGTGGGCGGTGTAAATGGTCTTGCACTGTGAGATGCATGTTGCTATATGGACATTATTCGAGAGCATTAGTGACTTTTATAGTTAGTCTTCTAGGATTTTTAATAAGATCACTTGCCTGCATTCCGTGCAGATGCCACCAGTCCTTGTTATCCAGTATACCATTCAGATTCTCAGTGTTATTGTTGCTTTACTGGATGACCCAGATGAATCAGTTCAGCTAACTGCTGTCTCATGCTTGCAAACGGTGATTTATCTCATACTTTACTCCATTAACAAGTCCTCACCACATTAAGAATCTCACTTGTTGTGCTACTGTTGATCGTTTAGGTCCTTGGATCTGCTTCTACTGAAGCTGTAGAACCCATTTTGTTTAATCTTTCAGTTAGGCTACGTAATCTTCAAGTAAGTTTATCAATACTCATGCATCATAGTTTTCTGAGGTCTGTATTTGGTGAGAACTTTTGGTTGCCTCAAGTAAGTTTTTCAATGCTTCTCTCTTTTGGCTTGCAATAGGTATGCATGAATGCAAAGATTCGAGCTAATGCATTCGCAGCATTTGGGGCAATAAGCACGTATGGTTTTGGGTCACAACATGATGCTTTTCGTGAGCAGGTATGTTAATTCGATTTACTTGACATTTGAAGTGATTGGTTTATACCAAAGCTGACATTTCAATGATACTCATGATTATTCTCAAAAAACTATAAAATAATAGACTCATTATATTTTGAGGATGAATATGTGTTCGAATTCTCAACGACTAAATGGCACTAAGGACTGAGTAGATGTATGCATGTATAAGACCACGTTTTTCCATATTCCATATAATAGTCTAGTAGATTTAGAGTTTGCAATGTATTCCCCACTTAAGCTATCCCACTAATGTGGTAGTTGCCAATTCCAAGTTCTCCTCTGCAGTGGTAACTTTTGCTACATTATATTTTTGCGTAAGCCCAACTATTCAGATCCATTTGGTGCAGAAATGAATATTCTGCCACAGTATATGTTTCTAGGTTGATTTTTGTACATTGCAATGGTTACCAAGACATTTAAATTTGGTTAAACTTATATGATCAGGTTCTTGCTGCCTTTCCACGCTTGGTCTTGCATCTGCATGATGATGACCTTGGTGTGCGACGCGCTTGCCGGGTAGAGAAAACTTTAGAGAAGCTTCTTTTCAGTGCCTTCAACAAGATTTGGATTCTAATTTTTAGATGCTAATGATTGCTGATTTTGTAATTTACATTTATGTCTGTCAGAACACATTCAAGCGCATTGCTCCTTTGATGGAACTTGATAGTATTGTTGCTCTTGCAAACACACATAGGTTTAGCTCTGATCATAGGTATGTATTAGTGAATCCCAACCTAAGGTTTATTTGATGACTTTGTTATGAACTCCCTTTTCTCCTAATGCTCTACAAATTCTGCCTCAGAGGTGACTATGAAGACTTTCTTAGAGATATTGCAAAGCTATTCACTCAACGCATGTCTTCCAGGATTGATACTTACATGGCATCACTAATACAGGTCTGCGTTTGCTGATGAGATATTCTTTTAGATCATAGAAAAGTACTTCCATGGTTTTCATCCATGTCAGTAATCAATATATGTATATGTGTTTCAATTTTGGGTAACTAAATGGCGCGATCTTTTGAGTTAGTCGGGTTGTATATGTTCAGGCTTTTGAGGCACCTTGGCCAGTAATTCAGGCAAATGCAATTTATTTGTGTAGCAGTATAATTGCTATGTCAAGTGTTCAGCATATCTCCACCCTTTACTTAAGTCAGGTATTCATTTACTACACTACAATTCTTCTGCTAATCACAAAATGTTGAATTTTCATATTTAGAGCTGTCTTTGATTTTAGGTTTTCGGCATGCTGATTGGGAAGATAAATCGATCTCCGGATGCAATTGTGAGAGCAACAGGCTCTTTGGCTCTCGGTTTGCTACTAAAGTCAACCAATTCCTCTTGGAAATCCACCCGTCTAGATCCACCAGACTCGCACCTTGTGGGACGCGAAACGGAATCTTCTCGGAGGTGATGAATCACAGATGCAAGAAGGCTGCAGATTTGTTAATATCTCAACCCTGCAGTGTTCACACACGACGAATGTAAGATGAAGACTATCTAGTAAGAGTTGTGTTCGACCATGAAGGTGGTTCGACCAAGTGCTTCTGGGTGGCGACAAAAGAGGTGGTTTTTGAAGCTCTTGAAATCGTTTAACTCAAGTATGATTGTGTATATATATTCCAAGTGATTTCATTCATTTGTGCACATGCGTGTATTTTGTGTGTAACTTTTTGATGTATAGCAGTTGTGACTTAGTAATTATGTTGTGCGCACTGGTTTGTCTGAGCTTTAAATACAAACACGTTTGACAAATCGGAAGTTCGGAATCTGACATTGTTTAATTTATGTGGTGTTGGCATTGATTTTAACCTTTCTATTTTATGCAACTAGTGTTAACACCCGTGCTATGCACGGGTCATAGGATTTTCAATAATTCCGTTGATTAAAGAATGTAGAATATAATTCAGTTGATTAAAATGTATATAAGGAAATGTGCAACTAAAATGAATTTTGAGGGCTAATCTTACACAACTATAATATAATAAAATTAGAATTACAAAATACTTCTAGTAGTTAACAATTTAACTAAATAAATAGATCATAAGTTTCCACAACAAAAATCATTAAAATAGAAAAATAGAAAGTACAATAGTAACAACAACAACCAGGAGTTTATAAATTTTGAAAAATTTATTTGTAAACAACAATAAAAGTAGAATCTCCACTCCTATCAATATCATCTTTACAAACTAATATCTTCAAACCATCACGACTTGTGACTCTTGAAACAACAACATACAGTTGTCCATGACTAAAGACGGGTTTTTTCAGAAACAATCCAACATGTGAAAGCGATTGACATTGACTTTTGTTAATAGTCATTGCATAAGACACAGTTAATGGAAATTGTCGTCGTTGGAATTTGAATGGCAACGATGGATCAGATGGTATTAAAGTCATTCGAGGAATCAACACCTTAAGACCAACATTATGACCAGCCAATACTTGTCCCTCCAAAACATAGTCACTTAAACGTGTAATAGTCAATCAGGTGCCATTACACAAACCATTAGAAGGATCTATGTTCCTTAACAACATCACTGGAGTACCAACTTTCAACAATAATTCATGATTAGGAGTACCTGAACATTTCAAATTATTCAAAAATTCAACTGTATGAATCACAGCAAAGCCATTTGATGTCAAATCAGAGTTTGATATACTATCAGAGCTCAAATAAACTCGACCTTGAAACTGATCCAATGAAATCATGAATTGATTAACCTCATCAACTACCTCTAAAGTAGGAGCAAGTATTGCACGACCATGCAAAGAATTACTTAACTCATGGGGATTCATATACGAAGAATATATATTAGAAATAATGGTTCTAATTTATGTGGTGGTGGCATTGCTTTTATGAAACCATAGATTTTTAACCTTTCTATTTTATGCAATTCTACTTATAGTTTAATTTACCATTTCAGCAACAAATTTTGTTCCATATCAACAGGAATTAAAGTTAATGGAACATAATTAAAGTTAAGTTCATTTAGAAAGTTTAACTATAGCGAGTTGTTGATATGAAGGTAAACTGACAATGACATGTATATACAGTGCCCAAAGAGGGGATGCACCAATGCTAGCCATAGCCATCGTCACATCTCAATTCCTATGGTTCAAATCGATTGATGTGATTTTTTAAGAGTAAAATGCACATCACCAAAACCTGTAATACGTTCTGTGATAGAGAATTAGTCCGTCATAAATTAGTACTCAAATTCAATGCTCATGTAAGCACTTACGTATAACTCCATATCTAAGGTTTCACTTTACATCTAGTAGTCTAGTAGTACTAACCTTTGTTCAATTTACATTTTTGTTCAAACTGTACTCCTTCCGTTCAATTACATTTTTGTTCAAACTGTATTCCCTCCTTTCTGTAGCAGTGGGAGCGTTTCTTTTTGACAAGGGATTTAAGAAAAAATTATGTTAAGTCAGTTAAGTAAAGAAAGAATAAAGTAGGAAATAAAAAAGGTAGAGAGACGAAGAAAATAAAATTGGAGAGAGTACATCAGTAAAGTAATGAAGAAGAAATGTATTGACTTTTAATAAAATGGGAAATGATTCCACTAATGTGGAACATACAAAAATAACAAAATGTCTCCACTATTATGGAATGAAGGGAGTACAATTTAAGATTAAAAGTCTTGTGGAACGTACAAAAATAACAAAATGACTCCACTATTATAAAACGACGGAAGTATAATTTAAGATTCAAAGTCTTCTTTAGAATCAACTTAGCATTTTGGATCAGACATGCTTTCCAAACATAAATTGTTAGTATGAAGTGAGTGTCGCTACAACAACAAAGGAAAACCGTTAACGACATTTTTTAATGCAATTAAAGACGCTAGTTTATGTTTCTAATATACCACCAACACTTTAAAAAGCGTCCTTATTATTAATGTTTCAACTAAAATTAGATGATCCAAAACGAAGTCTCTTAAAAAAGCAAAAGATTAGGTTAATTAGTCCTTAAATTAGGAACACTTTCATTTGCGTCTTAAATTGCTGTTATTTTTTGAAATTTTGGAACGCAAGTAATAGCGTTTCGATTTTTTGTGTCATTAAAGAATAAGTTTTTTGTAGTGTGTATTTGTTACACTCAGTGTTTTAAAAATCGGACCGGACTGGTCGGTCGGACCGATTTGGACTATTAAACCAGTTGGAGATTGGACCGTTTTGGACCGGCTGAACTGGCCGGAAACCGGTTGGACCACTTTTTCATTTTATTATGGTTTTTCAAAAGTCATAAAACTGCTCCCTCCAAGAATTGAACCTGGGACCTACTTGTCATTAGGCTATAACCTCCACCACTCCACCACTTATACCTACCGAATTTTATTTTCCATACTCTAATCATTTTATACGCTAGTCCCTAATAACAATATATTAACAATTTACCATTATGTTGCAATGATGTGCTCCTAAAATCTAATAGATTATCATTTTATAATTTTTGTATATATTTAAACATTTTATGTATAATAATTATAGTAATTTTATTAACCAACCACCTATGAAATTATATTTATTATTTCTAAGTTTTAATTATAATTTTATCTATAATTACATTCTAATGCTCGTATATGATAATATACACATATAATACTATAATTTAATCATTTTTGTATAATAGTTTATATTTGATTATACTAAATTTATTTTTTAGAGATATTATATGATTTATGATGTGCAATTAATACAATATTTGGTCATATATTAAATTGTACTAATATTTTTTATAATATATACTCCCTCCGTCCCAGAGAAGATGTCACACTTGGAAAATGGCACGGGATTTTAGGAGATGTTATTTTGTGTGTTAAGTTGCGAGAGAAAATATAATTTTATAATTGATGTGAGAAAGAACTTTTTCCAAAAGAGGAAATGTGACATCTTTTATGTGACAAACTAAAAAGGAAAGTGTGACATCTTTTGTGGGACGGAGGGAGTGTTTATTTATGTACAGTATTTCGGTCTGATCAGTAATTTAACCGGTCGAACCAGTTAAACCATGAACCAGTAGCCTCACTGGTTCACTTACCAGTCCGATTTTTAAAACATTGGTTACATTTGTCCAACAATCAAGAAAGTTAGAATCCAAACAAAAATTTCAACCAACGCTCATGTAAGCACTTACGTAATGAAGTAAGAAAATGAATGTACTTTTGTTCATAACTCTTATATGTTTGTCTTGCTTTATTGACATATGTTAAAATGTAATTTTGTCATAGCTCCACAGCAAAGTTATATTTGTCTTTCTTTATTGACATATGTTAAGTTATATTTGTCTTCCGTAACATTTGTCATAGGATATGAGCAAGGATTTGCCCACCTCGGATCGTGCTTAAAATAACTTTCTGATTGTGCGTAAAATAACTTTGGCTACAAAGCTGTGTACGGGTAGATTCAAGGACAAATATTAAACTTTGTTAGTATTTCGTTTAAGGATTAATCAAAATATCTCAATCAATCGTAGAATGAGTATACAAAAGTATCCAAGTATCAATTTTTAATGTATCAATAATTTATTCTCGACTCACGTGAAATTTTCCATTAATAAAAAATCCTAAGTGGTCCATTTTATCGTCTTCCCTTACCTCATGTATTTCCCTTCAAAAAAAACCCTTTAGAAAATAATTCCAAAATGCAAAAAAGTATGATATGAATTTATTCACCGCTTTTCGCAGTGTTATTATTAATCCAGTCTCCTCTATTCCACCATGTTGTTGGAATATGGAGTATAAGATATATGTTGTAGAAGTAATTTAGTTTGGAGGAAGTATTTGAGAGGAGAATGAGTGGAATATATGGAAAATAATTTATGAGAGGTTGGTTGTAACAACCCGTCATCCTAGGGTACAATAAATGCGGAGACTGCCACCAAAACGGACTTAAAGAATTCAACATAGGCTAGGGTTTCATTTAAAGAGTTTGACCAAAGTATTTAAAGGAACTATCATAGCATTAAAACAACAATTTAACCTAGAAGCTTAAATAAGAAAAATGAGGTATCATAAATTACGATCAAAAATCTCAAGAGTATGACATAGTTTCCAAGATAAAAACCACAAGAAAGTCTATGGCCTCTAAACCGAAAGGAGAGTGCAAAATATCCAAAATAATCATAAGTGTTTCAAATAATTTCAGCGGAAATAACCAAGAGAAAGAGCAACTATGTATGAAGACACAACTACGCTTGAAGTTCAAAACATCCATCTTAATCAGTTATCATGCTCAACACCCGTCACCGCTCGTCATCGTTCAACCTGCACATAAGGAAAACACATGCAGGGCTGAGTATTTTGAAATACTCAGTGAACTCATTGCCAAAACGTTTTATAAGTTATGCCAACCTTACCAAGTGAACTCGAGTTGTAAGCAGTTATAAGAGAATATCACGAGTATCACAAAGTATATTTTCCATAGACTGGCCAGTCAAACATCTCCCCACTTTTCTCATCAATTTCCACAATCTCAACATTTCCATGGTGCGACGAAAGTGTGGCCACACTTTTCGCCCACGAGACCGGCCGACTAGCAAGGACGGCTCCCGATCCCCTCGTGTACACAGCCTGGTAGGGTTTGCGGCCCTACTCATACCCGAATTCGTTTATACATATCCATAGCCCTATAGCCCAATGGAGAGAACTCTCAAACTGGGCATCAGACGCACAATATCACAACAAAACAGACATAGGTATGGCATAACAGTTAAACCACCCTTATTTCTCCACATTCATAAATTTGCACATAAAAGAGTTTAAGAGTAAAGCCCACCTAGACTGCTTAGATTTCAAGTATGTTCTTTCCTTTGTTATCCGGCTTCGCAACTGAGGTTTCACCTTTTTAATCACATAGGCACATATCACAAATCAGATTCAATACAACTCCTAACTCATGCATGTCTCAACGTTTTTCCTTTTTCCCACCGAACTATTTTAGCATCATTAATCAATCAAGGTCACGTTCATCGCATAAGTTCCATTCGCATCTCAATTCTAGATCTAACATCAACACATGTCACACAAGAGTATTTTGCCATCATACACACACCACACAAACACGCCACGCACACACACACGCAACGCGCGCACACACACACACACACATGTTCTCCGTATCCCCTTTACCCCACTTTCACTCAAACAAGATGCATGAGGGTTCAAGAATACCGATTAATCGGTTAGAAAGAAGAGGAATCGAGTAGAAAGAAGAAGATTAATATAAGAATACCTTATGAGAAAAACGAACGGTAGAAATTAAGTATTAGACTCGGTTCTTCAACATTCTTGGATTGAACTTCAATTCTTCTTCAAAAGATGACAAAATATTGGAGAATAGAAGAAAAAATTGGAGAGAGTGAGAGAGATGAGAGGGGGTGAAATTTTATGGGGCTAGGGTTAGGGGTTCTCTTATTTATAGTGCTCAACAAGATCTTTAGGTAATTAAAATAGAATATTTGGTAAGATTTTATTCTCCACAATTAAATAAATCAAAATATTGTGGAGTAGAGAGGAAGAATGAAAATGACATGAATTAGGGTTGGAGAATATGGAATTTTCGAAATATATGGCTCTTCATTAGCCAAGATTTTGTTTTGGTATATTTTACGGAGTAGAATAAAATATCACAGAGCAAAATAAAAATAAGGATCCTCCCAACTAGGGATTGAAATAGGCGTGTAGTAGCCTTTTTAAATAAGGAATGGATTTTTAATATCAACTAAAATAAGGTATGACAAGATCTCTTGAGGTATGGAAATATTTGGTAGAATATTTAAATTCTAGGTATGGAAGGAAATCAAGTAAGGAATCAATTAAACAAGCAAAAATAATATTTCCTTCCCTACATGGGTGATTTTCGAAAATCACCTAGGAAAAAAAAAATAAGGGGCTCGATTTTCTCAATAAAAATAAGGAATAATTGGGTTTTGGATTTAATTTGGATAAATATCCCAAGAATTAATTAAATCCGGAAAAATAGAATTCCTTCTCCAAAAGTCCAAGGGTTCGAAAATCTCATTATTTAGGTGGCTAGTATTTATGGAAATTTTCCCTACTATTCCCACTCACCCTTTAACAACTAATTCACCTCATAAATTAATAAATCACATGCCACATCACATAGTCAACAAATTTGACTTTTCAAACTCATCGGTCAAAGAAACTCATGTAATAAATTCATTTATCAATTAAGTCACATCTCTCACGTCATCAATAATAAATTTTAGGGCTCTAAAATTAGGGTTCGGAAATTCGGGATGTTACATTGGTGATGTGGGAAACTAAGCTCATTTATTTATCAAACTTTCTCAACCTATGGAAAATGATACAACTATGCCGTATTTATAGGTATTCATTTCATACTCTAGAATTCTCTACTAGATTCTTTAATATTTTATATTTAGATTTTTCTGAACAAAAATCTAGATAATTTACTGCATTCTACGAAATTCTACTAAAAATACCTAGATAATTCTATTATAAAAATCAAATTTATTTATTTTAATTCCAACACACACAACCCCCATCGCAAGAGTGTTGACAAGAATCTGGATCATTTTTATCTTGAGTGTTACACGTTTTGAGAATCCTTTTCACATTCTCAAAATGCAAAATCATGTGAAAAGGTGTGATATATATCTAATTTTTTTGCAAGAGTATAAAATATATACTTTATCTGTCCACGAAAAATAGGACATATTTGTTATTTTTGGTTGTTGATAAACACAAGATTTGCATGTTTTTAAGGCTTAGATTTGGCTCGTTTTAAATGTCAATCTTGCAAATTATGTTCTTAAATTGCATATATTATATATTTTGATATTTTGACGTGTTTGTTAATAAATGATAGAAAAAGATAGAAAAAAATGTGCAAAAGTGTCAAAGTTCAGCAGCCTCTGTTCGAGCCCATCTTCCAACGAGTTTGAAGTCCAATCAGTGCTTAATACATACCATTCTCTTCGTCTTCGAAAGAGCTTCGCGTGGGTACCTTGAACATCGAAATCGGAATTTTGTGGAGAAAGTTGTGGCCATTTTACGAACGTTGCGCAGTGCAGTCTAAATTAGGCGGAAACTAAGGAAGGAAAGAAATTGTTGCCAAATCTCCCCTATTAATTGGAGAATTCGAATTTACCTTGTTTCCCATTACTTGGAAGATACTTTTTACCAATTATAAATCCTTTTCTAGCCTATATATACCCCATAACCTAATCATAATATTCATCTCAGAGCCTCCAATCCTCTCCATCTCTATACTTCTTCCATCCCAAATTCCACATATAATTCTTCCATCTTTCATTGGAGCGGAGCTCTGTAGGTCCAGGCAAGAGAAGACTGAAGACTACATCATTCAACCTTGGGTTTTGTTTTGTTTTTCTTCATGTCTAGTACTTTTTGTTGTTTTACTTGTCTATGAGTTAAAACATCTTTTGTAAAATTTTTGGTAAACATGCTATGATTTATAAGTTATTTATTCAATTGTTTTTTCCTTGTTAGCTCTTGTAGTTATTTCGATTTCTCTTGTGCTTATACATTTGTTTGATTGGCCATCTTATGAATGCATGTGGATTTTACTACAATACCTGGGAAGTGAGTAGTTTAATTTGAAAGAGGAGAAATTGACGTCTTTGCCAATATAATCGAGAGATTTGAGCCTTTGAATGAAGCAAATTTATCTTAGGAGCTTTTAGGAGTTGTTGCCTTAGTTCTAGGAATGACACTTCGGTTCTAGGTAGCAATCTACAAATTGTATGCTTCGAGAGAAGATATAATTTTACATTTGTGATAGCTTAGTAACTCTAGAGACTGTAATTCAAGGAAGCCTTTTGGATATTAGTTTTTGATTGTGGTTCCTAATATTCTACATTCTTTAGCCTGTTTTGTATTATTTGTTTTTATGTTTTATGTTTTCTATTATTTGTTTATTTCTTTCTATCTAGTTTATAAATTAATCAACCCAAAAATCCGTGTCTCTAGATAGTATATGACGCTTAGTATATGATAGACAGTTGCAATCTTATTCCCTGTGTTCGATATCCGGTACTGACCTTTAGCTATACTAGATCTATCTTGTATACTTGCAAGTATTTTTAGTGCTAATAAATAGTGCATCAGTTGTCCATGAAAAATAGAGAGCATTCAAAAAAAGAAAGTTTTCAACAACTTATCTCTTACTTTTTTCCCTCTCTTACTAATAATATGACTCCAGATTCCACTAACACTACTTCTCTCTTACTTTTTCCCCTTCTCTCCTACTAATAATATGAACCCCACATTTCACTAACACTATTTCTCTCTTACTTTTTTCCATTATTTCTTACTTTACCAATTTTATATTAAAATCTGTGACATTCACAAGGTGCCCTATTTTTCATGGACGGAGAGAGTACTATATAATACTACTATTGTTTAGTAGATATTATGGAGTAATTTTCATTTTGCGTGAAATTCACATTCCAATCAAACTAAACTTTTTCATATATTCCATTCGTTTGTCTTCTTAATTATTTCCTTAAAACCATAATACTTATTCCCTCCGTCTCATAATAGATATAGATCTAATACTTATTTTTTTAAAATTTGGTTAAAAAATGATATCATATTTCATTTTTACGAAAAAGTAATCTCTCGTATCAATATAAATATAGTACTCCCTATTTCTCTTTCTACTTAACGCACAAAATAAAGTATATATTGCGGTATTTGATAGCCAAGTTATTCGTGAATAAAGGGTGTATAAAAGTATAAATAATGTGAGTAAAGGAACAAATTTAAGGAATGAGGCGTGATCATCTCTAATACTAGCAATTCATCAACAATCCCCACTATAAGACGGAAAAAGCCTTAGTCCAATACAAACAAAAAGCTAAAGTTGAAAGAAAAAAAAGAAGCATGTCCATTTCCATGGATTGTGATGAATCCCCTTCTCTTCACATCGTGTTGCTCCCATTAATGGCTCAGGGTCACATAATCCCAATGCTCGACATGGCCAAACTCTTATCCAAACGCGGTGTCCGAATCTCCATCATCCTCACACCCCTCACCGCCTCCCGCTTCCACCGCGCCGCCTCAAACTCAAACATCCGCCTCCTCACAGTCCGTTTCCCCTGCGAGGAGGCTGGCCTCCCCCCCGGCTGCGAGAGCGCCGAGCTCCTCCCCTCCTTCACCCTCCTCCCCAACTTCTTGAACGCCATCGACCTCCTCCAAAAACCCATCGAATCCCTCCTCCACCGCCTCTCCCCTCCTCCCTCCTCCCTCATCTGCGACAAGCACATCCTCTGGACCCTCCAAACCACCACCACCTTCAACATCCCTCGGATCCTCTTCGACGGCATGAGCTGCTTCACTCAAGTCGTCACTCACCACATCTACGCCTCCAAAATCCACCAAACCCTCCCTCCAACACACCTCTTCACCGTCCCTAATCTCCCTAACAACAACATCCAGTTCTCCCAATCCCAGCTCCCGGGATTGTTCAATCCTGGGCCCACCGACGTCAAGGGCTACCGCGAACGCCTCAAGGAAACCGAGGCTCTATCCTACGGCCTCGTCGTCAACACTTTCCAAGAACTCGAAAACGGATACGTGGATGAGTTCCGCAAGCTCGGAAGAGGAAAGATTTGGTGTATCGGACCCTTATCCTTAACCTTATCCTTATCCTTATCCGATGATGATGCTAATACCATATCTGATCATGACTGCTTGAAATGGCTGGATGACAAGAAGCCCGGGACCGTCGTGTACGCCTGCCTCGGGAGCCTGAGCCGCCTCTCGCGAGCTCAGTTCACTGAGCTCGCGCTAGGGTTGGAGGAAACCGGGCGTGATTTTATGTTGGTGGTGAAATTTGATGCGGAGATCGAGAGATGGATTGATGAGGATGGGATCGAGGCGAGGGTTGAGGGGAGAGCGTTCTTACTCCGGGGATGGGCGCCTCAGGTGGCTATCCTGAGGCACCCGGCCGTGGGGGGGTTTCTGACGCACTGTGGATGGAACTCGACTCTGGAGGGGATATCGGCGGGGGTGCCAATGGTGACGTGGCCTTTGTTTGCGGAGCAGTTTTTGAATGAGAAGGTGGTGGTGGAGGTGCATGAGATTGGGGTGAGGGTGGGGGCGAGGGGGGTGGTGCATTTGGGGGTGGAGGAGAGGGATGAGGATAGAGTAGGGAGGGATGGGATTAGGGAGGCGGTTGAGAGGGTGATGGATGAGGGAGAGGAAGGGTGTGAGAGGAGGAAGAGAGCCAAGGAGCTGGGAGAAATGGCGAGGAGGTCTGTCAAGGAAGGTGGATCTTCTTATCAAAATATTACATGCCTAATTCAGGACATTGCAAATTCCATGATGGGGCACAGTTCTACAAATTAGGCAAGCTTCGATATGTATTCAAAATAATTGAATTAGTTTGAAATGGAATAGTTTAGATTGTGTAACTGAATTGAATGATCCCCTTATTCACTTCATTTTTTAGTTTTTATTTTTGCTTGCAAATGCAACGGAATGGTAAACACATCGTTGAGTCCATATACTTTTATCATTTCTTTCGTTAGATTCTTGCTTGTCTCCGTTAAAAATAAACGCGTTGTCTCATTACTTTATAGCTATGTTACTTTATTCCCTCTTCATTAACTCATAAAATAATACTGTATAAAATCTATTGCCAGAAACCAAATATTTTATATTTATTGTGAAGGAGTGAGTATTATTTTTATTTTAATAAATTCTTCTACTGTTGTACTTAGGATCCTTAAGCTAACAAAAGATTTCTTGTCCAACTTAACGCGTTAGCGGTAGGCTCAATTTCAAGCCATTCGTGCATAGGCTTCAGTTTCTTGTCCAAGAAAAAGAATAAGAAAAGCTTGTCCAACTCGCTCTGCAGATTTGCTTCATCAAATATGGCTATTCAATCCGCTTGCCTCCTATGAACAATCCTTTTTTCGTTTAAAATTTTTAATAATAGCTTTTGATTAACTGAAGGAATAGTCAATAATTTTGTTAGTTCCTTTAACCTACACAAATATGTACAAAAATCTAATAAAACAATATATGGAGTTAATGATGTCTTTTGCCTAATAAAATCTTTTCTTCTGGAAACAAATTTTGTACTTTTCTGGAAACATTTACTCATTTGTCCTTGCTTTTCTAGATTTTTTGCGTCTGATTTCACGAGATATGTATGAGCCCGCATATCTGTTTTTTTCTGCCAAGTTATATATTCTCTACGTAGAGCGACCTTTCATTATGACATTACAAGTTTACAAACAAAAGATGCCAACCACATAAATTCTCCACTCCAATCATACAAACTTCACCACCCTCCATCACCATAAAAAACAAACAAGGCCGTCTCGAGCTCATCGATCGATCAATGGCTCCCTTATCCCACCCTCTCCACTTCCTTCTCATCCCACTGATGTCGCAGAGCCACATCATCCCCTTGACCGACTTCGGCAAGCTCCTCTCCCAGCGCGGCCTCATCGTCTCCATCATCACCACGCCCCGCAACTTCACCAGATACAGCGCCGCCATCGCCCACGCCGCGAGCACCGGCCTCCAAATCCGGATGATTCCTCTGGACTTTCCGGGCGAGGAGGCCGGCCTCCCTCGGGGCTGCGAGAACATGGACTCCCTTACCTCCATCGACCTCGCCCCCGAGTTCTTCGCGGCGTGCGAGATGCTCGAGGCGCCGCTGCTGAAGCTGATGGCCGAGCTGCGTCCGAGGCCGAGCTGCGTGGTCTCCACCAACGCTCTGCCTTGGACGCAGAGGGTCGCAGACAGCTTCAGCATTCCGAGGTATATCTTCGAAACCATATCGTGCTTCACTCTGTTCTGCTCCCACGTGCTGTCTCTTGACAGCACGCAGGGGATGATCGCGGCAGCAGAATCCGGCTCAGACCCGTTTCTGGTGCCGGGTATACCCCACAGAATCGAGCTCACCAAGGCTCAGATTCCGCAGCAGGCCAAGAAGAAATCTGCTGACGATAACATTGACACAATCATTGATCAGATTAAAAAAGCTCGAAGCTCTTCACGAGCCACGCTCGTGAACAGCTTCGAAGAGATTGAGTCGGGATATGTCGAGGGGTATGCAAAGGTGGCACGAGCGCTCTGGTGCATCGGCCCAGTCTCCGTGTGCAACAAGAGACCCGATGAGAAACTCGACAGAGGAAACAAGGCCTCCATCGACGAGCGCCAATGCATGTCGTGGCTCGACTCAAAAGAAACCGGGACGGTGATCTACGCGTGTTTCGGAAGCTTATGCCGAATCTCAGCTGCGCAGATCAAGGAGATCGGGTTAGGGTTGGAGGCCTCAGGTTTCCCTTTCATTTGGATTATAAGAGATGCTTCTCTAACCGCAGAAGTTGTGGAATGGTTGGAGGAAAAAAATAATAGTCTCAAGGAGAGGGGACTAATCATCCGGGGGTGGGCCCCGCAGGTGATGATACTGTCGCACGCCTCGGTCGGAGGGTTTCTGACGCACTGTGGGTGGAACTCGACTCTGGAGGGGGTGAGCGTGGGCGTGCCCATGATAACATGGCCCATGTTCGCGGAGCAGTTTTACAACGAGAAGTTCATCGTGCACGTGCTCGGGATCGGGGTGAGGGTCGGGGTCGAGGCGGGAGATGAGTTTGTGAAGTGGGATCAGGTGAAGAGGTCGATTGAGGAGTTGATGGAGGGAGATGAGGAGGGAAGAGAGAGGAGAAGAAGAGCAAAGGAGTTGAGGGAGAGGGCGAGGGAGGCGTTGGAAGAAGGAGGGTCTTCTTATAGGAATATTACGTTGTTGATTCAAGATGTAGAGCTGCAAGTTATGGAACTAGGAGGTAGGCCATTGTTGGAAGAAAGTCAAGAAACTTTAGCTTAGACCGCCTTTTTAAAAAAAAAAAATGCAATTCTTAATAGTGGTTGTCATAGCAAATCGACTGAAATTTGAAAATAAATACGCCTCCACAGAGTTAGTTAATTTAAGGTTTCTAAGATTGCATTTGCATGACAGGTGCTTGGTTTGTTTTACTAAAGTCTGAGATAATGCTTATCAAATTATAAGCACAATACTTTAAAAGCAACAATCATCATAAAAAGTGTGCCTATTGAGTTTGGACACGGATTTTAAGAAATGTAAAAAATAGTGAATTGAATAAATTAGTTGAATGTGAGTCTCATTTATATATATTAGTTTTATAATAAAATATGAGTGGTATATGAGACCTACTTTGTATTTATGATAAAAGTGAAATAAGATTCTTATTGTGGGACGGACAAAATGGCAAAATAGCAATGTCATTGTGGGACGAGTGGAGCATGATCAACTTAAAATCCGTGCAGTGCGCACCGAAGATGGCTCCCGGAAGGGATTCCCCAGAAGACTATTACTATCACGACATAGAAAACTCAGTTTATTCGTACTATGAGAGGACTGACAAAAAAAAACTCAGTTTACCGTGATTATGGGAGGATTAAAGAAGCGAAGAAGAAGCATTGGCACAAATAAATAATTATATATGTAATTACAAGAAAACTAAGATCATATTCAATACTACTCCTTCTATCCATGAAAAATAATCTCATTTTATTATTCTGGAATGTTCGTAAAAAAACCATCCCATTTCAAAATGGAATTTTTACTCACATTTTAAGTATGGAAGCTCTTGTCTCAACATTTCTCTTTCTCTGTTTTCAAAATGGAATTTTTACTCACATTTTAAGTATGGAAGCTCTTGTCTCAACATTTCTCTTTCTCTGTCTCTCTCTACTTAAGTATGGAAGCTCTTGTCTCAACATTATGCTTCATTTGCTCACTTTTGTCTTTACAAAAGAACCATCACAGGTAACTACTGAGCTTTTTGTATGAATATTTTCATTATTTTACTTTTCAAATAAAATTGGACTCATCGTTAATCTGTATTGTATATATATTCTGTTACTATATCCACAATTACTAATTTTTCATAGTAAAAAAAATATTTATATGATAATTTGCGTCTCTTAAATAAAACAATTTTAATAGAGAATTTGGCCACTGTCTCATTGTATAGTAATAAAATATGCTGTGTTCAGCCCATGAAAAAATACATAAATATTCCTAATCAGCTCCGACTAAATTATTTGAAATGAATTATATATTTCATTAGTACAATTTTTTTCTTTCTAACAAAGCTTGTTATTTATGCATATATGGGGTTCAAACCTCACAAGTTGTTTCTTTATCATGCTAGTTTGTTTTGAAAAAAAGAACATTTCTGGCCTATTCAAAGATACATGTGTTTGTTTTCTGATTGTGCATCTTAAATGTAAACATATGTTAATATTATTTTAATATCTGATTCTGATATGCTATTAGATATTATGACTGCAAATGGATTTGTAATTTTCCGTTTCTTGTTTTTTTTTTTCATAAAGGATGGGTAGTCACGAGTGGCGGACGCAGGATTTTTTCGTTGGGGGTCCAATCTCCTGTTAACACGTAGGGTATTTTTTTATGTCGATGTAACCGAAAGTTGTGACATTATTAAGATACGAGAGAGGTGAGTAATGAAATAATTAAGTTGAATAATGATGTATATATAAGCTGAATTCTTTTTTTGCATAATAATAGTAGTAGAAAAATAAAAAATCATCATAAAAAATAGCTAAAAGAAATTTGAAATTGTCAACTATTCCAATAAAAGAATTTTTTTTTTTTGGGTAATGTCAGTAAGAAATATAAAAAATATCGTAAAAATACATTTTAAAATATATAAATGCCAACCAAGCTTGAAGAGAATCGAACCCTGGTTTTTATGATACTAGACTTCAATGCTTACCACTTGTGCTAGCAAGTGGATACATAAACATTATGCATAGTAAAATATATATTATTGTAATTGTTGGAAGTTTCATGGGTCCCCCAAACCCCTTCTTATCACCGGTAGTCACAACCAAATTACAGTTGCCCCATGGTTCAAAATAATATTTTACATGATCGTGTTCATTGAATTGTTAAAATTGTAGAATTGGATTGAGATAATGGAGAAACCTCCATTGGAGGAAGGAGAAGAAACTGAAAATATGAATAACCGTCGGTAGAGAGAGATATGAGAAAAAGGAAAATTCATTTATGGACTACATTTTGCTAAAGTGTTAAAATGCAAAATACAAATAAATGCCTTATATATAGGCACAAATACAACTAATAAAATTCTAATCTAAAACCTAATTATATTTTATTTTATAGTTTCAACATGAATCTCAAGTCAATGGTCAAAACATTGACCAAAAAGTCAATGTTACGTACATCAAAGATGGTGTAGCGAAAGGGGCCGGTAATAACTTTACTTTCCAACTATTTGTTAATAATATTCTATAGTTATAATGTGCTGATAAACAATTTTTTTGTATAGTTTACTTGGATGGAACTCCCGGAGCATATTATTTTTCTCCAGGATTTGAAAATGGAATCAACAACTGGATTATCTATCTACCGGTCAACACTCACACCCACACATGTTATATAGTTTGTTTTGTTCATTTAATTAGTAGAAGAAATCATAGAATATATATATATATATATGTATATATATATATATATATATATATATATAGGGATATACTAATATGTTAACTAATTTTAAAGTGCTAACGTACATCCAATCACGTGTTGTCACGTGGCACGAAAAATGCAATATTATATACATAAAAATGCAATATGCATTTGTAAAAGTTATAATTGAATTTTGACAGATTGCATTTTTGTTATATGCAGATTGCATTTTTTATTGTTGAGTTTTGTATTTTCGATATTGACTGTTTAATTTGCATTTATATATGTGAAAATGCAAAACTTAACAATATAAAATGCAATTTTTGTGAAAATGCAAAACTTAACAATAAAAATGCAATTTTCCTATAACTAAAATGCAATATGCGGAAATGCATGAACAACTTCAAAAATGTGTATTGCATTTTTATATATACAATATTGCATTTTTCGTGCCACATGGCAGCACGTGGTTGGATGTACGTTAGCACTCTAATTAAGGGTGCGCCCTAGTGCTCCCCTATATATATAGGGATTGTGTTAAAATGACAACACCTCTTTAAAGTAACACCATACCACCATTCCTAGCCAATCATTTGTACATGTGGACGAATAATAAGCTGCCATGTGGCAATCATAAAAATTGCTCAAGGGTAAATTTTCACAGACTGCAATATCCAATACACTAGACTGCAATTTTTCCCGACTGCAATATCCAATACGCTAGACTGCAATCTATAGATTGCAGTCTAGCGTTTATACTATTGCAGTCTAGCATATATAATATTATATATATATATATATATATATATATATAGAGTTGTGATCAATGTCGAACCAATTTCAAAGACCGAACTAGAGACCATATGTGGGCCATTAGATCTAGTTTTTTTTATGAGATGTGCTGCTGTGAAATTTTTTTCTGCTTCATTACTAGCCCATTTTACTTCATTGTATAGGTTTATTACTTCATTCTGTACTTAATACCTTGAAACTACAACATGTTTTTTACTTGCTTCCAGTAGGTTTTAAAATGATTCAACATATGTTTCATTCAAATTCATTGACGTGGGTTTTTGCTTGATTAACATTTAAAAATGCAATTTATTTAAGTGAGTTTATTATTACTTCATTCAGGAACGTTATTACTTCATTGGATAAGATTTTTACTTCATTCCAGTAGGACTTCAAATGCTTCTACACATACTTCATTCCAATAATTTATTACATTATTCCATGTGTTTATTAAACCAATATTTGCGTCATGGCGGTGGTGATAGATATTGTAGAGAGAAAGAACGACACGTGACGGCGAAACCACATTTACGTACTGGAATGAAGTAAAAACCTACTGGAATAAAGTAAAAACCTACTAGACTGAAGTAAAAACCTACTAGAATGAAGTAATATATTCTGGAACGAAGTTAAATCTTCGTAACATGTTAGTATGACTTATTTACCTTCGGATGAATTAAAATAGGCTCGTGATGAAGGCGAAAATAATTTATAAATTTTTATATCTTATCCATAAAAAACTAGATCTAAAAGCCCTAATTTGGTAGGGTTCGGTGGTTCGGTCTTTAAGAGTGGATTTGTGGATAATGGGACTCTCTCTCTCTATATATATATATATATATGCACATGCGACATCTATATGATATTTTAGTACTGTTGTTTCATGTTTGATTAGTTTAGTTAATTAGAGTTTGGAGTTCGTCATATTAGGGAGGAGCATGGTGTAATTCAAAGGAAGAATGCCTCAGAAGGAGCAAGTATTATCCGAACACAGGATCCAGTAAAAATGCTCTTCCTAAAGACTTCTTTACCATCATGAGGCATAACAAAAGCTTAAATCCAGGTATTAATTAATTACACAACATAAATAAATAAATTAATTGAGTTCGAAAATGCTATGTGTGAATGAGCTTTAGTTGTCGTACAAATTCATGTATGTGTGCATGTAATAGCATCAAGCATGAATTACATTCAAATATCATTTGTACGGATTCAATTAGTAACTGGTTAATTTTTATTTCAGATTTTTATAACTGGAATATGATTATGATCCGGTATTGTGACGGTGCATCTTTTATGGCAGATGTCGAAGCCGTCGATCCGGTATATCCATGACAATTTCATTACTTTTTTCATGATATTAAATAGTAAAAAACTTACCACTAATGTATACTACACTTTTTACTGTGTCTAGGAAACAAAACTCTATCTTAGAGGCCGGAGAATCTTCACCTCTGTATTGGAAGAGCTTATGAGTGCTAAAGGAATGAGAAACGCTGCAAATGTATGATATATTCTAACTTAATAACTATTATTATTATTATTATTATTATTATTATTATTATTATTATTGTTAGGCATGTGGGTGAGCATAAGCAATGAGGGTGCATGGAAGCTAGTGATGAAGGTGCATGCAGGGGATACTTTAGAGTTTGTTTATTAGTTAGAAAACTAGCCGTTAGAGGCAGTTTTTCTCTTTGGTTGTAACAAACGAGTTGAATCATCATTCACTCGTCTTGAGCTTTGTATATAGCAAATTAGGTGAGATCAAAGTGTGGTAGATTTGTAACAGAAACTCTCTCCTTCATCAATAATAGATCTCTCTCTTTACTTCGGTAAATCGTTGTGTTCTTCAAGATTTCTTCGTTAGATCTCAATTCAACTTCAACAATTGGCGCCGTCTGTGGGAATCGAGTAATTGATCGATCATTGCTACGATGGCGGCACGACTAGAGGCGGAGAAATTCACGGGAAAGAACGACTACGGCTTGTGGAAAATGAAGATGAGAGCCGTGTTAGTGCAGCAGGGCTTGGCTGCAGTCTTGTCTACGGCAGAGGCAGGGGAGAAGGGGAAGGGAGTCGCGCTTGATGAAAAGGCGCAAGCGAAGCTCGATGAGATGCAGCTGAAAGCTCACAGCGCCGTGATATTGTGCCTTGGTGATAAGGTGCTACGTGAGGTGCAGGGTGAGAAGACCGCGGCTGCGATCTTGAATAAACTTGACGAAGTTTATTTGGCCAAATCCTTGGCCAATCGTCTCTATATGAAAAGGAGGCCCGACCCGGGCGTTTTCAGAGGGAAAAACGCCCGGGGACAGTGGATTCGCCCGGTCTGAGAGGCAAAACGCCCGGCCCGGGCGTTTTCAGAGGGAAAAACGCCCGGGGACAGAGAATTCGCCCGGCTTGGGTGGCAAAACGCCCGACTAGTTGTGTGAAAACGCCTGGCTTGATCTTTTGGCTGTCATTTTCGTCCGTTTCCACCTGTTTTGACTACAAAAACTCGACAAACTTATCAGAGCACTCTAACTCAGGGATCATGGATGAAAACTCAAGTAATGTGCTACAATATACTCAATTAAGCACTGTAAACCATCCAAAACACTTGCTAAACTACGAGTTTATCAACTCCCCCAAACTTAAATACTTGTTTGTCCTCGAACAAGAAGAAAACCAAGAAAAATAAACTCTTGTAAGTGTGTTGGATTTTCATCATTACCTCAGTGAAAGAAAACAAGTCATCATGCATCATTAACTTCACAACAAGTAGAACCATATTGAACATTGCTTCAAGCTACTAGCACGTATTCCACCTTGTCAATTACCCTTACCGGATGTATATAGTGTAAAACCTTTTTTTTTAATAAGCTCTCACGCTCAAAGTGTATGGGTAAAGTATGTAACTCTCAAGTCAATAAAAAATGTATAGTTTACCATAGGCTTGCTCGAAGTCTAGACTCTCATCTGCTATGTTGTGACTATAGATCTAGGATCCGAAAGGTCTTTTCTTAAGGTTGTAATGTAAGGCTTTTTGGTTAGGTGAGGTACATTTGGCTAAAGTGACTTATAATCCCAAAATGAAACTACAACTACTCCGGCTATGTATATTACAAATCTCAGTAGATTTTAGGCTTTGCCTAAACTCATCTCAACTTCCCCAATCCTCATATTTTTTCTTTAACACTCTTATTCAGTCTCAACTCAATCACCTTATTCAATCGAAATCAGACTTTCCTTTTCTTCCTTTTTTTTTTTATGCTTTGCATGTCATTTTTTTTTCTTTCTTTTTCTTTTTCTCTCTTTTTCTATTTCGAAACCTTCTTGCTACAACAATATCCTTTCCCAAAAATTTCTCTTTCTATGACCCAATAAAGATTCAACCCATATTTTTGGCTATCAAAGAAAAAGGCTTAAGCTCAAAATTGGCTAGCAAAGAATTATGATTCGCAATTTGGTTCAAGGTTAAGATAAGACTCCAAAGAATGGCCTAACGTCCCCTCCTATCACTATAACCACTTTGCTGATTCAAACAGACTGCGAGCAAGTTCTAGAAACATATAACATAGTTGATGAAAAAAAATCACACTAAATTTTTTTAGATGGTCTCAATCCTCACAAGGTAGTTTTTGGTAATAAACAAGGCAACGAGCAATTCACTTTAGGCAAATCACAAATAGGAACACAAGTCACTTAGCTAAATCAACAAGTTTTCGCAAACATTTTTAACATAATCATCATAGGCAACTCATCCAACAAACATGCTTAGTTTATCTTGCCAACTCACCCATTTCCCACTTCAAATTCACCCAAGGAAAGACCCGACCAACAAAACCCACAAAAGCTAGACACCAAAAGAAAAAAATCAAATAAAAGCAAAAAAAACTATCCTACTATCACCACATAAGGTATCATCATATCAAATTAGGGTACATGCCAGAATCACTCAAGTCACTACAAATTACATCATGGGGAACACAAATTAGGGAGAGGGGAAAGAGAAAAAGACCCAATTCCACTAGACACCCCCCCAAACTTATTCCAAGCCAAGGCAAGGATAAGTTGGAAAGAATGTGGAATTGGGTCGGACCTTTACTGATTCGGTGGGTGATGAGGTGGTCGCCACATGGCCATGAAATCTTGCTGCTGCTGCATAAAAGTGGCCCATCTTTCATCCCGCCGTGCATAGAAATTCCCAAATTGGGCATTGATGTTCGCCCACTGATCATTGCTCTGTTGGTGCCACTGAATCCATTGAGCGTCGTTGTGCTCCCGCAGCTGCTGCATGTTCAACTCCACGCTGTCCAGCCTATTGTTGATGGCGTCAATATCATCTTCAGTCCTGAGCCCACGGTTCCTCCGTCGTGAAGTGCTTGTCTCGGCCCCATCTCTCCTTTGTTGGGCCGGTCTCTCTTCATGCTCCTCTTCCTCTTCTTCCTCATCTGTGGCTGCATCTTCATCTTCGCTTGTCTCCGGGCTCGCTACATATCCGGTTGGGTTCCTAGATGTGATGTGGCGGTGAGCCGGACTGTTCATCAACCAGTTCTCCCTTTGCTCCGGCCCGTGGACATGAGTGGTGTTGGAGTTGGGGAGAGGGAAGTGGTCTCCGCCCTTCTGCTTTAAATAAATTTGACCATGTTTGTCCGAGGCAATCACAGTCGTTCTTTTCAAGAACGTGACGTCCAACACCGGGCTCGGCGACTCACCCACATCGGCTATCATGTCATTCAGTGGCACCTCCAGATGGAGGGCAATGGCGGCTACCACCGCACCAACACATAGCGTCCCATTCTTCTTCTTCGCGGCCCGTTCTAGATGTTTAATCATGAAGTGGCCCAGGTTCAGAGCTGGTTGTCTATACAATATCTGCCACAACAGAAACAGCTCGTCTCTAGTAACGCTCCCATGCTCCACTCGTGCAAAGGGAAAGCAGACGCATGCCTTCTGGAGGATGCGTAAGACAGGATTCCGGATGGAAGAGCTCTTTGCCCTGTTAGCAGAAAATTTCCTTTCGCCCGTGATCTCCTGCCAGAACTTGTCTGTATTATGGCTGAACTCATAGGGCATCTTGGATACTACCCCCGTGATTCCAAATATCTCATTAAACTGCGCTAATGGCATATCATGCACCGTATTCCGCAGCTGAAACGTGATGGACTCGATTGCGTGGCGAGTCTTGTTCACTATCAGCGTCGAAAGGAACTCCAGGGTGAGTCGATGGTATGATGGACGGCCCTGTGCGAGAAGCAAGCCCGAAAGCTGTCCGACCTCACACAACTCCAAGAAGGATTGGTCGATACCGAGCTGGCGGAGTGTAAAGAGGCATGGGAGCCTAGCTACTTGGTAAGGCAGCCTGGCGAGAGCTTTCCACGTCTTCTTCTGGTCGGAGGTGAGGTTGACACCGGTGGGACTGGGACCGGAAGCCATGAGGATGCAAGTGGTATCTAAAAATTGGAAGTATTAGATCTGTTCTACAAAAACCACATATATATCCACAAGATACCCAACTCCCCCAAACTTCATTCAAGCTAAAGTGTTGCACATATATCACTAACATTTAGGAAGATAGACTCGATTCCTATATGTTTCTCAAAGCAAGTCATGCAATTCATGTAAACAACCGACCATATAGGACGATAGACTCAAGTCCTAACATCATAAAACCAAAATCAAGAGAAGCATACACACCACATCATACTCAACAATTCCATAAATAATCATAATTGGGAGATAGACTCAATCCCTTTATCACTTCAATCCATGTGGAATACCCAAATTCATGCTCAAGACCAAACCATTCACCCCAAGATGACATTCACACTAGCAAATCACCACCCAAAAATTGTCACAACAGAAAGCGTGCTAGAATTCAAGACATAATAGCACAAGCCCATAAGATAAATCAATCAAATTCAAGCTCAAGCAGCCATTCACACCAAATCCTCTTTGAACTAGCAATTTAGCACTAAATTCCTCACAAATTCGAAAATTAAGCTAGCCCAAGCAACAACCAACAATACCCATCACAATATCAAGTGAAATCAAGAGGAAAAGAAGGAAATTCGTACCTTTGTAGCTTAGGAAGTAAAAAAAACGAAAATTCCACTTTTGTTCCTTGTTCTTGAGGAAAACCCACCAATTGCTTGGTTTAAATCTTGAATTAGGAGGGTACAATGGATGGGATGTGTGCTAGAGTGATGATTGTGGGAGAAATTGGAGGGAGGAGGGAGTTTTTGGCCGGAAATTCGAGAGAGAAAGAGGGAAATTAGGGTTTTAACACTTACCTGCGTCGCTCCTTATGTAGGCGGGAGAAACGCCCGACCGGGCGAATTGCCCCGGCGTTTTGTACAAAACCCGGGCGTTTTCTCTGGAGCCGGGCATTTTTGTGCTCGAAACGCCCGCCCGGGCGTTTTTGAACTTCTACCCGGGCGTTTTCTTTCTGTGATTTTTTTTGTTTTTTTTGTTTTTTTTGTTTTTTTGAAACAGAACTCAGAACACAAAACGTTAAAAACACCAAAAACTCAGCTTAACAAACCGAGGGAAAGAAAATAAGCACTACCCATGTAAACACTCAAACACACCAAGAAGAAAAGCTAAAACACACACAAAAGCAAAAACTGTACCTACTAGGGGTTGCCTCCCCTATAGCGCAACTTTTTACCGTCGTATGCTCGACGCTCTTCAATCTCCACCTACTCAATCAAGCCAACAACAAAGACTTCGTCTTGCTGCTCCCTAGTATAGAACTTCTTCAAGTTTTGACCATTGGCCTTGAAGGTGGTGCCATCGGGTCCAAAGAGCTCCATCGTTCCATTGCTCATGACTTCCTTTATAGTGAAGGGGCCGGACCACTTAGATTTCAGCTTGCCCGGGAAGAGCCTCAACTTATGGTTGAAGAGTAGAACGGCGTCTCCCGGGTAGAACTCACGTCTCTCGATCATCTTGTCGTGGTGAGCTTTCATCCTTGCCTTGTAGATGGAGGAATTAGCATATGCTTCATTCCTAAACTCATCAAGTAGATTGAGGTGAAGCATCCTCTCCTTGCCGGCTTTAGTGAAGTCCATGTTCAATTGCCTCACCGCCCAATACGATGAGTGCTCCATTTCAACCGGGAGGTGGCACGACTTTCCAAACACCAATTGGTAGGGTGACATTCCAATGGGAGTCTTATAGGCCGTCCTATACGCCCATAAAGCATCATCAAGCTTGAGTGCCCAATCCTTCCGGTTCGCCTTGACACTCTTTTGAAGGACTTGTTTGATCTCTCTGTTGGCCAGCTCAGTTTGGCCATTAGCTTGAGGGTGATACGGAGTTGTCACCCGATGCTTTACTCCATATCTTGCTAACACCGCCTCTAGCCACCTATTGCGAAAGTGGGAACCTCCATCACTAATAATAGCTCGTGGTGCGCCAAATCGTGTAAAAATGTTCTTTTGAACAAACTTCGTCACCACCTTCGAATCATTGGTTGAGGTAGGAATGGCCTCCACCCACCTTGATACATAGTCCACGGCCAAGAGGATGTATTGGAACCCATTAGATGGAGGGAAGGGCCCCATGAAGTCGATGCCCCACACATCAAAGAGCTCAACTTCCACGATCGTCGTCATCGGCATCTCCTTCTTCTTAGAAATGCCCCCCATTCTTTGGCATTCATCACACTTCTTCACGAACTCTTGACAATCTTTGGTGATGCTTGGCCAAAATAGGCCACTTTGTAGCACCTTCATGGCAGTCCGGTTGGCTCCAAAATGCCCACCGCTAGGTGCGGCGTGGCAATGCATAATGACGGACTCCCACTCCTCTTGTGGGACACATCTTCTAATCACCATATCGGCACACCTCCTAAACAAGCACGGGTCCTCCCAAAAGTAGAACTTTGCGTCATGGAAAAATTTCTTCTTTTGGTAATCTTAATCTTCAAGTCCTTCGGGAACCACCTTAGCAACGAGGTAGTTCACAATGTTGGCATACCATGCCACTTTCCCCTTAGCCACAAAGAATAGGTGCTCGTCTGGAAACTCTTCGTTGATGGCTAACTTCAACTTCTCCTCTTCATTCATATGCTCCATCCTTGATAAGTGGTCTGCCACCACATTTTCACACCCTCTTCGGTCTCGGATCTCCAAGTCAAACTCCTGTAGGAGCAAGATCCACCTAATAAGCCTTGGCTTCGCGTCCTGCTTTGCAAAGAGGTGCTGGATTGCGGCATGATCGGTGAAAACGATGGTTTTGGCCCCGATGAGATAGGGGCGGAACTTATCAAATGAGTAGACCACTGCTAGCATCTCCTTCTCGGTGGTGGTATAATTGGCTTGAGCTGGATCCAAGGTCCGGCTCGCATAGTAAATCACCCGGAAAATCTTGTCTCTCTTCTGTCCCAGTGCTGAGCCCACTGCTATGTCACTCGCATCACACATGGTTTCGAAGGGCTGCGACCAATCTGGAGAGATAAGGATAGGAGCGCTCACCAATGCCTCCTTCAGCTTCTCAAAAGCCTGCAAACAATCAGGGGAAAAGTTAAATTTCACATCCTTAGCTAACAAATTGCAAAGAGGTTTAGCAATTCTCGAGAATTCCCTGATAAATCTCCTATAGAAGCCGGCATGCCCCATGAAGCTTCTTACTGCCTTCTCATTTGTGGGTGGAGGCAGCTGCTCAATTGCGATGATTTTTGCTCTATCGACCTCCAAGCCACCTGCAGAAATTTTGTGCCCAAGCACAATGCCATCCCTGACCATAAAATGACACTTCTCCCAACTGAGCACGAGGTTAGTCTCCTCACATCGCTGCAACACTTGAGATAAATTGTCAAGGCAGTTATCAAAAGAATCACCAAATACAGAAAAGTCATCCATAAACACTTCCATAATATTTTCGATCAAGTCATGAAATATGGACATCATGCATCTTTGAAAAGTGGCGGGAGCATTACACAAACCGAACGACATTCTCCTATAGGCATAGACTCCATAAGGACAGATAAAGGCTGACTTATGTTGGTCTTCGGGTGCTATGTGGATTTGGTTATACCCCGAGTACCCATATAAGAAACAGTAGAACTCATGTCCAGCCAACCTATCTAACATTTGGTCAATAAAAGGGAGTGGGAAATGGTCCTTCCTAGTTGCGGTATTTAAGGCACGGTAGTCAATACATACTCTCCACCCAGTGACCGTCCTAGTGGCTATCAACTCGTCATTCTCCCCCTTCACTACAGTAGTACCCCCTTTCTTTTCTACCACTTGGGTGGGGCTCACCCATTCACTATCAGAGATGGCATATATGATGCCGGCATCTAACAATTTTATCACCTCCTTCCTTACCACATTTTGCATAATAGGATTAAGTTGCCTTTGGTTTTGGGCCTTAGGCTTATGGTCATTTTCTAAATGGATCCTATGCATACACAGTGATGGGCTTATTCCCTTCAAGTCTGAGATTGACCACCCTATTGCTCCCTTAAATTTCCTAAGAACTCTCAACAATTTATCTAATTCAGAAGCAGAAAGAGATGATGATACAATTACCGGTAGGGTGTCATCTTCTCCTAGGAATGCATACTGCAAATGTGATGGAAGAGGCTTCAGCTCCACTTTTTTACTCTTTTCCTCATCCTTGCCGTCTTCTTCTTCATTCCTAAGAGGTAGGAATTGTTGACGGTATGATCTCGGAATCTCATTCCCTGAATCCAGAGCACCTACAAATTCAATAAGCTCATGATTAGCCTCCATCATATCAATAAGATGAGAAGAATGAATAGAGTTAACGATACACCCCTCTAGTTGATCTTCTGGTGCGTTGGTGTAGGCCATCTTTCTGACACAATCATCCACTATAGTCACTACATTGCAATGCTGCAGGCTTCCTCCTGGTTCCACATCGTGCCTCTTCAAGGCTTCATAAATGGAGAAAGTCACACTCTCGCCATTGAAGCGAAAAGTAAGCTCTCCATTGTCAACATCGATCAGGGCCTTCCCTGTGGCTAGGAAAGGTCTTCCTAAAATGAGGGGCACCTTCTTGTCTTCCTCCATGTCTAATATCACGAAGTCAGCTGGGAAGACGAACTCATTCACTCTCACCAATATGTCCTCCACTATACCCACTGGACGGGACACCGATCTGTCAGCCATCTGCAATGTGATGGATGTGGGCTTCATCTGGCCAATCTTCATCTTGTTATAGAAAGACAAAGGCATGAGGTTAATGCTCGCCCCAAGGTCGCATAAGGCATTCTCCACAAAGTAGTCTCCAATGGTACACTCAATAGTAAAGCATAAGGCATGAGGTTAATGCTCTCTTGAGGGGTCATCTCAAATGCTAGAATCGCTGATTGCCTATTCAAAGCTTCACTCGGAGGGTAGTATTTTGCTAAGAATTTGGCCACCAATGCATCCCATGTACGGATGGAGTTGGGCTCCAAACTGTCCAGCCAATCCCGGGCATCATCCTCTAGAGAGAAAGGAAATGCCCTCAATCTGATCTGCTCATCCGGTACTCCATTAATTTTCGTCGTGTTGCAAATCTGGATGAACTTGGTGATGTGTTTGTTAGGATCCTCCGTGGATCGGCCTCTAAAAACATTGTTCTCTACCATCTGAAGGAGCCCCCTCCTGAGCTCAAAGTTGTTAGCTTCCACGTTGTTGCTGACGATTGCTGGATAGGACACCCCATTATAGGCAAACATATTCTGCACTGGTATCCCATTCTGCCCTTGATCTAACCGCCTCTGCAATGCTGCGAGTTGCTCTTGAAGTTGAGCATTCGTTAGAGGAGGTGGTGGATTGTTATTCCTGTTGTTCCCCCCGTTTCCTCCGTCCATCAGAAAAGGAGGATGTGGTTCAAACTGGACAGGAGAGTGAACTGGTGATAGAGAAGGTGACAGTGGTTCTTGAACTGGTGAAGGTGACCGTCTCTGGACCGGAGAAGAAACTCGGATCTGCTGGTTTAGCCTCTTCAAAGCGTTTCTCCTTCTGTTGGATGCTTCGATCTCAAGATCAATAGGCTCTAAAGGTAATCCCTTAGAGCGTGTGTGCATACAACCTGAAAAAGACAACACAAATCTGAGAGCTCAAAGAAAATAAAAATAAAACTTAAAGCAATAAAATCTAGAGTAGTAATCTCTATCTTTACCACGATATTAAGCTAAAAAAACAAATTGTCCCCGGCAACGGCGCCAAAAACTTGACTCGATTTATTTTAAACACGAGAAATACCCGCAAGTGTACGGGGCTAGTGTAGCAATAAACAAGTATGAGTATCGTATCCACAAAGACAAATTGTGCAGCTCAAGTACCACGAACCAATTTTGACTACTATCTAGAAAATCCGGAAGAGTTGGGTTTGATTTTTGAAAAACAAATGAACATAAACAAGACACAAGTATGCAACAAAAAACGAGTTTCAAATAATAGAACGAGATAGAGTCTTGGATCCAACTACAACGAACACGATGTGAACAACTCAACAACTTCGATTACCCAATTGAAGTCTCTAGGATTACTAGGAAAGTCGCTCGTCTAGGCTAAGCCCTCTCTCGAGTGCACTTAACCAGTTGATTAATTATTAATATTGAAGTCTCCTTCTAATACGTCACAAATAACTCCTTAAAACAAAAGGCTCAAGCCCTCACTCTAGAATTCCTTCTCTCGAATGCAAATTATCTAGGTGTTGTTCATTCTTTTAACAATCCTAATTAGGTATCTCTCGATTACTCAAACTAGGACAACAAACCCAACTGGTAGCTAAGCAATTGAATTAAAAAGGCACAAGGATGAAACAAAGAAATCACAAGAGCAAAGGTAATCAAAAGTCCTTAAATTAATCCAAAGTATTCATTGTAGTCTTCACCAAAACAAATTCACAAGAGAAATCCATAGAAAGAGAGTTGAACATAGTAAACTAATAAAGATACTCCCAAGGGTGAATTGAATGGGCAAATCGTCTTCGTCTTCAAACTCGTTGATGAATCGGACTCTTTGACGCTTCAATCAACTCTCAAAATGTGGAAACTGCTTCTGGGGCGTGTGGAATCTGTGCTGGAGTCGAACCCTAGGTCCTATTTATACCCGGGGCGAAAAATAGAAATTCAGCTGCAGACGAGCAAATCGCCCGGCCAGGCGATTTCTAAGTAATAAAACGCCCGACCGGGCATTCTTCTTAAGCGCGAAGTTGCGCAAAACGCCCGGCCCAGGCGTTTTCAGAGGGAAAAACGCCCGGGGACAGTGGATTCGCCCGGTCTGAGAGGCAAAACGCCCGGCCCGGGCGTTTTCAGAGGGAAAAACGCCCGGGGACAGAGAATTCGCCCGGCTTGGGTGGCAAAACGCCCGGCTAGTTGTGTGAAAATGCCCGACTTGATCTTTTGGCTGTCATTTTCGTCCGTTTCCACCTGTTTTGACTACAAAAACTCGACAAACTTATCAGAGCACTCTAACTCAGGGATCATGGATGAAAACTCAAGTAATGTGCTACAATATACTCAATTAAGCACTGTAAACCATCCAAAACACTTGCTAAACTACGAGTTTATCAATTATCGAGCAGATGGAAATTTTAGCAAATCTATTGATGATCTTGAAGCGATAGATGTCAAGATCAGCGACGAGGACATAGCCATACTAGTCCTCAACGCGTTGCCAAGTTCTTATGATCAAATGAGGGATGCGATCCTCTATGGGCGAGATAAACCGATCTCTTTGGCTGAAGTTCAAGCCGCTTTAATGGCTAAGGAGTTACAGAAGGGAGCGACAAGGCGACCAGATCCTCAGGCTGAGTCTCTCAACATAAAGAAGTTCAATAAGAAGAGATTCGAAAAGAAGTTTGATGAGCCGAAGCCTGATCCAAATGCAGCCAAGGAGACTCGATCTTGTCACTGGTGTAAGAAACCAGGATATTTAAAGAAGGATTGCTTCGCTTGGAAGTGTAAGCAAGTTGCGGAGAGCCAACCCAGCAGCAATGTCATCAGTAGTGATGGTGATGAGCCCTCTGAGGTAATGAATGTCATGGATAGAAGGCAGGGGATATCTTGGATCATGGACTCCGGATGCCCTTTTCATATGTGCCCTAATGAAGATTGGTTTCAAGATCTTAGAAAATGTGAGGGATTTGTTTTACTTGGCAACAATGTTTCTTGCAACATCAAAGGAATTGGTAGCATCAAGATGAGAATGTATGATGGCTCTGTGAGGATTCTTTCTGAGGTCAGACTTATTCCAGATGTCAAAAGGAATCTGATCTCCCTTGGAACCCTTGAGAGGAAAGGTTATTTGTTCACATTAGAGAATGGGGAAATGAGAGTTTGTCAAGACTCAAAGGTGAAGATGCTTGCTCATAGAATGGGCAGCCTCTACTATCTTCAAGCAACTGTGATAACTAGAGAGGCTAATGTGGCAATTAGCTTTGATCTCAGAAGTTGGCACTTGAGATTGGGCCATGCAGCTGAGGGATCTCTGAAAGCTCTCATCAAGAAATGAGCCATTGATGCAAATCCAGATGACAGGCTCCAACTTTGTGAGGATTGTTTTCTAGGGAAGGCCAAGAAACTCTCATTTCCTACTGGTAAGCACACCTCAAATGCTCCTCTTGATTATATTCATTCAGACCTTTGGGGCCCTGCTCTAGTGAAGAGTATGGGTGGTGGAAAGTACTATATGTCTATTATAGATGACTACTCTAGGAAAGTGTGGGCGTATGTGCTAAAGGAGAAGTCCGATGCTTTTGGTACTTTCAAGACTTGGTGTAATGAAATGCAAACTGAGAAGGGGAAGTCACCAAAGATTCTTAGAACTGACAATGACCTTGAGTATCTCTCAAGGGAATTTGATAGTTTTTGTGCTGAAAGGGGAATTAAAAGGCACAAAACTGTCCCTGCCAATCCACAGCAAAATGGAGTTGCAGAGCGTATGAATAGAACTCTGATGGAAAGGGTGAGGTGTATGCTACCATCCTCTGGTCTAGAAAAGCACTTCTAGGGTGAGGCTGTTGCTACTGCAGCCTATTTGATAAACAAATGCCCATCCTCAGGGATAGATGGCGATGTTCCAGATGAGAGATGGTATGGAGGGGAGTCAGATTACATGGGCTTAAGGCCTTTTGGCTGTAAGGCATATGCTCACAAGAAACAAGGAAAACTCAATGCTAGATCTGAGAAGTGTGTCATGCTTGGCTATCCCAGAGGAGTTAAAGGTTATAGGCTCTGGTGCATTGAGCCTAACAATGGTAAGATTGTTCTGAGTAGGGATGTGGTTTTTATGGAAGATGAGATGCCACTCCTTGACAAGGCAGCTGCAGCTGCAACAGCTCAGGGGATATGACAATGGAAGCTCAGTTTGAGGTGGAGACTATGGTGGTTCTGTGGGTACTGAGGAGGTTCAGCAGCCAGAGATTGATACTGAGCAGGGGCCATCAACACCACAAAGCTATCGTTTGGCCAGAGACAGACCAAGGAGGCAAAATGTGCAGCCTCCAGCAAGGTTTTCTGACTATCACATGCTCTCCTATGCCTTACACATAGCTGAGGAACTGGAATTCTCAGAGCCTGTATCCTATGAAGAAGCTATGAAAAGTCCAGAGAGAGAGCACTGAATTCAAGCTATGAAAGAAGAGCCGCAGTCTCTGATCAGCAACAAAACTTGGATCCTGGTTGGCAGAGATGAGTCAAGAAAGGTCATTGGATGCAAGTGGGTTTTCAGGAAGAAAATAGAGTCAACTCAGGCTCAAACCATAAGATTCAAGGCAAGGCTGGTGGCAAAAGGTTTTAACCAAGTGGAAGGGATAGATTTTAATGAGGTTTTCTCACCAGTTGTGAAGCACAACTCCATAAGAGTGCTATTGGAAGTGGCTGCTAAGAAGAATTGGGAGTTGGAGCAGCTGGATGCGAAGACAACTTTTTTGAATGGGGATTTGGAAGAGACAATATACATGGCATAGCCTCAAGGCTTTGAAGTCCCTGGTTCAGAACAGAAAGTATGTTTGCTAAAGAAAAACATATATGGCCTGAAACAGAGTAGTAGACAATGGTACTTGAAGTTTGGAGAAAGTCTGGCTAGATTGGGGTTTTGTAGGTCTCTTTATGACAGATGTGTATTCATAAAGAAGCAAGAAAGAAAGGCTCCTGTGTATCTACTGCTATACGTAGATGACATGCTCATATCAGGGTCAGATGCCAAGGAAATCAGTAAGATAAAAGCTCAGTTGATGGCAGCCTTCCAGATGAAAGATTTGGGAGTTGCAAAGAGAATACTTGGCATGGACAGTCAGGGATAGAGGCAGTAAGAGACTATGGCTATTTCAGACTGATTACATTCAGAAAATTTTGAAGAAGTTCAAAATTGAGAACATGAAGAGCACAGCAACACCATTGGCAGTGCACTTCAAGCTTTCAAAGCAACAGAAGGCAGAAGGTGAGTTGGAGAGAAAGGAGTTGGAGCTAATCCCTTATTCCAATATAGTTGGGAGTATAATGTACCTTATGATTTGCACCAGACCAGACATAGCCCAGGCTATAAGTACTACAAGTAGATATATGTCAGATTTTGGGAGGCAGCACTGGAATGCCTTGAAGTGGACTTTGAGGTATCTAAGAGGGGCTGATAAACTGAGAATTTTGTTCACTGGGGAAGGTGGAGGTGGAAAGGAACCATTGGTTGGATTCTGTGACTCAGATTATGCGGCTAATCTTGATACAAGAAGGTCCCAAACAGGTTATGTGTTCACTTTGTTCGATTCAGCTATATGTTGGAAGTCAAATCTGCAAGATGTGGTGGCTCTATCAACAACAGAGGCCGAGTACATTGCTCTTACATCAGCAGTGAAAGAAAGCAAGTGGCTCATGGGGTTGATTTCTGAGTTTGGAATCGAGCAAGGTGGAGTGACAGTTCATTGTGACAACAATGGAGCTTTATGTTTAGCCAGAGATCAGATGTTCCATGAACGCAGCAAACATATAGATGTCAGGCTACACTTTGTAAGAGATGAAGTTGAAAGCGGCCGGGTTAAGGTTGTCAAGATTGACACAGCTCACAATCCAGCCGATATGCTCACTAAACCATTGAGCAAAGAAAAGTTCCAATACTGCTGCAGACTTGTGGGCTTACATGCAATGGATTTCTAACTTTTGCTATGTCACCCAAGGTGGAGATTGTTAGGCATGTGGGTGAGCATAAGCAATGAGGGTGCATGGAAGCTAGTGATGAGGGTGCATGCAGGGGATACTTTAGAGTTTGTTTGTTAGTTAGAAAACTAGCCGTTAGAGGCAGTTTTTCTCTTTGGTTGTAACAAACGAGTTGAATCATCATTCACTCGTCTTGAGCTTTGTATATAGCAAATTAGGTGAGATCTGGTAGATTTGTAACAGAAACTCTCTCCTTCATCAATAATAGATCTCTCTCTTTACTTCGGTAAATCGTTGTGTTCTTCAAGATTTATTCGTTAGATCTCAATTCAACTTCAACAATTATTATTATTATTATTATTATTATTATTATTATTATTATTATTCAAATTTATTTTCATTTTATAAACACATAATAAGGTTGTTGGTGATATTGATGACCGGGCTATGCTCATTGGAGACTCGGCTGGTGGGTTGGCCACGATCCTAAACTGTGACCGCTTCCATTCTTTTCTCCCCAATGCTTCTCGTGTAAAATGCATTTCAGATTCCGGCTTCTTCGTACAAGCGTAAGATTCAAACGAAGGCTTAATATAAAACTTGAATTGAATTTTTCAGATGCATACTTAATTACACATGTTGTTTGTGTCGGAACCTGTAGGAAAGATCTCCCTGGAGCCCAAGACTCTGCCATATACTTTTTTTCCGAGATAGTAGAGTTTCATGTAAGGATTTTTGTTTATGTAATATAAATTCTAACTATTGGTAATATGTATGTAATGTGGGCATTTTCCATTTTATAGTTTCAATTTTTTTTCCTTCAGAAATTAGCCGAATATCTACCAAAGTCATGCACAGAGAGACTTGTCCCAGAATGGGAGAGGAATTTATATTTCGTCAGTCTATAAGTATATAAAGCTTCCTTTCTTCGTATTTTTATATTTGAAAAATGGCTCTTAACTAATTGAGTTTTTAATACTAATCTCAGTGTTTTTTCCCGGAAAATGTGGTCAATGATATCCAGACGCCGCTATTTCTGTTGAACTCTGATTTTGACAGTTATCAAGTAAGTTCTTATATTTACAAAATTATAGTAGAAACTTATAATATGAATTAAAAGGAAAGATGAAAGCGAATATGCAAAGATGAAAGAGAATATGCAACATGTTGATTCTATCTCATCTTCTACAGTATATTTACAGAAATTGAAACTGCTTTTAGAAATTAGATCATTAGTTTGAGCTTCTTTGGATTAAATAAAAGAATGTTTCTCTTAAATACATGAAGTAATTCTTTTCAAAACTAATGAAAACCATAATTAACTACTTATACGAATAAGCAACTTATAATTATGATTCATCTGTGTATTTTCCAGATATCGTCCCTTGTAACACCAAATCCCCCTAACGAGATAGGCTGGAGTAATTGCACGAAAATTTTTCGCAATCTTACGAGTTGCACAGCCATTCAACAAGAACTCATAATGGGTAATCCAAGTTCATTATTAGTATTTCAATTTCCAATTATAATTATTAATAGTTTAATTATTTATTAATTTTATCCTCTATAATCATTTGAATTTGATTTCAGGTTTTCAGACTCTGTTTCTGAAGACATTGGAGGGACTAGATGATAATCCATTAAGAGGATTATTCATCAACTCGTGCTATATTCATGATTTTATTTATAATACATCCAATTGGCAAGGAAAACCCACTTTGCAAAATAAGGCAAGTTTTTTATTTTTATGATTTTACTTGCATTTTCATCTCAAATAATTTACCAGTGATTTTTCTAGTATTTGATTTGGATCATGAATTAAATAATTAATTTTTGTATGATGCAGACAATTCAACAAGCCGTCGGCGATTGGTATTTCGAAAGGAGCATTGTTCGACTTGTAGACACTGAAAATTCATATCCTATTAACTGCAATAACTAATTACCTATTGTTATTTTTAGTATTTTTTTTATCTAAACCTATTCAATTTGAATTTCAACTTGTGAGTCAATGAAAAATGTTATCCATCAAGTTTATATTGTTTTTGCCTGATTAGACGAGTGAATTGTATTTTTATTTATAGATTGAGCACTATAAAAAATGTTATCGATCAATTTTTGGCCAAATTAAATTTCTTATATTAGTTTTAAGTAGGAACCCCGAAATTCATGAACCGGTGCAAATAATCTACTAAACTGATAGGGTTATCTTAGTTGAGACGGATGGATAATTTGACAACCAATTTTAAAGTGATAATGCACCACCAACTTCATGTTTCCCTATGGTACATAGAATGCAAAATTATAAATGCTACAGTGCAATCATTAGTAGGCGTTGTAGATGGATTTCTGCAGATTGCAATTTAAACATAGGCAGATTGTATTATAGACTGTTTAATTTGCAATACAGATATACATGAATTGCATGTATAGACACTTTATTTGCATTATAAACAAAATTGTATATAATGCAAAACTAAACATCTACAATGCAATCCGCTTATAAAAATCCATCCACAATGCATGTATAGCGTTTATAATTTGGCATGCTATGTGCCACGTAGAATCACGAGATTAGTGGTACGTTGTCACTTAAAATTGGTTGCGACTCTAACGCACTACTGAGCATACATGTACAATATACTCTATGTATAAGAGCATCCACAACGGTGCTCGCACGGACAGACGCCGTCCGTGCCGACCGCTGCGCTCTTGCCGCTGGTACGGCGCTGCTCGATGCATCGAGTATGTCCGTGCCGCTGAGCAGGCTGACGTGGCGGCACGGTATTGGCCAACGGCATAGCCGTTGGCAATTTTCTTTCTTTTTTTTATAAAAAAATTGAATTTAAATTAAAAAAATAATTTTAAATAAAAAAATATTTTCTCACTTCCCAATAAATTATATTCGTTTTTTCCACTTTTAATTTATTTTTCAATTTTTTCCCCAAAATTCACGGGAATATTTTTTAGCCTTTAATTATGTAATTTTTAATTTGTAGGATTTTAATCATGTATTTTTTTTTTTATTTTTTAGAATTTTAATTATGTATTTTTATTTTTTAGGGTTTTAATTATGTAATTTTTATTTTTTAGGATTTAATTATGTAATTTTTATATTTTAATGTATTTTTATATTATAGAAATGTTTTTAGTAATTGAAGTATTTAAATTAAATAATGGAATGGTGGGACCCTTGAGCTTGTCCTTGTGGAAGAGCATGGATGTGAGTGTTGTGCTCTTGCCTAAGAGCAGAGAGTAAAAAATGAATAAAAGTGGGTCCGGACCCACATCCGTGCTCTTTGGTAAGAACACGGATGTGGATGCTCTAATATTTATGAAAATTGATTAATTAAAACTAAAATTTATGAAACATGTGCTAATTGTTTTTAATTATTTTATTATGAATAAAATTTTAGTATTATAAAAAATACAACTCACTTCGTCGCAGCTAAGGCGTGTTCCAAATAAGATGACACATTTCTATTTTTGATAATTTTCTCTCCAATTAATACAATTAACCACTTTTTTTTTTTAACTCCAATTAAATATTCAACTCTCTTTCTCACTTCATTTAATACTTATATCCACGCTTTCTCTTTTCAATTAAACACATTAACCAACTAACTCCTAAAATTTCACGCTGGCTAAGAAATGTGTCATCTTAGTCGGGACATAAACATTCTTAAAAATGAAGGAATGTTCTTGAATTATTAAATATAATTAAGTTATTAATTTGACTAAAAAGTTCTTGACCATTAACTTTTTCAGAGAAACATTAAAATGTGAATTCAGTTTGACTTTGCTTTTAATTTTTAGTGTTACTTTATAGATTATTTATATGGTCAATGATTTTCACTTTTATCCATAGCTTCTCTTCTCTTCCTTCCATTCATTTAAATGAGACATAAATGCATTAAATTGTAACTTTCGTAGGTTAAATGATCTAAATTTCATCAAAATACTATATAGGAGAACGCTTTACAAATATTTACTAAACAAAGGCTGAGTTCATAAACTAAAACAAAATATGACTCCCATATCCAAAACTATAATTCGTATCCTAGCGTGCCACTGAGTGGAGCATTCTTCGTCACCGAAGGATCTGATTATGATCCAGATTGTATTAAGGATATTCCGACAGAATGTTTGAATACATTTTATAATAAGTTATGCCAAGATGAATTTGCTTCAGTCTACATTGGTGATTGTTGCGAGAACATTCTAGCGATTACTTCTAATTGCTACGGAGCCGTACTCGTTGAACAAGCTAGGAAAATACACCTTTGCGACGATAAACCGATCGATTTAAGGGGTGATAAAATTCGGGATAATTGCTATGGCCTTTGTGATATAAACAAGGGTTGTGATATCCTTAAAGCGTAACTTCGTTGGTAAGACGTTTGATCTCCAATTAATAGGTTAGAGGTCCAAGCTTCTCCGTGGGATAAAGGAAGAACCTATTATTAATCATCTTTTTAAAATTAAAAAAGAAGGGTTGTATAAAATAAAAATAATAGTACATGTTACAATAAAAACCAATTTATTCAAGGGCACCAAATTAGCACATATTCTCGTTGATGTTATAATGCTTTCCTTTCCTACGTATTAAATACAGTAATACACGTGCAACAAATAATATAGCAGCAATAATGTCAAAAATTTCACAAATATTATCTTAGGTTTACTTATGCAATAATGGATACCAAATAGTAATTATTTAGAATATTTTAACATTGTGGACCCTAATAAATTTAAAAATGAAATTACACGAATAATATCATACCTATAAATTAAATTAAGTTAAAGTATAACCACATCATCGCATATCTTTTCTGTATATACTGATTATATATTCTATTCGTCCCACAAGAATATACACTCTTTCTTTCTTTAGTCTGTCCCACAAGAATATGAATTTTTTAATTTTCAAAACTTTTTTCAATCTAATAAAGTGAGACTCATTCTCTACTAACAATATTTTAGTTACTTTTTCTATCTATCTTTATTATTTTACCAATTTTAATTGATATGAAAGCAAAGAACAGAGGAATGCAAATTTAGATGGAATCCACAATAATAGAGTCAACCACTCAAAGGATTGGAAATATATAACATTTACAACTACAATCCTACAATTATTCTTTTTTTTACCTTGTATTTTCTTAAAAATTTCTGTCTTTAAACTTCATTTGCAATCATTGTTCTGTAGGCTTAGTTATATTGACTTTAATTAACATCGGTATACTCCCTCCGTTTCTTCATAGTTGAAGCGGAACTTTTCGATACAGAGTTTTAAAAATGAATGTTGGGTGTGTTAAATAAATAGATAAAAAAGTAAGATAGAAGAAAACGTAGAGAGAATAAACTATAAAGTGAATAAAATAGAGAGAATAAAGTAGGAGAGAGTAAAGTAAGAAAGAGAAAAAAGTTACCATGTATGGAAATGACTCAACTATGAAGAAACTTCCCGAAATAGAAAAATGACTCAACTATGAAGAAACGGAGGGAGTACATGTAAACATACATACATGAGAAGTACTACCTCCGTCCCCCAAATTTTGACACAGTTTGCCATTTCGGTCCGTCACTGAAAGTTTGACACACTTCACTTTTTACCATTTTTGGTAGTGGACCTCATATTCCACTAACTCATTCTTACTCACATTTTATTATAAAACTAATACTTTAAAGGTAGAACTCACATCCCACCAATTTTTTCAACACACTTTCTATTACATTTCTTAAAACTCGTGCTGGGTCAAAGTGTGTTAAAATTTGAGGTATGGAGGTAGTATCAAATATTGAGGCATGCATGTGATCAAAAGAGCAAATTAAACAAGTGCTAATTGAGAGAAAGAAAACAACAAAATGAAGGCACGTGGATTAGTATAATCTAAGATCATATTAAACATGTAATAATTGAGTGAAAAGCAACTAACAAATTAGTACTACGTGGGGATTTTCAGACTGTGTTTCTTTCAAGCATTTCGTCGAACACACAAGAGGTGTTCGGCGTCTGGATCAACATAAAATTCAATACTCCCCACCAAAAATAGTCTCGTTTCAAAAATGAAGACTCTCTCTCTAAATTATGATTAATAATTATTGAAAAGAGAGAATTTTGTATAAATAACAAAAATTATACTCCTCATGCGGCCATGCCCCAACTTAAGTAATGTTGGTTTTGCAGCGGAAATCTATTTAGTTTGATTGAAAGATTTACATCTAAACATGCTTTTATCTGATTGTAAACTAGAAACATGTTCATAAGCATATAATCAAGATCATACTGAATATATATGCAATTAAATAGAACGATTTACCGTATGAATTCAAGCAATCGAATTCGAACTCCTTCTTCAATCGATCTCTACCACGGATCTTCTGATCTGTTCCCTTTAACTTGGAATTGACCTTTGTGTGGGCAAAGCTTGTCAAATCCTCAAAAGCCGGAGAAGAATTGGAGACATAAATCTCTAAGGAAGAAGAACCCTAGAAATCGATATTTCTCTCACAGATTGCAGAGAACTAAAAATATCGGTAGAATTAATTCTGTCTTCTCTTCTTCTCCCTTTTATATTAAGTTAATTATTTTGGGCCAGACCAGGGATCTATGGAGGATTGGATTGGGCCACAATTCAGGCTTTCACTAATTAAATTAAAACTAATTTAATTCAAGCCCAAACTTAAATATTATTATCATCCACTATAGATATAATATTGACTGCCCGTCCAAACCGAAATTACGACTATTCCGGGACTTCCTCTTTAATTAAATCATTTCTCGTGTTAAAGATATAAATATCCATTAATTAATATCAAGTCTGCTATCTGACTTTTATTAATTAATTTCTTTTTCCAAGAGTGGTCTAGTTTAGAAACATTAGTTATTATTCATGGAATAAATTCCAACTGGCCAGTTTTCTGAATAATAAAACCTTTTTCTAAACACCTCTTGAGGATATTATCAGACTGGCCTCTCCCAGCACACGATTCATTGCAATAACAATACTAGCACCACTTAGACATTAATGATCACTACCCAATCTATCAGGATTCTTGGGCAACGAAATACCCTCACCATTTGATAAGTCAAAGTCGTTTTCAATTAATATCGTATGCTCAATGTTATGTCAACAATGATTAAGAAATGACAATCACCGAGACCTCGTCTTTCAGTAAATAGCCAAGAAAGACTTATCTCACTGTTTGATCCTTTCAGTGCTATACCACACCGACGTCGTTCATTTCCTTAGGTAAGAAAATTTTCGGACTGACGTCGCAACCTTTCACGATAGGTAGTCAAAGTCTATCTAGGTTGTGAAACATTTTTCTTACTGCAAGAACCGACAAGTTACCTACTGTGAACGCCGCTCACAACTCGTCTACTGTGCAGAAGACTTAGACTCATTTTGCTTAAACTATGTATTTAAATAGAAAACATATTTCAACATCTCATAAATACATAAGTAACCCATAAGCAAAACACATTGTAACAAAATATTCTTTCTCATTAAATGGTAAAAATGGATAGAAGAGTTATTACCTATACAAGCATACGAAAGATGCTTTTCCAGTATACTAAACTCTAACAAGTAATGCATTACATTTTGGCGCAAGAATCAAACAAGTGATGTTTAAGGAGGTAAATAAAAAATAGGATACAAAATATATATTAATGAAGAAAGCGAATAAGATTAGTAGTAGTAATTTTTTACAAAAGAAAAAATGTATCAGTTGCTTGGAACGTCCCATCAATAAATACACATCATTTACATTGGGTCATAGGAAGTACTCCTCTGCCCATAAAATAATGTTTTATTTAGCCATTTTCGTCACGTCCAGTCGTTTACATCTTTTTCATTTTGTTAACAATAACTTTTTCCACTATCTTCCCTCACATTTCTTAAAAATTCGTCGTGAACATATGGAGTATTAAATTATATTCTCTCCGTCCCATAGAAGATGTCACACTTGTGAGATAGCACAGAATTTTAAGAGGTTTGGTTTTGTGAGTTAAATTTAGAGAGAAAATATAATATTTATATTAATGTTAGAGAAAACTTTTTCAAAAAATAGAAATGTGACATCTTTAGTGGAACAAACTAAAAAGGAAAGTGAGACATCTTGAAACGGAGGAAGTACTTAAAAAAGTAATCATACAACCTAATTATATAAATAAATTTTTGATGGTAAAAGTATCCCTCACATTTCTTAAAAACTCGTCGTGAACATATGGAGCATTAAATTGTACTATAAAAGAAATAATTATACAACCTAATTATATAAATAAATTATTGATGGTAAAGGTATAATTCAACTAAGACAAAAAAAAAAAAAAGAAGATTTAATGCAACTCATATGTTAGTAATGAGGAAGACAAACCATGAACTCTAATTTTACTCAATCAATGAAGAAAATTATATATTCTTAGTTAGCTCTTTCCTACCACAACTTAGGCACACAGCAAAGTAGCATGATATGCATTCAAATCCAAAGCACTCAAACACAATCTCATGGCAAAGGTCACATCTTCTCTTGAGAGGGTGACTCGGGTGAATCCCATCCAACGCGAACCAGCGCTCCAAACTTGATGTTTCTAAACTCACCAAACGCAGCCTCGATGTGTGATGTGGGTGAGATGCATGCCTTATGGTTGCTGGTAGAGATGCACATTTCGCATCTATGTCCATCTTGCACTTTTCACACTTATACTCCCTTCCATTTGTGATCAAACCACAAATATCACACCAACATAGACTTTTGAAGAAGATATGGGTGATACACAGACATCGCTTTCATTTTTGTATTACAATAGATGCAAATGATTATTGGAGGAATGCAGCTCCCGAATTTGAATCATGTTATTCACTTAACTCTTGTTCATTAATTTTATTTATTTTGTTCATAATTCTTATTTCTCACAACTATATTACATTCGAAAACATTCTTCTAAAATCCTAAGACGATATTTCTTTGAGCATTTTAAGGGGTGTTTATTTTGAATGGTATACTGTAATGCTAAATAATTTAAGTAAATGATCAATTATTTATTTTGATGAATTAATTAACTTTTAATTATTTTATCGTAATATTATTTGAAATGAACACTCCCTAAATAAATAAATTAATTTATATTGCAACGAGAAGGAAGAAAAATGTTTGGCACTGGGCTTTAATCGCAGCTATGCTCTTGGTGACATACTTGGATTTTACATGGTTTTAGAGGGTGGTTTTATATGAATTTTATCATATTTTATCTATCATTGGGCGTGTTTATATTTACTTCTCTATTATGTTGTTATGTTGACCATTTTATTAAAATTGTGTTATAAAAAGGTACTATAAAATATGTAGATGTGTAGCAGCCTTGGTTTGAGACAATTTTACTATAGATTTTGAAATCCAATAAACCCCTAATGCATATCAATCTCTTCATCTTTGAAAGATCTTCGCGTGGGTACCTTGCACGCCTCAATCGGAATCTCTTCATTTTACTACTACTACTACTATTATTACTATTATTATTACTATTATTATTACTATTACTATTATTATTACTACTATTACTATTACTACTATTACTATTATTACTACTATTACTACTACTACTATTACTACTACTATTATTACTACTACTACTATTATTATTACTACTATTATTACTACTACTATTATTATTATTATTATTAATATTATTATTATTTTCTCTCACTTTATAGTAAGGATCAAATTTTAAATTTCGTAATTACTATTTGTCCTAATTTAAATAGATATGATAATTGAATTTGATTTTCTTATTATTTAAATGATTTATTTTAAAATTTTTAATGTATTGATTATGTTATTTTACTTTTATATTAATGAAAAAAAAAATCCAAAAATCCTCGAGTCTCTACTAGTTCTTTTAATGTTGAATAAGAACCATAATAATTGGAAAATCATGTGGTAGTTAATAATAATCCAAAGACATTGGTATTGATGAAAGAGAAATAGAGGTTCATCATGAATTACGAAAGTCTATTAATAGTTTTGATGTAAAAATTTGAGATCTTATTTGTAGAAAATATGTATTACAAAATAATTTTGAGTCGTTTTCAGAATATGTATACTCATAGAATGATTGTAACAGCCCGACATTTTTAGGGTTAATAAATACGGCGACTGTTAACTAGGCGAACTTAAGGCTACAAGAATGTAGACTAGGGTTTCAATTAAAGAGATTTGACCAAGTGTTTAATGAAGATCAAGGCAATAAGTCAACGGATTTAAATACGAAAAACATGATTTAAATACGAAAAACAAGATTTAATAGCTAACATAGGCTAAACTCAAAAGTCAAAGGGTTATTGTAGCTCCAACAAAACGCAATAATTCACCATATTCTAATTCGAAGAAATAAGTTCACAACAGCCAAAGATAATAAGTTTCAAAATATTCAGCGGAAGCAAACCAAGAGAAAGCAGAGCCATGTATGAAGACACGACTACCCTTAAAGTTCCAATCATCCATTTTATTCGATTCACTGTCTCAACACCACCGACCGCCCATCGCCGCTCAACCTGCACATAGGGAAAACACATGTAGGGCTGAGTATTTTATGCATACTCAGTGGACTTATGCCAAAACGTTTTAATAGTTATGCCACCCTTACCATAGTGAACTCGAGGTTTAGAATTTATTCAAAGAATAACATCGAGTATCACAAAATATTTCATGGACTGGCCAGTCAAATAATACCTCTCATTGTCTCATCAATCAACAATTCATATGGTGCGACGAAGTGTGGCCACACTTTCGCCCACGAGACCGGCTGACTAGCAAGGACGACTCTCGATCTCCAGTGTACACTTGCCTGATAGGGTTTGCGGCCCTACTCAGACCCGAATTCGTGTATATAGCCCTATAGCCTAATGGAGCGCACTCGCAAACTAGGCATCAGGCACACACAATATCCAAAATAATCATAGGCTTGGCATAACAGTTTAATCCACCCTTATCGCTCCACTTTCATATATTTGCAACATAAGAGAGAGTTTAAGAATAAAGCCCACCTCGATTTCCTTCAATTTCAAGTACATACTTCTTCTTGTTATCACACCGAGAACGCGAGCTATCACCTTTAGTTCATGTCTTTCAAATAAGTCTCAATCACGGATCAAAATCATGCATGTTCTCACCTTTCCCTTCTTCCCATCGATTATTTTTAATATCATCATTCAAAATCAAAGTACGATTATCATATCGCTTTTATTCGCACAACAACTCCAGATTTGTCATCAAATCGTGTCACGCATGAGTGTTTCAAAACACACCCACACACACACACAAACACACGCACCAACACACACACCCACACGGTTTCACACACACACACACACATGTGCATCCCATTCATCAATTAATTTCCCCTTCACTCAATCTAAATGCATGTGGATTCAAGAACACCGATTGATCGGTAGAGGAAGAAAAGATCAAAATAAAAATACCTTTTCGATAGAATGACCGTTAGAAACAAAGTAGGATCTTGATTCTTCAACAAATTCTTGAATTTCAGCTTCAATTCTTCTCCAAAAGATGAAGAAATAATGGAGAAAGTAGAAGAAAGTTTTGAGAGAGTGGGGAGAGAGGGAGAACGACGTGAGGTAGAGGGGGACAGTTTTTGTGATGCTAGGGTTTTGGTTCTCACTCTTATTTATAGAGTGCAAGATATAATCAAACTTTACTAAATCAAAGGGATTTCATTGTTCAAATTGGCTAGATACGCGGATATAATTGGATTGTTAATAAGAGTTGTAATTCGTTTTAGTAACAGACCCTTCTTCAAAAAGGTCTAAAGGGTACAATAATTAAATAAATCAAGATTTGGAAGAGATTTGGTGGTTGAAGTGGCGTTAAAATGGTAGAGAAAATAGGGGATTTCGAAATTTCTAGGCTATTTAACTAGCCTATGATTTAATTTGAATATTTCACGGAGGAGGATAAAATATCACGGAGCAAAATAAAATAATAAATCCTCCCTAAAAATAGTAGAAAGTGGCGTGAATTTCACTTCCCTCCACAAGGAATTAATTAAAATCCTAATTTAATTAGGATATGGCAAGATCTTCTTAGATATGACAAGATATGCTAGGATATTTGAATTTATTTATGGAAGAGAATAAATAAGGGATCAAATAATATAATAAAAATTCCCTTCTCCCATAAAATAAGGGATTTTCGAAAATCCCCCTAGACACAATCATAGGGGCCGAAAATTTCATCAAATAAATAGGAATATTCGGACTTTGGATTTAATTCGGATAATTATCCCAAGCAATAATTAAATCCAAGAAAAATAGGATTTCTTTCCAATAAATAGGAGGGATCGAAAATTCCACTTTATTAAATAATGCTCCTATTAAATTCTCACTCATCCCTTAGGAAAATAATTCACCACAATATTATTTTCCCCACATCAAAATATTCACATATTCGAATTTTCACCTCCACTTCACATTTTCCAACGACTTTGACCATTCCACGGCCACGTCATATTTTCCACAAGTTTGACTATTCAATAGCCTCGTCACATATTCAACAAGTTTGACTATTCAACTCAAACTCAACTCCATATCGCAATTAGGTCACAAATAATATTGCAATAACTCACTCATCATTTAATCCACACATATCATAGCATTAAAAGCATTTAATGCAAAAAATTTCACGTCTCAAAAATTAGGGTTCGAAAAAGTGGGATGTTACATCCTACCACTCTTAAAAGAAATTTCGTCCCGAAATTTGGTACTTCATGGGAAAAGTTCCGGGTACAGTTCCATCATCTTATCCTCGAGCTCCCACGTGGCTTCCTCGTATTCGTGGTTTCTCCAAAGCACTTTTACACTGGCAATAGATTTGTTCCTTAAGATTTGGACTTTACGGTCCAAGATTTCTCCAAGATCATTTGAACTTAAATCCGGATTCAAAGCAACTTCCTCATAGTGAATCACGTGTTTCGGGTCGAACACGTACTTCCGCAACTGTGACACATGGAAGACGTTGTGTACGTTCCCGATGTTTGGCGGTAGCGCTAATCGATAGGCTACGGGTCCTACTCCTTCGAGAATTTCATAAGGTCCTATAAAATGCGGTTTCAACTTTCCTTTAACACTAAAACGCGTTATCCCTTTCGACGGGGATACCTTGAGAAAAACTTTAGCACCGACTTGAAATTGTAAGTCGGTCCGTCGGACATCAGCGTAAGACTTTTGTCTGTCTTGAGCTTCCTTCATTCTCACACGGATTTGTCGAACAATTTCAATCATCTCCTCGACTGCATCGGGTCCGAGTGCCCTTCGTTCACCAACTTCATCCCAGTAGAGCGGTGATCTACACTTTTTTCCGTATAATGCTTCATACGGCGCCATGTTAATCGTTGCTTGGAAATTGTTGTTGTAAGCGAATTCGATCAACGGCAGTGCGGTCTCCCAACTTCCGCCTTGGTCGAGCACTACGACTCTTAGCATATCCTCGAGAGTTTGTATCGTCCTCTCGGATTGTCCATCGGACTGCGGGTGAAACGCTGTGCTAAAGTTCAATTATGTTCCAAGCTCGCGCTGTAGACTAATCCAAAATTTTGATGTGAACTTCGGGTCACGATCAGACATAATCGTCACTGGGACTCCATGCAATCGCACAATTACTTTTATGTAGACACGAGCTAGTCTATCCGATCCAGGAGTTATAGGAATCAGTATGAAGTGCGCACATTTGGTGAGTCGGTCTACAATCACCCAAATTGCGGTGTTTCCTTTGAGGGTCTTTGGCAAAGCCGTCACGAAATCCATGGTGATGTGCTCCCACTTCCACTCTGGTATTTCCAACGGTTGTAATTTTCCATACGGTCGTTGATGTAAAGCCTTCACCTGTTGGCAGGCTAAGCAACGCTCCACAAATGTCGCGATATCCCTCTTCATGCCATTCCACCAAAATGACTTTTCAAGTCTTGGTGCATCTTCGTACTTCCAGGGTGAGCAGTGTATGGAGTCTCATGAGCTTCACTCATTATCTCGTTCTTGAGTTCCTCGTTGTCGGGTACGCATAATCTTCCTTCAAAGATTTGGGCATTATCGGACTCCTCACTAATATTTCCCGATTTGCCCGTTTCACTTCCACTCGAATCTCTTCGAGTTTCGCATCCATTCGTTGCGCTGCAACGATTCTTGTTTTCAAGTCTGGCTCCACCACTAAGGTGGCGATTCGTCATTCCACCGTTTCAGGTGCCCTTATTACTTCCAATCGCAATTTACTAAACTCCCGTATCAACCTTTCTTCTTCCGTCAGGAAAGCTAGTTGCGAATGGTCCTTCCGGCTCAAAGCGTCTGCCACCACATTTGCTTTGTCAGGGTGGTAGTTGATGCCACAATCGTAGTCCTTCACTAGTTCAAGCCACCTTCGTTGTCGCATTTTTAATTCCTTCTGCTCGAATAAGTATTTCAAGCTCTTGTGGTCTGTAAAGATTTCGCGTCGAACTCCGTAGAGATGATGCCTCCAAATCTTTAGGGCATGTACCACTGCTGCTAACTCCAAATCGTGTGTTGGGTAGATCAACTCGTGTGGTCTCAACTGTCGTGACGCGTAGGCGATCACCTTGTTGTTTTGCATCAACACGCATCCTAGTCCAACCTTCGAAGCATCGGTGTAGGCTACGTAGTTCACTCCAGATTCTGGCACAGCTAAAACTGGCGCGGTGGTCAACTTCTCCTTCATGAGTTGAAAGCTTGCTTCACACTTTGGGGTCCAATTCACCTTGACTCCCTTCTTAAGTTGTTGCGTCATTGGTCTCGCTATCTTAGAGAACCCTTCTATAAACCTTCGGTAGTATCCTGCCTAGCCTAGGAAACTCCGAATCTCTTTTGGTGTTGATGGTGACTTCCATTGTTGTACCGCTTCAACCTTGGCGGGGTCCACTCTGATTCCTTCTGCCGATACGATATGTCCAAGAAAGTTTACTTCTTTCAGCCAAAATTCACACTTGCTGAATTTGGCGTATAGTTTTTCGTTTCTCAAAGTCTCCAAAGCGATTCGTAGATTCTCCTCGTGCTCCTTCTCGTTCTTCGAGTAGACTAAAACGTCATCGATAAATACCAAGATGAATTTATCCAAGTACGGGTGGAAAACCCGATTCATCAAATCCATGAATACCGCTGGAGCATTCGTTAAACCGAACGGCATCACAACAAACTCGTAGTGTCCATTTCTTGTGCGAAACGCAGTCTTGGGTATATCCACCCTTCGTACTCTTAGCTGATGATATCCGGACCTCAAGTCCATCTTTGAAAACACACCGGTTCCTCGAAGTTGATCAAACAAGTCATCGATCCTCGGCAGTGGATACTTGTTCTTGAGGGTCAATTTGTTCAATTCTCTATAGTCGATACACACATCCTCATCGACCCATCCTTCTTCTTCACAAAAAGTACTGCTGCACCCCACGGTGAGACACTAGGCCTAACGAAACCTAGGTCCATGTGCTCCCGGAGTTGTATCTTGAGTTCCTCCAACTCTTTAGGCGTCATTCGACATGGTGCTTTGGATACGGGTGCGGCTCCCGGCTCGAGGTCGATCGTGAACTCCAAATGTCGATCTGGTGGCGGTCCAGGTAACACTTCGGGAAAAAAAAACGTCTGGAAATTCTCGACGTCTTCCACTTTTCTTTCATCCTTCTCATTGCCGTGAAGATAGACGAGATAGGCAGGTAGTCCCTTTTTCATCTTCGCAGTAGCTTGCAGCGCCGAGATTATCGCGGTTCGTCGGTTCATCGAGATTCCATGATACACGATGAGTTCCTTTCCCGGAGCTTGTAGAGATATCTGCCTTTCCTTACAACGAATCGTCACAAAATTTGTAGTCAACCAGTCCATCCCTAAGATTATATCGATATCCTCCATCGTCATAACTTGCATATCGTGAGCGATTAACTTAAGTTCTCCCATAACAACTTCTACGTTCGAGCATGTTCGAGAGATTTCTATGATCTATGTACATAACACGACATTCAATTTCTTAGAAGCTCGATATAAGCAGTTCGTAAATGCGAAATATTTCTCGTCTCGTTCTATTGGTCATGTCTACACCTCTAGTTGGTGTATCATTTCAGCGCATGTCTGTCTGTAAAACTTATTTCCCACGTGTATCTTAAAAGATTTAAGCTCTCGCCTTCCCTTGCCGTGTCCCATCAAGAACTCAGAATATTTATTAAGAACTTAAATTTTAATCAAACAGTCTTAACTTGGATATGGAGCGATTTCAACTCGAAGAAGCACCACAAAATGTCTTTCATCGGAAAGGCTCCAAACTTAATCAAGGAAACAAGAATAACATTTCTAGCTCGACACTTTCAAATCTCATCATTGACAATTGGTTTGAAACTAAGCAAGGACTAAGTTCCATTGAACTTAACTTGTCCATTCTGAGAATTAAATGGTTTAGAGGTATCAAGTAAAACCCATAGAGCTTGAGAATTTACTTCTGACGAGAGCTCGAAAGAACATAAGGTAGGTCATGAAAACAGGATGAAAGTTTATTGGGTATGTGTCAAAGTTTATTGGGTTCGTGTCCTTATCATGTGATAAGGCTAATTTCATGCATCGGTTATAAGTATAAATTTTGTGATTTCCTGGGTCTAACAAATCTTTTTGAGCCAGGTGTGTAGAGAAAATGTCAGTCCCAGGAAGAAGATAGATATTACCTGGTGAAGGAAAATGGCAAGGGAAAATTAAGCAGAAGGATGAAAAACAACTAGACTGAAGAGCATCGTTTGAAGGGCAAAATAAGAATCACAAAGAACAGTCTAGAAGCTTTATCCACTATAAAAAGGAGCACGCAAACAACATGACGATTGTCACCTTTCTAGCTCCTAGCTTAGTTTTCTACTTTTCTACACACTCAGTTTGAGGGAAATTTTCTGGGGGTTTCTCGTTTCATAGGAAGTGTGGGTGCAACACCGTCTCTACGGAGGCGAAGAAACAATTATCTTTTATTTTCTGTTTGCTTTTGGTACTCGCCGAGTCGTCGCTGTTCGAGGCTCGGCTTTTGTGTTGTTTCTATCGTTGGATATTTCGTATTTTGCAATGGATATTTCTGTTTATGTTTCGTTTATCTTGTTGTGTTGTTTTGGGATCGATTTGCTGATTTTTGTTGGTTGATCTAAGTTTGAAGCTGGTTTGTGAGAAATCTGTTGTTGATCGGAGAAATCTACGTAGATCAGTGAGAATCCGAGGTGGAAATGATGTTTGGTGGTTGTGGATGGCTTGGATCCGGAGTGGATTAAGCGTCCCGTGACTGGATCTGTGTGTTTGAAGTTTCATTTAGTTGTTTAAATTCTGCATTCTCGTTTTACCTCGTCTAGTAGCCGTAGATCTGCCTTAGTTTTAACTGTTCTTCGTTTTTACTGCTTTTAATTCTGTCTGCTTCGTGTCGATTTACATTTTTGCTCTGTTTCTTAACTGGTTATTTCTTGGTAAATGTTGAAGAAGATGATGTTGCTGTTAGTTGGTCATTTAGTTAGTTATTTTGTAGCTTTTCAATCGTACTCTACCTTTTCAGAAAATGGTCCCCACATTCAATTGTTTTCTTAGATCTAGTAATTGTCTCGCTTGTTCAAGTTTATAATCATGTTTCCTGTTTCTGCCTAGATCTAGCTGTTAGGGTAACATATTTCTATTACCAAGTCTAGGAAGTAAAGCTCAACCCTAAAAATGCGTGGCAGCAGCCAACAAAAATAGTTCCCGAGTCTTTGAACATGTTTATTTGCGCATTTATCTCTGTGGGATTGATCCCTACTTCCCTGTGCTAATTTTAATATACGTGGTTGAGGGTTTTGAAGAGGTATTCCGTGTGTCCGACGACCGAGATCTTCCATCGATCCGTGAGTTGCTAGACCCTGAGATCTAGTGGATTCGCTAGACTCAGGAAGCTTGATATTCCATATTGTGCACACAGTCTAGCACCAGCTACTTCATCATGTCGACACGATAACGACAAAAACTTCGTGTCGTGTTCGTGTTACACGTTAAGAAATAATAATAATAATAATAATAATAATAATAATAATAATAATAATAATAATAATATATTCCTTATTATTATTATTATTATTATTATTATTATTTTATTTATTTTAAAATTTTAAATTTTAAATTTTAATATTATAAATAATAATAAATTTAAAATTTAATATTAGAAATAATATTCATATATTATAATATTATTATTATAGTGTCATTATTGTGTCGTGTAATATATGTGTTGTTATCGTGTCGTGTTGACCCGAAGTGGTTCGTGTCGTCACTGCTCAACCTGCACATAGGGAAAACACATGCAGGGCTGAGTATTTTAAACATACTCAGTGGACTCATGCCAAAACGTTTTAATAGTTATGCCACCCTTGTTGGGACTACCGCAGCGGAAGACACGGAAAACAAACAGGTCCTTAACAGATCTATTTAGGTGATTATGCATTCGACTCCAATTTCATGCAATAAACATAGATCTATAGATATAACATCAAAAAACACACAATCATGCATATCCGATGTAGATTCGATTGTTACCTCATAATCCATCATTGGATTGACGTTGCTAGCTGCACCACCCGGGGATCCTTGGTTTATCGACCACGAATCTTCCGTACTATTCCCTTGTCCTTGATTCTCCATCCGTGTGGGCGGATCTTAGATTATCAATTAAATAACTTTGAATGGATCTAAGGAAACCCAATACAAACACCAAATCGTCTAGATCTAATCATATGAATTAGGATAGATCAAGAACAATAATCAAAACCCTAATTCTCCCACGTGCTAGGCACGAAAATCGAGACCAAGTGAGAGAGAAGAGGGAGGCGCCGATTTGCCTCCTAGGGTCAGGGTTTTGTGTTGTCTTGGATTGTGTGCTAGGGTTTCCATTTCATTCATTATTTATAGTGGACCTTATTGGGCTAGTAAGGGGATCCATTGAATGACTTAAATGTTGGGCTTACCCATTAGATAATTAACTAATTAAATCAAATGACCCATGATTTAATATATTATCAATGGAATATTATTTTGTTCCACTAAAGAATAATATTGCACTCCCACTTAAATCACCAAATTACAAATAACTTGAGTCTATTTTATTTTATAATATTTCCCGCGTTTAAGATTATCTTGATCCGTCAATTTAATTCTTTTGTCTGCTATGTGACTAGAGTTAAATTAATTCTCCAAAGAGTTTTTCTAGTTTGAAACTTTATTTATTATTCGTGGAATAAATTCCAACTGCGCAGATTTCTGAATAATAAATTCCTCTTTCAAACACCTCATTGGGGATCACCCTTTTAGGGATTTAATCATACCACATTGGGCACGCGAATTCTATGAAATAATATTCCAATACCTTCATGTTATTCAATTACTACCACCCAAGATATCATGAACTTGAGTTACGTACAAACTCTCACATATTGATAAGTCAAAGTGGCGTTTGATTGAATAAACAATATTGATATTAATATCATAGACTAGAACATACTAAACTTTCTGAAATATATTCTTTCAGTAGATAGCAATAAAGAATACATTTTGGATTAGATCCTTTCAGTGCTTTACCACACCGGTGTTACTAATCTCTTCTTAGGTAAGAGAGAATTATCACAAACACCGGAACCGTACCAATAGGTAGCCAAAGCCTATCTAGGTTGTGAATACGTTTTTCTTCTTACTAGATCTGGCCAAGTCCCCTACTGGAAAACTCATGAGGAGATTCATCGAATTTTCCTACTTGACCTTCTTATTAAAAAGCCTTAGACTTGTTTATTATATTTCCATAATAAACCATTATATTATATTATATATTCTCATAAATAGGTAAACAAGTGGACGTGGCATGTACGCTCGAAGCATCTTTTAGTATACAAACCCCAACAATCTCCCACTTATACTCAAAGAATGCTTTCGAGTATACCAACCGCTTTATTGGCCTTGTGCTACATATTCACACATATTTTCTCCCACTTATACTCAAAGCAGGCTTTGGCCACTATGTACTCAAAACTATAATTCTTTAAAAGAATCTACCAACATAGTTTGCCAGAGTACATAAAACGAAAATATACCTGTAATTTATAACCTTAATTCTTGCTAAGGAGCACGATTATTTGATCAAAATATTTCTAGGCCCTTTGATCCAGTGGAATAATTTTATGTGCCTTTCTCAAGTGCACTTATACATATTCCTCTATCAAAATCCATTATTTTGATCCTTCTGAATTTCTACTAATTAAAGTAGAATACCTATAGCAATATATAAAGTTTTAATCATGTCGAATATGATTCCCAAAACTTTAATTATGCAATACCAACTTAACTTGGTATTAACTTTGCTATATGATTTGTGATGTAAATTTATGTATGAACATAATTATCTCATCACAATGACTAATTGGAAATTAGTCCTTATGACAAAATAAAACCGAATGATTGCATTCTTTGTTTTATAGTCATAAATTCCAAGAGTTCATTTATTTAACCATTTTTTGTGAATTTTAGAAATACTTCCTTTGGAAACCCAAAAGTAATTCTAATTTTTAATAGCTCACTTGGAAATATCTTTTAATGTTATTAGAGTCTTAGAAAGTGTGCAATTAATCACTTCTTTCAATCTAGGGTGTTAACCCCTTTAACTCTATCAAACATTACCTTAATTCCATTTATGAATATTCTATGAGACAAATTTTAGCTCCCACTTTTAAAAGTAGAGAAATAACAGTCTCAATATTCTTTAAGGCTATTAAAACAATTTAAATAGTGTCTGGAGTTAAATTCACTCTAGTTTAATAAAACGAGTCATGATGTTTCTTATTAAACACTTAGAATTTAATTATTCATTAAGAAAAAACTCCCACTATTTTAATTATCACTTTCACAACAAAATAAATAAAACAATAACTAATCAAATAGTCAACTCTAGGCTTGGAACATTAAAACAAATTTAATGTGCACACTATATTTACTACACAAGAATTTCTAGTATTTATAATAAATACTTATCTTGTTTCTAGTTGAATTTATTTTACTTGTCTTGTAATCAATTATTGTGATTATTTTTCTCACACCTTTATTTGAACAAACGCGATCATAAGATCATTTTATTTTGTATTGAATCCATGTCGAACATTAATGTTCTCTTGACTCATCAACAAAATAATGATTCAAAAGACTTAAGGATTAAAGAAACTTAATAATCAATATTTCTAGAAGAAAACTTCATAATAATTGAATCAACAAATTTAGTCACAAGTAAACATTTTGATATTAACCATGTTATATTTGATGTCATAAATAACTGGATAATCAAAATTTCATTTATCTATTAATGCAAGCATTATAAAATGACATCAATAATCCAAAAACACAATTGATAGTCTAGGAATAAAATTCCACATCAATAATCCATATGATATCAAAACCAAACAATGTACAAGTATCAAAAATCCTCAAAAATTCAACAATGTAAATAAAGCAAAATAAGACTTTCATTGTTCAAAACATAAATGTCATAGCTAGATTAAGATCATGTCTTCCTCCTAATCACATTGGGTTGGCTCGAACTCTCTGCCATGTCAGACTTGCGTCTTAGGTCAGTGGAGTTATTGACCATCCCACCCTCCATCATCCTTATCTGGACTTGTGCCTCAATGAGCTTGCTAGAGAGTACTAGAAGAGATGTTGGCCAAAGCTTGTCCATTATCTCTTTCTTTACTTTCTCATAGCTCTTTGGAAGTCCGTCGAGAATCATGAGTTGTTGGGTTTCTGGGCCTATTTTCCCACCCAACGCCTCGAGTCTATCAAAACCGTCAACCATTTCCATGACATAGTCGTTAATGTTTTGGTTCTTCTTCAAGACCGTTCTTCTCAAAATGTTCACCACCGATCTCATGAGACACTTGGTGGACATTTCATCAAACCATTTAGGTTCTTCAATCAATGACCTGTCGGGCTTGTCAATCCTGCCAAGAGCATTGCCGACCGAGGCCAACAAAAACCTCTTGACATGACCGCTCGCGGTATCCCATCGATCACAATCATCCTTTTCCTTGTCTGATATGTAATAAGCAGAGGGGCGATCCATAGTGAGGACCAACCTCAAATGGCTAGCCAACTGATCAATGTCAAGTCTCCTTTTCCAATCCAAATAAGAAACAGAATCGCATTCCTTTGATTTAAGGATCGCACTAGTAAACATCTTTCGTTCATGCTGAGAATAAAGACCAATAATATAAACATGTAAAATTTCAAAGAATTGCAAATAACCACAAAACAATTCATCAATTTTACATCCACAAAAATCAAGCACAAACGTTCTTCTACTAGGAAGCCGTGTCATATTCATGCAAGAAATTTATTATTTTTACTGGCCACAATGTCGACAGATAGTCCAGAGACCATAAAAATGGCATGACTGACTAACAATGCTAAAGCGTATAACCATAAAATTAAGCACTAAGGATTCTTTACTTGTGCGTGAACTCCTCTAAAGAAAGGTCGAACCGGACAAGCACCTCCTCCTATAGCTCCCTCTAAGCATTATTAAAATACAATCCTTATAATTTCGCAGCAATATTGCTCCGGTAAAGACCAGTCGCGATATTACTGAAAAACTAATTTTACGATTTTAATACCCCTTTATCTAGAGAAGTCCAAACTTACGAACTGGTAATGTTCCTCCCATAAAGACAGGCCGGTCACTACTTCGCACTAAGACCAATTTTATGGAGGCCATATACAAACGTGTTGTAATTATCGCTTCATATTTTCTTGTTGGTGGTTTTAATAGTTTAATTATCACTTAAGCAGATAAGGCAGATATCCACATTCAAAGTATAATTAAACATGTACTAGCTATGCATGAAAAGCAACAAGCACATAAGCGATGCACGAGTCAAACTAGATTTTAACAAATAAAATCATAACTCAAATTAAAATCCATCAATCATCAATAAAACATGTAAACACATTTACATAAGGTTCACATAAACATAATGACGAAAATTGATCATTTAATTAAGCATTTAAAATAGATAGAATTAAAATTCTATCTTCACATAAACAAGATTATCTAGACATTAAGTCCAATCTTAAACAATCATACATTATTAGTTATTAATAACGTATCTTGATTATTAGAATTACCTTTTAATATTATTAGGATTTACTTAGATAGAATCAATCCATCCTTATCCTAAAATTAATATCTAGGCGTATATCATAAAAGATTAGCTAAGTCTCAGTTTAAAATGTCCATTTGGATACATAAATGCGCATTTATCCAATTAAGACTAAATCCATTTAAACACACCAATTAAATTCGAGAATTAAAATTCTCATAGCTTTCAAATAAAATCTCATGTCAAGAAGAATCTTATTACATCTTTAATTCAAAATGATGTTTTCTAGATGAAATAAAATTCACCTTCATCAAAATTAAAGACAAAATTCAACTTAAATAAATAATTAAGGATTTTAATAGCAAAATTAATGCTCTATGAATTTTCATACCTTTAAATCACATTTGATGTTATCTAGATGAAACAAATTCACCTTCATCAAAATTAAAGATAAATTCAAATTAAACTAGGAATTGAATTCCAATTAAAATCCAATTAATCATTTAACACTTTAATAATTTAGGATTTTAGTAGCATGTTAATGCCAAATGAATTTTTCACTTCTTTAATTAATCCGATGTTATCTAGATGAAATAAAATTCACCTATATCATATTAAAGACAAAATTCAAACTAGGATTAGATTCCAATTAAAATCCATTCAATTATTAAATATGTAATTTTCAAAATTTTAAGGTTTATAAAACAATTGAAAACTTATGTCTTTTCCTTAGGTATATTTCTAGGAAATAATTTCATAACACACCAATTAAAATAAAGACAATTTCAATTAAACCTTAAAAAAAATATGAAAGCATATAGAGAGAATATTCTTTAAAATTCCATACAATTATGGAAAAGCCAAAAATTAGATCAATCAAATATTGAATTTCCTTATATTAATTACCATGATATTATCTAGATGGAAATAATTCACCAAAATCAACTAATTAACAAATTAAATCAATTATTTGACTGATTATTCAATTGACAATATTAAAGAAGGCAATTATTCTCTTTAAATTAGAATCTTGACTTAATTGCAAAATCATTCTAATTCCCACAAGATATTTAATTGTTCTAGGTTTAGGATTTTAAACCACAATTATAAATTATGTGCATTAAGAAACAAAAACACGAAAACGAAAAACGAAGACGAGACGACGCGACCAAAACCCTAATTAGGGTTTAGGCCGCCACTGGGCCTCGCAGCAGCTGCTGCTGCCGCGTCTGACCTCCGCCGCCTCTCGCGGCTGCCGGCACTGCTCCCACTGCAGCGTCGCCGCTGCTGCTCCTGTCCGCCGGTCGCCTCTGCCGCTCCCACTGGAGCAGCCGGCTCTGACCAGCAATGAAGATTGCCGCTGCCTCCGTCACTCACATTGGAAGAGCCGCCGCTGTCCAGCAACGAAGACCTCCGGCGTTGCAGACGCCGTTCTTCGGAGATGGAGCGGCTGCTAGCACCACCGATCAGCCATGACTGCCAGAATGCGGCGTGTCTGCCGCTGACTTCCTGAAGACGCTGCTGCCGTGATTGGATCAACAAGGATCTACGGCTGCCGTCTTCATCAACGCCAACGTGAAGGAGCTGCTCTGACTGCAGAGTTGCTGCCGTCCAGCCTCTCGCTCGCTGCTGTCACGCGGCTCTGCAGCCGCTGCCCGGCGCTGCTGTCCGAACACGATGTAGTCGCTGCCGGAGCTGCTGCCCGCTGACACCTCCGACCAGCCGAAGCCGCTGCCGCCTTTTCTCACCAGATTTGGATCGGCGATCCCTGATGAAGGCAGCCCGGTATTCGAACACACCTAGGGTTTAACCCTTGTGTTCCTTTGTTCGTTTTTAATTTAAATCAACTAGATTCATCGCGGTCGCTTCGCTTGACCGCGATCTTAAATCTTAATTAATCGTTTCTTAATTTGTAACAATCTTTTATGTTCATATCAAATATGTATATTTAAACATCTAGCCTTTAGCAATTTAAATTGTTCTAGCATATTAAGAACATAAAACTATAGATCTATGAATACTTGCTTAGATCTAGAATATTCTGGTGAAAAACTCAAATAAAATTCAAGATTCATAATATTCTTTCATCGATCCAAGTATTCAATCATGGACCACTTTATTTCTTGATTCAAACACATACATATATGTAATCAACAAACATATAATCTAGTATATATTATTTAGAATATATGGATCTAATGATGTTCATCATAGATCTAGAATGTTTTTGTGAAAAACTTGAATAAAATTCAAGATTCATAATATTCTTTCATCGATCTAGAACATCATATCATAGATCCAAAAATAAAATCAAGAAAAACATAGATCGAACACATATTGCATTATTTTCGAAAATCCCAAGTTTTAACACTATAATTTTCGAAAAATTCAATTAATCAAATACATAATCAGAGCCTAAAAATTGACTTTGATACTAGTTGTTGGGACTACCGCAGCGGAAGACACTGAAAACAAACAGGTCCTTAACGGATCTATTTAGGTGATTATGCATTCGACTCCAATTTCATGCAATAAACATAGATCTATAGATATAACATCAAATAAACACATAATCATGCATATCCGATGTAGATTCGATTGTTACCTCATAATCCATCATTGGATTGACGTTGCTAGTTGCACCACACGGGGATCCTTGGTTTATCGACCACGAATCTTCCATACTATTCCATTGTCCTTGATTCTCCATCCGTGTGGGCGAAACACCAAATCGTCTAGATCTAATCCTATGAATTAGGATAGATCAAGAACAATAATCAAAACCCTAATTCTCCCACGTGCTAGGCATGAAAATCGAGACCAAGTGAGAGAGAAGAGGGAGGCGCCGATTTGACTCCTAGGGTTAGGGTTTTGTGTTGTCTTGGATTGTATGCTAGGGTTTCCATTTCATTCATTATTTATAGTGGACCTTATTGGGCTAGTAAGGGGATCCATGGAATGACTTAAGTGTTGGGCTCACCCATTAGATAATTAACTAATTAAATCAAATGACCCATGATTTAATATATTATCAATGGAATATTATTTTGTTCCACTAAAGAATAATATTGCACTCCCACTTAAATCATCAAATTACAAATAACTTGGGTCCATTTTATTTTATAATATTTCCCGCGTTTAAGATTATCTTGATCCGTCAATTTAATTCTTTTGTCTGCTATGTGACTAGAGTTAAATAAATTCTCCAAAGAGTTTTTCTAGTTTGAAACTTTATTTATTATTCGTGGAATAAATTCCAACTGCGTAGATTTCTGAATAATAAATTCCTCTTTCAAACACCTCATTGGGGATCACCCATTTAGGGATTTAATCATACCACACTGGGCACGCGAATTCTATGAAATAATATTCCAATACCTTCATGTTATTCAATTACTACCACCCAAGATATCATGAACTTGAGTTACGTACAAACTCTCACATATTGATAAGTCAAAGTGGCGTTTGATTGAATAAACAATATTGATATTAATATCATAGACTAGAAAATACTAAACTTTCTTAAATATATTCTTTCAGTAGATAGCAATAAAGAATACATTTCGGATTAGATCCTTTCAGTGCTTTACCACACTGGTGTTACTAATCTATTCTTAGGTAAGAGAGAATTATCACAAACACCGCAACCGTACCAATAGGTAGCCAAAGCCTATCTAGGTTGTGAATACGTTTTTCTTCTTACTAGATCTGGCCAAGTCCCCTACTGGAAAACTCATGAGGAGATTCATCGAATTTTCCTACTTGACCTTCTTAGTAAAAAGTCTTAGACTTGTTTATTATATTTCAATAATAAACCATTATATTATATTATATATTCTCATAAATAGGTAAACAAGTGGACGTGGCGTTTCTCGTATACATGCACAAACTGACTGTACAAAGGCATGTACGCTCGAACCATCTTTTAGTATACAAACCTCAACAACCCCTACCATAGTGAACTCGAGTTTTTGCATTTATTTAAAGAATAACATCGAGTATCACAAAAATATTTCATGGACAGGCCAGTCAAACAATACCTCCCATTTTCTCATCAATCAACAATATCATGGTGCGGCGAAGTGTGGCCACACTTTCTCCCACGAGACCGGCCGACTAGCAAGGACGGCTCCTGATCTCCCGTGTACACTAGCCTGATAGGGTTTGCGGCCCTACTCAGACCCGAATTCGTTTATATAACCCTATAGCCTAATGGAGCATACTCGCAAACTAGGCATCAGGCACACACAATATCCAAAACAATCACAGGCATGGCATAACAGTTTAATCCGCCCTTATTTTTTCACTTTCATAAATTTGCAACATAAATGAGTTTAAGAATAAAGCCCACCTCGATTCCTAGATCACAAGTATGTTCTTCTTCTTGCTATCACTCTGTGAGCGCGAGTTATCACCTTTAATTTATGTATTACAAGTAAGTCTCAATCATTGATCAAAATCATGCATGTTCCCACGTTTCCCTTTTTCCCATCGATTAGTTTTAATATCACCATTCAAAATCAAATTACGATTATCATATCGCTTTTACTCGCACAACACTCCAGATTTATCATCAAATCGTGTCACGCATGAGTGTTTTCAAAACACACCCACACACACACACCAACACACACACACACATGTGCATCCCATTCATCAATTAATTTCCCCATCACTCAATCTAAATGCATGTGGACTCAAGAACACCGATTAATCGGTAGATGAAGAAAAGATCAAAATAAAAATACCTTTTTCGATAGAATGAACGGTAGAAACAAAGTGGTAGCCTTGATTCTTCAAAGATTCTTGAATTTCAACTTCAATTCTTCTCCAAAAGATGAAGAAATATTGGAGAAAGTAGAAGAAAATTTTGAGAGAGTGGGGAGAGAGAGAGATCGACATGAGGTAGAGGGGGGGGGGGGCGATTTTTGTGATGCTAGGGTTTAGGTTCTCACTCTTATATTTATAGAGTGCAAGATTTAATCCCACAATTAATTAAATAAAAGATTTGAGGAGATATGGTGGTTGTGGTTGGCGAAATTTTGGAGAGAAAAATAGGGGAGTTCGAATTTTAGGCTATTTATTTAGCCTATAATTTAATTTGAATATTTCACGGAGTAGGATAAAATATCACGGAGCAGAATAAAATAATAAACTCCCCAATTAATATGAAATAGGCGTGATTTTTGAATCTCTACACAAGGATTCAAATTAAAATCCTAATTTAAATAGGATTTGGCAAGATCTTCTTAGATATGGCAAGATATGCTAGGATATTTGAATTTATTTATGGAAGAGAATAAATAAGGGATCAAATAATATAATAATAAAATCCCTTCTCCCATAAAGTAGGAGATTTCGAAATCTCCATGAAATAATGTGGGGTTCGAAAATTTCATGAAATAAATAAGGAATAATCGGACTTTGGAATTAATTTAAATAATTATCCCAAGCAATAATTAAATCCAAGAAAAATAGGATTTCTTTCCAATAAATAGGAGGGTCGAAAATTCCATATGAATAAATAATGCTCCTATTTAATTCTCACTCATCCCTTAGGAAAATAATTCACCACAATATTATTTCACCCCGCATAAAAAATATTCACATATTCACATCACAAATCCACCATTCTAATTTCACCGCCACGTCACATTTTCAACGACTTTGACCATTCCACGGCCACGTCATATTTTCCAAAATCTTGACTATTCAATAGCCACGTCATATATTCAATAAGTTTGACTATTCAACTCCATCTCAACTCCAAATCGCAATTAGGTCACAAGGAATCATGCAATAAATTACTCATAATTTCATCCACATATTTCATAGCATTAAAAGCATTAAATGCAAAATTTTCACATCTCAAAAATTTGGATTCGAAAAAGTGGATTGTTACAGATAGAGTAGCAGCTTTTGTCGAGGGGGTTTTAAGAAATGTTAAAAAAGTGGATGGAAGAAAAATTAGTGAAATGGAGGTTTCACTTGTACATATTAGTTTTAAATGATATATGAGTGTAATAAGTTAGTGGAATATGTGGTCGTTTAACTATTTATGCTAATTATGAATCGGGACTCCAACTAACTAAAATGAAAAAATGGGACTCTTAATTTTTGGTTGGTGTATTAGGAGATGTTTTATCTAATGTGGCAGCGTGGCAGGTGATCCTTACCGCTATAAAACTACTGCACACGACACGACCATCATTGCAACACAAATCCACACCTCTCTCTCTCTCTTTGTGTTTCTCTTACCAGCCATGGCGCAGCAGCTCCATTTCCTTATGATCCCACTCATGGCACAGAGCCACATAATCCCCCTCACCGACTTCGCCAAATCCCTAGCCCGCCGCGGCGCCCTCGTCTCCATCGTCACCACCCCTCTCAACGCCAAGCGCTACAACTCCACTGACAGGGCCCTCGATCTAGCAAATCTCGCTAAAGATCTTCCTCAATATTCCTTTCTTTATTTTAGCATATCTCTTATTTTAGTTATTTATCTTTAGTTATTTTGCATATCTTCTGTAATCTTTTATTTTAATTATCTTGCTTGATTAGCAAGATAGGTTTAGGATTTAGAATTCTATAAATAATAGAATTCTATAGTATTTTGCTCCATTTAGAATTAAGAAATAAAATACTTCTTTTCTCATTCTTGTTCCAAAACCCTAGAACTTCAACTAGGGATTATCTCTTTTGCTCCGTTAAATCTTCGTGTGCTCTACAAACCTCTCGATAGGGAACTTAAACCCTATCAATTGGTGCTTTCCATTGATTACTCTTCCTCCATCAAAATTGATCTCTCAAAATACCTCGACTCACGCTAGTTCACAAAAATCTTTCTCCAATCTGTCAAAAACTCAATGCACCTAGGATTTTCTCTACATACCATGCCTCTTCTCGAGGAATCACAACAGCATGCACTCCAGGATGTCAAGAATTTGCTCGTGGAATTACAGCAGCAACTCAATGCTCACGGCAAATTTTTAGCAAAGTTTGGGCAGCACTCGCTGACCGAGGAAGCGCCGATCAGCCTCGACGCGTGCTCGCCTCAACTTTCGACGTGGCATACTCGGCCACCCGATGTGAACCGTCAACTTCGCGCACTTCCCTCTGGCAGCAGCAACTCATCAGTCCAACCGCCGCAGCCAAAGGTTGCTTCATCAACTTGGACTTGGAGACCTCCGCCGTCACGCACCATTGGAGAATTTGTCCCCACCCGTGTTCGAATTGAAGCACCTCTCTTCAACGGGGATAACCCGTTAGGTTGGATTTTTGTTATTCAAGACTATTTCAATTATTTTGTCACTGATGAATCGGTTCGCTTGGCCGTGGTTGAAAACATTATTGAACAACCGGCGTTGGATTGGTTTCATAATTATCAAAAGTCTGACATGAAGGGTTCGTGGGAGGATTTCTTGGTGGCAGTTCGTTACCATTTTGCTCCGGAAGTAGACGACGAAGAGCGATTAGGTGGCAGTTCATTGTGTGCTGGCATTCCCAATGAGGTGTTGGACGTCGTAAGCCCACAGAGACTGGAGACGGGGTATCCGATGATTGCAATACTTTGGATGGAAAATTAGAGGATGCGCGCGTGCTTCCGATGTGCAACAAGCATCTTCATGGCGCCACTCCTGTTGAGAACTCGGAGGGCCGTGAGAATTTTATGGAGGTGGCTGTGTCTAATGGACTAGCTGCTTCTATGATTTTTGAGGAATCTGCAGCTATGTTGAAAGAGGATGTGGCTGCCCTTGTTCCATTTGAATCTGAGCAACCAACTGGATCTTTTGAAATTAAGGAGTTAAATGAGCTCAATTCATTCCTTTGCACAGATAGATCAAAGTCATACTCTGTATTGGAATTTTTGGGCATCAATACTGAGTTGCAACCCCAAAATTGCAATGTGATTAATGGTAAATTGCGTGTTTTGTCAGGAGATATACAAGGTGATTTCGGAGATGCAACAGGACTTCTTGATCGATATGGTGATGCTCGCACTATACCACCGAGCAAAATTCCCGATGATGTAGTTGTTCTTTCTGTTGCATCGAAACTTGTAAACGTTGTCTCCCATGGAAGTGATGCCAGAATTTACATAGATGGAGCAACTCCCACACTATCTTATAGTGATGATATGAAGGCGTCCTTTTGTGGAGATGCCAAATGGAGCCGAGCATCCCTTCAGTTTGGTGCAAACAACGGCGTTCTTATATTTGATCCGGGAGCTTTTGTGCCTAATGATAGTCGTAATCCGGCGTCATCCAATTTCTTAGTGATAATTTGTCATAGCTTGACACAGGAATTAACTCTGGAGGAGGTGGTCGATGTTTCAATATTACCTCGAGCAAGGATTTTCAGTGAGTACGCCAACCGGCCTTTCAGCCACAACTCTGCTGACCACCATTTCTGCAGCGCCCCAGCCCGTCGTAGATTCTATGACAACCTACCGGCTGTTCGGCACCATTTCCATGCAGGAATGCGAATCCCCGCGCAGCAGATCAGCAAGCTGCCGGTTAGGCCTCAGAAGAGATGGTCTCGCCCCTCTTTTAAGGGGCATACAGAGAAGAAGCAGTTCTCCATCACTCAAGATCTCGAACCCGGCAACGTAGGCAATGAAGATGATTACTCACCGGAGACCACGGATGATAAAGTAGGAACGGAGATGAGAATGGTTGTTGATTTGGCCACCACTCTTGTACGTGTAGAGAACAAAAAGGTTATCACTTCTCTAAGCCTTCTTGGTAATCATATTGTTTTTTATTCTACTAGTTTCCTGGAGTTGACAGAAGATAGTAGAGAAGAGTTCTTGGGTAGAAATTGCAGAGTAATGCAAGGTCCGGCAACTGATCCGTCAAGAGTTCGAATGGCGAGAGAATCCTTTGAGAACAACCATTGGAACTCATTTAATCTACATCCTACGTGTGATCTAATTGGGAGAAATGCTTTGGAAAGTGTGTCTGTTATTGGCTGTCTTGAAGACATAATGTGGACCGGGTACTGCAAATTTTGAAGGAAAGAAAGATCTTCTCCTGCTACATTGAATCTACGAAGGCAGGATACGAGTTTGGTTGTTCTTATTTTGCCTTCCACCTTGAGGGCAAGGTGGTTTTCAACAGTGGGAGAGTTGATAGGGCCCTCGATCTAGCAAATCTCGCTAAAGATCTTCCTCAATATTCCTTTCTTTATTTTAGCATATCTCTTATTTTAGTTATTTATCTTTAGTTATTTTGCATATCTTCTGTAATCTTTTAGGATTTAGAATTCTATAGTATTTTGCTCCATTGAGAATTAAGAAATAAAATACTTCTTTTCTCATTCTTGTTCCAAAACCCTAGAACTTCAACTAGGGATTATCTCTTTTGCTCCGTTAAATCTTCATGTGCTCTACAAACCTCTCGATAGGGAACTTAAACCCTATCATCCACCCTCGCCTCCTCCCCCCTAATCCACCTCATCCCTCTCCACTTCCCCTGCCGCGAAGCCGGCCTCCCCGACGGCTGCGAGAATCTCGACGCCCTCAACTCCCTCGACCTCGCCCGCCAATTCTTCCACGCCTGCAGCTTGCTAAAAGCCCCCCTCCACGATCTCATCCGCCGCCTCCACCCCGCCCCTAACTGCATCATCTCCACCAGCACCATTTCCTGGACGTAGGACCTCGCCGACTCCTTCCGCATCCCTCGCTACGTCTTCGAAACCGTCTCCTGCTTCACTCTCCACTGCTCCAAAAACATCTCCCGCTTCATGTACTCTGTTTCCTCCGACTCTGAGCTTTTCCAGATTCCACAAATTCCACACAGGGTAGAATTTTCCAGAAATCAGCTGCTACATTTCCTGACCAAGGAGTCGGACTCGTTGACCGACCCGGAACCTGCTCCGCCCCGGGGCATGCTGGTGAACACGTTCCAGGAGCTTGAACCGTGGTATGTTAAAGCATGCATGGAGAAAAGAGGAAGCGTGTGGAGCGTCGGCCCGGTTTCTCTCTCAAACCGGGAGGCTTCAGAACGATTCTCGCGAGGGAACGAGGCCTCAATCGACGAGCATTACTGCCTGACGTGGCTGGATTCCATGGAAAGGAATTCAGTAGTGTATGCCTGTTTCGGGAGCTTGTGCACTTTATCAATTGAGCAGATAATCGAGATAGGTCTAGGGCTCGAAGAGTCTGGCTCTCCTTTCATTTGGATTATTAGGAAGCAGGAGAAGAGTAGTGGAAAGGTGGAGGAGTGGCTGGCGGCAGAGGGGTTCGAGGAGAGGGTGAGGGGGAGGGGGATGGTGGTGCGGGGCTGGGCGCCCCAGGTGATGATCCTGTCGCACCCATCCGTGGGAGGGTTTCTGACGCACTGTGGATGGAACTCACTCTGGAGGGAGTGGCGGCGGGCGTGCCCATGATCGCGTGGCCAATGTTTTCTGAGCAGTTTTACAATGAGAAAATGGTGGTGGATGTGTTGGGGATTGGGGTGAAGATTGGAGTGGAGAGCTACGCGGACAAGCAGGGTTTGGTGAGGCGGGAGCGGGTGGGATCTGCTGTGGTGAAATTGATGGGGGATAGAGAGATGAGAGAGAGAGCTGAGGCGCTTGCGAGAGCGGCGAGGGATGCGTATGAAGATGGTGGTTCGTCTTTCTTGAATGTCACGTTGTTTATTGAAGATGTGGTTAAAGCTAATGCAGAAATGGCAGTCAATGTATGATACAGTTACTAATCAAATGTACTACTAGGAATTAGACACATTGTTTCTGTTACTCGAGGTTGGTTAATTGGTTGGTTTTATCATGAAATAATGTCAATAAATTAATGGAACATGAGTCATGCATTTATAAATTATAAGAGTTGAATCAAATTCATTTCTTTGTTAGGACTATTTCTATCTTTTAACAAAAAATATATTTTTAATCTCTCTAACTGTTTTATTTTTCTTTACTATTTCATTCTTTCTTCACTTGTCTTTTCTAAAAAATTTTCTATACTTGCCTCGTTAGTATTTTTTTTTTCTCAATTCTCACGTAAAAGAAAAACATCAACTAAAAGTGGGACAGTTTACTTTTTTTAATGATAATAAATTAGTGAAATGAAATTCAAAAATATTATTCATTTATAAAAAAAATATTAAAAAATATGTAATGGATATTTAATACTATTTCATCCGTCTCATAGTAGATGTCACACTTTTCTTTTTACTTTGTCCTACAAAAGATGTCACATTTCCTCTTTTGGAAAAAGTTTCATCTCACATCAATTACTTCCTCCGTCCCACATAATTTGACCCAGTATTCCATTTTGGGTCGTCCCACATAATTTGTTTCATTTAACTTTTACCATTTTTGGTAGTGGACCTCATTCCTATTTCACATTTTACAATAAAACTACTCCCTCCATCCTGGCTAAGATGACACATTGCTTAGCCGGCACGGGGTTTTAGGAGTTATTGGTTAAAGTGTTTAATTAGAGAGAGAAAAGGTGGGTGTAAGTATTAAAGTAGAGAGATAAAGAAAGATGGATATTTTAATAGGAGTGAGAAAAAGTGGGTGTAAGTATTAAAAAAGGAAATGTGTCATCTTAGTTGGGACAAACTAAAAAGGAAAACGTGTCATCTTAAGCGGGACGGACGGAGGATCCACATTCCATCAATTTTTCAACTCACTTTCTATTAGATTTCTTAAAAACCCGTGCCGGGTTAAAGTGTCTCAAATTATGCGGGACGGAGGGAATATAAAATTATATTTTCTCTCACTACTTTACACACAATACAAAATCTTCTAAAATCTCGTGTTAACTCTCAAGTGTGCCATCTACTTTGGAATATTCCAAAAATGAGAATATAAAAATTAATGCCAAATTTAATGCCACACGAAGACAGAGGTATTAAGTTTAGCGGCTGTAATCTTAAACAACATCATTTTTTGTGGAAGTAAGTGCGTAGTTGTATCATCATATAAAACTGATTAATTAAGTTTTGTGACTATAGGATCATATAAAATGATTTTTTTGTAAAGGTAAGTGCATCGTTGGATAGATCAAGTGATAGTTAATTAAGTGCATCGTTGTATAGATCAAGTGATTGTCTTAAAAAATTAAAGATAGAGATGTGAGATAAAGAAATTTGTAGAATTAGTATTTGCAAGTGCTTAAAAACAGATCCCACAATATTATGTAAGTCGATTGTGTCCAATGTGGCTGTCACTTTAATAGTACCAATTTTATCAACTATTCTCGATTTACGTTCATCCACTTTTTAAATTATTTTCCACAGCAAACATTTTTTAATTCAGACATTTTTTCAAACTACCCTATAATAAGATCGTAAATTCGTAAATGATGTGATAGGTTCTAGATTCATTTTATAATATATTCTCAGTCTGTTCAACTAGAATTGGGCAACCAATAAAAAAATATAGGTAATACAGTACTAGTAGCCATTAAAAACCAAGACAAGTAGCTCCACACGAAATCATTTTCATTGACCAATAAAATGCTCAATCGTGCGGTGTGTTCTAGAAGGTATGTGCATTGTAGTACCAGACAATCCATGTGGCTTTTTCTCTGCACTTTCTGGAGATACAATGCAGGTTTTAAATCTAGGAAATTTATAATTTACATGGGTCAGAGTTATTTATTCGGCCAACTAAACATTTAGATCGTTCGGTTGTCATCACTTACCACTCCCTCAATTCTCTTATAGTTTGAGCGAAATTTTTTAGCACGAAATTTAAGAAATAGATATTGAGTACGTTAAATAATTAGATAAAAAAGTAAGAGAGAAAAAAAAAAGTAGAAAGTGAATAAAGTAGAGAAAATAAAGTATAAAAGAGTAAAGTAAGAAAGAGAAAAAAGTTACTACTCCCTCCGTTCCGTGATAGTAGAGGCGTTTCTTTTCGGCACGAGATTTAAGAAAAATTGTGTTAAGTGAGTTAAATAAAAGAAGAATAAAGTAAAAAGTGAAAAATGTAGAGAGATGAAGAAATAATAAATTAGGAGAGAGTAAAGTAAGAGATAAGAATGTGTTGACTTTTGCTATAAAAGGAAATAACTCAACTACTATGGAACGTACCGAAATGACAAAATGACTCAACTACCGCGGAACGGAGGAAGTACTAAATATGAAAATGACTCAACTATGAGGGAATTTTCCTGAAAAGGAAAAATGACTCAACTATGAGAGAACGGAGAGAGTATTACATACTTTCTCTATTCTAAGGAAGATACCATTTTCTTGGATGACACGAAATTTTATGCAATTTTATATTGTGTGTTAAGTGGAGAGGGTAAAATAATAGAAAAGGAATAAAGTAGAAACAAAAGTGTTTCCATTTTTAGTTGTAAATCATTTTGATGGAGACAAATCAAAAAAGAAAGTGAGTCATCTTAAATGAGACAGAAGAAGTACTCCCTAGCTAGTTATCAAATTATTTTAATTGAATGGGGTTGATAAAATATTATCAAAGAATTATCCATTTAAGATTAAATTGTGAGATAATATCTCGTGAACCAAACATAAGTACATACTCCCTCCGTCCCATATTTGGAGTCGAATTTAGTTATGACACGGGTTTTAAGGAATTGGTGGAGTGTGTAATTAATGAAGTGAGATGGTGGAGTGTGTAATAAATGAAATGAGATGATGAAGTGTGTAATAAATGAAGTGAGTTGATTGAAGGTGGGTCCCTTTTTGACTTTTTGGTTTTTTATTTTTATTTTGGTTTATTTTAATGTGATACTGACATTTTGATATAATTTTGATGAACAATGAGGTAAAATTGTATGACCAAATATGAAAAATTCTAAATGTGACTCTAAAACTAGGATGTGACTCTAAAACTGGGACGGAAGAAGTATTTAATAACAAGATATAATCTTTAAAAAAACAGGTCAATAGTATTTTGTAGTCCTTATGCATCGTATAATGTGGTGGTAGAATATATTCTAGAATAATATATTCTGTAGAAGAAATGCCCAAATTCATACATAGTCCTTCCTCTTAGTTTTTCACATATTAGTATATTTTAATTTTATATCAGAAGTCTCAATTAATTTTAGGTTGATTACACTTTATGATTCGGCCTTCGTGCCGTATTTTAAAAATGATATATGGCCTTAATAATATTGAAAAAACTCTACATTGTTTGGTCATATCATATGTATGAATTATCAAATTCACTGATAGATTCATGCACCTCATTCAATGCATTATGGAGTACGTATTTACTAATATCGAATTTTTTCACATATAGCTGCGGTATTTAGGATGTAATCTGTAAATATCTAGCACATATTCACAATAACCTATAAATACCTTAAGCACATTCATAAACTCCAAATAGAAATAATAAATAGAGGTAGCGAATCCATGGAAAAAGTTTGTATTAAAAACGTATCAAATAGAAATAAGCTGAAGAAATAAAATGAATTAATTAAGCAGAGATATCTATTTATAATATCTCTAATAACTCTATGCGGTTCGACTCCTAACATGACTCGGGGAAAAGCTGATAAAGAAAACTCAAGGATATAAAGACTAAAAAAAGCTAATCTATGAATCAAAATAAGCCTACTACTATGTCAAGAATATCTTGAAAAACTCATATCTATCTTGAAACAAAAACTCCAGACCATAGAGTTTTGACTTTATCATTTGTGGCAATGTATTTGAAGTTTGGATCCCCTTTCGTGGAGGGAAGCATATATTATAATTATAAAATATAATATTAAAATAATATTTTTTATAAAATAATAATGTATTAGAGATAGTGTCTCCCTCATGTGCTACTATCCATAGCAATAGCAATGGATCCAAACCCATGAATTTAGCTCGAGCTGCGGTGGTGGAGTGGCTGTCGGGCTAGTGGCTAGCAGTTAGGGGTGCTTAAACGGTTCTCCGGTTCTCAATTAACCGAAACTAATCGGTTAATTAAGGAACCGGAACCGGAACCGGAAAATCCTGTCTGATTCCAATAACTGGCCAACATTTTAAATAAAATCGGTTCCGGTTCGGAACCGGAACTGACTGGTTCCTAACCGAAAACCAGATTATAATTCAATTTTATTTTTTTATAATTTAATATACTAATAAATCTAATTTGATTAAATTAGTTTTGAATTAAAGTAAAATAATTTGAAACATTGAGTAATTTTTAGATTTAAACAGTATTAGATTTGAGAGCTTTGTTTTTTGAAGTATTTAAAATTTTTAAACCGTGATACTTTGAATCTACAATTATTTCCCCAATCCATTTTTTATGAACTAACTGCAATGAGTAGGACATCATAAATTTACTTTTAATTTCCAAAAGAACTTATACAAATACAATATCATTTCATATGATAGAAATTTAACTTTATAACAAATTTATGTAACAATTTATTTAACATATGAATTTAACTTGTTTGTGAATAATTTATTAATCGTTCCATTATAAACCAAAAAGTCACAACAAGATCAATTAGTATTGGAAATCCATTGAATATTTGTTTAGCAAAAAAAAGGAAAAATGAAATTCAATTTAAAATAAAATTGCTAAAGGTTAGAACTCCTATTTTTTTTTTAATAAAAATTGCTAACATAAATTAGTCCGACCTTGACATCACTCTTATCCATACATGAATAATATTATATTATTGGTTTGTATTTTTTTGTGTATTTATTTGAATTTTAAGGTATTATTTGTTACTCCCTCCGTCCTAGATTTGGAGTGACATTTTGCCATAAAAGTCCGTCCCACATTTGGAGTAACATTTAGAATTTACCATATTTGCACATAAAAGTTTACCCCATTATTCACTAAAATTACACCCAAATGTCATTATCTATATTAAAATAAATCAAAACAAAAATAAAAAACCAAAAAGTTAAAAAGGGACCCACCTTCAACCAACTCACTTAATTTATTACACACTCCATCATCCCACTTCATTTATTACACACTTCATCATCCCACTCCACCATCTCATTTCATTTATTACACACTCCACCTCTCACTTCATTCATTACACAGTCCACTAATTCCTTAAAACCTGTGCCATAACTAATTGTCACTCCAAATGTGGGACGGAGGGAGTATATTTCTAAATGTTCAATTATTGTTTTTTCAGTATTGATATATTTAAAATTATAAATAAATTTATAGGATTAAAAATTACATATCGGTTCCGGTTCGGTCGAATAAGCAGGCCTACTAGCAGTTGCATTCATGTCAATGATGATATGGGTTGAGTCCATATTACAATCTTAAACCTTAACGAATTTATAAAATACTTAAAAAGCACATAAAATCAAGAAAAAACAAATACAATTCTGATTCACATTTATATTTGCAATTTATCTGAAAATCAGATATTAGAACATTTCATTTTAGTTTAATGCGATACCATACAGTATAAAATACTCTAAATGAGGCCTATTTTGTCAAATGCGAACTCGGCCCACTATCAGAACAAAAGTACGTCACAGGCCCAAAATAGTCTTGAACAAAAGTATTTTATCTTGAATTTGTTATGATCAGTGTTTTTCTCTTTAATCTAGAGGATCCCATCATTTAATTTAAGAATTCATTCAACACGATAAGCTTACAATCCAACAAATAAAAAATGTGTATATGAGTACCATATATTTTCTCATGAGAAAAGAAGGGAAATGAAGACGTGATACATCAAAATGAATAATTTTGCCGTTTCATTTTTACGATGCTTTGCTCCTTATATTAGTAATAAATCGATGTCAACATTGTGTGCAAATTGACCTAGTTGATAATATGCGAGGCTAAAGATATTGTGTTTGAACCTATCGTGACACAACTTTTAAATTTATATTCATTTGTTAGCCTTGATAATGGATCACTGAATTTTTGCTCGTGGATCACTGAATTTTTGCTCGTGGCAACTGCATCGGATTTCGTGTAAATAGTTATTCATAAGTGTTGGATATTTGATGGACTCTTATTGGGCTGTGATTATTTGTTTAGCCTGGATGTTATTAACTGGGCTGAGCCCAATGACTTAGCCCCTCTCACCAGATGCTGCCACGTGTCCTCTCCTTGGGTGATTGCTTCCTGACCGTTGGATGTAGGGTTGAGAGTGTTATGTGTGTTTTGGCTTGTTGAGCCGTTTCATTATCAACATCTCTCTCTCTCTCTCTTCTGTGTGACTGAGAACTTCTCTCTCTTTTCTCCATTCTTCTCCGGTGTTCTTCCGGCCATCTCTTGGTGATCTTCCATGGTTCTTTGAGTGTAAGATCCTTTGTGAGTGCTGGTGTGAAGCAATCTCTTCGATTGCTTAGTTCTGGAGAAGTGCTAGGGTTTGTGAGAATTTATAGTTCGTGAAGTGGAGGATTTGTTCGGTGGATCTTGATCTGGTGTGAGGGGCTTTCATGGTGGAGGTATTGGTGGTCTGAGGGTTAACTCTATCCAATCCATTTGGTGCTCCCTTGGATCTAAGTTCTGGAAGAATAGATCTGTGTTGGTTGTGGCGGGTTCTGAGCCAAGTTTCTGAGATCCCTTGTTCTTACTCTTTGGTGTTCAGTTGATATCTTGTGTTTAGATCCGAGAGGATCTTTCGTAGTAGTACTAACTCGTTCCTTGAGTGTGCAGGTACAATTGAGTACGATTGAAGCTGGAGTGATAGCTTCAAGATCTTGTATTAGTTAGAACTAGATTCTTGTAATCTTAGTTTGTATTACTTGTTAATATCAGCCGCGTGGGTGAGAGTTTGGCTGAGCTCTCTTGTACAAGAACAAAGAGGTCTCGGTAATTAGTGAATCTAGACTAATCTGATCCCTATAGTGGTATCAGAGCCACGGGGGGATTAGTCTAGCACGCCGAGTCGCTTAAGGAGGTGGGCAAGTGGAATCCTCCTTCGAGAGGGGATTCACTCTGGTAAATTGGCTTATCCTCTTGGTTTATGTTTCTGTTTAGTGCCAACTATAGGCTTGGGCTTTTGTTTCTGGTAGACAGTCTCTGGCAAGGACTTAGGACTTCTGTGTTTTCTTTTCTCTGTGTTGCTTCCGCTGGTTCTTGTGCTCTGTGATCTGTGATCTCAAGTCACTTGACCACCAAGCATCTTGTACTGCCCAAGTGACCCCCTGCGCCCTCCAGTAGTGAGTGATTGCGAGCTGGGATAGCCTTGGCCAGTCTTGCTCGTGACAGTCAAGGATTTGAGTCCTTTTCTGTTGTGTGAAAGCTCTTTGTCTGTTCTTGTGTTGCTGGTGTATGTCTCTTTGTTTCCAGGTGTGTAAGGCTGTGTGTTTCTGTCTTGCTTCCTGTTTTCTTGCAAAATTCCTTGCTAAAATGGCTCAACCTGTTGGTCTGGTTCCTTATAATGGTAAAAATGATTTTGCTATTTGGAAACAGAAAATGAAATGTGTTTTGATTCAACAAAAAGTGTTTAAAGTTGTTGATGGTACTTTACCTGAGGATACCACTCAGGATAAAATTGATGAGATGAATGATCTGGCAAGGGCTACCATTGTGTTAAATCTATCTGATTCTGTGATTAGGAAAGTTGATCATGAGGAATCTGCTGCTGAAATGTGGAAATTACTTGATACTCTGTATACTGAAACCTCCATGTCTTCCAGAATGTATTTGCTTGAAAAATTATTCAAATTTAAGCTTGATCTTGCTAAAGATATTGATGACAATGTGGATAGGTTTCAGAAGTTGATTCAGGATATTAAGAGGTCAGGTGATAAAACTATAGATGAATACACAAGTATAGCCCTGATGAATGCCATACCTGATTCCTATAGTGATGTTAAAGCTGCCATTAAGTATGGTAGAGATTCTGCTCCTCTAGACCTCATTATTAGCTCCTTGAAATCCAAAGAACTTGAACTTAAGGAAAGGGCTGCTGATAAGAATGCTTACAATAAGGTGTTGAATGTTAGGGGTAGATCTAAAACTAGAGGGGGCAATGAGCCCAGTAGTGGTTCTGGTAATTCCTCAAACTCTAAGAAAAAGTTTAGGTCTAGGTCTAGAAGCAAGGATCCTAAAACCTATAGGAAGTGTTTCAACTGTGGTGATATTGGGCACTATAAGAAAGAATGTACAAAACCTAAGAAGAATAAGTTCCCTAATAATAATTCCCAGGTTGAAACCCTAGTCAATGTTGCTGCTTATGATAATGTCAATGATTCTGTTTTTATGGTGCATGATCTGCAATTTGTTAATGCCTCTCCTGCATGTCCCTTCACTTCAAATGATTGGCTGTGTGACTCTGGATGTACTTATCATGTGAGTCCTTTTAAGGAAGTGTTTTCTGAGTTAAAACCTGTTACTAAGACTTTTGTGTCAATGGCTGATGACAAGAAGTGTGAAATTCTTGGTATTGGGACTGTGTGTTTGAAGTTTGAAAATGGTTATGTGCTCAGCCTAAAGGATGTCAGATATGTTCCTGATCTATGCTATAATTTGATGTCTTGTACTGCTCTTGAAAATGAGGGTATGGGGGGGAAGTGGGGGGAAGGCTGTATGAAAATTTGCAGAGGTTCTATGTGTCTTTTCAAAGCTCAGAAGAAATGTGGCTTGTATGTGTGTAATGCTATGCCTCTTGCATGTGACAAAGCTTATGCTAATATAGTTAAAATGGACAGAACCATGTTGTGGCATAATAGGCTAGGTCATATGAGTGCAAAAGGTTTAAGTATCTTGAAAAAGCATGCCATTCTTTCTGATAATGATGTTCATAGTGAGTTGGCTTTCTGTGATTCTTGTGTGATGGGTAAACAGCACAGAGTTTCTTTTCCTAACACCCCTGCTCCTGCTAATGTGAGTAAATGTATCTTGGAATATCTGCATATGGATGTTTAGGGTCCAGCTTCTGTATCCTCTCACTCTGGATGTGTTTACTTCTTATCTGTGATTGATGATTTCTCAAGAAAAGTGTGGTGTTTTTTGATGAGACACAAATCTGATGTTTTTGAAAAACTTAAAACTTGGAAAATCTTGATTGAAACTCAAACTGGTAAGAAGATTAAGGCTATTAGGACAGATAATGGCCTGGAGTTCTGTAATAATCAGATAGATGATTTATGTGATAGCTTTGGAATTAAAAGACATAGAACTGTGCCTTATACCCCACAACAAAATGGGGTTGCTGAGAGAATGAACAGGACTTTACTTGAAAAAGTGAGATGCATGCTTTCTAAGTCTGGATTGTCAAAAAAGTTTTGGGGTGAGGCTTTGTTAACTGCTACTTATTTGGTAAATAGGTCTCCTTCTATGCCTCTGGTTGGTCAGTGTCCTGAGTATGTGTTCTATGGCAAGCCTCTTGTTTTTTCACACCTAAGGGTTTTTGGTTGTACTGCTTTTGTGCATAATAAGTCTGATAAACTTGAGCCTAGATCTAGGAAAGGTGTTTTTCTAGGTTATCCTGAAGGTGTCAAAGGGTATAGAGTCTGGCTAAGGGATGAACCTGGGTTCAAGGTCATAATAAGTAGGGATGTAGTCTTCAATGAAGATGAATTCCCCTGCTTAAGGCTGACATTGAGCCCAGATCCTATAGATGTTGACAATGAACCTCTTACTGAGGTGGAGTCCACAGATACACTCACTGGAGTGGAGCATCCTAGTGGTGCTCCAAGTGAGGTGGAGCAGCCATTTTGGAACACTTATCCAGTCTATACTCCTAATGAGACACTTGATGAAGGAACACCAAATGTGCTGCATAATAACCCTGCCCAAAATGTTGTTGACAATATGCACAACTTGCATGATAGTCCTGTTAGAAGATCTCCTCCTGTTCCTGTTCAGAATGTGATTAATAGCCCTAGTGGCATTCAAAATGCTATTGATAATACTAACTTGCAGGATTATGTGTTATCTAGAGACAGAACTAGAAGGGTAAATGTTGGTAAACCTTCTAGATATGATGGCTTTGTTGGTTTAGTTGCTCTGATTAATTTGGCTTTCAATGTTTATGAATCTGATGGTGATGAGCCTCAAACCTATAAGCAGGCTACTAAGTCTAAATTCTGGAGTCAGTGGCATAATGCCATGATGGAGGAGATGCATTCTCTGAAAATTAATTTTACTTGGATCCTTGTACCTTTGCCTCCTGGTGCATCTGTGGTTGATTGCAGATGGCTTTATAAACTGAAAAATGAGGTGGAGGGCCTTAGGTACAAGGCCAGATTGGTGGCAAAAGGCTTTACTCAACAAGAGGGGGTGGATTACACAGAAATCTTTGCTCCTGTTGTTAAATTCACAACTGTTAGAATGATGTTGGCTTTGTGTGCTCATTTTAATTGGGAATTGAAACAGATGGATGTTAAAACTGCTTTCTTACATGGTGATCTTGATAAGCCCATTTACATGAAACAGCCTGAGGGCTTTGTTGATCCCAAGTTTCCCAATCATGTGTGCTTGTTGAAAAAGGCTCTTTATGGTTTAAAACAGTCACCTAGGCAGTGGAACATCAAGTTTAATACATGTATGCAAGAGTTAGGTTTTGTTAGAAGTACCTTTGATGCTTGCTTGTATGTGAAGAACCTTGACTCTGTGCCTGTGTTTCTGCTCTTATATGTTGATGATATGCTTATAATGGGTCCTTGTTTGAAAACCATTAAGGGTGTGCAAGCTGCTTTGAGTGAGAATTTTGATATGAAGGATCTAGGTGATGCTCAGAAAATCTTAGGGATTAATATCAATAGGGATAGAGATACATCCACCCTTGTGTTGCATCAAGAACCTTATGTGTACAAAATTCTGAAAAAGTTCAACATGTTTGATGCTAAGCCTGTTTCTGTGCCTTTAGCTGCTCATTTTATGTTGAGTAAAGATCTATGCCCTAAGTCTCAGTCTGAAATTGATGCTATGAAGAGAATTCCCTATGCTAATGCTATTGGATCTGTTATGTTCTTGATGGTTAGCACTAGGCCTGATATTGCCTATGCTGTGTCATGCCTTAGTAGATACATGTCTAATCCAGGTCCTGTTCATTGGGAAGCTCTGAAATGGCTTCTTAGATACTTGAAGCAAACTGCTAAGTATGGTTTATGCTATTCTAAATGTGATGATGGTGTCTTACTAACTGGTTTTGTGGATTCCAATTATGCTAATGACAGAGATAAGAGGAAGTCAACAACCTCCTATGTATTTTCAGTGTGTAGGTCTTGCATCAGTTGGAAATCACAGTTGCAGCACATTGTGGCCTTGTCCACCACTGAGTCAGAGTATATTGCTATCACTGAGGCAATGAAAGAGGCTGTATGGTTAAAGGGAGTACTTTCTGAACTTAAGTTTGTGAAATCCTCTCCTGTGTTGTTCTCTGATTCTCAATCTGCCATTCAGTTATGTAAAAACCCTGTTTTTCATGATAGAACAAAGCAGATGTAAGGTTTCATTACATTAGGGATATTGTAGAAAAAGGTGAAGTGTTTCTTCATAAAGTGCATACTGATAAAAACCCAGCTGACATGGGGACTAAGCCCTTACCTTTAGAAAAACTGCTTTTCTGCATTAAATATTTGCACTTTGATCTAGGATAGGTTGCATGTCCCGGGGGAAAGACCTCAGCCACTTTATCTGCTGTGGTAAGGGTGATAGGTGGCTGGAGGCATGAAGTCCTTTTAGACTAATGGGTGTCAGCCCCTCTGGTATCTAAAGGCAACCTGGTAGCTCCCAAGATGCTTGTGGACTTAGTCCTTTGGTGCTGAGGGATCTGCCTTGTAGGCTATGATGAAAAAAACCTTAGCCCACAACACTTGATTGGTTTCCCAGAATAAAAGTCCAAGGTGGAGTATGTTGGATATTTGATGGACTCTTATTGGGCTGTGATTATTTGTTTAGCCCGGATGTTATTAACTGGGCTGAGCCCAATGACTTAGCCCCTCTCACCAGATGCTGCCACGTGTCCTCTCCTTGGGTGATTGCTTCCTGACCGTTGGATGTAGGGTTGAGAGTGTTATGTGTGTTTTGGCTTGTTGAGCCGTTTCATTATCAACATCTCTCTCTCTCTCTCTCTTCTGTGTGACTGAGAACTTCTCTCTCTTTTCTCCATTCTTCTCCGGTGTTCTTCCGGCCATCTCTTGGTGATCTTCCATGGTTCTTTGAGTGTAAGATCCTTTGTGAGTGCTGGTGTGAAGCAATCTCTTCGATTGCTTAGTTCTGGAGAAGTGCTAGGGTTTGTGAGAATTTATAGTTCGTGAAGTGGAGGATTTGTTCGGTGGATCTTGATCTGGTGTGAGGGGCTTTCGCGGTGGAGGTATTGGTGGTCTGAGGGTTAACTCTATCCAATCCATTTGGTGCTCCCTTGGATCTAAGTTCTGGAAGAATAGATCTGTGTTGGTTGTGGCGGGTTCTGAGCCAAGTTTCTGAGATCCCTTGTTCTTACTCTTTGGTGTTCAGTTGATATCTTGTGTTTAGATCCGAGAGGATCTTTCGTAGTAGTACTAACTCGTTCCTTGAGTGTGCAGGTACAATTGAGTACGATTGAAGCTGGAGTGATAGCTTCAAGATCTTGTATTAGTTAGAACTAGATTCTTGTAATCTTAGTTTGTATTACTTGTTAATATCAGCCGCGTGGGTGAGAGTTTGGCTGAGCTCTCTTGTACAAGAACAAAGAGGTCTCGGTAATTAGTGAATCTAGACTAATCTGATCCCTACAATAAGTTATAGCCTATACTTTGATCTCATAATTTTTAATTTTAAATGTTTTAAATTATAAATATAAATTGTATTTATTTCAATTGCTCATTAATAGTCCCCATCAACTTTTCTATCCGATTAAAGCTGACGAGCACCGCAAAGACATCGACAAAGCAACATTAATTACATAATCATGTATCTCTATTCTTTTAACAGCATGCTTAATGTTTTTTAACACGTACATATTTGATCATAAATTTACCAATCAAATCCAATAATACGAAGAAAATTAATAGATTAATTAAATTAAATCAACAACTTCCAAGAAGAAAACAAATCAGACATCAAACCACATGAGAGATATATGTAATCCAATTACAAACTCTAATCTGGAGAAACAATCCTTATTTGAGTAAAGCAAAGGTGAAACAGTACATTTATTATACTTCAAACCAAAAACAAACACCTACCAACAATGGGTTAGAGCATCTCCAATGGTCGGTTAGCGACCGGCTAGTCGATTCGCGGCGCTAGCCGAACCATTGGACGGCTAGCCGGAAATCGGCGAGACGATCGGCGTGGGCTGGCCGATCCTTCGGCGCTGGCCGCCAATGTGGCGGCCCGATCGGCTAGCGACCGGCCAGCGCCAGAATTTTGTTGTTGTTTTTATTTTATTTTTAAAAACCTATATAAACGCGATTTTCGTTTCATTTTCATTTGCACCACTTGTTTTAACGAGTTTTCTCTCTCTCTAACTTTCTGTACAAGAGCATCATCGAGCGATAGATCACAACAACGAGTCCAGTCCAGTGACGAGTGGATCTCAGACTCCCACGGTACCTGTGGGATCTGGATGGGGCCAGATGGGCGGGCAGATAGGCCCAGGGTTTAACGTCCCTTGGGGACAGTTGATGGGGATGATGGACGGTGTGCCGGGGGGATTGCAGGGGGGGAACCAGGGGGGGTATGCCGTGGGGGATGCCGGGCGGGGGGCAGGGGAGCCAGGGGAGCGGCGGGTGGGGAGGTATGCCCCAGATGCAGCAGCAGATGATGGGGATGATGTGGCAGGGGGGGATGCAGCACGGGGGGATGCAGGGGTCACCGGGGGGGGGACACGGTCTATCGTCCCTCTATGGATTTTTTGACGGCTTCGTCCCACACGTCGACCCAAGTGGAGACGCAGTTCACTGGCGATGACCTTTTGTCATTGCACGACATGGGGATCGATCTCGGCGTTCCGGACAGTCCCGTTCCAGCGGGGCGGGCCGCGGCGAAGAAGAAGAAGACGAGGGGGAAGGCCAAGGCGGTCGGTGAGTCATCGCAGCCCGTTGTTGACGACACCCCCGGCCGGAGGAAGTGGACGGAGGAGGAGTACGCTGGGGTGGCCAGGGGGTGGTTGGAGGTGTGCGACGATCCGCTGGTTGCGAACAACCAGCGGGTCGTCAACACGTGGGCGAAGATCAGAGCTGCCTATAGGAGGCACTGCCCGCACGGGAAGGACTTCAGCGGGGAGGAGGTCCGGAAGGGGTGGGAGCGCATCAGGGCCGCGGTCGGCCGTTTTTTGTCGTTGTACGCCAACGCCCTCCGTCAGCTCACTAGTGGGCAGAATGAGGAGGACGCCCGGAGGATAGCCGAGAGTCAGTTCCCCTTGGCGGGGACGTACAAGGAGTTCCACTTCTGGGAATGCTTTTGGTTGCTGAAGGACTCCGAGAAGTTCCGTACGGGGTGCGACGCTGGGTGGCCGAAGAAGCATAGACTGAACTATACCGGCGACTACAGCGGCGGATCCCACGACCTCCCCCCGGATGCTGAGGAGTTTCCATCCCCTCCTTCATTTGCTGGTCGCCCCCGCCCGGTTGGACAGAAGCGGGCGCAACGGGCTGCGAGGGGCGTATCCCCCCTATCGCCCCGCAAGGTCCAGTCTTCCGCCCTCCCACCCGCCGCCCCACTCGAGTACACTCTCCATTCGCGTAACCAAACGCGGGCTCAGATGTACAAGGTCTTCCAAGATTGGAGGACCGCCACTGACCCCATGGAGAAGATGTTTCTTCACTCGATGCTCGAGAGCATGCGGGTTGATTTGGATGTCGCGAGGGCACGGCTAGGGGGTTCTGACGTGGGCTCAGATACCACGGGTGGCGGCAGCGGTGGCGGCGATGGCGACGGTGAGGACGGCGACGACGGCGATGAGGAGTAGAGAGTGGCGGGGCTCGTGTGTGTAAAAAAATATCATGTACTTTTTTTTAAATCTTTGTACTTTTTTTGAATGGAATGGATTAATTTTCCCGTATATATGTCGTAAATTTAATTCCGTAATTTAATCGTAATTTAATTCCGTAAATGTAGTATATTTTGAATTATTTTTATTGCGGCTGGCCTATGGCTGGCCTAAATCTGATGTGATAGGTAGATTTTTTAGTGTTGCTGACGTGGCAGAGGAGAGAATGGCTAGCCTATTGCTGGCCTATGTAGCATTAGAGATGCTCTAGAGCATCTCCAATGCAAATAGGCTAGCCATAGGCCAGCCACTCTCTCTCCCTGCCACGTCAGCAGCACTAAAAATCCACCTGCCACATTAGATTTAGGCCAGCCATAGGCCAGCCGCAATAAAAATAATTCAAAATATACTACATTTACGGAATTAAAATTACGATTAAATTACCGAATTAAATTTACGAGACATATACGGAAAAATTCATTAATTTTATTTAAATAAAAAAAGTACATTAACTAAAAATCAAAAAAATTACATAATAAAAAAAAGTCCGGGCTTCCACACACGAGCCACCGCCCCACTCTACTCCTCACTAATTTATTAAAAAAATACATTTAAAATGTTAGTATGCCTTGAATCTGTAGTTTGTCGCTAGCCGAACGGGGGTCCCGACGGTATGACATGTTTCTGTTTTAGGTCTTAATTTTGTATTGGGCTAGTTGTTGTCCATCGCTAGATGTTGCTGTTGTACAGAAATTTAGAGATAGAGAAAATCGCATTTATATAGTTTTTCAAAAATAAAAAAAAAAAAAAATTTTAAATTTTTTAAAAATAGTGCTAGCCGATCGCTGGCCGATCGGCATGCCACAATGCCGGCCAGCGCATCGGCCAGCCCACGCTGAAATTTTGGCCGATTTCCCGCTGGCCGCCTCCAATGGTTCGGCTAGCCGATCGGCCAGCGCCGCGAATCGGCTAGCCGGTCGCTCGCCGACCATTGGAGATGCTCTAAGGCAAGAAAACAGGTAGAATGCCAAAGGATAGAAGTTGCCCTATCAAGCAAGAATCAAACCATATTTTTTATCAAGCCCAATGACCACCATCCATTCATGCAGGTGGTGGTGCAACCGCTTCTGCAGTCTGTGCCTTTATCTCGGTCGGCCCTGCCATGTAGCATCTTCAAGGGATATGCCTATAGAGTATCTCTAATCACATATGCTAGATCTCAAAATTACCCATTTCTCCACACAGTGATGGAGTAGACATTTCACCTTGGGAGGCTCAACGAAAAATTTTACTTCTTTTTTGCTCACTTTTTGTTTGCCTTTATTTATGTAGTAGTACTTTATTTAAAGCTTAATTTGATAGTAATAAATTGGTTAAAGATGCATTAGCTTTTTAAGTATGTATGAGAATAGACGATTAATTGCGCATGCATTGTTTAATAAAGTTATTTGTATCAATTTCATTTCCCGTATTTTCTTATTTTCTGTTTCAGTGCCAAATACATTTTCTACATGGGCCTAAAATGGATCCATTAGGTACTTCATAAAAATGTCATGCGCCCGTTTGGATGCATTGAGTCCATATGCTATTTTCTTTTTCTGCATAATATAAAATGATTCAGAATAGCCGACAGGTAGATTTTATTTACACCCTCCATCCTAACAAACGACATTTGAAATAATATAGATAGTAATGCATAATTGGTAAAGTTTTTTAAAAAAAGGATAGAAAGTACGAATGATTGGAGTATTGTTAGTGAAAAACGAGACTCACCGTCTCATTAGAGAAAAAAAGTTTTATTAGAAAAAATTGGTCTGTTTTTAATGGACATCCCAAACCTAAACGGACAAATATAATCTATATTTTTAAGGGACGGAGAAATTAACATTTAATTTTAAAAGTTAATTGATATTAAATTATTAATATAAGTTATACTATCATCAATATCATTTGATCAAGTTAAATCATACTCCCTCCGTCCCAAGATAAGTGACCTACTTCTTTTGGGCACGAGATTTAAGGAATGGTATTTAAATAAGTTAAAGTGGAGAGAGTAAAGTATGAGAGAGAGAAAAGTAGAGGAGGGAAGAGAGAATAAAGTAGGTGGAGAATAAAGTAAGAGAGATGACTTTTTGCTAAAAATGGAAATAGGTCACTTATAGTGGGACACCCCAAAAAGGAATACAAGTCACTTATCTTGGGACGGAGGGAGTACTATAATAGTATAAACTACATCTATGACCATAAAACTAATATATCTAGTACGGAGTACGTGATTATTAATCACGATATAAAGTAATTTCGCGTCGAAATATAGTCGAGTTTCAATACATTTTTTTGTAAAAAATTAGTTCATAATTTACCTTCAAAAAATTAAAATATCTAGTGATTATACTGAGATTAGTACAATTTGCTTACTTCGACAGTTCGACTAATATTTACTTTTAGTTTTTACAATAGAAAGTACAAAGACCCGGCACTTATAGCTAAACCTATACGACTTATCTGACCGACAAAGTATGAGTAAAGACCAAAACTGGTCCTGAACATATGCTCATTTTATGATTTTGCTCATAGACATTTTTTTTGAATTTTTAGATCCCAACATTTCAACTCGGATCACAATCGGTCCAAGGTTAACTATTCCGTCAAATTTTAACGGTAACATTTCTAGTCCCGATTTTGACCAAATTAAGATTAAGTAACACAACAAAATTTAGCGACAGCACAAATCCGTCACTAATTGGGAGATTCCCGTTGCGGCGCATTTCATCAAACACCTTGCCTTCATCCACATGAAGACTGGCGCCAAGTTCATCGTTCTCCACCACGGAGTGCCGCGGGACCTTCCCACCGCGCGTGGCTCTTCGTCTTCGTCCTCTTTTTCATCTTCACCTTCACCTTCGCCTTCACCCTCTTCACCACCAGGGACGCCACGTCCAGGACCTCCGCCGCAGTCGAGAATTCCAAATCCAGCCTCCCCACGCGCCTTTGATGGTTTTAACATTTCCATTCGGATTAAAACCATTTAAAAATTGACGGAATTGTTAGTGCATGACCAATTGTGATCCGAGTTGAAATGTTCAGGATGCAAAAATTCAAAAGATAAAGTATATGACCAAAGTCATAAAATATGCATATGTTCAGTACCAGTTTTGGCCTTTACTCTTTAAATTATTATATCTTTGAGTTAAAAGATTTCAAGTACTGCTAATTTTCTAATATGCATCTAAATAAAAAATAAAAAATAAAAAAGCAGAAAATTTATAAAAATCGTGTACGTGCGCCATCTCTATGGGTGTCCAAAATAGGTAATGAGTATACAATAATTTGCTCTCTTATACCTATCGAATATTGATTGCCCGTTACTAAAAAATGGGAATATATTCGGGATTTGTAATAATATCAACACTACTGACCTTACTTGAAGGTGTCGATCTGGTGCCCGTTCAATTTATATGTGTTGGAAAATAGTTTAATTTTATATAATTAGTAATTACTCCCTCCGTCCCAGATTTGTAGTAATATTTTGCCATAAAAGTCCGTCCCACATTTGGAGTAACATTTAGAATTTACCATATTTGCACATAAAACTTTACCCCATTATTCACTAAAATTACACCCAAATGCCATTATTTATATTAAAATAAATCAAAATAAAAATAAAAAACCAAAAAGTCAAAGAGGGACCCACCTTCAACCAACTCACTTCATTTATTACACACTCCATCATCTCACTCCACCATCTCATTTCATTTATTACACACTCCACCTCTCACTTCATTCATTACACTCTACCAATTCATTAAAACCCGTGTCATAACTAAATGTTACTACAAATGTGGGACGGAGGGAGTAGTTTCCATTGGGCAAATTGAGATAGATAATTATTTTTTGAGTGAACCACAAAAATGGTCCCTGGACTATGGGTTTATCTCGCTCATAGTCCCTGGACTTTAGAAATATCGCCAGTAGTCCCTAGACTAAGGGTTTATCTCGAAATTGGTCATTTTGGCTTTTTTTGGTACGAAAATACCCTTTGATATTATTTTGGGGGTTTGGGCAATTTGGTCTTTTTACACTTTTAACATTTTAAATCTGATATTATTTCAAGTATGTGCTAACTTTGATATTATTTCAAATTTATCATCCTTTTTCCCTTTTGTCATCCTTCACTTTGTTTCTTTATTTCAATATTAGATTTAATTTTATAAAATTAAATTTAATATTTAGATTTTTAAATATCAATAAATTTTTTTAATGAAAACTATTAATTCATGGACACTATAAATATTGATTAAAACTATTAATTTTTGTTATTTAATATAATATTCAATTGAATTGAAGAAGTACAGGAAAATAATATTAATCATGATGGTAAAATAAGAGTTATTCTATTTAGCCTCCGTTCGGTTGTTATAATTGCTTGTTATTAAATATTATGAAGTTGACTAAATATTTTATCCTACTAAAAATTTTGTATATGAGTATTTTTGTTGAAATTTTCTAGTAAATTTTGATTGTTTTCAAATTAATAAACGAAAATTATATTAGTCTTATATTAGATGCATATTTATTTCAGAAAAAATTGTGTTATATAATCTCTTTATGATTAAAGCTATTGTATTAAATATTGATTAAAACTAAGGCGTCATACCTTATTGATTACATAGTACTATACACTATCAAATATTGATTATAACTATTAATTTTTGTTATTTAATAATTTTTATAATTAAAAAAAAATTATTGAAATTTAAAAATTAAAATTTAAAATTTTGTAAAATTAAATCTAATATTGAAATAAAGAAACAAAGTGAAGGATGACAAAAGGGAAAAAGGATGATAAATTTGAAATAATATCAAAGTTAGTACATAACTAAAATAATATCAGATTTAAAATGTTAAAAGTGTAAAAAGACCAAATTGCCCAAACCCCCAAAATAATATCAAAGGGTATTTTCGTACCAAAAAAAGCCAAAAGGACCAATTTCGTGATAAACCCTTAGTCCAGGGACTACTGGCGATATTTTTAAAGTCCAGGGACTATGAGCGAGATAAACCCATAGTCCAGTGACCATTTTTGTAGTTCACTCTTATTTTTTACATTTACTCATTTGTAGTTAAAACGAGCATTTAGATATATGAACTCATAATTGGGATATCGATGCACTTATTTTATCAAAGTGAAAAGCATCTCCAAGAAAAGAAAGATAATTTGAGTAGGTATATTTCTTATTTATTTTTTTAAAAAGATAATTAGTTATATCTTCTTAAAAGTAATGGACTCTAAGAAAAAAAGGTAAACTAAAAGGACCAACAAAAATACTAACTTTTCACTTTTGTATCAAGAAAAGGAAAGATATATTCTCAAAATGAAAAAAAAGATATAAAACCCCCTCAAATACTCTTTCAATCAGAATATGAAATTTTATGAAAAAACAAATAAATATGGTACTCCATCTCTCTTTATTTCTCATTTACCCATTCCCTTGGAAATACTATACTGTAACGGTACACGAAACTGTACAATACATCACTCTACTCATAATCCTCTCTTCTAGAAGATTTTGGTATCTAGGTGTCCAATCAATATCCGCTAATTGAGTTAAATGCACCATTATGCATTTCTGTGCAAGTCACGTCCACCTCCTTTTCCTTTCTATTCCCTCCGTGCACAATAGTTACTCTCTTGTCCATCATTAGAAATTTCATTTTTTGTTGGCACAGATTTTAAAAATTATTAAAAAAAAATAGCTGAAAAAAAATTAGTTTAATATGGATCTCACTTGAATGTATTTGTTTTAAGTGAAAGTGAGTGGAATGAATTAGTGAAATGTGAGACCCTATTATCATTTATGGTAAAAATGAACACGGACCCCAATTGGCAGACGAACTAAAATAGAAAAACGAGACTCCTATTTGCGTACGAAGAGAGTACAATTTTTTGGATGTCAGATTTAAAAATTGATATTTAATAAAGTCAAAAATGATAAATATGAGAGAGAATAAAATATAAAAGAGAAAAATACGGAGTAGTACTCTTTGTATCTTACAAGAGTATGCACTCTTTCATTTTTCCAATTCGTCCCACAAAAATATATACTTTCTAATTTGTAAACCTTTTTCTTCCTTTATTTTATTTTTTATCTCTCATACTTTACCAATTGTACATTATAACTCGTGCACAACTAAAAGTGCATATCCTTACGGCAATAGCAATAGGCACAACCCAGCCTAAAATGCCTACTGCTGATGCACTGTTTATTAGCACTAAAAATACCTGCAAGTATACAGGGTAGATCTAGTATAGCTAAGGGTTAGTACCGGGTTGTCGAACACGGGGAATAAGATCACAGAATGGCTATCTTCTACTAAGCTTCTTTTTCTATTTGGAAAATCAAAGAACTTTGAAAACTTTTAGAAAACAAGATCACTGAAAGTTGTAAACAACTAATTGCAACAAATAATAGAGATAAAGATATGGGAGATAAGAGAATTTCAGGGATGTGCGTTCACAGTTATGGTTATACAAGTTCCAACTACAATATCCTAGCACAGTTTATACTTCGATAGAACGAGTCACACTAGTTATGCCCATGTGGTACAAACGTAGATTACTAACACTAGGGTTGTCAATCCTAAATTCGTAACTCCTAAAAGCTCCTAAGACTCTTGAAAAGTCATCACTCTCAATTAACAATGTCATTTTAAGGGAAGCTAATTGTAGTGTCTATTAAGTAGATCCAACTCGCCAACCTCCTCTCACGATTATGTAGCAACTTATATTAAATCTTTATCGAATGTGTCACTCAAACATGAAGTATTACGGAACAACTTAAGGAAGAAAAAAAGTAAAAACAAAACGGATATTAAATAGAAAAATGAATTGTATAACCAAAGTCGTTACTAACACATCCCTAGAATCCTATGAGTTTAGTTATACATGATAGAATAAGCTGAAAACATAGAATGAAGGGAAAACAAAGTGAACATAAGAACTAAAAGCAATAAAACCCAAAGGTAGAATCCTTGTAGGCTTGATCTTCTCTTGATTCCGTCTCCAACCTCTTGCATAGTGAAGAACTCTCTCAATTTTATGCTCTAGAATTATGAGGCAAAAAGGTGGTGATAATGAAGAGGTTTGAGGGGGTATTTATAGGGGAAAAATTGAATCCTATTGGTATAAGGTAAAAGGTGGCTAATTTTGGTAAAATCTGGAGAGAAAATAGGTCAAATCGTGCGCCGCGTTTTCGAAGCGGGCCGTTGCACCTTGGCCATCGGTCGCTGTGCGTTGTCCGTAGCTTCTGCCATTTTGGGTAGCGGTCGCTGCATGTGTTGTAGCGGTAGCTGCAAATTAGTCTAGTAGCTTCGGGAACTTTTCAAGCGGTCGCTATGCATTTCCCAGCGGTCGATGGGCATCTTCAGATTTTCAGCACAACTTTCTCCGAAGCGGACCGCTATAAGTGTAATGGTCACTAGGCTCCAACGGTCGCTGCGCATGTTGCAACTAGTCTACCAGACTTTCAATTTCGACTTTTTCCTATCTTTTTGGCTATGCACAATTCTCACTAAAACATGTCAAAATACCAAAATAGATACAAATATGCAAAATATGGACATGAATTGCGATTTAGACATTAACAGACCAAATAAAGGCCTCAAAACAGTGCAAAATCCGAGCACGCGTATCAACTGCCACACCATCACAGCCCAGCCACAACCTAGCCAATGTCATAGCCTTCCCACATCTGAGCCTAAAATGCCTCCTGCCACATTATCACAACCCAGCCACAACCTAGCCAATGTCATAGCCTTCCCATAGCCCAATCTAGCCCTCTCATTTATCAAATTAACAAATACTACCTTCGTTCCATGTTAATAGAGTCATTTTACAATTTTGAGAAGTTCTAACTTAACTGTGTCATTTATATTTTTGGGAAAAAGCAACCATTACTCTTACTTTATTCTATCTTCATCTTTCTTACTTTATTCACTATCCATTGAACACAGTATTCTTAAACTCCATGCCAAAAAGAAACGCCTCTATTAACAAGGAACGGAGGGAGTATGATATTAAAAACTGGGAAAAACACGGAGAAAGTTCGAACATTCTTCAATAAAATAAAATAAAATTCTACTACAAAAAAAATTCTACTACAAAACACGAGGAAATCGCTATTGTAATTCATTTTATCTAGAGAGAATGATTGGAAAATAAAATTTTACTCAGTAGTAGAACGTGTAGTGATGTGAATAAAATGAAGTGCAACGAGCTGTATATATAGAGGAAATAATAAATTAATAAAATATAAAATATTGGCTCGGCGGTGCTCGGCGCGTAATAGGCACCCAACCACCGCTTAGCCATCGCCCAGCACCGGTCGCCCAAGCCCGAGCTATTGGGCTTTTTCTCTTTCCTCTTCTCGGCTAGGCGCACCCAATAGGCGCCCAACCAACCGCCAAACCGCATGGCAGTGGTTGGGCCGCCTATTGCTATTGCTCTTATAGAATGGAGGAAGTATAATGTAAGACTAAGAATAAAGTTCTTTTGCGAAAAAAAAAAGATATGCTCCATTTGTTCCATAATAAGAGTCCTATTTTGCCATTTTCGTCTTTCCATAATAAAAGTCTTATTTCACTTTGACCATAAATGGTAAGTAGGCCACATATTTCACCAATTTATTCTACTCACATTTTATTATAAAATTAATACAATGTATAAATGGGTCTCACACATTTCACTATCTTATCCAACTTATTTTTCTTTGCATTTCTCAAAATTCATACCTAAACCGAATAGAACTTATATTATGGGACTGAAGGAACAACTCAATTCTTTTTTGAGTCAATATATAACTACTGCGCACGACCATCATTGCAACACAATCCACACCTTTCTATATCTCTCTCTCTCTCATCATCCATGGCGCAGCTCCATTTCCTTATGATCCCACTCATGTCACAGAGCCACATAATCCCCCTCACCGACTTCGCCAAATCCCTAGCCCGCCGCGGCGCCCTCGTCTCTATCGTCACCACCCCCCTCAACGCCAAGCGCTACAACTCCACCCTCAACTCCTCCCCCCGAATCCAGCTCATCCCTCTCCACTTCCCCTGCCGGGAAGCCGGCCTCCCTGACGGCTGCGAGAATCTCGACGCCCTCAACTCCCTCGACCTCGCCCGCCAATTCTTCCACGCCTGCAGATTGCTTAAAGCCCCCCTCCACGACCTCATCCGCCGCCTCCACCCTGCCCCTAACTGCATCATCTCCACCAGCGCCATTTCCTGGACGCAGGACCTCGCCGACTCCTTCCGCATCCCCCGCTACGTCTTCGAGACCGTCTCCTGCTTCACTCTTCACTGCTCCAAAAAAATCTCTCAGCTCGTAGACTCTGTTTCCTCCGATTCCGAGCTTTTCCCAGTGCCAAAAATTCCACACAGGGTTCATTTTTCCAGAAATCAGCTGCCACGTATCCCGACCAAGGATTCGGACTCATTTACCGACCCGGATCCGGCTCCACCCCGGGGCACGCTGGTGAACACGTTCCAGGAGCTCGAGCCGTGGTATCTTAAAGCATGCATGGAGGAGAGAGGAAGCGTGTGGAGCGTCGGCCCGGTTTCTCTCTCAAACCGGGAGGCTTCCGAGCGATTCTCGCGAGGAAACGAGGCCTCAATCGACGAGCATTACTGCCTGACATGGCTGGATTCCATGGAAATGAATTCAGTGGTGTATGCCTGTTTCGGGAGCTTGTGCACTTTATCAATTGAGCAGATAATCGAGATAGGTTTAGGGCTGGAAGAGTCTGGCTCTCCTTTCATTTGGATTATCAGGAAGCAGGAGAAGAGTAGTGGAAAAGTGGAGGAGTGGCTGGCGGCGGAGGGGTTCGAGGAGAGGGTGAGGGGGAGGGGGGTGGTGGTGCGGGGATGGGCGCCGCAGGTGATGATCCTGTCGCACCCGTCCGTGGGAGGGTTTCTGACGCATTGTGGATGGAATTCGACTCTGGAGGGAGTTGCGGCGGGCGTGCCTATGATCGCGTGGCCAATGTTTGCGGAGCAGTTTTACAATGAGAAAATGGTGGTGGATGTGTTGGGGATCGGGGTGAGGATTGGAGTTGAGAGCTTCGCGGACAAGCAGGGTTTAGTGAGGCGGGAGCGGGTGAGATCTGCTGTGGTGGAATTGATGGGGGATAGAGGGATGAGAGAGAGAGCTGAGGCGCTTGCGAGAGCGGCGACGGATGCGTATGAAGATGAGGGTTCGTCTTTCTTGTATGTCACGTTGTTTATTGAGGATGTGGTTAGTGCTAATGCAGAAATGGCAGTCAATGTATTAGAGAGTGACTAATCAAATGTACTACTACCTCCGTCCCCAAAAATTTGTCTCACTTTGACCCGGTATGGATTTTAAGAAATGTAATGGAAAGTGAGTTGAAATAGTAAGTGGATTGTGAGTCCTACTTTTATATATTAGTTGTATAATAAAATGTGTAAGAATGAGTTATTAGAATATAAGATCCACTACCATAAATAGAAAAAAGTGAAATGGGATAAATTTTGGAGAACGGACGAAAATGGAAAAATGAGACAAATTTTTCGAGACGTTGGTAGCATGAATTAGCATTGAAACTTGAACGGAAGCATGGTGTATATAGTCTTAACTCGAATACATGTTGGTTGGTTATATGATGAAATAATGTCAAGAAATTAGTGGAACTTGAGTTATACATTCATAAATATTACTAGTGTTGAATCAAATTCATTATTTTTGTTATGACTATTTCTATCTTTTAACATAAAAAAAATCTTTTTAATCTCTCTAACTATTTTATTTGCCTTTATTTCATTCTTTCTTCACTTATCTTTTTTAAATTTTTTTCTATACTTGTCTTATTAAATATTTTCTATACTTGTCTCATTAAATATATTTTTCTCAATTCTCACCTAAAAGAAAAACATCAACTAAAAGTGGGACAGTTAAAGTACTTTTTTTATGATAATAAGTGATAATATATTAGTGAGAGTTAAAGTACTTTTTTTTATTATAATATATTAGTAAAATGAAATTCAAAAATGATTGTTCATTTATCAAAAAAATATATGTAATGGATATTTAATACTACTAGTTAACATTCCTAAATGAGAATATAAATAACTTAAGGCAAATTTAATGCCACATCAAGACAGAGGTATTAAGTTTTGCGGCTGTAAGCTTAAACAACATGATTTTTTTATGGAAGTAAGTGCGTAGGTATATAATTATATGAAACTGATTAATTAAGTTTTGTGGCTGTAGCATGTAGGATCTTATAAAATGTTTTTTTTGTGGAAGTAAGTGCATCGTTGGATGGATCAAGTGATAGTTAAGTGCATCGTTGTATAGTAGATCAAGTGATTGTCTTACAGAAATTAAAGATAAATGATAGTAATGAGATAAAGAAATTTGAAGAATTAGTATTTGCAAGTGCTTAAAAACAGATTCCACAATATTATGTAAGTCGATTGTGTCCACAAAATGACGCTATGGAAGCAATGTGCCTGTCACTTTAATAACCATGGTATGTTACCAACTATTCTCTATTTACGTTATCAATTATTTCCCACAACAAACATATTTTAATTCAGACATTTTTACAAGTTACCCTATAGTAAGATCGTAATTGATGTGAGAGGTTCTAGATTCATAATGAATTCTGAAGTCTGTTCAACTAGAATTGGGCTACCAATAAAAAAAATATAGCCATTAAAAACCAAGACAAGTAGCTCCACACGATATCATTTTCATAGAACATTAAAAGGGCCAATCGTGTGGTGTGTTCTAGAAGGTATGTGCATAGTAGTACCAAACAATCCATATGGCTTTTTCTCTGCACTTTCAGCTGGAGGTTTTAAATAGGAAATTTATAATTTATCATCAGAGTTATTTACTAGGCCAACTACACAGGTTACTATGACTTATTATTAATAAATGTTCATCTAGAATTAATTAAGTTACGAAATTATTTTAATTGGAGAAGAATGAATGATTATGATTTATTATTAATGGACGATTATTCATTTAAGATTAAGTTGTGTGATTTTATCTCATAAATCAAATATATATAATACACGTGAGACATTTCTTTTGGTCACATGTTTTAAAGAGTGAAAACAAATAAAGAAAAAAATAAGAGAGATAAAGAGATAAAATATTTTTTTTTCATAAAAGAAAATAACTCTTTATAATGGAACGACTTAAAAAAAAATATGTCTCACTCGTAATGAGACAAAGAAGTATTTAATCATGGGATATAGTCTTCCAAAGAATGGCTCCGGAATATGTTGTATATGCATGTATAATAAATGTGGTAGTATAATATATTCTAGAATGAGATATTCTGGAGAAGAAATGCTCAAATTCATATATAGTCTTAGTTTTATACCACATATTAGTATATTTAAATATTATATCAGAAGTCTCAATTAATTTTAGGTGGTACACTTTATGATTCGGCGGCCTGCCGTATTTTAAAAATGATATGGCCTTAAAAGTATTTAAAAAAACTCTACAACATTTGAGCAAATTTAAAAATGTGGCATGCGACAAAAGCTCCTTAAAAAATTTTCAAGTGTCTAGAACATCGTCAACATTGTTTGGTCATATTTATGAATTATCAAATTCACTGGATGGATTCATCCTCCTCATCCAATGCATTGTATTTTCTAATATCGATTTTTTATCACACATAGTTGTGATATTTTAGGATGCAAATATCTAACACATATTTAAATACCTTAAGCACGTTATAAACTCCAAAAAACTATATCAAAAATACTAAATAGGATGGAATGGAATGAGGAGGGAATGGAATGGAGATGAGAATGGAATGAAGGTGGGAATCGAATGACAATTTCATTCCATTCTTGTGCTTGGTAAGCACAAGGAATGCAAAAGGAATAGAATTGTTAGTTCTTGATTGATTCCATGCCTATGTTTGATATCCACAAATTAATATAGAAATGGAATGGAACGAAATATGAATAATTAATATGTTGATTCTACCAAAAAAACCACTACACACATTTCACACACTTCACACACTTCACACACTTTACACATTACACACACTTCACACACTTCACACACTACACACACTACACACATTTCACACAAGACACACATTTCAAACACTGCACACACTTCACATATTTCACACACTACACACATTTCACACATTTAACACACTGCACACATTTCACACAATACACACATTTAACACACTGCACACATTTCACACAATACACACATTTAACACACTGCACACAATACACACATTTCACACACTTCACACACTACACACATTTAACACACTACAAACACTACTCACATTTAACACATTTCAAGCATCCTACTTTTGAATTTTTGTACTGTGTAGTGTGTGAAATGTGTGTAGTGTCTGCAGTGTGTGAAATGTGTGAAGTGTGTAGTATGTGAACTGTGTGTAGTGTGTGTAGTGTGTGAAATGTGTGTAGTATATGTAGTGTGTAAAGTATGTGTAGTGTGTGAAATTTGTGTAGTGTGTGAGGTGTGTGTAGTGTGTGAAATGTGTGTAGTGTTAGGATTGGTATACTGAAAAGCATATTTCGAGCATGTTGCACGGATAGAATTGCTTGATATAATAAACTCTCAATCCACTTTTAACCCAAGGTGAGAAGAAGTAATTTTATCGCATTGATATTTGCTTGTACATCTATAAGATGTTTTTCAAACATTTAAATGTATAAGAAGCAAATAACTCTGATTCTTCATAGTAGACTGGTCGTGAACGATGTTCACAGAAGGTGACGCAGTCGGTCCTTTGTAGAAGAGAAATATAATTTCACAACCTAGATAGGCTTTGGCTACCTATCGTGAAAGGTTGCAGTGTCAGTCCACATGTTTCCTTACCTTAGGAAATAAACGACACTGGTGTGGTATAGCACTGAAGGATCTAACAGTGAAATAAGTTTTTCTTGCTATTTATTGAAATATGAGGTCTCGGTGATTGTTATTTCTTAATCATTGTTGATATAACATTGAGCATACGATATTGATTATGCACTACTTTGATTTATCAAAAGGTGCGGATTTTTCGCAATCCAAGAATCCTGATATCTTGGGTAGTGGTGATCAATGTCTAGAGGTGCTAGTATTGTTATTGCATGAATCGTGTGCTGGGTGAGTCCAGCTTGATAATATCCTCAAGAGGTGTTCGAAAAAGGTTTTATTATTCAGAAACCCGGCTGGTTGGAATTTATTCCAGAATAATAAATAAAGATATTGAACTAGACAACTCTTGGAAAATGATATTAATTAATTAAAGTCAAATAGCAGACTTAAATTGATTAATGGATATTTATATCTTTAACACGGGAAATAATAAATTAAAGAGGTAAAGCCTGGATTACTCGTAATTTGGGATTGGACAGACAGTCAATATTATTTTACTGTAGTGGCTGATAATAATATTCTGTCAGACTTGTATTAAATTGGGGCTCAATTTGATTAGTAAAAGTCCAACAGGTTTGGCACAAGTCCAACCTCCATGGATCCCTAATCTGACCCATCATAACTCTATATAAAAGGAGATTAGAAAGGAGATATAGTGAGAATTAACTCTAAAATTTCGTTCCCCTCTCTCTGGAGTGAACGTGATTTTCAGTTCTCTCGAGAACAGAAAATCTGTCTTCTTTCTAATCTAGCCCTTTTTTATTCTGACAAGCTTTGCCCACCCAAAGGTCATAATTTGAGTTAGGGATACTGATTAGAAGGTTTGTGGTTGAGTACTGAAGCTCCGTCTTTTGACTAACGTCGTTTAGACTGTGTGCACAGAAAGGAATGACAAGTCTCCTAGGTCCAGCGAATCCACTAGATTACAGGGTCTAGGAACTCACGGATCGTTGGAAGATCTCGGTCGTCGGACACACAGAATATCGCTTCAAAACCCTCAACCACGTATACTAAAATTAGCACAGGGAAGTAGGGATCTGTCACATCCCGAATTTCCGAACCCTAATTTTAGAGCCCTAGAATTAATTGTTGATGACGTGGAATCGAGAATGCATTTATTTCATGAGATGATATGGTCGATTTGAGTCTAGGGTTTGTGTTGAAAGTTTGAAAAGTCAAACTTATTGATTTAATGATGTGGCATGTGATTTATTAATTTGTGAGATTATGTGGTAAATTAATTATCTAAGGGTGAGTGAGAATATTAGAGAAAATTTCCATAAATACTTGTCACCCTAATTCTTGTAATTTTCGAACCCTAGACCCCCTTTGAAGAGAAATTCTATTTCTTCCGGAATTAATTTAATCCTTGGGATATTTATCCAAATTAAAATCCGAGAGCCAATTATTTCCATATTTTGAAGATGGAAAAATCGAGCCTCTTGTTTAATAGTGATTTTCGAAAATCACTATGTTGGGAAGGAAATATTATTTTGCTTATTTACTTGATCCCTTATTTGATTTCCTTCTATACCTAGAATTTAATTATTCTACCAAATCTTTCCATACTTCAAGAGATCTTGTCTTACTTTATTCTAGTCAATATTTAAAAATCCATGCCTTATTTAAAAGGCATAGGAGGCGCCACTTTTCACTCCAAATTGGGAGAATTCTTATTTTTATTTTGCTCCGTGATATTTTATTCTACTCCGTAAAATATACCAAGACAAAATCTTGGCCATCCTAGAAGCCTAATTTTCGAAAATTTGGAGATTTGCCCTAGGATCTATTTTTGTTAATTCTTCTTCCCTACTTCACAATATTTATTTATTTAATTGTGGAGAATGAGATCTTACCAAATATTCTATTCTAATTACCTAAAGATCTTGTTGAACTCTATAAATAAGAACCAAAACCCCAACCCTAGCCCCCATATTTTCGGCCCCCACCATCCCCTCACTCTCTCAAATTTTCTTCTTCTACTCTCCATTATTTTGCTATCTTTTGGAGAAGAATTGAAGTTTAATCCAAGAACTTTGAAGAATCAAGGCTAATACTTGTTTTCTACCGATCGTTTTTCTCTAAAAGGTATTTTTGTTTAAGAGTTATGCTTGTTCTTCTTCTACTTCTTCTTTTTCTTCTTCTAACCGATTAATCGGTCTTCTTGAACCCTCATGCATCTTGGTTAAGTGAAAGAGGGATAAAAAGGGATGTGGGAACATGTATGTGAGTGTGCGTGCCGTGTGTGTGTGTGTGGCGTGTGTATGTGTGTGCCGTGTGTGTGTGTGTTGTTGTGTTGTGTAGTGTGTGTTTGATGGCTAAATAATCTTGTGTGATAAACATGATCTTGATTAATTAGTAATGATAAGATAAATCGTTGGGAAGAGGGAAAAGTAATGAAACATGCATGAGTAAGAGTAGTATTGAACCTAATTTGTGATATGTGCCTATGTGATTAAAAGGTGAAACTTTGGTTGCGAAGCCGGATAACGGAAAAGCGAAACTACTTGAAAACTAAGCAGTCGAGGTGGGCTTTACTCTAAAAACTCTCTTTTATTTTATCAAAATGTTGTTTGGTGTTATAAGGGTGGTTTAACTGTTATGCCATGCCTATGTTTGTTCTTAATGTGATACTTGATATGCTTATACGAATTCGGGTCTGAGTATGGGCCGCAAGCCCTACCAGGCTGTGTACACGATGGGATCGGGAGCCGTCCTTGCTAGTTGGCCGGTCTCGTGGGCGAAAAGTGTGGCCACACTTTCGTCGCACCATGAAATGATTGTTATTTTGATGAGAAAATGGGGGATTATTTTGACTGACCAGTCTATGAAAATATATTTTGTGATACTCGTGATATTCTCTTATAACTGCTTAAAACTAGAGATCACTTGGTAAGGGTGGCATAACTTATAAAATGTTTTGGCCATGAGCTCACTGAGTATTTCAAAATACTCAGCCCTGCATGTGTTTTCCTTATGTGCAGGTTGAATGATGACGAGCGGTGGTGGGTGTTGAACAGATTAATTAATTAATATGGATATGTTGAACTTCAAGCGTAGTTGTGTCTTCATACATAGCTATTCTTTCTGTTGGTCGTTTTCCGCTGAATCTTGATACTCTTTAGAATTTCTTTTGGGATAATTGCACCTTACCCTTTTCTTGTGGTTTTTATCTTGGATATTTTTGTCGTACTCTTCAGATATTTTGATCATCATTTATGATATCTATCTTCCTTTAAACTTCTAGGTTAAGTTGTTGCATTAAATACTCTGATATTTCTTCCCATTCTTTTGGTTAGTACTCTTTAAATGAAACCCTAGCCTATGTTTACTTCTTTTGAGTCGGTTTTGGGTAGCAGCCGCCGCATTTATTGTACCCTAGGAGGGCGGGCTGTTACAGTTGGTATCAGAGCCTCAGTTCTTTCCGCTCTGGACCCAAGAATCTTTTCAAACTTTAAGTAGTCCGTGTAATCTTTTGTGTAAATGAACTAAATGTGGAAGGCTCAATACTGCAACTCGTCTCGTTCAACCGCAAAGAAAGAGGTACTAGATATTATTGTGACTTGTGCTTGAAACTTGATGCTTTTGGAAATATTGTGAATGGGAAGTGACGCTTTCTGAATGATGATTTGTTGAATATGAGAACTTGTGAAAAGCATGTTTTATGTGCTAGAAATATTATGAATGCGAAGCGATGCTTCTTGAATGATTTGTTGAATGTTACATGAGAACTTGTGAAAATTTGTGAAATGCGAATGTGATCACGTGAGACTATGTCGAAATGTTGCTATGCTTAGACTTGGACTTTTGGACCTAGCATGCTTTAGCTACGATCACAGCGCTTGTACCAACAATAGAAACGTAGAGTGACTAGTATAAGGCCGTTAGAGTATGTGAGAATTCGACGAAACACGAATGGGAAGCGCACGAGTAGTTGTCTTAAGAACGGGAACCTTGGACGCGACGTTACCCTTGTACCGCCATCTTTTGACTTTTACACACTTTCACAGCACCATTTGAGATCGCGCGCTATCTATTCCTTTCCACCTTTGTGACGGTGCTGACTTGTTCCTTTCCCCTTTCGTAGATGGTCCAACCCTATCACGCCCTTATGCGTCGCCGTTACGCTAAGAATAGGAACTTTCCGGTGGAGCGCTATAGAGAGATGGAATGGGACGGAGAGCAGTTCCTTCTGAATTTCGTCACCGACTTCTATGGTCATTGGCTGGATGCCTACGCGTATGGAACTACCCATCACGAGGGAATCATGCGACTTATCCATATACTGCCTTCCCCTTGGAGTGAGTGGACCGCTCAAGCCTCAGTATCCTACACTTGGTTTAGCCCTCCCAAATATACGCCTCGAGGAGACTTCGTCGGCCTAATAGGAGTCTTACTTCTGGCCATGTCTGCCGCCGTTGACGGACCTCCACTCCATCCGCCAATGCAAAGGTACTCGCCAGGTGCAGCACGTCAGATGAAGTATCGCGATGACGAGGAACCGCATGTTGCTCGCGTTCCCCGTAGAAGGACCCTTAGGATGCGCGTTTCGGCCCCTCGAAGGATCATAAGAGAAGCCGAAGAGATGCTTACTTCGATTCCTTCGCCCCTAAGCAACGAGAAGAAGGACGAGGAGACGGGAACGTTCGAGAGAGGAAAGAGTTCGAACGCGGAGAGTGTCGGAGAGTCGGGAGAACCCTAAGAGGACGAGGGCGGAGATGTCTAGTGCCCGAATAGAAATTTTGTTTTTCCCTTTCCTCATGTTTTTGAATTCTAGAACTTCTAATTATGCCGTTATTTTCTTCCGCGATCGTATCGCTCTTTTCCATTCATTGTACCAAGACCTTTTGGGATCACTTTTTGAAATTTAATGGGGAATTCGTACCTTTCAATCTATTACATGGCAATGGAGCCGTCTTCACTCTTTTCTACCCTTATCGCGTGAATATACTTGCTGGTTCTCTTATCTTCCAAGTGTTTTCCACCATATGGTGCAACCTTATTATGTCCTATGTTTTCTTAACAACTGCTATTGTGTGGTCTTCCTTTGGACCCTGCTTGTGAATGAATTAAAAAAAAAAAAAATTCTTTTCTTTCTTTCAAAGTACCCTATCACCATCTTGAGATTTTAAATTAAGTGCGCTAACAATTCGAGTGTGATAAATCAGAATGCCGCCTAGACGCAACGTGAGGAACGAGGAACCTACCTCCCAGGCTTCGGTAGAAGAAAGTGTGACGCAACCAAGACCGCCGTCACCACCACCACCACCTCCACGAGTAGATAGGGAAGTCGTGAAGCTTTTCCTTGACCAAAAGCCTCCTACCTTCGCTGGAATGGGTGAACCTGCGAAAGCTGAAACTTGGATACGTGCCTTAGAACGCATCTTCAAGACCTTAGTGTGCAACGATGCGGAGAAGATGATCTGTGTGACGCATCAGCTGATCGGATCCGCTGACTTTTGGTGGGATACCAAGCTAAAGACCATGCCCCAGGATCGCATAGACGAGATGACTTGGGAAGAATTCAAGACTGAGGTTTACGACAAGTACGTACCCAAGAGCTACCGCAAGGCAAAAGCCGCCGAGTTTCACAACCTCACCCAGGGACGTCTGTCCGTAGCCGAGTATGACCGTGCACTTTGTGACATGACCCGCTACGCGCCGGAACAGACCGATACTGATGAGAAGCTGACTGATAAGTTTCATGAGGGCCTTAGGCACGAGATTAGGATGGCGTTGGCAGTTCGCGGAACCCTTACGTACGCCGAGGCATTGGCCCTCGCACTAGATGTAGAGGCAGCGATGCCGAAAGAGAGGAGCGCGGGGAACACCGCAATGACATTACCCCCGCCACGTCCTAACCATGATAAGAGGAGATGGGAGGAGAGTAGGATTCCCTATGACAACAAGCGATTGAAGCGTGCAGTGTGTTTGTTTGCTTTGTCTCTTCCTAGTGCTTGTAAAATTATCAAGCCTCCTAGATCCAGCGAATCGACTAGATCGCAGGGTCTAGGAACTCGCGGAACTGGAGAATTTCGGTCGTTGGATACTAAAATTTAGCACAGGGAAGTAGGGATCGATCCCACAGAGATGGATGCGTAATGATTATGCATAGAGATCTGGAAACTATTTTTTTTGGTTTGGCTGCTGCCACGCATTTTTTTGGGTTGAGGAAATTAAACTAGGTTTGGAAATGAACTCTGCTATGCTAACAGCTAAATCTAGGCAGAAATGAATATTGCATGAAAACTACGACTAGACAATCACTAGATCTAAAGACTCGTAACTAATTTACCTAGACCAGGGAATTTAAAATGCAAGTGGGACCCAAAGCTGAAAAAGTAATACGGAAGAAAAGAAAAGCTGCAGAATAACTAACTAAAGCATCAACTGAAAAATGACTTCATCTTCTCCGATGGACTCGCAAGAACACTCGGTAAATTTAATTGGATGCGATTCAGAAACAAACAATCAGATTCAAAACAGGCAGGTGACATACGAAAAGATAACAGAAAAATCTACGCCACTAGACGAAGCCAAACAGAAACAGAGCATAACACTTGAAATTCATGCACAAATCTATCTCCCCTGCTCAGATCCAAAACTCGGATGCTAAATCCACTCCGGATCCAAGCATCCGACACAAAACTCCAACCAAAAACAGCTCCATAACAATAGATTTGGATTCTCCACAGATCAACAACAACAATTACAGATCAACAATCAAACTCCCAGATCAAACACTATGTCGACAGAGAAAATAGCTCAACATAAATCAACTCCAAAACAGAGGAAATGAAACCAACAGAAATGCATAGGAAATTAAGCAACATCAACAGCAGATTCGACTCCCGAAAGTGAAGTTCGAAACAAGAAACAACAAACTGAAATTAAAATGATTGTATCTTCGCCCTCACGCGGACGGTGTTACGTCGGAACTACTGAACTCAAAAACGACCCCCTTAACCACCCCGAATTCCCATTTCCAAGTGTGTGTGTGTGTGCTAAGAGTGAGCAAAAAAACAAAAACGTCCTCTATTTCGTGCTGCATACTCCTCCATTTATAGGCGTTGAGGTGGGGCCCAGCGAGGTAGAGATAGACCTTGTTGCCCTCAGCTATTAACTCCCTTCCTCTAGCCTTCTTTTCCTTCAGTTTTGATCAATTTCTGCTCTGTTCCTCGCTAGACTGTTTCCTCCAGTATCTCCTGGATCTAGCGCTTTATCACACACCTGGCTTAATCAAACATGTTAGACCCAGCAGAAATGTGATGCTTTTCACTATATAACCAATGCATGAAATTAGCCTTATCAAACTGCTCACACTTAAACCATACTTGTCCTCAAGTATAAAGACAAGAGAAAAGAATAAGGCGAATTTCAAAGCATGGTTATCCCTTGACCGACTCTACAGACACTAAACAGACTCCTAGACCTAGACACAACTGGCACAATTTTTAGACACTAAAATGAAAACACATAAACACATAAAACGAAAACACATAAACACATATGCATGAACTGGCTTCAACTTTTAGGCAACCGTCCCCACAAGATTAAGGTCAATCCAACAGGCTGCACTCCTCCAAATAGGCCCTTCCCCTTCCTCTACCTAGCCAATCTGTCAGTTCGTCAAGATGGCCTTTTACTTCCCCAATTGTTGGATTCACTCGATCACTCATTCCTCACCAGGGATGTTAGGACCAATTCTCTCTTAAGTCATCGCCATACCACTGAAGCGTCAGGTTATGAGAATTTTCTCCTTCTAACTTCCCCCCCTTTTTTTTTCTTTCCTGGACTTCGTCCAGCTTATACCTCCTTAATTTCCTGGACTTCGTCCAGCTTATACCTCCTTAATTATACTTCTTGATTTACCTCCTCTGGACTTCGTCCAGCTTATCCCTCCAGATTATCATTTATTTTATTATCTCCTCCCTAAATTCTTCTCCTTCAGCATTCAGTGGCAGCCCATTTACATGTGTTAGCTCGAAGTTATTAAAGGCTTATAACTCGCTTTTAAAGTAGGGCTTCACAACTGAGTAAGTAAAGGCGTTCTCTATCGTTCTCGCTTCACTCAGATTGGCTCGGCTTGTTAAAGAAAAAGGCTTCTAAGTTGGAATACCTGCTATTTTCAATTACTCTCACTAAGGGAATCCTGCCATATTATATTCACTGGTTCATGCGACTCAAACAACTAGACCTAACGACTCCTATATCAAAATTACATTGACTCCTCTCCCCCTCCCACTTCACTCAAGCTTGGCCTCAAGCCGTCGTCGTGAAGGGGAAATAGAGAGATCAATGCAAAACAAGCAGACAAAACTTCTCACACTTAGACCGAGCATCGGGCTAAGTGGGAGAAGATAAAACAACACAGAAAAAACAAAACAACTTCTCACACTTAGACCGAGCATCGGGCTAAGTGGGAGAAAAGAAAACAGAACAGAAAACAGACAAACAAAATGTAAAAGGAAAAAAAAAGTAAATGTTACTTGGTCATGGGGTGGTGTTCACTTCTGGGGCTGGCTCCCTCGGGAGCCAGAATGTGGTGGGATTCCGGGGCGGGTCATTTTCACCTTCTTCTTTGCTGGCTGATCCAGCTCTTCCTCTGCTTGTCCTGTCTGGGTGGGTACCGACTTCATCACTTGGGGCTTTGATTTGGGTGGGACTGGAACTTGCTTGGGAACGGTCGGAGTGGTCATCTGCTGGAGTGACTTGACTTGACCCAGGAGTTGCCTTCGTCTGGGTCAAGGGGAGTGTTTGCTGCATCCACTTCAACATCCTCATGGAGAGCTCCACTGCCTCCGCCACTCGTTCACTTTGTTTGGCCCATTTCACGGCCAAATCCTCCACATTGTCCCTCAGGACCTTCGCTTCCTCCCGATTCCCCTTCAATTCCTTCCTGATCCCGCCGAGTTCCTTTACCATCTCCTTCCTCAGCAACTGCATCTCCTTTTTCACTTCCTGGACTTCCTTCCGTAGCTCCTCAATCTCTTCACTGGGCATGGTCTCCTCGGCTTCCTCAGGCTCTGCAGTCCCCTTATCTCCTAATGAGTAGAAAAGGGTCTCGGCACCTCGAGTTTGTAACAACCCCTTGTTGAAAAAATAATCAACACTGAAAACCTCCGGGGGGTCGCACATAACTATCAGAGGAGCGGATTTGGCGATTTTCACATCAATATTCCGTTGGAGGTAGGCGCCGAGAAGGTGGCATGTGTACATATGGCGCGCAGGGTTGCTTGTCATTTGGTGGCAAGCCTGAGCCAACCAATATCCGAGGTGCACCTTTATGCCCTTTGCCATGCACCTTTATGCCCTTTGCTGTTCCCATCAAATTGTAGCTTATGAAGGTCTGAGCAAAACGGAGGATGCAGTTTTCGATGTGGGATGCCTTGGAATAACTGGATTTGAACGCTCCAGCCTTGGGGTGGGTGATCAGGTCCCATGCCGTTTGCACCTTAAAGCCCGGCGTGTTTTTGGGTGCGCCAATCATCCTCTCATTCCATTCTCCTTCATCGTCCTCTGCCTGTGTGAACAATCCCATTCGCAGTGACCACTCTCGGATGCTCATCTCATACTCTTCGTTGAAAAGCCGGAACGTTATGGAGTCAGCGTCCAGATCAGTAGTATTTTTCAAACGAAAAGTGGAGAAAAACTCCCTTGCCAGATCCACCGGCACCCTTTCTTGGCTGTGTCGCAGTAGCCACTCGAATCCTATCGAGGAGATGCAGGCGCGGAACTCCTTGTCACACGCGATCATCTTAAGCTCCCTCGAGCTATACTGCTTCCCGGATTTGGTCATCTTCCCGATACCACACCTTTCCTTGTACACCGCGGCCCTTTTTTGATCGTCAAACTGTCTCATCGCTTCCAGTAGTTTCTTCGTCAGCCAGACTTCCGGACGTCCAGGAATAGGTACTCCTTCAGCGTCTTCTGATTCATAGTCGGATTCAGGGGCAGGCTCGTCTTGTTCCTCGGTTGAGGGAACGTCAGCCTCTGAGGAAAGGGTATCCTCAACCTCCTTGACAGAGGGAGCTTTCCTAGACCGTGTAGACATAGTTGCCGTGCCCTTCCCTTTTCTTGCCTTTTCTTTCGCCAGGCGACGCTCTTCCGCTTCCGTCCCTTGCCCAGGGGACTCATTTTTCCCTGTATCGACTAAGTCGTCTACTTCATCAAGTAGACTTCTCCTGGCCCGTCTCCTTTCTGTCCTCCTGTCCTCTTGGGGTTCGTCTGCATCCTGGTCGTCTACCAGGTCCACAATCAACTTCATTCCTGCATCCACGTCCTCTGGTACTTCAGCCATCTGCAGATCTGCGTCTGCAAAAAGTTTTTCAGGGGTTTCCCCCTCACCATCCACCATCGGGGTTGTCCCCTCAATATAAACGGGGTCCTCCCCCCTGACATCACTCGGGGTTGCCCCCTCTTCCATGGCTTCAGAGGTTGAGACTCTGAATTCAGCCGGACTAGCCACAGCAAGGGTTCCCCCCTCCACACCGTCATCACCCTCAGATTTAGGGTTTCCGTCACCATGCAACTCTGTTTCATCCACCTTCCCGCCGTTCGTTGGTCCACCCTCTTCGTCGCCCGCCTCCTGCGAAGCGGTCTCTGCATTTTGTGGTTCAGAGTTCGGCTCTCTCGCTTCTTCTTGAGGCAATTCTTCTTGAAAACTTGAGGGTTCGGCCGCCGAATCCTCTGGAATCGACGTTGGTGGAGTGGCCGCCGCAGATGTCATCAAATTAGCAGAAAAGAGGGCATATACTTCTTTTGCCTTCTCGACGCTCCCCAATTTTTGCGTCAATTCGGCTAACAAAGTTGGGTCGTACTCCGCTTGCTGCGAACTTCCGGTGGGCTTGGCTGATTCCATCGCTGTAGATCTGAAATTAGACAAGAATTTGGTCGATTTTGGGTTAGGGTTTGTATTTTTTTTAGAGAGAGAGAGAATGACAGTAGAGAGAAGGGAGAACAAATTCAGGTTGAGTATGTGGAGAGAGAAACGACGCTTCGCCCCCTTTAACTGAAAAGGTGATGCGGTTGCAGACGTGACGTCAGTACCCGTACACCTTCCATAAATATCGGTGATTTGAATTTCAAATTATTATTTTCCCTCCTTGATCTTTTCCTTCATGCTTTCCTTCCCTCATTGATTTCCCTGACCGTGACCCTACACTAAGAAAAGAATGAAGACGCCAAACTCCTTGGTCAAGATTAGAGTACAAGATATAAATTCCCCTTGGAGTCTGGTGCTTCGAAAATGTTTTTGGGAGATTAAAATTTTTACTTTGTTTGGATTTTCTTAAGGTTTCCGAAAGCAATTAAACTATTTACAATTTATCTTTGAGTATTCTCGAAATCCCCTGGTTCAGTATGTAAAAACATAAACATTTTCCTTGACCCAGGAGTTTATCGAGAATACTTCCTTGCCTGACTAGGCGACAACCGAGAGTGCACGTAGTGGCATTTCCTCCACCACGCACAACTCAGAATTATCCCTATAGACTTTCAATCTATGACCATTAACAAGAAAAGGAACAGAGTTAGAGGCACTTCCCTGGATTTCCACTGCTCCGTTTGCGCGGAGGCTAACGATGGTATATGGGCCAATCCACTTAGACTTCAACTTTCCTGGCATCAGCTTGAGCCGGGATTGGAAAAGAAGCACCTTCTGTCCAACATGGAGTTCCTTGACCCGGAGATTCCTATCATGCCATAGCTTCGTCCTTTCTTTGTACCACATGGCAGACTCATACGACTCCAGCCTCATTTCCTCCAGTTCTTGTAACTGTAATTTCCTTTCTTCTTCGCAAGCCATAGGCTTCATGTTCAACTCTTTTACTGCCCAGTACGTCTTGTGCTCAATACCCACAGGCAAGTGGCACATCTTGCCAAACACAAGCCTATAAGGCGACATTCCAATAGGTGTCTTAAAGGCAGTCCTGTAAGCCCATAGTGCGTCACCGAGCCTCTTACTCCAGTCCTTCCTTGACGGGTTGACCGTTTTCTCCAATATCGCCTTGATCTCGCGATTAGATATCTCCGCTTGACCGTTAGACTGAGGGTGGTACGGGGTGGATATTCTATGGTGAACACCGTATTTCTTCATCAGAGCCTCGATGGTGCGATTACAGAAATGCGTCCCTTGATCCGAAACGATTGCTCTAGGAACTCCATATCTGTTGAAAATATTGGTCTGCAGAAATTTTGCCACTTCTTTTGATTCACATGTCGTTGTGGCCTTGGCTTCTAACCACTTAGACACATAATCTACTGCAACCAATATGTAAGTATTCCCACAAGATGACGGAAATGGTCCCATGAAGTCCATTCCCCATACATCAAAAACTTCACAAACAACCACCGGGACCTGAGGCATCTCATCCCTCCTAGAAATTCCCCCCGTCTGTTGGCATCTCTCGCAGCACTGGCAAAATTCAAAAGCATCTTTATTCAATGTTGGCCAGTAAAAACCACTATCCAGGACCTTCCTTGATGTCTTCCTTGGTCCGAAATGACCTCCACATGCCAAAGTATGGCAATCAATTAGCACGTCCTTTTGTTCCCATTCGGGAATGCAGCGCCTAATCACTTGGTCTGAACACATTTTCCACAGGTACGGATCATCCCAAAAATAGTATTTGGCTTCGCTTTTAAGCTTCATCCTCTGGGCTCGGGAAGCTTCTTCTGAGCTTGGCATTTCTCCCGTGACCAAATAATTTGCTAGATCGGCGAACCATGGTTCTGCGTTAAGTGTGCGCTTTCCTTTATAAGATTCTCCAAGACCGGTTAATGCCAACACAGCTTCCCAGCTTATCGGTCTAGGGAGTTCATCCAGACAGTTCAAATGCTCTTCGGGGAAAGCATCAGGGATGGCCTCTTCTGTTTCCCCTTGATGAATTCTACTCAAGTGATCGGCCACTTTGTTCTCCGTTCCTCTTTTGTCCCTTACTTCCCAATCAAACTCCTGCAGAAGCAATACCCATCGGATCAACCTTGGTTTCGACTCCTTCTTAGCCAGTAAGTACTTTATTGCTGCATGATCCGTGAAAACAATAACCCTTGACCCAATTAGATAGGGTCAGAATTTTTCAAATGAGTACACGACAGCCAACATTTCCTTCTCCGTGGTATCGTAATTTTTTTGAGCTTGATTCAGCGTTTTGGACGCGTAGAAGATCACATAACTTTTCCCGTCTATCTTCTGCCCTAGGACGGCTCCCACAGCGAAATCGCTCGCGTCACACATTATCTCAAAAGGGTAATTCCAGTCTGGCGCCCTGATAATTGGTGCGGTCACGAGTCTATCCTTGAGCAACTGAAATGCCTTTTTGCATTCTTCATCAAACACGAACTCCACATCGTTGTGCAACAAATGAGTGAGTGGTTGCGCAATTTTTGCGAAGTCCTTGATAAACCTCCTATAGAAACCTGCGTGACCCAGGAATCCTCTAATTTCTTTTTGACTTGTGGGGTAAGGTAGCTTTGAAATCACTTCCACCTTTGCCTTGTCTACTTCAATTCCTCTATCAGAAATTACATGACCTAGGACAATGCCCTCAGTCACCATGAAGTGACACTTTTCGAAATTCAAAACCAGGTGCTTCTCTTGGCATCTTTGCAGCACTAGGTCAAGGCTGGCCAAACAAGTATCAAACGAGTCTCCGCATACGGTGAAGTCATCCATAAATATCTCGATACATACCTCCAGCAGATCCAAAAAAATACTCATCATACAACGCTGGAACGTTTCCGGTGCATTGCATAGACCAAATGGCATCCTTCGGTAAGCATAAGTGCCAAAAGGGCATGTGAATGTGGTCTTTTCCTGATCCTCTGGGTTGACGTAAATCTGGAAATAACCGCTGTATCCGTCAAGGAAACAGAAAAACTGTTTGCCAGCCAACCTCTCTAGCATCTGGTCAATAAATGGTTAAGGAAAATGATCCTTTTTGGTGGCCTCATTCAGTTTCCTGTAGTCAATGCATATCCTCCATCCAGTCACCAGTCGAGTAGGCACCAACTCGTTTTTGTCATTTTCCACCACTTGTATTCCTGATTTCTTAGGTACCATGTGAACCGGACTGACCCACTCGCTATCAGGGATGGAGTATATGATTCCCAGGGACAATAGTTTCAAAACTTCCTTGAGTACCTCCTCCCTCATATTCGGATTCAGCTTCCTTTGTGGATCACGTCGAGCCTTTGCCCCTTCCTCTAATCTGATGTGGTGCATGCAAAGATCGGGGCTGATGCCAACTAGGTCCGAAAGTGTCCATCCTATGGCCTTCTTGTTCCTCCTAATTACGTCCAGCAACGTACTCTCTTGTTCCTCAGTCAAGCGGCTGTTGATTATCACTGGACAATTTTCCCCTTCCTCTAGGTACGCATACTTGAGATTCTCAGGTAAGGTTTTCAACTCTTTCTTTGGTGTGATGGCTTCCTGAGGCAGGGGGTTTTTCTCCATACTTCTTGTCGCTATTCCCTCTAGACTTGTTCCTTCGTCTGGGCTCTTCCCTTGAACTGACCCTGCTGATTGGAATGACAGTGGTTGTTGGCAGAATGCCATGATCGCTTCATTGATTTGGTCGTCCGTCATGTTCCGAGTAAAAAAGGTTTCACACCATCCTGTCACCTCCTTCTCCACAGCTTGGCTTAGCTCAGAATTGTTAATTTGTTCCTGCATTAACTCAGTCTCAAGATATTCCTGGACCAGGGGGTTAATCACATCCACAGCATGCAAATTCTCAACATCGAGTGGTTTTTTCATCTCTTCATCAATGCTGAAGGTGTACTTCTCCCCATGATAGTCTAGGCATATTGTTCCATCAAACACATCAATAATAGTCTTTGCGGTGCGAAGGAAAGGTCTTCTCAACAGCACCCCGCTAGACTCAGCAGATTCATTATCACTCATTTTTATCACATGAAAATCAGCCGGGTACAGGAAATCATGCACTCTAACTATGACATTTTCCAACACTCCCTCAGGAGAGATGCATGTTCTATCGGCTAACTGAATCACCACCTTCGTGTTTACCATGCTCACTCCCACCAATTTTTTATATATTGAAAGAGGTAAAACATTTATCGATGCACCTAGATCACACATGGCATGCTCAATTTTAATATCACCTAGAGAAATAGGGAGAGTGAACATACCTGGGTCTGTGCATTTTGATGGCATCCTTCTTTTCTGTATCACCGCAGACACACTTTCTCCTATGACAATCTTCCCATCAGGTTTGGTTTTCCCAGCTATGAACTCTTTGATGAACTTGCTAAAAGTGGGTATCTTCAGAGCTTGTAAAAAGGGCAGGTTAATCTCCAGCTTGCTAAATATTTCCACAAAATCCTCTGGATCATCCTTCTTTTTCTTGGCTTCCCCTCGGTATGGAAATGGCTTTGGTCGCTTCACTGCATTTGTGGAACTCCCTGCGGGGGTCTCACCAACCTCCCCGCTGCCTTCTTTACTCTTTAATTCAGGTTCTGGATCAAGGAAAAATGGGTCACTTGGTCGAGGTAGAGATCCCCCTAAATCTCCCTCCTGGAGATCATCCTGAACAAGGACTTCTCTGGGTCTAGGGTTATCCCCTTGAGACTCTCGGCTTTCTTTTCCTTTGATCACCTGTGAAGGTATCTTTTCATCACTCTCCAGCGTCGGTCCTTCATAGCCTCGTCCGGATCTCAAAGTGATTTGACTAATGTTTGCTCGGTCTGGTGGCTTGACCGTGGCAGGCAGTCTTCCTTCATTTCCCCGCATTTCATTCAACGATGTGGCTATCTGTGACATCTGCTTTGCCAGCATGTCCACGGCAGACTTCTGCTCCTTTTGAGCATCCTGAATTTTGTACACCACGTCATTGTTAGCCTGCATGTTATTCTGCATGTGTTGCTGAGAGCTGACCAGGTCATGCACCATGTCATCTAGATTCCTCTGAGGCCGGTAATTTGTTTGATTTGAACTGGAACCTTGATTCTGACTTGTTCCAACAATCTGGTTCTGGCGATAGTTTCCCTGACCTCCCTGATTGTTGTTGAACTGATTTGCTGGACCTTGGTGATTTTGTTGGAAATTTTGATTGTTCCCCGAAGTATTCCTTTGATATGGTGGCACATAGGAATTCCCTTGGTTATTCTGGTTCCTGCTCCAGTTATGCTGATCCCCTTGATTACGGTAGCTCCAGTTATTCGGCCCTTCTTGATTCTTCCCTGACCCGTTAGAATTATGCTGCGGTCCTTCATGATTCCGGTTGGGCCAATTCTGCTGGTTCTCCGCTGGACCTGGGTATTGCAATTGCAGTTGTTGGTTTCCTTCAGCCCACCTAAAACAAGGGTTATCCCTCCATGGTGCATCCTTAATCTTCCTCTGGTTCCAGCTTGTATTTTGATTGTTTTGGTTCCAATTCCCCATCGCATTTGCTTGAGCTTGAAACTCTCCATCAGGTGATGGGCTGCTATAGCATTGGATTTGATGTTCCTCCTGACCAGGGGTATTCTTCCTTTCAATGGCATTTAGCAGTGCCTTCTCCAATCGATCAATCCTATCTCTAACCCCTTCTTCTTCTTGTTCCTTAACTGCATTCGCTGAACATCTCCTCATGATGGCACGCGGATTGTCATACGCTTTCTTCGCGTCAATTAATCTTCCCAGAATTTCGCGCGCTTCACTTGCCCTGTTCTTGGTAAAATTCCCCCCGCTCGAGGAATTCATTAAGTCCTTGGATTCAGGATTTGCTCCTTCATAGAACAAACAAAATGTTTCAGCCTCCATCATTCTATGATTAGGACAAGCATCAAGCAGTCCCTTAAACCGAGACCAATATTGGCTTAAAGACTCATCGTAGTCCTGCTTGCATTCTTGAATCTCCTTTTTGAGAGCATTTGTTTTGTTGGACGGGAAAAAATAGTCCAGGAATTCCAGTTTGAAATCCCTCCACGTGGTGATTGAGTCAGGCGGAAGCCTCAGCAACCATGTGTTGGCCTCTCCCTTTAAGGCAAATGGAATCGCACGCAAGCGGTAGTCCTCCTCAGTAGTTTCGTTGGGCCTCTTCTGGATGCTGCATAGCTTGCTGAACTCGTTCAAAAATTCGTAAGGACACTCGTTTCTCCGCCCTGAGAATGTAGGTAAAACGCCAAGCACATTTGTTTTAATCTCAATAGACCGCTGGCGCTGATTCGACACTATGGCATGGGCTGGCTCTCCATCCAGATGTGCAGTGAGTGAACCAATTTCTGGGTCTGTGTCCACTACGTTTGCCATTACAGATTCCTCTTCCGAATGTTCAGTTTCTGATGACGACTGTGGATCCTCCTTCCCCGATGAATTCCACTCTTCTTCGCTTCCTGATTCAAACGGAAACGGATCTACTGTTGACAATCCTGATCTGGTAGTAACGGCTGATGTTGATTCCTTGACTTGCCACCTCAATTGGACGTTCCTTGACCAAGACGGGTTGCTCCAGATTCCTGACCGTGAGCTTTTGCTCATAAACTGTCAACAAAAAGAAACACACAAATTAAAACTACATACACCAAATCTCTAAACATAAAAAAAAACTACGCCATCCATTCCCCGGCAACGGCGCCAATTGAAGCGTGCAGTGTGTTTGTTTGCTTTGTCTCTTCCTAGTGCTTGTAAAATTATCAAGCCTCCTAGATCCAGCGAATCGACTAGATCGCAGGGTCTAGGAACTCGCGGAACTGGAGAATTTCGGTCGTTGGATACACAGAACACTCCTTCAAAACCCTCAACCACGAATACTAAAATTTAGCACAGGGAAGTAGGGATACATCCCACAGAGATGGATGCGTAATGATTATGCATAGAGATCTGGAAACTATTTTTTTTGGTTTGGCTGCTGCCACGCATTTTTTTGGGTTGAGGAAATTAAACTAGGTTTGGAAATGAACTCTGCTATGCTAACAGCTAAATCTAGGCAGAAATGAATATTGCATGAAAACTACGACTAGACAATCACTAGATCTAAAGACTCGTAACTAATTTACCTAGACAAGGGAATTTAAAATGCAAGTGGGACCCAAAGCTGAAAAAGTAATACGGACGAAAAGAAAGCTGCAGAATAACTAACTAAAGCATCAACTGAAAAATGACTTCATCTTCTCCGATGGACTCGCAAGAACACTCGGTAAATTTAATTGGATGCGATTCGGAAACAAACAATCAGATTCAAAACAGGCAGGTGACATACGAAAAGATAACAGAAAAATCTACGCCACTAGACGAAGCCAAACAGAAACAGAGCATAACACTTGAAATTCATGCACAAATCTATCTCCCCTGCTCAGATCCAAAACTCGGATGCTAAATCCACTCCGGATCCAAGCATCCGACACAAAACTCCAACCAAAAACAGCTCCATAACAACATATTTGGATTCTCCACAGATCAACAACAACAATTACAGATCAACAATCAAACTCCCAGATCAAACACTATGTCGACAGAGAAAATAGCTCAACATAAATCAACTCCAAAACAGAGGAAATGAAACCAACAGAAATGCATAGGAAATTAAGCAACATCAACAGCAGATTCGACTCCCGAAAGTGAAGTTCGAAACAAGAAACAACAAACTGAAATTAAAATGATTGTATCTTCGCCCTCACGCGGACGGTGTTACGTCGGAACTACTGAACTCAAAAACGACCCCCTTAACCACCCCGAATTCCCATTTCCAAGTGTGTGTGTGTGTGCTAAGAGTGAGCAAAAAAACAAAAACGTCCTCTATTTCGTGCTGCATACTCCTCCATTTATAGGCGTTGAGGTGGGGCCCAACGAGGTATAGATAGACCTTGTTGCCCTCAGCTATTAACTCCCTTCCTCTAGCCTTCTTTTCCTTCAGTTTTGATCAATTTCTGCTCTGTTCCTCGCTAGACTGTTTCCTCCAGTATCTCCTGGATCTAGCGCTTTATCACACACCTGGCTTAATCAAACATGTTAGACCCAGCAGAAATGTGATGCTTTTCACTATATAACCAATGCATGAAATTAGCCTTATCAGCGATACCGCCCCACTCAGAACAGGCCGCCGTACGGAGGAGGACAGACTTCATTCAATCCTAGGAGCGACCCCCGTGCCAGACCACCCCAGTGTAGCGTTTGCGCCAAGTACCATTTCGGGCAGTGTAGAGGACCGAACTCGAATAGGTGCTTCAACTGTGGAGGGAATGGGCATTTCTCGAGGGAGTGTCCGAGCAAGGGAAACGAGTCAAGACAGAACCATCAGGGTTTCCGTCAGCAGCCGAGGGCGCCACCTATGGGCTCGGGAGCAAACCAGAATCAGCAACTGCGGCTGCAGCAGCCTGTCCGCCCAAGACTTCCCGCCCCGGCTAGAGCGTATGCTGTAAGTCAGAAGCAGCCCAAGATCGAGCAAGGAAAGCCCGAGAGTGGAAATTTAGCAGGTATAGGCGAAATCCTTGATAGCCCTATCGTTGTTTTGTTTGACACGGGCGCATCTCATTCGTTCATCTCTGAGTTATGTGTGCATATCTTAAGTTTGCCTACTAGGAAGTCCGAATATAGGATGATGGTGTCCTCACCAGTAGGAGGCATGATAGAGATCTCTCGGTTTTGCTTGAACGTAGAAATCGTACTAGGAGAACTTATGTTAGTTGCTCACGACCTGCGAGTTATGGCGATGAGAGACGTTGACGTAATCTTAGGAATGGATTGGTTAACCGCGAACTTTGCGACGATTCGCTGTAAGGAGAGGCTAATAACCCTACAAACCCCGGGTATGGAACCCGCCGTGTACCACAGAATCTCGATGAACTGACGAATCGCTATAGTCTCCGCGTTATAAGCCACAACCATGTTAAAGAAAGGACGCCCGGCCTACCTTGTCTATCTCCACGGAGAAGAGAAGGAGGAAGCGAGGCTTGAAGACGTTGCTGTCGTACGAGACTTTCCCGATGTTTTTCCCGAGGAGTTACCTGGACCGCCGCCAGATAGGCAGTTAGAATTTACGATCGATCTTGAACCTGGAGCCGCACCCATATCGAAGGCGCCGTACCGCATGACACCTAAGGAGTTAGAGGAGTTAAAGATTCAGCTGCAAGAGCTCATTGACTTAGGTTTCATTAGGCCCAGTGTTTCACCATGGGGCGCACCGGTGCTCTTCGTTAAGAAGAAAGACGGGTCAATGAGAATGTGTATCGACTATAGAGAGTTGAACAAATTGACCCTCAAGAACAAGTACCCTTTGCCGAGGATAGACGACCTGTTCGATCAACTCCGAGGAGCCGGAGTATTCTCTAATATGGATCTGAAGTCCGGATACCACCAGCTGAAAGTGCGAAAGGAGGACATCCCCAAAACCGCATTTCGTACCAGATATGGTCACTATGAGTTCGTCGTGATGCCGTTCGGTCTGACGAACGCCCCAGCCGTGTTTATGGACCTGATGAACCGAGTTTTCCACCCGTACCTAGATACATTCGTCTTAGTATTCATAGATGATATCTTAGTCTACTCGAAGGACGAGAAGGAGCACGCGGAGCACCTACGGATCGTGCTGGAGACGTTGAGGAAGGAGAAACTGTACGCCAAATTCAGCAAGTGTGAATTCTGGCTGAAGGAAGTCAACTTTTTAGGACACAATCGTGTCAGCAGAAGGAATCGGAGTGGACCCCGCCAAGGTTGAGGCGGTGCAACAGTGGAAGTCGCCATCGACGCCGAACGAGATTCGGAGTTTCCTGGGTTTGGCAGGATACTACCGAAGGTTCATAGAAGGGTTCTCCAAGATAGAGAGACCAATGATCCAGCAGCTCAAGAAAGGAATCAAGGTGAACTGGACAGCGGAATGTGAAGCGAGCTTCCAACTTTTGAAGGAGAAATTGACCACCGCACCAGTGCTAGCTGTGCCAGAGCTTGGAGTGAACTACGTAGTTTACACTGACGCTTCGAAAGTCGGATTAGGATGCGTGTTGATGCAGAACAACAAGGTGATCGCTTACGCGTCGCGACAGTTGAAACCGCACGAGTTGAACTACCCTACCCACGATTTAGAGTTAGCCGCGGTAGTGCATGCCCTAAAGATTTGGAGGCACCATCTCTACGGAGTTAGGTGTGAAATCTTTACGGACCATAAGAGTTTGAAGTACTTTTTCGAGCAGAAGGACCTGAACATGCGACAACGGAGATGGCTCGAGCTGGTGAAGGACTACGATTGTGGTATCAACTACCACCCTGGCAAGGCAAACGTAGTAGCAGACGCTTTAAGCCGTAGAGACCATTCGCAACTCGCTGTTTTTCTAACAGAAGAGGAAAGTTTAGTGCGAGAGTTGAGTAAGTTGCAGATAGAAGTAGTTAGAACACCCGATACCGTGAAAGGTCGAATCGCCGCATTAGTAGTAGAACCTGATCTAAGGACGAGGATCGTTGCAGCACAACGTCTAGATGTGAGATTAGAGGAGATTCGAGTCGAAGTGAGAACCGGTGAATCCAGAAATTTTAGTGAGGCTTCCGATAACGCTCTTACCTTTGGAGGGAGACTGTGCGTGCCGAACGACGAGGGACTTAGGAACGAGATCATGAGCGAAGCTCATGAAACCCCATACACTGCTCACCCCGGGAGCACAAAGATGTACCAGGATCTAAAGAAGTCCTTTTGGTGGAACGGCATGAAGAGAGATGTCGCAGCTTTTGTGGAGCACTGCTTAGCCTGCCAACAGGTGAAAGCCTTACACCAACGACCGTACGGGAAGCTACAACCGCTTGAGATATCCGAGTGGAAGTGGGAGCACATCGCTATGGACTTTGTGACTGCGTTGCCGAAAACCCTTAAAGGGTACACCGCGATCTGGGTGATCATCGATCGACTTACCAAGAGTGCACATTTCATACCAATCCCCGTAACCCATGGATCAGATAGGTTAGCTCGAATCTACATTCAAGAGATCGTGCGACTACATGGAGTCCCAGTGACGATTACAACTGATCGTGACCCGAAGTTTACCTCGAAATTTTGGATTAGTTTACAGCGCGAGCTTGGAACACGTTTAAACTTTAGCACCGCTTTTCACCCCCAGTCCGATGGACAATCTGAAAGAACGATACAAACTCTCGAGGATATGCTAAGAGCCGCGGTGCTCGACCGAGGTGGAAGTTGGGAGACCGCACTCCCTTTGATCGAGTTCGCCTACAACAACAGCTTTCAAGCAACGATCGGCATGGCGCCATATGAAGCACTTTATGGGAGAAAGTGTAGATCTCCGCTTTATGGGGATGAAGTTGGCGAATGAAGAGCGCTTGGACTCGATGCAGTTGAAGAGATGGTCGGAATCGTTCGACAAATCCGCGCGCGAATGAAGGAAGCTCAGGACAGACAGAAGTCGTACGCCGACGTTCGACGGACGGACTTACAGTTCCACACTGGTCATAAAGTTTTCCTCAAAGTATCCCCGTCGAAAGGGATAACGCGTTTTGGAGTCAAAGGCAAACTAAAACCGCGATTTATCGGGCCGTGCGAAATTCTAGAAGGAGTAGGACCCGTAGCTTATAGATTAGCGTTGCCGCCCAGCCTTGGGAATGTGCACAACGTTTTTCATGTTTCGCAACTGCGAAAATACGTGTTCGATCCGAAGCATGTGATTCGATACGAGGATATTGCTGTAAGCCCAGATCTGAGCTACGAGGAGCAACCCCAGATAATCTTAGATCGAAAGGTCCAAACCTTGAGAAATAAAACCACTGCCTTCGTAAAGATTCAATGGAGAAACCACGGGCCCGAGGAAGCCACATGGGAGCGTGAGGATGAGATGATAGATCTATACCCAGAACTCTTTCCATAAAGGTACCAAATTTTGGGACGAAATTTCTTTTAAGTGTGGTAGGATGTAACATCCCGAATTTCCGAACCCTAATTTTAGAGCCCTAGAATTAATTGTTGATGACGTGGAATCGAGAATGCATTTATTTCATGAGATGATATGGTCGATTTGAGTCTAGGGTTTGTGTTGAATGTTTGAAAAGTAAAACTTATTGATTTAATGATGTGGCATGTGATTTATTAATTTGTGAGATTATGTGGTAAATTAATTATCTAAGGGTGAGTGAGAATATTAGAGAAAATTTCCATAAATACTTGTCACCCTAATTCTTGTAATTTTCGAACCCTAGACCCCCTTTGAAGAGAAATTCTATTTCTTCCGAAATTAATTTAATCCTTGCGATATTTATCCAAATTAAAATCCGAGAGCCAATTATTTCCTTATTTTGAAGATGGAAAAATCGAGCCTCTTGTTTAATAGTGATTTTCGAAAATCACTATGTTGGGAAGGAAATATTATTTTGCTTATTTACTTGATTTCTTATTTGATTTCCTTCCATACCTAGAATTTAATTATTCTACCAAATCTTTCCATACTTCAAGAGATCTTGCCTTACTTTATTCTAGTCAATATTTAAAAATTCATGCCTTATTTAAAAGGCATAGGAGGCGCCACTTTTCACTCCAAATTGGGAGAATTCTTATTTTTATTTTGCTCCGTGATATTTTATTCTACTCCGTAAAATATACCAAGACAAAATCTTGGCCATCCTAGAAGCCTAATTTTCGAAAATTTGGAGATTTGCCCTGGGATCTATTTTTGTTAATTCTTCTTCCCTACTTCACAATATTTATTTATTTAATTATGGAGAATGAGATCTTACCAAATATTCTATTCTAATTACCTAAAGATCTTGTTGAACTCTATAAATAAGAACCAAAACCCCAACCCTAGCCCCCATATTTTCGGCCCCCACCATCCCCTCACTCTCTCAAATTTTCTTCTTCTACTCTCCATTATTTTGCTATCTTTTGGAGAAGAATTGAAGTTTAATCCAAGAACTTTGAAGAATCAAGGCTAATACTTGTTTTCTACCGATCGTTTTTCTCTAAAAGGTATTTTTGTTTAAGAGTTATGCTTGTTCTTCTTCTACTTCTTCTTTTTCTTCTTCTAACCGATTAATCGGTCTTCTTGAACCCTCATGCATCTTGGTTGAGTGAAAGAGGGATAAAAAGGGATGTGGGAACATGTATGTGAGTGTGTGTGTCGTGTGTGTGTGTGTGGCGTGTGTATGTGTGTGCCGTGTGTGTGTGTGTTGTTGTGTTGTGTAGTGTGTGTTTGATGGCTAAATAATATTGTGTGATAAACATGATCTTGATTAATTAGTAATGATTAGATAAATCGTTGGGAAGAGGGAAAAGTAATGAAACATGCATGAGTAAGAGTAGTATTGAACCTAATTTGTGATATGTGCCTATGTGATTAAAAGGTGAAACTTTGGTTGCGAAGCCGGATAACGGAAAAGCGAAACTACTTGAAAACTAAGCAGTCGAGGTGGGCTTTACTCTAAAAACTCTCTTTTATTTTATCAAAATGTTGTTTGGTGTTATAAGGGTGGTTTAACTGTTATGCCATGCCTATGTTTGTTCTTAATGTGATACTTGATATGCTTATACGAATTCGGGTCTGAGTATGGGCCGCAAGCCCTACCAGACTATGTACACGATGGGATCGGGAGCCGTCCTTGCTAGTCGGCCGGTCTCGTGGGCGAAAAGTGTGGCCACACTTTCGTCGCACCATGAAATGATTGTTATTTTGATGAGAAAATGGGGGATTATTTTGACTGGCCAGTCTATGAAAATATATTTTGTGATACTCGTGATATTCTCTTATAACTGCTTAAAACTCGAGATCACTTGGTAAGGGTGGCATAACTTATAAAATGTTTTGGCAATGAGCTCACTGAGTATTTCAAAATACTCAGCCCTGCATGTGTTTTCCTTATGTGCAGGTTGAATGATGACGAGCGGTGGCGGGTATTGAGCAGATTAATTAATTAATATGGATATGTTGAACTTCAAGCGTAGTTGTGTCTTCATACATAGCTATTCTTTCTCTTGGTCGTTTTCCGCTGAATCTTGATACTCTTTAGAATTTCTTTTGGGATAATTGCACCTTACCCTTTTCTTGTGGTTTTTATCTTGGATATTTTTGTCGTACTCTTCAGATATTTTGATCATCATTTATGATATCTATCTTCCTTTAAACTTCTAGGTTAAGTTGTTGCATTAAATACTCTAATATTTCTTCCCATTCTTTTGGTCAGTACTCTTTAAATGAAACCCTAGCCTATGTTTACTTCTTTTGAGTCGGTTTTGGGTAGCAGCCGCCGCATTTATTGTACCCTAGGAGGGCGGGCTGTTACAGGATCGATCCCACAGAGATAAATGCGCAATTAAACATGCTCAAGGATTCGGGACTATTTTTGGGTTGGCTGCTGCCACACAATTTTGGGTTGAGGAAATTAAACTAGACTTGGTGTTGAAATCCGCTATGTTAACAGCTAGATCTAGGCCGAACAGAAATCATGCATGTAACTGGAAAACGAGACAATCACTAGATCTAAGAAACTATTTCCTAAATTACCTAGACTTGGGAAATGAACTGACGGTGGGGTCCATTTGCTGAAAAGGTAAAGTACGGATGAAAAGCTAAAAAACAACTAACTAAAGTACCAACTAACAACGACATCATCTTCTCCAATCAATTTGCATAAAATTTCAGTAGAAACAGAGATGGAACGTAAATCGAACGAAGCAGACTGAATTTAAAGCAACTAAACGAAGAACAATTTAAAATTAAGCAGATATGAAACCACTAGACGAAGTAAGATTTAAAAGAGAGCAGAAAGTTTGAAATCCATGCACAACTTGATTCCCCAGTTCAGATCCAACTTCGGATGCTAAATCCACTCCGGATCCAAGCATCCGACACAAACTCCGTCCAAAAGTATACCCCTAGCTACAGATTCGCCAAACAACCACCGATCAACAACAACAACTCATATCCACAACCTATTTCCCAGATCAAGCACATAATTATCCAAAATAGAGAATAACATTCAACTTCCGAAATTAAACCTCAAACGCAGAATCAACGTAAATCAACACAAGAAAAACACCATCATAACATAAACTAAATGCATAGATAATCGATAAGTAGCAAGCAACCAAATCAACTTCCAAAACGATGAAGTTCGACGGAATAAAAGCGCAAAAAAATGAATGTAAACTGATTGTTTCTTCGCCCTCCGTGAGGACGGTGTTACCACTAGCTTTTTCCGAAGATGAAACCCCTAGAAACCCTTAACTACCCCAGAATTCCCATTTTTCCCAAGTGTGTGTGTGTGAGCTGAGAGCAAATCATGTATATGGCGTGTGCTGCATGCTCCTCTATATATAGGCGTAGAAGTGGGTCCAGCGAGGTATGAATAGTCTTTGTTGCCCTCAGCTATTGACTCCCTTCGTCCAGCCATTTCTTTTCTCTTCAACTCTGCTCACTTCCCTTTGTTTTCCTTCGCTAGTCCATTGCCTCCAGCTCTTCCTGGATCTAGCGATTCCTTCACACACCTGGCTTAAAAACTGCGTTAGACCTAGTAAAATAAAGTGTTTTTCACTACATAACCGATGCATGAAATTAGCCTTATCAAACTGCTCACACTTAAACCATACTTGTCCTCAAGTATAAAGACAAGAAAAAGAATAAGGCGAATTTCAAGCACGGTTATCCCCTGACCGACTCTTTAAACTCTAAACAGACTCCTAGACCTAGACACAACTAATGCACAAATAACAAACACTTAAAATAAAAGAAAACACATAAACACATATGCATGAACTAGCTTCAACTTTTAGGCCACCGTTCCCACAAGATTAAGGTCAATCCAACAGGCTGCACTTCTCCAAATTGGCCCCTTCCCTTCTTCTGCCTAATCAATCTGTCAGTTCCTCAAGATAGCCCTTTGTTTTCCCAATTGTTGGATTCACTCGATCACTCATTCCTCATCAGGGATGTTAGGACCGATTCTCTCATAAGTTACTGCCATACCACTGAAGCTTCGGGTTATGAGAGTTTTCTCCTTTCTACACTTTGTTTTCCCCCTTTTTTTATTGGGTCAGGTTACTATTGCTTCCTGCCCTTAGACATATTTCCCCTGGACTTCGTCCAGCTTATACCTTCTTTTTTTTTTATTCATTTTTTTCCTCTGGACTTCGTCCAGCTTATTCCTCCATTTTCTTCTTTTTCTCACCTTTTTCCCTCTAGACTTCGTCCAGCTTATACCTTCATAACCCAATTCCCCTATTTTTTCTCCGTCATGACTCTTCTCCTTAAGCATTCAGTGGCGGCCCCTTTAGATGTGTTAGCTCAAAGTTATTTAAGGCTTATAACTCGCTCTTATAGTGGGGCTTCACAACTAAGTAAGCTAAGGCATCCTCTATCGTTCTTACTTCGTCCAGATTGACTTGGCTTATTAAAGGAAAAGGCTTCTAAGTTGAAATACATCCTATCTTCAATTACTTTCACTAAGGAGATCATGCCGTATTATATTCACCAGCTCATGCGACACAAACAAAACCTAGACTTAACGACTCATAACATGCTGACAACTACACGCATTGACTCCCCTCCCCCTCCCACTTCACTCAAGCTTGTCCCCAAGCCATCGTCGTGAAGGGGGGAAACAGGGTAGTCAATTCAACATACAATAAACAAATAATAATCCTATAAAACTTCTCACACTTAGACCGAGCATTGGGCTAAGTGGGAAAAGACGCAATAAACAGAAAACATAAACTTCTCACACTTAGACCAAGCATTGGGCTAAGTGGGAGAAGGTAAGCACATATAGCAAATATTCACAGAGACACAAATAATAATAACAAACATAAAAAAAAAACAGATATAACGGAAATCAGATTGGGGTGGGATCCCGGGTCGGGTCATCTTCACTTTCTTTTTCGCCGGCATCTCCGGCTCCTCTCCTTCCTTCTCTTGCTCTGGTTGATCAGACTCTGGTTTCTTTAACATCATGGACTTTGATCTGGATGGGATTAACGCTGGCTTGGACGCGGATGGGGTAACCACTTGCTTGAGCGGGTGCGGTGGTCGTTGGACGGAGGAGCTGCCCGGGCCTGGTTGCTTGACCTCGCTGTTGGACCCAGGAGTTACCTTCGACTGGGTCAAGGGGAGTGTCTTCTCCAACCATTTTAACATATTCATTATAAGCTCCACAGCCTCCGTCATCCGCTCGTTTTGCTTGGCGGACTTCACCGCCAGGTCCGCAACACCTCTTCACGGCTCCCGCTCAGCTCTTTCCTTATCCCACCAAGTTTTCTCACCATTTCTTTACTCATCACTTGCATTTCTTTCTTCACCTCCTGGACATCCTTCCTCAGCTCCTCGACCTCTTCACTCGGCATAGCCTCCGCAGTCTCCTCAGCCTCCGCATTCACCTTGTCTCCTACCGTGTAGAAGAAAGTTTGTTTGCTGTGAGCTTGGAGTAACCCCTTGTTGAAAAAGTACTCAACACTGAAAGTCTCCGGGGGTTCGCACATCACGACCAAGGGAGCGGTTTTTGCTATCTTCATTTCAACATTCCGCTGGAGGTAGGCGCCTAGGAGATAGCAGGTATACATATGTCGAGTAGGGTTGCTTGTCATCTGATGACATGCTTGAGCCAGCCAATAACCCAGATGCACCTTAACGCCTTTTGCCATGCACCAAGTGAAATAAAGGTCGGTTGTTGTCAGAGCTGAATTTGCAGTTCCCATTAGGTTGTAGCTGATAAACGTCTGAGCAAAACGGAGGATTCTGTCCTCAATGTGAGAGGCCTTAGAGTAGCTGGACTTAAACGCCCCTGCCTTGGAGTAGGTAACCAGTTCCTAAGCTGCTTGTACTTTGAATCCTGGCGTGTTCTTCGGTACGCCAACCATCATCTCATTCTATATGCCTTCATCGTCCTCAGCCTTGGTAAATAACCCCATTCTCAAGGACCACTCTAGGATACTCATTTCATGTTCCTCATTAAAAAGCCTGAATGTGATGGGGTCCGCGTCGAGGTCAGAAGTGTTCTTTAATCAGAATGTTGAGAAGAACTCTCGTGCTAAATCCACCGGCACCTTCTCCTGGCTGTGCCTCAATAACCACTCAAAACCGATTGAATAGATACATGCGCGGATGTCTTCATCACATGCAATCGTCATAAGTTCCTCGAAGCTGTACTGCTTGCCAGACTTAGCCATCTTTCAAGCACTTCATCTCTCTTTGTACACTGTGGCCCGTTTCTGATCGTCGAAATGCCTCATCGACTCCAGCAGTTCCTTAGTCAACCACACCTCCGGACGTCCTTGGATAAACTCCTCTTCAGATTCTCCAAGTTCAGAATTGGACCCAGGAGTAGGATTGTCTTGTTCATTGGTCGAGGGAACTTCGGTCACTGGGGAAAGGGTCTCCTCAACCTCCTCGACGGAGGGAGCTTTCCTTGACCGTTTTGACTGGGTCGCAACCGCCTTCCCTTTCCTTGCCCTTTCCTTGGCCAGGCGACGATACTCTGCCACTTCAGCTTCTGTCCCTCGGGTAGGTAGGAAACTCCTCTTTCTCAGAATAGACCAAGTCATCCACTTCGTCAAGCAGACTCCTCCTGGCCCTTCTCCTCTCTGCTCTCTCGTCCACCCGGGGTTCGTCTTTTTCCTGGTCGTCCACCAGGTCCACAATCAGATCTAGCCCTTCCTCTTGGGCTCCAGTACTCCAGTAGTATCTAGGTTTGTTTCTTCCACAAGTTTTTCCGGGATTTCCCCCACATCATCCACCATCGGGGTCGCTCCCTCAATATAAACAGGGGTTTCCCCCCTGACATCACTCGGGGTCGCCCCCTCCTCCATGGGTTCAGGGGTCGCACCCCTAAAATCCTTTGAGGTTTCATCCCCAGTCTCCATAGGGGTTTCCCCCTCAGCCATCAACTTTAAAACAGGGGTTTCCCCCTCAGCAAACTTCTCTCGAACAGGGGGTTTCCCCCTCAGCAACTTCTTTGTGAACAGGGGTTTCCCCCTCAGCAATCCTTTCCACAATAGGGGTTTCCCCCTCCACAATTTCTTCCATAACAGGGGTCAGCAATCTCCTCTCGAACAGGGGTTCCCCCCTTTTTCTCACCCTCAGAGTTAGGGTTTCCATTACCTTGTCGTTCGGCCTCCACCTCCGTCTCACCATAATTCCGCCCACCATCAGCCGGCAGTTCATTCATTGCCTCTTCTTTATCCGCCTCCAGTGAAGCGGTTTCTGCTTGTTGAGAACCAGTGTCCGGTACCCTGGTTGAATCTTGAGGCCTTTCTTCGTGGGGAACTGCGGGTTGTGCCGTCGAATCCGCTAGGATCGTCGGTGGTGGTATGGCCGCCGCGGATGTCATCAGGCTGGTGGAGAACAGAGCGTAGACTTTTTTCGCCTTCTCGATGCTTCCTAATTTTTGCGTCAATTCTGCCAACAGAACCGCGTCGTACACCGCCGGCTGCGAACTTCTGGTGGCCTGAGTTGGATCCATTGCTGTAAATCTGAAATCAAATAGGAAACTTGGTCGAAATTGGTTAGGGTTTGTGTTTCTTGAGAGAGAAACAAAGTAGAAAGAAGGAAGAGAAAATGCAGTTTCGTCGATTGGGATTATTGGAGAGAGAAATGCTGGTTAGCCTTTTCTGGTGAAAAGATGGTGTGGTTGCAGGCGTGATGTAAGCAACCGTACACCTCCCATAAATATCGGCCAATTTGAAATTCAAATTATCTCTATCCCTCCTTGACTTCCTTCTCTATGCTCTCCTTCCCTAGTTGATTTCCCTGACCATGACTTTACACTTAAGAAGAAATTGAAGACGCCAGACTCCTAGGTCAAGGATAAAATATAAGACAATGGTTTTCCCACGGAGTCTGGTGCTTCAAAAATATTTTTGGAAGATTTAAATTTTATATACATTTTTTTTGGATTTTCCTATTTTGAAAAACGCAATTAAACTATTTACACACACCTTTTGAGTATTCCCGAGATCTCCTGGTTCAGTGTATATATATAAAATGTCACCCAATTTACTTGACCCAGGAATTCATCGAGAATATCTCCTTGTCTGACTAGGTGATAATAGGGAGTGCGCGTAGTGGCACTTCCTCCACTACACACAACTCAGAATTATCCCTATAGACTTTCACTCTATGACCATTAACAAGAAAATGGACAGAGTTAGAGGCACTTCCCTGGATCTCTACTGCTCCATTTGCGCGGACGCCGACGATGGTATATGGACCGATCCACTTAGACTTCAACTTCCCTGGCATCAGCTTGAGCCGGGATTGGAAAAGGAGCACCTTCTGTCCCACATGGAGTTCCTTGACCCGGAGATTCTTGTCATGCCATAACTTTTTCCTTTCTTCATACCACATAGCAGACTCATAAGACTCCAGCCTCAGTTCCTCCAGTTCTTGTAACTGCAACTTCCTTTCTTCTTCACAAGCCGAAGGCTTCATACTCATCTCCTTGACTGCCCAGTACGCCTTGTGCTCTATACCCACGGGCAAGTGGCACATCTTGCCAAACACTAGCCTATAAGGCAACATTCTGATAGGCATCTTAAAAGCAGTTCTGTAGGCCCATAATGCATCACCGAGCCTCTTACTCCAGTATTTCCTTGACGGATTAACTGTCTTTTCCAATATTGCCTTGATCTCGCGATTAGAAATTTCTGCTTGGCCGTTAGATTGAGGGTGGTACGGGGTAGATACCCTATGATGAACACCATATTTCTTCATCAGAGCCTCGATGGTGCGATTACAAAAATGTGTTCCTTGGTCTGAGACGATGGCTCGAGGAACTCCGTATCTGTTGAAGATATTGGCCTTCACAAATTTGCCACCTCCTTCGATTCACATGTCGTGGTGGCCTTAGCTTCTATCCATTTAGACACATAGTCTACTGCAACCAATATATATGTGTTCCCACAGGATGATGGAAACGGTCCCATGAAGTCCATTCCCCACACGTCGAAAATTTCGCAGACAATCACCGGGACCTGGGGCATCTCGTCCTTCCTTGAAATTCCTCCTGTCTGTTGGCACCTCTTGCAACACTGACAAAACTCGAAGGCATCTTTGTCAAGCGTTGGCCAGTAGAAACCGTTGTCCAATACTTTCCTTGCTGTCTTCCTTGGTCCAAAGTGACCTCCACACGCCAAGGTGTGGCAATGAATTAACACATCTCTTTGTTCCCATTCGGGAATGCAGCGTCTAATCACTTGATCCGAACACATCTTCCATAAGTAAGGATCGCCCCAAAAGTAATATTTGGCCTCGCTTTTAATTTTCATCTTCTGGGCCCGGGAAACTTCGTCTGAACTTGGCACCTCTCCCGTGACCAAGTAATTCGCTAAGTCAGCAAACCATGGTTCTGCGTTAAGTGTTCGCTTCCCCTTGTCGGATTCTTCTAGACCGGTTAATGCCAAAACTGCCTCCCAACTGATCCGTCTAGGAAAATCCCCTAGATAATACAAATGCTCTTCAGGGAAAGCATCGGGTATGGCCTCTTCCGTTTCCCCTTGATGAATTCTGCTCAAGTGAACGACTACTCTATTCTCCGTTCCTCTTTTGTCCCTCACTTCCCAATCAAACTCCTGCAAAAGCAACACCCAACGGATTAACCTCGGCTTAGACTCTTTCTTAGCCAGTAAGTACTTTATTGCTGCGTGATCTGTGAAGACTATAACCCTCGACCCAAGAAGATAAGGTCAGAATTTTTCGAACGAGTAGATGACAGCCAACATTTCCTTCTCCGTGGTATCATAGTTCTTCTGAGCTTGATTAAGAGCCTTGGATGCATAGAAAATCACATAACTTCTTCCATCTATCTTCTGCCCTAGGACAGCTCCCACAGCGAAATCACTTGCATCGCACATTATCTCAAAGGGGTGATTCCAGTCTGGCGCCCTGATTATTGGTGTTGATACGAGTCTGTCCTTGAGCAACTGAAATGCCTTCTTGCATCCTTCGTCAAAGACGAATTCCACATCGTTGTGCAACAAATGAGTGAGCGGTTGCGCGATTTTCGCGAAATCCTTGATAAACCTCCTATAAAATCCTGCGTGACCCAGGAAACCTCTAACTTCTTTTTGGTTCGCGGGGTAAGGTAACTTTGATATCACATCGACCTTTGCCTTGTCCACCTGTATTCCTCTTTCAGAAATCACGTGACCCAGGACAATACCTTCAGTCACCATGAAGTGGCATTTTTCGAAGTTCAAAACTAGGTGCTTCTCCTTGCATATTTTTAATACTAGGTCAAGGCTAGCCAAACAGGTATCGAATGAATCCCCGTATACGGTAAAATCATCCATGAATATCTCAATGCATACTTCAAGCAAATCCGAAAAAATACTCATCATACACCGCTGGAACGTTCCTGGTGCGTTACATAATCCAAACGGCATTCTCGTACCCAAAGGGCACGTGAAAGTGGTTTTCCCTTGGTCCTCTGGGTTAACGTAGATCTGGAAATAGTCACTGTATCCATCAAGGAAGCAAATATACTTTTTGCCAGCCAATCTTTCTAACATCTGATCAATGAAAGGTAGGGGGAAGTGATCCTTCTTCGTGGCCTCATTCAGCTTCATGTAATCGATGCACATCCTCCACCCCGTCACCAGCCTAGTGGGTACCAACTCGTTCTTGTCATTCTTGACAACCTGTATTCCAGACTTTTTGGGCACCATATGGACAGGACTGACCCACTCACTGTCCGGAATGGAGTAGATGATCCCTAGAGAGAGCAATTTCAACACCTCCTTCAGAACTTCCTCTCGCATGTTCGGATTCAGTTTCCGTTGTGCGTCTCGGTGAGCCTTCACACCTTCTGCAGAGATCAGGACTGATTCCTACTAAATCAGAAAGGGTCCACCCTATTGCTTTCTTGTTCCGCCTGATCACTTCCAACAATTCCTTCTCCTGCTCCTCAGTCAAGTTACTGTTGACTATCACTGGGAATGCCTCATCCTCCTCCAAGTAAGCATACTTGAGGCCTGGTGGGAGTATCTTCAGTTCCTTCCTTGTGTTATTCGTTTCCTGGGGCAAGGGATTTTTTTTTTGCCATATCAGGTAATGTTTCCTTCCCAAACTCAGGAGAATTCTCCAGACTAGCCACATAGGCTGATCCCATTGATCTAGCTGACTCGGGATTTCTGCAAAACTCCATGATGGCCTCTGTTAGTTCCTCATCTGTCAATTCTGTTGTGTTCATTGTTACACACCACCCTACAACTTCTCGATCGATTAAATGGCTCAACTCCGAGTTGTCAATTTGTTCCTGCATCAATTATGTCTCAAGATATTCTTGGACCAAGGGGTTAATAACATCTATAGCATACAAATTCTCAACATCCAATGGCCTTTTCATTCCCTCATCTATGCTAAATGTATATTTTTCCCCATTATAATCCAAGCAAATTGTTCCATCGAAGACATCGATAATGGTCTTAGCAGTGCGCAAGAATGGTCTCCCTAAAAGCACGCCACTAGACTTAGCAGACTCATTATCATTCATTTTGATAACATAGAAATCAGCAGGATATAGAAAATCATGCACCTTGACTATGACATTTTCTAACACACCTTCAGGACAGATGCAAGTTCTATCTGCTAACTGGATTACCACCTTGGTGGCGACCATCCTAACCCCTGTCAATTTCTTGTAGATCGAAAGCGGTAAAACATTTATAGACGCCCCTAGATCACACATAGCATGCTCGACTCTGATAAATCCTAGAGAAATGGGTAATGTGAACATACCTGGGTTTGTGCATTTCGAGGGCATCTGAAAGTAGGTATGTTCCTTAGTGCGTACAGAAGGAAATAACAGGTTCCCTAGGTCCAGCAAATCCACTAGATCACGCGGTCTAGGAACTCGTTGGTCGCAGGAAATCCTGGTCGTCGGACACACAGAGCACTTCTTTCAGAAACCCACAACAACTTTACTAAACCTAGTATAGGGAAGTAGGGATCGATCCCACAGAGAAGGATGCGTAATACTCATGTTCAAGGATTTGGATTTGTTTTTGGTGTTGGCTGCTGCCACGCATTTTATCTTGGGTTGAGGAAAACAAATTAAACTTGACTTGGGAATCTTAAAACTCCTAAGCTAATAGCTAGATCTAGGCGAAATAATAAGAGAACGTTGCGAGAAAATTAACTGCTCGATCACCAGATCTAAGAAAACTACTCCAATTACCTAGACCAAGGAAATAAACTGACTGTGGGGACCATGACTGAAAAAGCAGAGTACGTACGAAAAGCTGGCAGAATAACTAACTCTAGTACTAACTAACAACGACATCATCTTCTACAACCAAATTGCGTAAAAACTCATAAGAAAATTAACATGAACGAAATTAAAGCAGAGCAAACTAAATCTAAGTCAAATTTATGCATAATCAACGAAGAACTAAACAGATCTGCAGACGCTAGACGAAGTAAAACAGAAAACAAGAAGAAAACTCAAATCCATCTAACAACTTCATTTTCTCACTTCGGATCCAACCTCAGACACTAAATCCACTCCGGATCCAAGCGTCCAACACAAACTCCAACCAACAGAAACACTTCATCACTTCAGATTCGAACAACCTCCAATCAGTCAATAAACCACAGATCTATCACCGAATTCCCATATCAAACACCACAACATCAAAATAAAACAGAGATCGACATAATACTTGTTAAAATAAACTTCCAGCAGCAAGATCTACGTAAATCAACTCAAAATATCACAACTAAACACAAATCAACAAAGCGAAAAGATAACAAGTATCATCAACAGCCAAGTCGACTCCCAAAAGTGAAGTTCGACCGCAAAGTGCAGAACAAACGGAATTAAAAGAGATTGTATCTTCGTCCACACGCGGACGGTGTTGCAACTGCGAAACTTCTAAAGAAAATAACCCTTCGTAACCCGACTACCCCAGATCTTCCATTCCCAAGTGTGTGTTATGTGTGTGAGCTAAAAGAGAGTGAAAAAGTGATCCATGTGCGTTGCATGCTCTTCTATATATAGGCGTTGGAGTGGGGCCCAGCGAGGTATAGATAGACTTTGTTGCCCTCAGCTATTGAGTCCCTCTGTCACGCCTTCTTTTCTTTTAAATCCTGCTCACTTTACTTCATTCCTTTGCTAGACCATCTCCTTCAGCATTTCCTCGATCTAGCGATATTTTTCACACACCTGGCTTAGGAAACGTGTTAGACCAGCAAATTATAATGCTTTTCACCATATAACCGATGCATGAAATTAGCCTTATCAGCGTCCTTCTCTTTTGTATCACAGCAGACACGTTCTCCCCGATCACAATCTTCCCGTCCGGCTTGGTCTTCCCAGCTATGAATTCCTTGATGAACTTGCTAAAAGCAGGCATCTTCAGGGCTTGCAAGAAGGGCAAGTTGATTTCCAGCTTGCTAAAAATCTCCATGAGGTCCTCTGTATCATCCTTCTTTTTCTTTGCTTCCCTTCGGTATGGGAACGGCTTTGCTCGCTTCACCGCATTTGTGGAACTCCCAGCCGGGGTTTCGCCAGCTTCCCTGCTTCCTTCCTTACTTACTAACTCAGGCTTTGGATCTAGGAAAAATGGATCAGCTACTTGAGGTAAAGATCCCTCTAAATCTCCTTTCTGGAGGTCATCCTGAACAGGATTTCTCTGGGTCTAGGGCTATCTCCTGGAAGCACCTGACTCTCCTTCCCTTTACTTGCCTGTGTGAACACTTCTTCGTCGATCTCCAGTGTCGGTCCTTCACAGCCCCTCCCGGATCTCAAGGTAATATGACTAATGTTTGCTCGGTCCTTCAGTCCTCCCGGATCTCCAGTTTTACTTGCCTGGAGTTGAATTGATTAGAATTTGATCCTTGACCTTGGTTCTGTCCTTGGGTTTGTCGATAGTTCCCCTGATTTCCTTGGTGGTTATTGTACTGGCTGCTAGACCCTTGATTCCCTTGGTGATTTGGTTGGGAATTCTGATAGTTCCCTTGGTTATTCCTCTGGTGAGGTGGCACAAAGGAGCTCCCTGCTCCCTGGATTGTTCTGATTCCTGTTTCCCCAATTAGTATGGTCCTGATTCCTGTACCCCAGTTGCAGTTGCCCCTCTTGATTTCTCCCTGACCAGTTGGACTGCCTCTCTGGAGGGTGTGCATAATTTGTGAGCTGCAGTGGGGGCGGCTGACTTTGATCATTATCAGTCCATCTAAAATTGGGGTGAGTCCTCCATGGGGCTTCCTTTTGTCTTCCTTGGTTCCAACTTCCATCCGGATTCCAACTTCCCATTGAATTTGTCTAGGCTTGGCATTCCCCTTCACAAGGTTGACCGTAATAAGGCTGAAGTTGTCTTTCCTCTGGACCAGGGGATTTCTCATTTTCCGATGGAGCATAAGTGATATGAACATGAGTGCTTGACGTCAAGGGTCTTCATTTCGGCGTGAGCCATGGGTTGATTGGGGCCCAAGTATGAAAGAGAAGACAAACCAATGGTCCAACAAAGCTAGAGGGATTCCCGATGAGGCAATGAATAGAGACGGCTCGGATTTGAGGACAAATCCTATCCAAGAAGGGGAGGATGATACGATCATGGAAGCCGTGCGTCAAGGATTTCAACTATAGTTGGATTCAACTGGAAATCGTCCTATGAGATGACATCTGAAAGCTATGAAACTACCACCATTGTCTTCGTCTTGGAAACAGCTTCACGTGGGTATCTTGCACATCCCAATCGGAGTCCGAATGAGGGAGTTATGGCGGTTTTACGGAAGTCGCGCAGAGAAGGCCGGGAGCTTCGGGAAAAACGCCCGACCGGGCGTTTCGCTTGTGAAAATCGCCCGGGGACAGGGAAAACGCCCGGGACGGGCATTTTGGCATGTGAAAAATGGCCGACCGGGCGATTATGCCGATTTTTTTAGATTTTGTGGGCCAACTTTCTATTTTTGGACCCATAGTATAAATACCTCTTGATGTCATTTCTTTTCTTTAGGTTTTTGCTGAATTAAAGTTTCTACCCTAGAGAGTTTCCTCTTTGAGGATTGTATCCAATTCCTTCCTTGAAGGTTGCTTGTTTCTATCTTTGATTGATTCAAGTAGAGGTATGCATCAATGGAGTGTATCCATTGAGTAGTGGAGCCAAGGGGTGATAGAGCTAATGAAAGTTGCCTAGGGTTGTCTCCATCTTTTTGGTTAAGGTCCTATGGTTGTAGCTCTCTTATCTCATCTTTATACACATGCTTTCCATTCCTAATCTTCCATTCATTCTTGTTTAGATTCAATTTTTGTTGGTTGGATCTTTATTATCTTTTGTCTTGTGTTGATAAATTGAAAATCAATCTCACAAAAATAGTTAGATCAAGCATCATTAAATGGGTAATCCTTGGGAAATGGATCATAAAACACATGGATCCACATCAATGAGGGTTGTACTTCTCAGTAGCATTCAACAGCGCTTTCTCCAATTTATCTATCCTGTCCTCCACTTTCTTGTCATCTTGCTCTGTTACTGCATTGGCCGATCCCCTCCTCAAAATGCTCTGCGGGTTATCATAGGCCTTCTTCGCCTCGATCAATCTTCCCAAAGTTTCTCTGGCTTCACTTGCTTTATTAATGGTAAAATTTCCCCCGCTCTAGGAATTCATCAAGTCTTTTGATTCAGGGTTTGCACCTTCGTAAAACAGATAGTAAGTCTCTGCTTCAATCATCCTATGGTTCGGACAAGCATCCAACAGTCCCTTGAACCGGGACCAATAAGAGCTCAGAGACTCATCATATTCTTGCTTGCACTCCTGGATCTCCTTCTTCAAGGCGTTTATCTTGTTGGACGGGAAAAAATAATCCAAGAACTCCAGCTTGAAGTCCTTCCATGTGTTGATCGAGTCTGGTGGGAGCCTCAGCAGCCAAGTATTAGCCTCCCCTTTAAGGGCGAACGGGACTGCACGCAAACGGTAGTCCTCCTCAGTCGCCTCGTTGGGCCTCTTTTGAATGTTGCACAGCTTACTAAACTCGTTTAGGAATTCGTAAGAAATTCGTTCCTTCGTCCAGAGAATGTGGGTAAAAGTCCGAGCACATTTGTCTTGATATCGATAGACCTCCGGCGCGGGTTTGAGACTATGGCATGGGCGGGTTCACCGTCTAGATGCGCGGTGAGTGAACCTATCTCCAGATCGGGATCCACTAAATGTGCCATATTCACGTCTTCCTCCTCCTCAGTCTCGGAATGCTCTGTTTCTGTGGACGACTTCGGATCCTCTTCTCCTGACGAGTTCCACTCCTTCTCACTTTCTGATTCGAACGGAAACGGGTCTACTGTCCTTAACCCTAATCTGGTAGTGACAGTGGACGTAGACTCCTTGACTTGCCACTTGTATCGGGCGTTTCCTGACCCAGATGAACTAGCCCAACTTCCAGAATGGAAGCCCGTGTTCATAAACTGTCAAGAAAAACAAAATAACAGAAATTAAACTATTTACACCAAACCCTCAAACGCAATAACAATTAACGCCATTCATCCCCGGCAACGGCGCCATTTGAAGCTCCGTCTTTTGACTAACGTTGTTTACACAGAAAGGAATGATAAGTCTCCTAGGTCCAGCGAATCCACTAGATCACAGGGTCTAGGAACTCACGGATCGTTGGAAGATCTCGATCGTCGGACACAGAGAATATCGCTTCAAAACCCTCAACCACGTATACTAAAATTAGCACAGGGAAGTAGGGATCGATCCCACAGAAATGAATGCGCAATTAAACATGCTCAAGGATTCGGGACTATTTTTGGGTTGGCTGCTGCCACGCAATTTTGGGTTGAGGAAATTAAACTAGACTTGGTGTTGAAATCCGCTATGTTAACAGCTAGATCTAGGCCGAACAGAAATCATGCATGTAACTGGAAAACGAGACTATCACTAGATCTAAGAAACTATTTCCTAAATTACCTAGACCTGGGAAATGAACTGACGGTGGGGACCATTTGCTGAAAAGGTAAAGTACGGATGAAAAGCTGAAAAACAACTAACTAAAGTACCAACTAACAGCGACATCATCTTCTAAAATCAATTTGCATAAAATTTCAGTAGAAACAGAGACGGAACGTAAATCGAACGAAGCAGACTGAATTTAAAGCAATTAAACAAAGAACAATTAAACTAGACGAAGTAAAATTCAAAAGAAAGCAGAAAGTTTGAAATCCATGCACTACTTGATTCCCATGTTCAGATCCAACTTCGGATGCTAAATCCACTCCGGATCCAAGCATCCGACACAAACTCCGACCAAAAGTATACCCATAGCTACAGATTCGCCAAACAACCACCGATCAACAACAACAACTCAGATCCACAACCTATTTCCCAGATCAAGCACAGAATTATCCAAAACAGAGAATAACATTCAACTTCCGAAATTAAACCTCAAACGCAGAATCAACGTAAATCAACACAAGAAAAACACCATCATGACATAAACTAAATGCATAGATAATCGATAAGTAGCCAGCAACCAAATCGACTTCCAAAACGATGAAGTTCGACGGAATAAAAGTGCAAAAAACTGAATGTAAACTGATTGTTTCTTCGCCCTCCGTGAGGACGGTGTTACCACTAGCTTTTTCCGAAGATGAAACCCCTAGAAACCCTTAACTACCCCAGAATTCCCATTTTTCCCAAGTGTGTATGTGAGTGTGTGAGCTCAGAGCAAATCATGTACTCCCTCCGTCCCAAGAAAGATGACCCATTTCTTGGATGGCACAAGATTTTATGGGAATTTATTTTGTGTGTTGAGAGGACAGAGTAAAGTAAGAGTGAATAAATAAAGTAGAGATAAAAGTGTTTCCATTTTAAGTAATGGGTCATCTTAGTTGGGACAAACTAAAAAGGAAAGTGGGTCATCTTCAATGGGACGGAGGGAATATATGGCATGTGCTGCATGCTCCTCTATATATAGGCGTAGAAGTGGGTCAAGCGAGGTATGAATAGTCTTTGTTGCCCTCAGCTATTGACTCCCTTCGTCCAGCCATTACTTTTCTCTTCAACTCTGCTCACTTCCCTTTGTTTTCCTTCGCTAGTCCATTGCCTCCAGCTCTTCCTGGATCTAGCGATTCCTTCACACACCTGGCTTAAAAACTGCGTTAGACCTAGTAAAATAAAGTGTTTTTCACTACATAACCGATGCATGAAATTAGCCTTATCAAGTACGAAGATTATCACGTGGAGAAGGCGTAAGCAATCTCGATTCTTTGGAGAATCAGATCGGTAATTCTAAATCGTATGAAATTCATGAATTAGGGTTTTAATTCCTTTTACATGAATTATTTATGTTCTTGAATGCAATTTGATTGTTTAACATGTAGATAATTAATCACATAATCGGCCAAATAGATCTGCAGATCTGATTTATTCGACGCGGATTTCATCAACTACCTCGATGGTGATTCGACGGCAGCAGCGTGTGAGGAGATGCACCGGCAGTCCGTTGCGGCAGCAGCGGCGACCGGAGAGAAAGCTGCCCAAGCTGGGTTGTCTCGACGGCGCAGCAGTAGCAACGGTGATGACGCTATAGCAGCGTAGACAGCTGCATTGACGACGATGTCGCAATAGCAACGTCGACGCAGCAGCGACGAAGGCGATCGGACAGCAACGCAGCAGCTGCGACTACAGTGGCTGCAGGCGTGGACAGCGTTGCGGACTACAGTGGGAGCCTCTAGTTGGCTGATCTCACGACTTGGGCAGCGTAAAGTGACCCAGGCGGATGAGAAGGTCCGATCAGCTGCCTTCAGCGGCGAATTTCAAGTGGGAGCCCGTTGGTGGCGTTTCCCAGGCTCGTGTAGCGACGCAACATTCCAAATTAGTTAGGGATTCCTAAACCCTAGGAACTAATTTTGGAGAATCATTCAAAATTAGTTAGGATTTCCCAAACCCTAGGAATTAGTTTTGAATATTTTTCAAGATATGATTTAGAATAAGAGAGGAATATATCTTTAATTGGATTATCTAAAATTTAATTTTTAATTAAATTATGGATTAATAAGATATTTCCTTATTTTATAGATTTAGATAGATCAAATTCTATCTAGATAAATTAGGGACTCTCAAAGAAAGGTGAACCCAAACATGCGAGAAGAGATACTGAAGGAAATCTTGAAGTTGCTCTCACTGGGCATTATATACTCGGTGCCAGACAGTGAATGGGTTAGCCCAATCCATATGGTCCCCAAGAAGTCAGGGATCCAGGTGATTAAGAATGAGAGGAAGGAACTAGTGCCCACCAGACTAGTTACTGGTTGGCGAATGTGTATAGATTACCGAAGGCTGAACGCTGCAACCAGGAAGGACCACTTCCCCCTGCCATTCATCGATCAAATGCTGGAGCGACTGGCTGGGAGGAAGTACTTCTGCTTTTTGGATGGGTACAGTGGATACTTTCAAATCTATGTGGACCCGGAGGACCAGGATAAGACCACATTCACGTGCCCGTTTGGAACCTATGCGTATAGGCGTATGTCATTTGGCTTATGCAACGCCCCCGGTACTTTCCAGCGGTGCATGATGAGCATATTCTTGGACTTGATTGAAGATTGTATAGAGATCTTTATGGATGATTTCACCGTCTATGGAGACTCTTTCGACTCGTGCTTGCGACATTTGGATATGGTGCTAGGAAGGTGTCAAGCAAAGAGTCTGGTCTTGAACTTTGAGAAATGCCAGTTTATGGTTACAGAAGGAATTGTCCTAGGACACGTGGTGTCGGAAAAAGGGATCCAGGTGGACCAAGCTAATGTGGATGTCATATCCAAACTACCCTTCCCTACTGATCAGAAAGGAATAAGAGGTTTCCTTGGCCATGCGGGATTTTATCGAAGATTCATCAAGGATTTCGCTAAGATTGCCCAACCACTCACTAGACTTCTCCAGAACGAGGTGGAATTCGTCTTCGATGAGCATTGCAAGGCTGCTTTTAACCTCCTTAAGGAAAAGTTGATTTCTGCACCAATCATTCAGGCTCCTGACTGGGATCACCCCTTCGAGGTGATGTGCGATGCTAGTGACTATGCAGTGGGGGCCGTGCTGGGTCAGAAGATAGACGGAAAAAGGTACGTGATATTCTATGCATCAAAAACCCTAAATCAAGCCCAACGGAATTATGACACCACCGAGAAGGAGATGTTGGCGGTTGTCTATTCATTCGAGAAGTCCAGGCAGTACCTACTGGGATCCAGAGTCATCGTCTATACTGATCATGCGGCGATCAAGTATCTCATTGCGAAGAAGGAGTCAAAACCTCGACTAATCAGATGGGTGCTGCTTTTACAAGAATTCGACTGGGAGGTAGAAGACAAGAAGGGAGTTGAGAACAAGGTAGCGGACCACTTGAGCAGAATAATACAAGAAGGGAACAGTGAAGATGTAAGGGATCGATTCCCGGAAGAGCATTTATGCGAAGTAATTTTCTCCGCAAGGAAGATCAATTGGGAAGAAGTGATGAGACTTACTGGTCAGGACGCAACAACCAAGGGTAAGGAGAAAGTGGGACAGGAACCCTGGTATGCGGACTTGGCAAACTACTTGGTAACAGGAGAGCTGCCAATGGTGCCAAACGTAACAAAGGCTCAGAGGATGAAGATCAAGAGCGAGGCAAGGTATTATTTCTGGGACGACCCATACTTGTGGAAGGCAGGAGCAGACCTGGTCATTAGAAGATGTGTTCCTGACTGGGAGCAACGGGATGTACTGACGCATTGCCACTCCTTGGCATGTGGAGGGCATTTCGGACCTAGGAAGACTGCTAGGAAAGTGCTAGATAGCGGATTCTACTGGCCAACCCTGAATAGAGATGCATACGAGTTCTGCAAGGGTTGTGACCGTTGCCAACTGACCGGAGGAATCTCCGCAAGGGATGAAATGCCGCAAGTTCCAGTGATAGTTTGTGAGGTGTTTGACATCTGGGGTATGGACTTCATGGGTCCTTTTCCCTCATCTTATGGAAACTCCTACATCTTAGTGGCAGTTGACTACGTGTCGAAATGGATAGAGGCCAAGGCCACAAGCACTTGTGAATCCAAAGAAGTCACCAAGTTCCTCAAGAGTCATATATTCAGCCGGTTTGGGATACCAAGAGCAATCATCTCTGATCAAGGGACTCACTTTTGCAACCGAACGGTCGAAGCATTGATGAAGAAGTACGGAGTTCATCACCGCCTATCCAGTCCTTACCACCCCCAAGCCAACGGGCAGGCAGAGATCTCAAACAGGGAAATAAAGAGCATTTTAGAGAAGACAGTCAACCCCTCCAGAAAAGATTGGAGCATGAGGTTGGAAGACGCTCTGTGGGCATATCGGACAGCATACAAAACTCCTATAGGGATGTCCCCCTACCGCATCGTCTTTGGGAAGATGTGTCACTTGCCAGTGGGAATTGAGCACCGAGCATACTGGGCAGTACAACAGGTTAATGTGGATGCTAAGGCCTGTGAAGAGGAAAGGAAGCTACAACTACAGGAGCTGGAAGAGCTCAGATTGGAGTCATTCGACTCAGCCATGTGGTACAAGGAGAAAACAAAGATGTGGCACGACAAAAATCTGAGAACCAAAGATCTCCAAGTTGGCCAGAAAGTACTACTCTTCCAGTCAAGATTGAAGCTGATTCCTGGGAAGCTCAAATCAAAATGGGCAGGACCTTATATTATCACTGCATTACGTGCTAATGGAGCGATCGAAATTTCAGGGAGTATCCCTAACTCCGAACCTTTTGTCGTTAATGGACATAGATTGAAAATATATAAGGAAAATGAAGAGGTGTGTGTAGTAGAAGAAATTCCACTACACTTTAAGAACATCTAAATGACCAGTAGGAAAGGGATTTGAAGTTTCACTTGGTCAGCAGCATAGTATTGTACTTACTGACCGGGTAAAATTTCAAATACCCTTAGTAAGGATGTAAATATTGTAAATAATTGTTATTTTAATTTAAGTCAAAAAAAGAAAAACAACAAAAAGATTTTTTTCGGATCTTAAATATTAATTCGGAGTTCGTACTGACCACGAGAATGCCACTTGGGTGAAACTCTGAATTATATTAAAGAGCCATTTATCTACTTTTTCTATTTCTAGCTAATTGAGAAGAGAGAGTTGAATAAAGTTTGAATTTTGGCTGTGTTGCAGCTTTGCAGGCGAGTGCAGAGGCTGGGAGGCGCGTGAGGCAAGGACGTGACAAGCAACGTCCAATCGGTTGTCAGCAAGCACAACCGCCTCCCACACGAAGCGTCTCAACCGAGCGACCGCCTACAACCGGTCAAAACCCTCAACTGCCCACCCTTCTATAAAACACCCCACCGCCTACTCCCCTTCACTTTACAAACCCTTACCTGCACTCTCTCTCTCACAACCACCACCCCCACTCCGAAAAACCACCACCCACTACAGAAACTACCGCAAACCACACCGGCACAGCCATGGCAAGGAAGAAAGCAACCGTCAACCGAGCATCTACCGCCGGCGGGGCCTCGTCTGAACCCCAGACAGCAGCCGAATCAAGGCCGCCAAGCCCACAACAAGCACAACCACCGCCGACGACACAAACTCCGGCGATGGTTCCTTTAGACGCATTGGCGGCGTTTCTAAGCCAACAGGACCCCAACAGAGACTGGGCAGCAACCCTAGCCGGATTTGGCTTAATCGGAGGAGTACCGGCGGCATCAAACCCTACCCCAACCATAACCACAGAAAATCCACCCACCACCACCCCAAAAACCTTAATTCCGACGTCCGAAAATATTTCCCCAACAATTGCTGCACAAGCAGAACCCTCACACCCTTCTCTCACACAACAAACAGAGCCGCTGGACGTCAGCCCTCTTTCCGCCTATCAAGATCCCAACTGGGGAGAAACGGAAGATAAGGAAGGTGGAGGGAAGGCAAGCGAGAGCAAGAAGGATGAAGCAGAGGAGATTAGGGCCACTGAAGCAGATATCGATGCAGATATAGATCTGAACGAAACGGCCAGGAAGCAAGGGATAATGACAGAGGAAGAATTTCAAGCGGTTTTGGGTAAAGGGGATCGAATCGTGGTGAACCCTGAAGGGGTGGCTGAGGTACTGGACCTCGCATCCCAGGCAGTAGGGAATGAGGAGGCAACAAAGAAAGCGGAAAGGTCGGAAGAGGTAGCCCACCAGTCAGTAGAGGAGAAAACAGACGAACAACCGAAAAGAGCCGAACAACTTGAAGAGGAGAGACGAGAACCAGAAACACCTCAAGAGGAAGCCTCAGTGGTGACTAAACCCAAACCAGTAAAGAGGAGGCTAGTGTTGAAAAACGACCCCAAGGCGGAAAGGCAGAAACCCCAAAGAGTGTCACAGAGATGTTTGGGAAAGTGGACGTCCAACAAGGCAGGAGCAAACACCGCCGCAGATGCAGTGGAGATTTCGAGTGATGCCGAGAAGACTACTCCTACAAAACCTGGGGAGGAGCCCTCGAATGCTAGCCAGGAGGACACCCAATTGGCAACAGGGACAGTATCAACAACGCCGACTGACCAGGAGGAAAATACTGACAAGGTGGCTGAGGGTCTGGACCTCGCATCAGAGTCAGTAGGTCGGGAGGAGGCAGCAAGGAGTGATACTAGTACCCGCATGGTGGCCGAGCCTACCGCCCAGGAGGACATTTCAACACAAGCCGACGAGGAAGCAGAGGCAATGGATGTCGAAGAGACTAAGTACATTCAAGAAAGGAAGAGGAAGGGAAAAGCCCCTGTCAAGAAGAAACAAGTAAAGAAGAAGCAGCGCACTGCCAATGCAAGCATAGTGATCAGAGAGCCAGAAGAGAAAGAGAGATCAAGCGACACAGACTACACTTCCAGCGAGGATTCTGACTCAGAGAGTGATATCTCTCTGGAAGGAGACTATCACGAGCAGCAGCTCCCAGACAACCACTTTGAACTAGTCCACCCTCCGGTAGAGAGGATTGTATACTGGCGGTGGAGGGTAACGCTCACTGATGAGCTTATGGAGGACATGAAGCACTTCGACACCCAAAAGCTTCAGAACGCATTTGACGACAAGGATGACAGTAGCAAGCAAGTCAAATGCGGAAAGGTACTCCATATACCCTCTTTGGATGAGTTGTCTGTTCGTGATTCCTTCCTGGCTAGTATAGAAGCATTGGGTTTTGAATGGCTGCTAGAGAATAGGGACCCAGAGATATCTGTGAGATTAGCGAAGGAGTTCTTCACCACGTTTAGGTTCCAAGTAACCACAGACCTAGACGAAGTGTCAATCTCCTTTAGGATATTCGGTGGTGAACTGTCGATGAGTTTGATAGAGTGGACTGTCAGATTGGGAATGTATAGCCTGGAGGAGGCTATAGGGCCGGACTGGAGAAGCCGTGAGAGGGGGGTACCGAGGCGTCATATAGAATTTGAGCCCCAGGAAGCCTGGGAGGAGTTAACCCACCCCAATGCTGGCCAGTTCGCATCCACAAAATCCAGATCCACCCACTTCAACAATTCCATGCTACGGTTGGTGCAACTCTACTTAGGCTACAACCTGCTGGGGCAGAGTAACTCAGCCGCGAGAACGTCCATGACAGAATTGTACCTAGTGTGGTGTGCTAAGCGTGGAAGAAAACTACACTTGGGATTCTGGACAGCCTACCAATGCCATCTAATAGCCACCTACCCAGCCAGAAACTTGTCCCTCTGCAACATCCTAGGAGCTTTCGTGCGCAACAACATCATCATAACAGAGGCAGAGGACCTGTCTCCAATGTACATGGTCGACGCTCCCGGCCTATTTGATGTACCCTTCTTTGTCCGCACCAACTTGGTATATTATAGAGAAGGAGTACCCCAGTTCTACCCAATGGGAGAAGCCCCTGGGGGAAGGGCACAACAAGGCCAGGAGGTGCAAGCTGCCCCGATCGACCAAGCGCAGAGGCTGAGACAAGAGAATCTGGAGAGGGCAGTGACTGAGCTGGCTGAGGAGAATAGACAATCGCGGGCAGAGATGGCGAAATTGACAGCCCTAATGAAGAGCGTACTAAAGGAGTTGGCAAGAGGAAAAGCAAGCAATGAAGCTGGACCAAGCGGACATGGAGGACAAGAAGCTGGAACCACCGGACCTGAGGAAAAAGAAAGTGATGAGCAAGAGGAGGACGATGACAACCAACCCGGACCTGCTGAGGAAGAACCAACGGACCAACCTGCACAGAACCCTGCCCCAAGAAGGAGCAGGAGGAACATCTGACCGAACCACCCCCAACTGACCAGTTAGTTTTCTTTTTATTTTTTTAAGTCTTTCTTTTGTTTATGTTTTCGTACTTTTATTAAATAGGTAGATTTATGTGTTTTAATTGTATGCAAACCCCATTCATAACACTTAGCCTATTCAATAGTCTAAGTGTGAGAAGTAAAGGGTTTGCTATGGTTTTTATGTTTTTCTTTGTGTTTAGTCGTGAGCATGTTACCTCACACTTAGCCTACTGTGTAGTCTAAGTGTGAGGAGGTTATATGTTTATATTTCATGTTTGTAAATATTTTGTTCTGTTTTGTACATTTATGTTTATATCTGAAACTCTCCCACTTAGCCTATTGCATAGTCTAAGTGTGAGAAGTTTTTAGATATAATATGTGTTTGTTTTAAGTGTGTGTCCGTCATACTAGTCATTCCCACTTTCACTTCACAGCCCGTATCTGGGGCAGACACTTGTGAAGTGAGAGGAGGGAGCTAATGGCCAGTATGACATGTATATATGTGTTATTGAGTCAGTGCATGTTAGTTTCTTTTTAGGGTTTGTTAGGTCTAGGAATTATGTGTTATGTTTTATGAATGGGCTTAAAACTCAACTGCCTCGAACTGACGGTGAGGGGAATTGAGGGAGATAAGACATGCCGGAAAACGGAAACCACCCCCTCCAGTAACCCCTAGTCAGTATAGATGATGCGAGTATGAAGGAAAAACCCAACCCTTAGGTCAGACACGAAAGCCCTCTTAAAAGGTGAGTTAAAGGCCTAAGGTGGAACCACTTTCCACTAAATACTGAAAAAAGAAGAGAGGCTACCACATGATGTCTAGGGCAAGGTGACCGCGTGTAGCAAACCCTGAAGGCAGTAGGAAACCCCCCCCCCCCACCAAAAAAAAAAAAATACCTACCCTTAGAACCCTACTTTCTAGCCTGATTTATACCCCGAAATAAACCATCAGCCACTGGAACTGTGTGCGTGCAAGGCATGAGGCAAGGAGGCAACTGACATACAAAAAGGAACCAGCTGAAGAAGGGAAAAGCAAAGAAAGAAGCAGAAAATCGATCTGAAGTTTCTAGATCCAAAAAAAATAGAAGAAGGAATAAGGGTGGCGAAGCCACGAAGAAGCTACTGACCAGTTGGAAGCCAATGTCAGAAATTGTCCGGCCGAAGAAGAAGTCCTAGCCAGAAGCCCGAATGCACACAGTTCTCCCTCATCAAAGTAAATAGTTAGTTTTTGAACCTAGAGCCTTAGGGACAACTACCCCAAACGCTACAAGCCACTAGCCCCATTACAAGCCTTAAAGACCTTCGGGAGCTGCATGTGAGATCTGATTCCGAAACATCTGTGGTTTAGCATTGAGAGAAAACAGTCCTAACATCCCCTGTGAGGAATGAGTGACTGAGTGAACCCAGTGTTTGGCCTAGGATTGGGTGATCTTAACAAGCAGATATACTGACTGGGGAAGAAAAGGGGGGCGGCGGAAGATCAAGGCTGCCTAAGGCCGGATTGCACCTGATCTCGAGGGGAAGGGTGGTTGAAAATGTAGCCTGTTCTATGTGTTTAAGTTAACTATATGTGTATGTGTTTGTGTCGTTAGTGTTTTCTTTTCTTTTGCGTCAGAGTCTTGAGTCTAGCTAGGTAGAGTCGGTCAGGGGAGTAACCAGGCTCGAATTCGACTTATTTCTTTTTGTTTGTCTTCACGCTTGAGGACAAGCATGTGGTAAGTGTGAGCAGTTTGATAAGTCGTATTCTAAGCCTTGGTTACTGGTCAGTATGTCGTGAATTACATGTATTATCTGCAAAACAGTTGCTTAAGTGTGCAGGATTGAAGGATCCAAGCCAGTAGGTGGCGATTCGTGTGACGCAAGTGAAAAAGGGCACTAGAAGGGTGCGACACTGACCAGAATGCACGCCAGAGAAAAGGCTCGAGATGGAGAAGGAGGATAGCTGGGATGATTATTTTACAAGGGCAAAAAGGTCAAAATGCGGGAGAAGTCTACCCTAAAAGCAAGGACAAGCCTCCCTATAAAAGAAGCCATTTGGAGAGAGAGAAGGAGTTCGGTTCGGAGTTTGACAATCACACTTAGTAGAATTCTCTCTAGAAGATCCATCCTTCAGCATTATCTTACCTCTCCTTCCTCGCCACAGCCATGGTCATTTGACGTCCAGAGTTTGCCGGAGAAGTCATCAGTCCGTCGTTCCAGCCAGTTATCGTAGCAGTGTAGTAGTATTATCGCCCGGAGTGGCACAAACAATCTTAATCGCTTTCTTAGTTAAAGTTTACTTGTTTTCATCAACTAGTTATTCTGCAAACACTCATCGTTGTTGCTCTTTTGAAGTACTTTGTTATTTTCCAACATTTACGTTATGAAGTTTCTATTTCGCATGTCACTTTGGTTTGAGTTTGCTTCATTCTGCCTAGGGAAGTTAGATTTAGTTATTGCTTTCAATTTCTAAGTGTTTTCTATTCGGGAGTTGTTGATTTGAAGTTGTAGCTAAGTTAGTCAAATTTTCGTGCGTGAGTTTCTTTTCTGCGCCGTGATTATCACCTTGCATGTCAGCCAGTAGAAGTAAAGTTGCAGTTACCGTTTAATTTAAGTTTAAGCATTTTAATCGATGGATCTTGAGTTTGAATGCATGAATCTGAAGTTTAGTTATGGTGTCTGTGTTCATATGATTTTCGTCAATACTTGGTGAGGAAGAAAACGTCAAAATCAACTTTATTTGGTCTACTTTTGCTTTTAAGTTACTTTTTACTTTTGTTCCCTACTTTTCAGAGGTACTATCCAGACTTGTCAGAAAGCCCCCAGCCATCAGATACACTTTTGTTCTCTAACTTTCCTCTTTTAGTAACTGTCTACTTTCCACATGTCTCTGATACACCTTGTCCCCTACTTTCACGAACACTCCCACATGTCTGTTATTTTCCCGCCTACTAGTCAGTAGAGTACTACCTTATTTCCTGTCTAGGTAAATCTCAACCCAAGCGTGGTAGCTAACCAAACACCCAGGAAAGTCACCACAGTTATCTAAACGTGTCCATCCTCGTGGGATTCGACCCTTACCTCCGCTATACTAATTAGTAAAAGTGGGTTGAGGAAATTTGTTTGAAGTCAGGTCTCGGTCGTCGTATCAACGACTCAGCTGGGTCGGGAATCTCTTCCCGATCAGTTGGATATACTCCAATTCCAGATGCGAAACCATCGAGGACAGAGAATCTAAGCACGAGACAGATCCGACCTTTCATTTATCTTTTTCTTGTGGATATTTATAGAATTAATTCTATTTAGAAAATATCCTAGTAGATATAGATAATTAAATGTATCTCTATCTTATAGATATTGATAGGTTTATATCTATCTACAATATATATTTGTAGATTTAGATAATTATTAATCCAGTATTGTTATTATCTTTTGGATTTAAGATAGATTTAGTTCTATCTAGTTAAATCCTAGTTGAATTAATTAATATTAATTCTAGTTCATCCTAATTTTATGGATATAAATAGATTTATTTCTATTTAGAAAATATCCTAGATAAATTTGGATAAAGATAATACAAGATAATCCTTATCTGATTGGATATTGATAAAATTAATTTTATCTAGAATAAATCCTACTAATAGATACGATATATTTTAGTTTCTTATTCTAAATAATCTAAGATTTTTGTTAATCTTGGAATGATAGGATTTTATCTTTATCTTATGGATTTGGAGAAATTTAATTTTATCCGAAAATATCCTGGCAGATTTAAATAATGATAATCCAAGGTCAGTCTTATCTTGAGTATTAGGATTTGATTTTATCCATGTAAAATCTAGAATAATCCTAAGAGGATTTAGATAGATTAAATTCTACCTAGGTTAATCCTAAATTAATTTGGATAACCATTATCCAAGATAAATTTATCTAATCCGAAATTTCTAATTTGGAATAAGATAAGGAATTAATTATTTAATTAAATCTCCCCAGATTTATTAAATAATTTTAATAATTATCCAGTGTGATTAATTACCATGAAGTAAATGGATTTATCTATTTATTTGGTGATTATCTATTATAAGTGTATTAATCTGCCTTATCTGCTTATGTGATAATTATGCAAAAACCATGTTCAAAATAACTAAGCGATAATTACAACAGTGCGTTGTATATGGTCTCCATAAATTGGTCTATATATGAAGCAGTTTCTAATATTATCGCGACCCACCTTAGTGGGAGCAATAATCCTACGAAATAGCAAGTTCATTAGATTAGACTTCTTAATAGTAAATTGTTTAAACTAGAAGCATGTTTCTAATATTATCGCGACCTACCCTAGTGGGAGCGATAATCCTACAAAATTGCAAGTTCATTTGTTTAAACATATTTATAAGATAGCTATGCAATTTTGTTAGTGGCGTACGACCTTCCCTAGAAGGAGTATCAAAACATAAACGAAATTTCTAGATGCTAATATTTATGGTAAAAGCTTAGGCAATATTTAGTGGCCATGCCACCTAAGTGGTCTCTGGACTATTCGTCGATATTGTGACCAGGAAATTGTTGGAATCGAATTTGTATGACCTCCCTAGAGGCGTACTTATTTTGGTTTTGGCAGTTGCGAGATACATAAATTGTTTTGTGGTTGTTTGCGATTATGTATCAAGCATAGTATGTGATAAATAGTTTTATTTCTTCTCAGCCAAATTCTTAATAATGTCTGCGAACCTTAAAGAAATCAAACTCGATGGCCAAAATTATGTAGACTGGAAATGTAAATGGATAAGATTCTCATTGCTGAAAACTTAAAGTCTGTATTCACCAATTCATGTCCTCTATTTCCTTGACAAAATTCTATAGAGAAAGTTCAAGAATGCATTTTATGCATGTACTTGACAAGTTCTTTGAGATAGAAGGTCAAACTACTTTCTTTTAAGTAGTAAGACACGTCTTGGTTTATATTGATGAAAGAGGAATATCCAATAAGGACGATGTCCAGATTCTATTGGAATATCCACGAGAGATAGAATATTTTGAGGAATCTTCTGATTCAGTTACTCAAATAGTTTCTACATTCAGTTCTTCGTCAAATGTAATAGGAAGTGATAGTATGAAGGTTGTTACTTAAAAGTTGGAAGCCTTCTACATGATATTCACTTTATTACTAATAGAGGAAGATAACATGACAGATGACAAATTCGTTAAAGCTACATCTTTCCTATGTCTTAGTTCAATCGAACAGAAGACTAGCAATGGAAAGAGGGAAGAGCTGAATTGTCATCAATGTCTACTGAAAGCAAGAAAGACAAGATAAATTAGGTGAAAAGGCAAATTGAAGATGCATTGTAAGTCGGATTGACCTCTTCTAAAGAAGGACAATGACTTAGATAACAATGCAACTTCTAAATGAGAGATCTTAATCCAATTGGGCAGTTGTTGTAGTGGGAGCTATTTATTTATGCTCACTTAATTGTTTTGTTTTGATGTTAGAGTTTTGTTTTATTGGTACAGTTTAGTTTAGAAAGAATTCAGTTTTAGTTTCTAAACTTGTTTATGATTAAGCGATGTTCGATGTAATAATGCGTGCATTATTAAGAAATGTGATTCGAACAACAAATTATACACCATAGTATCTAAAAAATATAAATGCAACAAGATTGAGTTTCGAACAACGGTTCAACTTCTTATACAATGAATGGTAAAGTATTTATGACACTTAGACATAAGGCCAAGAAAGTACTTAGTAATTGTTCAAACTGATTTTGTCTAACTCAAGTGACTATCGAGATTTTAACAACTTGCTTGTTAAATAGGTCGAAAGTCAAGTAAGTCTGGTTGATGCACTATAAGTAAGGATCCTTTGGTGGTTCAAGGGATTCAGAATACTTACAGAGATGCAACATAGAAAGACTAGCAAGTCTCAATGGTCTACACCATGGGAGACGAGCAATGAGTTAAGATCAGTAGTGGGAGTTAATGTAACGCCCCACTTTTCGAACCTTAATTTTTGAGTCATAAAATTTTTGCATTAAATGTTTTTAATGCTATGAAGTATGCGGATTAAATGATGAGTGATTTAATTGCATGATTTCTTTATGACCTAGTTGCGTTGTGGAGTTGAGATTTATTTGAATAGTCAAATATGTTGAGTATATGACGTGACTGTTGAATAGTCAAATATGTGGAATATATGATGTGGCCGTTGAAAGGTCAATGTATTGAGAATATGAGGTGAAAGTGGAAAGGGCTGAAATTGTGATGTGATCGTGTGAATATTTGATGCGGGGTGAAATTATATTGGGGTGAATTATTCCCTAAGGGAGGAGTGAGATTATATAGGATCTTCATAAATATCATACACATTTTATTTGGAATTTTCGACCCCCATGCTTTATTGGAGAGGAAACCTATTTATTCTTGGATTTAATTAATTGCTTGGGATATTTATCCAAATTAAATCCAAAGTCCGATTATTTCTTATTTTCTTTATGAGCAAATCAACCCCTATGCTTATACATGGAGATTTTTGAAAATCTCCTATTTATGGGAGAAGGAATTATTTTATTATATTATTTGATCCCTTATTTATTCTCTTCCATATATAAATTCAAATATCCTAGCATATCCTACACCTACCATATCTAAGGAAATCTTGCCATATCCTATTTTAATTAAGATTTGAAATTGATTCCTTGTGGAGGAAGCATAATTCACGCCACTTCCCTATTTTATTTGGGAGAATTATTATTTTTATTCTGCTCCGTGATATTTTATTCTACTCTGTGAAATACCAAATTAAAGAACAACCTGGCAGAAATTTTCACAAAATGCCTATATGGCAACATGGTTTACACATGAGGTGAAAAGTATGGTAGTTCGATGTATCATGGTCCGAGACCTGCTTAGAGTGTAAGTGGGAGAGTTTTGGCAGTGTGTATACTCGAAAGCATGATTTTGAGTATAAGTGGGAGATTGTTAGGATTGGTATACTGAAAAACATATTTCGAGCATGATGCACGGATAGAATTGCTTGTGTATAATAAACTCTACAATCCACTTTTAACCCAAGGCGAGAAGAAGTAATTTTATCGCATTGATGTTTGCTTGTACATTTATAAGATGTTTCTCAAACATTTAAATGTATAAGAAGCAAATAAGTCTGATTCTTCTGCATAGTAGACTGGTCGTGAATGATGTTCACAGAAGGTGACGCAGTTGGTCCTTTGTAGAAGAGAAATAGAATTTCACAACCTAGATAGGCTTTGGCTACCTATCGTGAAAGGTTGCAGTGTCAGTCCGCATGTTTCCTTACCTTAGGAAATAAACGACACTGGTGTGGTATAGCACTGACGGATCTAACAGTTGAGATAAGTTTTTCTTGCTATTTACTGAAATATGAGGTCTCGGTGATTGTAAAATTCTTAATGATTGTTGATATAACATTGAGCATACGATATTGATTATGCACTACTTTGATTTATCAAAAGGTGCGGATTTTTCGCAATCCAAGAATCCTGATATCTTGGGTAGTGGTGATCAATGTCTAGAGGTGCTAGTATTGTTATTGCAATGAATCGTGTGTTGGGTGAATCCAACTTGATAATATCCTCAAGAGGTGTTCGAAAAAGGTTTTATTATTCAGAAACCCGGCCGGTTGGAATTTATTCCAGAATAATAAATAAAGATATTGAACTAGATAACTCTTGGAAAAAGATATTAATTAATTAAAGTCAAATAGCAGACTTAAATTGATTAATGGATATTTATATCTTTAACACGGGAAATAATAAATTAAAGAGGTAAAGCCCGTATTACTCGTAATTTAGGATTGGACGGACGGTCAATATTATTTTATTGTAGTGGCTGATAATAATATTTTGTCTGACTTCTATTAAATTGGGGCTCAATTTGATTAGTAAAAGTCCAACAGGTATGGCCCAAGTCCAACCTCCATGGATCCCTAATCTGGCCCATCATAACTCTATATAAAAAGAGATTAGAAATGAGATATACTGAGAGTTAACTCTAAAATTTCGTTCCCCTCTCTCTGGAGTGAACGTGATTTTTAGTTCTCTCCAGAACAGAAAATTTGTTTCTTTCTAATCAAGCCCTTTTTTATTCTGACAAGCTTTGCCCACCCAAAGGTCATAATCTGAGTTCGGGATACTGATTAGAAGGTTTGTGGTTGAGTACGAAGATTATCACGTGGAGAAGGCGCAAGCAATCTCGATTCTTTGGAGAATCAGATCGGTAATTCTAAACCGTAGGAAATTCATGAATTAGGGTTTTAATTCCTTTTACATGAATTATTTCTGTTCTTGAATGCAATTTGATTGTTTAACATGTAGATAATTAATCTCATAATCGTTCGAGTAGATCTGCTTTATTTGTTTATGCATGTCTTCCGCTGTGCAAGGGGCACCAATCCCTAGCATGTAGTGTGTGCAGTGTGTGAAATTTGTGTAGTGTGTGAAGTGCGTGTAGTGTGTAAAATGTGTGAAGTGTGTGTAGTGTGCGTAGTGTGTGAAATGTGTGTAGTGTGTGTAGTGTGTGAAATTTGTATAGTGTGTGAAGTGCGTGTAGTGTGTGAAATGTGTGTAGTGCGTGTAGTGTGTGAAGTGTTGATGCACTATTTATTAGCCCTAAAAATACCTATAAGCATACAGGGTAGATCTAGAATAGCTAAAGGTCAGTACCGGGATATCGAACACAAGGAATAAGATTGCAACTGACTACCATATACTAAGCTTCATATACAATCTAGAGACAAGGGATTTCTGGTTTGATTTATTAAACTAGACATAAAATAAATAACTAAATAAAAGAAAGCATAAAAATATATGATACAAAACAGACGATAGAATGTAGAATTTTAGGATTCAAAACACAATTGACTTCCTTGAATTACGGTCTCTAGAGTTATTAAGTCGGTCACTTAACTAGATTAAACCCCCTCCAGAGGTGAGAAATCCGTAGATTAGGTGTAATATTTGAAGTCCCCTTCTAATTCTTAGACCTAACTCCTAAAATATCGTTAAGACCAATGACCTCACGTGAGACCTCAACTATCCCGAGTTCTATTGAATTAAAGTGTGAGTTATCCCTTTTCCAAGTCAACTATTCCGTCTCCCGAGTACTCTAATCAACTCTAATATGTATTCAAAATGTAACTAATCAATTGAATATAGAAGGCACAAGGATAAATCAAATAACTGCAAGAGCTAACGAGGAAAATCAAAATATCTTCACCAAAAAAATTCCACAAAAGATGTTCTACTCATAGACAAGTAAATACACCAATTAAAGTACGAGACATGAAAGAAATAGATAAAACCCAAGGTTGAATCTTCAATCTTCAGTCTTCTCTTGCCTGGATCTGCAGAGCTCCGCTCCAATGGAAGATGGATGATTATGTGTGGAATATGGGATGGATGAAGGTGTAGAGACGGAGAATGATTGGAGGCTCTGAGATGGAGATTATGAATTAGGTTAGAGGTATTTATAGGTTGGAAAAAGGTTTTTTTTTTATAATTTCGTGGCCTTCAAGAATTAGGAGAGATTGGGCTTCACAATATAATAATTTTTTTTCTTCCGTGAATTTCCTCCTAAATTCCCGCCAGCTTTGACTGCACTGCGCAATGTTCGTAGAATAGCCATAACTTTCTCCACAGAATTCCAATTGAGACGTGCGGGATATCCACGCGAAGCTCTTTCGAAGAGGAAGAGAATGTTATGCATATATCACTGATTGGACTCTAAATCTGCTGGCAGAATGGGCTCGAACAGAGGCTGCTGCACCTTGGCCTTTTTACACCTTTTTTCTATCTTTTCTATAATTTATCAACAAACGCATCAAAAATACCAAATGTATAAAATATGCAATTTAAGAACATAATTTGCATGATTGACATTTAAAACAAGTTAAATCTAATTCTTAAAAACATGCAAAATCCGTGTTTGTCAAGTGTGTGTAGTAGTGTGTGTAGTGCGTGAAATGTGTGTAGTGTGTGTGAAATTTGTGAAGTGTGTGTAGTGTGTGAAGTGTGTAAAATGTGTGTAGTGTGTCAAGTGTGTGTAGTGTGTGAAATGTGTGAAATATGTGTAGTGTGTGAAATGTGTGATATATGTGTAGTGTGTGAAATGTGTGTAGTGTGTGAAATTTGTGAAGTGTGTGTAATGTGTCAAGTGTGTGAAAGGTGTGAAAGGTGTGTAGTGTGTCAAGTGTGTGTAGTGTGTGAAATGTGTGTAGTGTGTCAAGTGTGTCAAGTGTGTGAAATATGTGTAGTGTGTGAAATATGTGAAGTGTGTAGTGTGTGAAATGTGTGTAGTGCGTGTAGTGTGTGAAATGTGAGTAGTGTGTAAAGTGTGAAATTTGTGAAGTGTGTGTAGTGTGTGAAATGTGTGAAGTGTGTGTGGATTTTTCAATTATTAAAAAAATTTAAATTTAAATTTTATTGTAAAATTGTGATGATATTAAATTTAAATATAATATAAAATAATATTTATATAATTTTGTTAAATTTTAAAATAAAAAGAAAGGAAAATGGAATGGAATGGAATGGCTATTCCTTAGCTAAATGGATGGAATGGGTATTCCCATATGAAATGGAATGGAATGGTGATTCCTAACAAAAATATTTACCAAACAAAGGAATCCATGGAAAACAGTTTGGATGATAAGCTCCGAATGACTAAAAAGATAGTAAAATAGAAATAGGGATGTATTCAAATCCTTTTCATATCTTTTGTCCTTTTTCCTTCTTAATCCTAGCCCCACGATTTTGTCATCTGACGGTTAGATTAATGCCACGTGTCATTTAATAATGCACATTTTCATTCTAATAATGCACAGCGGCTAATAATGCACATTTTCATTCTAATAATGCACAACGGCTAATAATGCAACATTATAGACTAATAATGCATTGATCACAACCATCCAATTCAAGGATTCAAGGGCTGAAATTAAGAAGGAAATAGGACACTTAGAATGCAAAGGAGCCTAACGCACCCCTCTATGCGGTTCGACTCCTAATATGATTCGGGGAAAAGCAAATAAAGAAAACTCAAGAAAGATAAAAAAAACCTAGTTACTACTAAGGCAGGAAAATCTTGAAAAATCCATATCTATCTTGAAACAAAAACTCCAGACCTTAGAGTTAGAGGTTTTGACCTTCTCCTCTGTAGGCATGTATTCGGCTCTGTTGGGCTCGTGGCTTGCAGTTGCATGCTTCTGTCAACGATGATATGGGCTGAGTCCATATTACAATCTTAAACCATACGAACACATAAAACCAAGAAAAAACAATACAAATCTGATTCATATTTATATTTGCAACTTATCTGAAATTCAGATTTTTTAGAACATTTATTTTATTTGTTATAACTGGTCGTTAATGCGATACTATAAAGTATAGTAAAATACTCTAAATTAGGCCTATTTTGTCAAACACGAACTCAGCCCACTATCAGAACAAAAGTACGTTTGCTCTTAATTACAGGCCCAAAATAGTGAATGAAAATAAAGACTTGATACATCAACATGAATAATTTTGTCGTTTCATTTATTCGATGCTTTGCTCATTATATTAGTAATAAAGTACTATATGTCAACATTTGTGTGTGAATTGGCCTAGTAATAAGTTGATAATATTCGAGGCTAGAGATTTTGTATTTGAATCTATCGTGACACAACTTTACAACTTTTAAATTTATGTTCATTTGCCATCTTTGATAATGGAGCATTGAATTTTTGCTTGTGGCAACTGGATCGGAGAGTTTGGGTAAATATTTACCCTTATTCATAAATTATAGCCCATACTTTGATCTCATAATTTTAGTTTAAATGTTTTAATTTATAAATATAAATTATATTTACTTCCATTACTCACTTAATATTACCCATCAACTTTTCTATCCGATTAAAGCTAACGCGTGAGCACCGCAACGACATCGACAAAGCAACATGAATTAAATATGATGTATTATCTCTACTCTTTTAACAGCATGCTTCATGCTTTTGAACACGTACATAGTTGATCCTGATTCCTAAATTTCCCAATCAAGTCCAGTAATATGAAGAAAATTAATAGATTAATTAAATTAAATCAACAACTTCCAAGAAGAAAACAAATCAAACATCAAACCACATGAGAGATATATGTAATCAAATTACAAACTCTACTCTGGAGAAACAATCCTTATTTGGGTAAAGCAAAGGTGAAACAATACATTTATTAAACTTCAAACCAAAAACATAAAGCCTACCATCAAAGGGTAAGGCTAGAAAATAGGTAGAATGCCAAAGGATAGATGTTGCCCTATCAAGCAAGAATCACACCATATTTTTGATCAAGCCCAATGACCACCATCCATCCATGCAGGTGGTGGTGCAACCGCTATTGCAGGCCGTGCCTTTTTCTCGATCGGCCCTGCCATGTAGCTAGGCGGCGGACCCTTACTCAGCCGTTGGCTCTCTTGAATTATGGTGGCATGATTGAGAGGGAGTGATGAAGAAGGGTGGTTTGGATGTTATGTAAAGAATGCATATGTTGGTAGTCATGAGGGCAATAAAGATTGAGGTGACTTGAGTAGGATTTTGTGGTCACTTTTGGTTAAAGGCAAACAAAAGGGAACAAAAAAGAAGTGAAATTTAGGTTGGCATTTGTAGCATCTTCAAGGGATATGCCTAAAGAATATCTCTAATGCACATATTCTAGATCTCAAAATTATCTATTTCTTTACATAGTGATGGAGTAGACATTTCACGTTGGGAGGCTCAACCAAAATTTTTATTGGCGCACATCCGACATCATACGACAACACTTGTTGGCATGTTTCGACTTTCGATAAAAATTGACGTGATTTGTTGTGAGTTAGGAAGAGTTAGAAATAAGTTTATTTTTCAATTATTCTAGTTTGAATAGTATGGTTTTTTTAATTTATAAATAAATGTGAAATTACGAAAATACTTCATTTTTTCAAAATTATCGGCAATCCATGACTCCATGTTAAGGATTTTATATGAGAGGCGAGAATTTGTGGGCGAACAGAGAGATTGTGTACTTTATTTTAAAGCTTAATTTGATAATAAATTAGATAAAGATGCATTAGCTTTTTAAGGATGTATGACGATTGACGATTAATTGCGCATGCACTGTATATTAAAGTTATTTGTATCAATTTCATTTCCTATATTTTCCTTTTTCTTTTTCAGTGCCATATAGGCAAATACATTTTCTACGTGGGCCTAAAATGGATCCATGAGCTACTTCACAAAAATGTCATGGGCCCGTTTGGATACAACGTGATGCATCGAGTCCATATGCTATATAAAATGATTCACAACAGCCAACAGGTTGATTTTATTTACTCCCTCCATCATCTTCATCATCATCGTATATTACAATATTTGAAACAACACATATTTTAATGTATAATTAATAAAAAAAGAAAAATAGAAAAAAAATAATTAAAATATTAATAATAAAGAATGAGACTAACCTCGTTAGAGAGGAAAAAAATCATTAAGTAGTTTTTAATAGAAATTCCAAAATAACAAATGTGGTTTAAGGGACAAAGGGAGTAGCATTTAGTTTTAAAAGTGATTGATATTAACTTATTAATATAAGTTATACTATCATCAATAAATATCATTTGATTAAGTTAAATCATACTACTATAATATAAACTACTTCTATGACCATAAAAATAATATATACGTGATTATTAATCACGATATAAAGTAATTTCGCGTTGAAATACAGTCAAGTTTCGATACATTTTTTTAAGAAATTTAGTTCATAATTTACCTTCAAAAAATCAAAATGTTAAAATATCTAGTGATTTATATTGTGATTAGTATTTACAGTTTGACTAATATTTACTTTCAGTTTTTACGACAAAAAGTTTAGAGAACCAGCGCAAACATTAATGAAATAACTAAACCTATACGTACAAACTTATATGACCGACGACGGTACCTAATGTCTTATTTCGAATAAAATACTACTTCCTCCGTTCCTAAAAATTAAAATTCTTTTTTTTTTTGGTCTGTTTCTTAAAATAGAAAAAAAAAACAATTAATTTATTTTTTCTTATTTAATTATGTCTTAGTCATCTATTTTAATACTTCGTTCATTTCACTCTAAGTGAAATGGCATAAGATTTAATGCAGTGTTGTTAACTAAATGGATATATAGAATAAAGTTTTCTTTCTTCTTAACTCAATAATCATTTTTTTAAATTTTATGTCCAGAAAAAATTCATCACTTGTAATAACACGGAGTATAAATTTTCCATCCGAACTACGTTCAACTGTATTTAGAAATATGCATATAAATAAAGAACACCCATTTCAAATTTTGGTTGATGATATTATAAACTTACGCGTTGTAGTGATTTTTTCATGAGTTTGATTTTTCCTAAATTTAATCTGATGTGTTACGTCCGATTATATAGATAGACAAACTGATCAAGAAACGATGTCGCTTGTAATATAATGTGCGTAAACAAAAACGTTTGTACTATACTTGAGTTTAACCATTTCTCTCAAATTTTGTCGAAATTCTAAATCGTGGGAAGTTGACTTCTTACAATGCATAAGTTCATTATTACTGCGATCAAGTTTAAATTCGTGAAAATATATTTCGTTCAAAGTTTATTAGCCTATTGTGGAGAGTACAATCGCCACAAAAGTGATGACGCCGTGTCATAGATAGAACCTAATTTCTTTTGGCAACATTATTAGGTTGGACTTGTGCAATCTCTATCTGTCCAACCTTAAAGACATGCTATCTAATTGTATTTTATTCAAAAATATGTATTGTTTATTTCAAGATTTGTTTAAAATAACAATATGCATGTTAAAAAAATTGTGAGTAGGAAAATTGGAGCTGCAGATAGCAACGAGTTCATTGGCATCGAAATAAAAATCATAACTATGAATATAAACATAATTTTTTTATTAGTATAAAATGCTTAAATGGTGAAACCCCATAAACATAATACTACATCCATAAATGGATTTCGTGTAAGATTCTAGATATTCCTCCTCCTTTTCCTTTTTTGTAAAGGAAGGTTATAATGAAATTTCCATTGATAATGTCATGGAAACTTTGCGATATTATTGTTTAAAATAAAAAGGATAAAGATTTAAGGAATTTTGGTTACTTCCAAATATAACTTTTGTGGGCGTATAAGTTTTACGTTAGCAATCAGAACAACTTCCAAATCATATTGCTTTCAAAGATTTTCCCTAGTAAGAAAATCTCGAAATCTTGTGGAAATCCTCACTTGTATAGAAACTTACCTACTTGTTCAACTCCAACCGATAATGTCGGTTGATTTTAGACTTACATTTTCTATTTAATTTTACCTATTGCTCGCTCATACATTTTTCATTACATCTCATGAGTCATCACTACAAAAAAAAAATTTACCATGGAAAAGAGTTCAATATTGAATTCATCATGTTTTCCATTTCCTATATAGTTACTTAATTTTAATTTAATATTTGAAAAGTTATGTTATAATACTTCATCAAATGAGAGTACTCTTATATATTTATAAAAATGGAAGATAATAAAATACTCCATCATGGTATATATATAAAGATCCTTTCCAACCCTTTCGAAAAAAAAAAGATTCATTCCAACAAATATTCGTGGTGATATTATTATTAAACTACCTAAAGAAACGCAAAGTAGCAAACAAATGAAACAATTATTTGTTATCTTTAAAGTATATTCTTCTTTATGTAAACGGCCCATGTGGGTTGGTGGACCATGAAAATATAACAACGCTCCACAATGACTTTGCTTTATATTCTTAATCATATTTATACCTCAATAATTAAGCACTAATTATTGCTCTTTCCAGCAAGAAAACTTCTTTTTTTTTTACTTTTTTTTTATGCGTGTAATGAATTAGGAAAATTCTATTATCCTCCCAACTCTCAACACCCATGAACCAAATCAATATTCTACCTCGTATACATTAGCAATTTAATAATATTCATCATATTTCTCAAAAATATGTATATACGCTCGTAGATTATCCATTGATCCACATAGATATATTGAAATACAAGATGAATACTGCTTACATTAAAAAAAATCAAATGAAAATGCTATAATTAATTTGTTTTTCGTGGGGACAAATAATGTCGGAGTTATGGGCTTTAGAAAGTAGCTAGTCTAGGAGTAGAAATTGAAACGAAGATGAAGGTGAAATAAAAAAGGAAATAATTAATTTATCAAGAGCCAAACGGTGCTCTATGTGGGATGCCTTTTCTTCTTCTTGAATGATGATGATGACGAAGATGAGGTGGGGGCGTGGTTAAGTAGATTTCTTGTTGTGATCCTTCACACAATTCTTTCTCTTCCATTGAAATCTCCCCATCCTTCTCCAAAACTACCTCATTATTTGCACCTAACCAAAGGCTTGCATCCCCATTCCTCTTTATTCCTACAAGCTATTTTTCAAACTCATTAATCTTTTGATATATTACATTAGACAAAAAAAAGAAGATACAACCAATTAAAATGATGAAATTACATATTTAGTCGGTTATGATATGCACATTTTGAGGGTTTTCATCAATGCATTAAGAATGCCACTATTTAATCTAACAAATTCAGTTTAAAATTGTTAATGTAAATGACTCATGAATCATGATCACACCCATGTGTGTGTTTTGATGAAAACGTCAAGAATGTGATCAAATTGTGTGTGTGTGTGTGTGTATGAGAGAAAGAGAGAGAGAGAGAGAAGGGGACAGACCTTGCAAGCGAGAGAACAGAAACGAAAGCTATCCAAAAGACTCCTCCTACAAATTTGACAGAGATGAGAGACAGCTTTGACGCCTCTTGGCAAAGGCCTCTGGTTGAGAAACAAAACCCTTGCGCTGTTTATTACATATGTCTGCACCCCACTTATGTCTACAACCTTCTCAATCTCCGACACTCGTACCACATCGTGATACGACGATCTCCTTATCTACGATATTAATCGAATTCATTACATATGTGTGTTGTATCGAAATTTGAAGAATTTAATTGAGAAATTAATACCTGAATTACATGATGATCTCTGTGCTTAGATGATCGGCAGTAGAAGCAGAAGGCGCCGGCATTGCAATCTAAGCAATACATATTGCATTCGCTCCGGCTGCCCTCGCCGTGGGTGCGGCAAAGGTTGAAGAATTCTGTTCTTAGCAGTCTCTCCAGCCATGGAGGCACCTGCATTTGTCTCATGGGAAAGAGAGGAGAGATAGATATTAGAGAGAGAGGGGTTTCTTTGAATTCCACAAGTATTTCACCTCACTCCAAATCATGTATCTATAACACATGTGTATAACATTTTATTTTGTTTAATTAATTACATTATTGTTATAATATTAATTAGAATTTTAATTATAATTAGAATCCCAAGTGATAGGAGTATATATTATTAATGTTATGCTAAATATTTTTAGTCCACGCTTGACATAAAATGGTGACATAAATACTAACAATCAAATACTATTAAAATGTTCACATAAAATATTTTTGGAATTTTAATAATACGATTGCATGCACCACTAGCTAGCCTTCATGACTTGTAGTATGAATTTTTAGGTGATTCTCATCCACTATTTGGTTTGAACGGCTATTTATTTAAGACGCTAAGACAGGTGAGAGTTTATCCCAATTTAGTTGTGGGTGATATGAACTATTACTAGTAAAACTAGGAAAAATAAATTAATCTCGAGCATATATAGTGAAAGTCGTCTAAATATGTACAAGTACAACTTCAATTAAGAGATTGATGTTGGGGACCAGCAATCAACGGCGACGATAAGAACGGGTGGGTCAAGATATTTATTAGCCGTTGGATTGAGTGAGAGATGGCGCGTAGGGTTAAAAAATTGGTTTCTTGGCGTCTGTATAGGGTGGCAGGAGTTGGCTTAAAACGTCATCGTTTGCTGTAACTGCTTTTCTAATGGGATTGGGGCCCATAAAATGGAAAACTTTGCATGCAACAAGGAAATGGGAGCTTTGATTTTCAAACTTGTGCTCCCTCCGTCCCAAGGAAGATGACCTCTTTCTTGGGCGGCACGAGATTTTATGCAAATTTATTTTGTACGTAGAGAGGAGAGAGTAAAGTAAGAGAGAGGGAATAAAGTAAAGATAAATGTGTTTTCATTTTAAGTAATGTGTCATTTTAGTTGGGATAAACTAAAAAGGAAAGTGTGTCATCTTCAATGGGACGGAGGGCAGGGACGGATCTGATTGGCAAGCACGAGGGGCAAATGTCCTCCCTCAAAATTTCATATCTATGTATAGAATCTATTGTAGAAAAAATATAATATTAGTTTCTTCTTTAAATGCCCCTCCTCAAATACTTCAAATACCCCCACATGTATTTTTGCCCCTTCAGTGAACATTTTCTAGATCTATCCCTGACGGAGGGAGTATATTTTAACATAGGTAGCCCATATCAAGTGTTGTTCTATATTTGTACATGTGGAGTGTTGAGTTGAGTCAGCTCGTGAACTATTATTCACTATCGACTTAGGGCCCCATTTTGGTAGAACCTATAAAATCTACTCCTTCCATTTAACATTAGGAGTCTCATTTAAGTTCGGCACGAATTTTAAGAAATATAAAAAAAAGTAGGTGTGAAAAGATAATGGAATGTGAGACCAATTTTTATGTAAAAGTATTAGTTTTATTAATAGAATGTGGGTGAAATCAGTTAGTGGAAAGTAAGGTTTACCTACCATTTATGTGCCTTTGCTAATTTGATAAGCATGGATGATGGATTATCAAATAAAATAAAATTTTTAATTTATATATATTTTTTACTAATATAATGCAATCATAGATAAATAAATTTAAGTTTTTTAAAGTTAAATATAGAAAATATTTGAATTTTAAAATCTACTTTGAAATTTGACAAAACATTTCATGTACAATAAATTATGTTTTGTAATGTGTCAAAATTTATGAAATGTCATTCTTATTCCATATCGTATCTTCTATACTAGTATAGCATATTAATTAAATATATATTATATATTTATTACATATGAATAATTTTTCTCATTGTGCATTGAAGATGTCATGCATCCCACTTTGAATAAATTGCTGGGATGACGTGTAATGTGCTTAATATTTCTAATATGGATACACCATAATCTTAATCTGGTTGAACAAATATAAATTTCGACGTATTTCCATAAAAATGTTCAATCTCTTATGTACACACATAATTGGTTGCACAAATATTACGAGGATTAATGATTCCGTCTATCGTACTTTCTCCATCCAAGATTAAATAATCCATTTTTATTTAATCTAAGTCTTAAGAAATGTAAATTTAAATGGGCGGAAAAAGTTAGTATAGTGTAAATATTACTCTCTCCGTTCCACAAAATTTGACTTGGTGCAAGTTTTAAGAAATTGTTGGACTTTGTATTAAAATTGAGGTGTGTATATTGAGGAGATTCAGGGATGTATTTATTGTCCACTTTTAGAAAGATTTTAATTGGAAAAAACTTTGTGGAACGAACTAAAATGGTAAAATGAGACAAACTTTCTGTCCCTGAACAATAGTTTCCTTTTAACATTTTAGTTTATCCCACAAAATTAGTTCATTTTTTATTTGTTGGAAACTTTTTTACCACTTATTATACTAGTAATAAGGCGGATCTCATTATCCACTGACACTTATTCACACTTTACTAATTTCACAATTTCTCTAAACTTTCTATTTTTAGGGGACCACGAAGTATCAATTTTACAAATATCAGCAAAATACGTTTGTGGGGATGTTGAATCAATTTGCCAAGAATAATAAAAGTAAAATAATATCTTGAATTATGTACATTCTTAGACTATATAACAGTACAAGACATTTAATGACATACGAGTGAATATCATTTAATAATTTTACAAATTTATTGAATTTGTCATCAATATTTAGTCATTGAATCAATTCGATCCCAAGATTTTCAACTTTACCCCAATTTTTGAAACTTTTAATAACTCAGTTTCAAATAATTAACATGAAGATTTATGAATATAACTTATTTTATACTTGGGTATCTTTTAAAGTGTCATGTCACAATGAAATCGATACGAACTGAAATTAATAAAATAAAATTACAAGTTGAAAAAATTAAAATAAAATCGATACAAGTATTAAAAGTTGTGTTGTGTATGTGATGTGAATCCCGACTCCCCTATTATTAAGACAATCGGATAATAATTTTTTTTCTTAAGCTACAGGTGTACTGAACTTGTCTTTTGGCGGAATCCGATTAATCCTACTCTACCGGGCTTGCAGATTAAGGCCAGAAGTCTTCGTGACCTCATGGTCACCACATCTCCGCGCTGCCAACCGTGGTGCGACCCGTTGGTAGGATAACAATTTAATTGAATCTAAATTGAATCTCATTCCTTCCAATATTACAAATATAATCAACCCATTTTCTTCGTAAAAATATGAAATATTGGAATCAATAGAAACAACGGGGAAAGTGAAACAACGCGCCGGTGCGGAGAGTAGCGACGCTGTTTACGGCACCCCTTGAGCGAAACGGCACAAAACTCCCGCGTCCATGCAATTTACCCTCAACACACCTCCTACTCTGTATTTTCATCCTCAATTACCATCCTTTTTCCATTTTCATTTTTGGAAAATAAAATCTCCTGCGTTATGTGATTTCCAAATCTGCAATCCATCGTAACTCCCAACCTAATACCACACAATTCTCTCATATTCCGCCTCCAATTTTTGATCCACAAACGGAGCAGATCGTTCCTCCTTGCTCTTGGTCATCGAAATGTCAATGGCGTTGGAATCGGCAGTTCCGGCCACGCCGGCGTCTCTCTACGTCGGAGACTTGCATCCCGACGTCAACGATGCTGTTTTGCTCGAGGCTTTCAAAGAGTTCAATTCCCTGACCTCCGTCCGTGTCTGCCTCAATTCCTCCACCGGCCGCTCCCTCTGTTATGGATACGTCAACCTTGTTTCGCCTCAAGACGGTAATTCTTTTTTTATTCACATTTATTTTCCTTCTGTATGTGTGTGTGGCTGTATTGTGTAAATTGAAGGGGTGCGTGGTGTGGAGGATTGGATTGGGATGTGTTGTGACTGCGTTGGTTCGTGATTGGAGCTGTTTGTGTTGAATAATTGTTGTTTGTGTATCCGTTTGACTCTAGTATTATTGGTACATTTTCATGATTAGAGAGGTTAGATATAATTGATGCATGTACGAACATAGATTAAATGATATATTTGATAATTTTGTTGCCTAATGGATCCTGATCCAATGTGGTTATGATAATCGTATCGGCTTCACAGGGAGGCACAATGCTGCACCACTTCTTTTGCTGAATTGTATGCATATCATCAAATTATTTGGGGATAGCTAATTGTGTTCATTTAAATCAGCCAAAGTCACCTGGCTGCAAGGATTCCTGTCACAACATAGTTATTTAAGTTTTACTCAATATTTTGAAGTCCATGTGGGTTTGAACCCTTCCTCAGCCTGGATCATTTGGGAATGGAATGTGCGTCATTCTCTTATTACACAACTCATTGAGATTTTAGTCTCTATCTGCATGTATAATAAATTCAAACTCCTCTTGTGTGGAGAGTATTTAAGGCTCACTTTATGTGGGAGTCTGATTCTCGGTCTGATTATTCCTGAATACTTGTATATTTTGGAACTTATAAGTTGGTGGTTCTTGACCAAAAAAATTGTGGTGCCATCGACTTAACTCACATGATTCTACAATTAGTAATTTGCCATAATTACTTGCTCCTAATGATATACTCTTTAACCCCTTGCTTTTCTGTAGCCATTCGTGCCATTGAGTTGAAAAACCATTCCACATTGAATGGAAAAGTGATAAGAGTTATGTGGTCACGTCGCGACCCGGATGGACGAAGAAGTGGAGTTGGAAATGTTTTTGTCAAGGTAACTCTGAAATTCTATTTTATTTAATATGGAGTACTATTTCTTGGAATATCCTAATTGGTTCATGATCCACTTATCTGAACAGAACAGTTTACCTCTTTGTTTTCATTGTAGAATTTGAGCGACTCAATAGATAGCGTTAAGCTTCAAGAAATGTTTCAGACTTTTGGTGATGTATTATCTTGTAAAGTAGTGACTTCTGATGATGGGAAGAGCAGAGGATATGGCTTTGTCCAGTTTGAGTCTGAAGCCTCTGCAAAAGCAGCCATCGAGAAGCTCAATGGCTTAGCTGATGGAGGAAAACAGATGTATGGCATATTCTCCTTGTTTTGCCTCGCTTCTTGTTTCTCATTGTGCATTTTTTCTTTGATTTGATGCGAGAGATAATTTATCTTCTCCATATTTTACATCTTTTCACTGACAAAGGTTTTTTCCATAGGTTTGTATCTAAATTTGTCAAAAAAAGTGAGCGAACTCTTCCTTGTCAAGAGGTGAAGTACACAAACCTGTATGTGAAGAATCTAGATACAGAAATATCTGAGGAAGTTCTTGAGGAAAAATTCTCTCAATTTGGAAAAATTGCGAGCTTAATCATCTCAAGAGATGAGAATGGTGCATCAAGAGGCTTTGGGTTTGTTAATTTTGACAAAGCAGAAAATGCCAAATCTGCAGTAGAAGCTTTGAATGGATCACAACTTGGTACGATGGTTATAAAGTACTATAATAAAATTTTGTAGTAAGATTATGCCACATAACTGTGTTAAAAAATTTGTGGTATAATCCATTCATTCAACAGGGTCAAAGGTTTTATATGTTGCCCGGGCACAAAAAAAATCTGAACGCGAGGAAATGTTACGCCGCCAGTTTGAGGAGAAAAGGAAGGAACAGATCCTGAAATACCAGGTCCCACAGGAGTTAATTTATATGTACAGTCATTTTGTAATACAGTAGTATTTTTTTACATGAATATGATATTCCTTAAATCTACTGATTGCAGGCTTCGAATGTGTATGTAAAGAATATTGATGATGAAATTTCTGATGATGAGCTACGATTGCATTTTAGTCAGTGTGGCACGATTACCTCTGCAAAGATAATGAGAGATGATAAAGGATTAAGCAGAGGGTATGGATTTGTTTGCTTCTCAACACCCGAGGAGGCAAATAAAGCTGTGTATACTTTCCATGGTGGGTTTTTTACTTCTACTAATATTTATAAAACAACATTTGAATTTTTTTAGACGTATTGGGTTCATGAGGCACAATCATATTTGCACTTGTTATCTCTTGTTCTTTGCTCAAATTTCTGATGGGGATACTGACAAAATTTTGTTAGAAGCATTCTAAAATAGTGAATGAAAAGTATTGGGTTCATGAGGCTCATTATGGAATGACAAGGCTGCTTGTTCTTGTTATATGTAGTATGGTTTAAATGGCATGCATAAGCAACCCCACCAAGCATATCTTATCACATTCCATTCTATACACTGAAATGGATGTGCATGAATGCATATTATTAACTTTATTTTCGATGCATCAAAGTGTGTGGGGAGGTAATTTTCCTATATGAAGCAAAATATGTTTCAGAGCACTTGCTGCATTATAATTCCACTTAGCATACTAATATCGTGATGCTGAAGTTCTTAGTTGTGCATGTATTACAGGGTTGATTTTGCGAAGGAAGCCATTATATGTAGCAATTGCTCAAAGAAAAGAGGAAAGACAAGTGCAGTTGCAAGTTATATATGCTCAACATATGGCGGGGTTATCAGGACCACCGTCACCTGTTATTCAGGGAGGATACTCTCATCTATATTATCCAGCCCCTGGAGTTGTTCCACAGATGCCTGCACAGCCTAGTGTGATGTATCAGCAGCAAGGAATCAGGCCAGGATGGAGGGCTAATGGCATTCCAAATCCTTCCAGACCAGTTCTTCATCCTATGACCTTTGTCAGTAGCACTGATTTCTTAGTAGTTTTTTCTATACGAGCTTCGTCCATATACTGGTTAGCATAATTTCTTACATAAGCTCTTCTCTCTATTTCTTAAAGGCTCCCAACAATTTTAGACAAAGACAAAGAGCAATGGTGAACGGGAATATTCTACCACAGGCTGCCGGTCGTACATATCCATCACATTTGCAACGGCCAATTCACTCTCTGGCTTCATCTAAAGATTCAAACAATCAGCAGGTGCGTTTCAGTATTATGCCCATTTTGGTACTTTCCATGTAACATATCCAAGTCATCTGCTGTTCAACACATGCGTGCAACTCACCCTAATCTTGAATATTTGTTCAGCCTATTTTGTTATCAGCTGGAGCTGATGGTAAGGGGTCTGAAATGTTAAGTAGCGTGCTCGCTGCAGCTCCTCCAGAGCAACAGAAACATATTCTTGGGGAGCGTCTTTATCCTCTGGTTGCTCATCATCAGGTCAATGAGTTAAAATCTTCCTAGTTTTCCTCATTAAAATTTAACATTTACCATAGTGACAATTTTTACATGATGTTGCAAATGCAGCCTGATCTAGCAGCAAAGATAACAGGCATGCTTCTGGAAATGGACAACAGTGAACTACTAGTTCTGTTGGATACACCGGAGTCACTAGCCGCTAAGGTTGAAGAGGCTGTTCAGGTGCTCAAATTATCTAATAAGGCCAAAGATCCCAATTCAGACGCCCTGGGTTCAAATTACATTTCTGCCGGAGTTGCTGTCAACTGAAGGATGAATACTCCGTTTCATATATTTTCCAAGTTCTTGACGTTGAGTTTAATTAGTAGTGACCGTACCCTATTATATGCCTTGACATATCACATTCAGTCTACATGAAAACTCATGCTGCATCTGCAGGATATGCATTGCATTGACTTATATTCAAACATGAAATATGTTCATTAGAGTTGACAGAAATTTGATTTCTGCATCTGCAGGATATGCTTTACTTCCATTTATAATCAAACATGAAATATACTCCATTTATTAGTGTTAACAAAAAATCGATTTTTTTTAGGTAATTTTGAGTTTAGTTAACTGGTTTTTTGAGTTGTATTATTCATGGTTGACAAGTGCCTGCGACAATGTAAACTTTAAGAAATTAAGATACAATTTCTCGTAGGGTAAACATAATCAATTTGATTTGTCACCACATTGATCGAATAATCTCAATTCCTAAAAATGTACTCCTCAAGCTAAAGCAGAGGCATACTTCTATAACTATTAAAATTTGCTTTAATTTAAGTTGTACCATGGCTTCATAAATAGACAATAACACATAACGTGTTTATTGGGTATTGGTGGAAACATAGATGTCTAGTGAGTAGATGCAAGCTTGTGATAGATATACTAGCGATGCAATGCATTGCGCCGCCACGCTTAATGGGTAACCTCAGTAGCATTAGCATTAACATTGAGTGTGATAAGGTAAGAGTAGAAAAATGATTAAATAATTTAAATGGGACAAACTAAAAGAAAAAATAATGATCTAAAATATGGAGGGAGTAGTAGTATCTAGCAAATAATGATCTAAAATATGGAGGGAGTAGTAGTATCTAGCGTTGTATTTTGGCCCTCTACGCCTATTGAGTAACAATATTAACATTGACAATGAGATTATAAAATTAATATTAATTATAACCATGATCAGTTGATCACATAAGCAGAAGTCGAAAGCATGTATGAAATTTGCAGCAACAAATACAATCGAGATTGAGTGATGAGTAATTGTGACCTCCCATTGGGCACCCACAATTCAATCTGGTCAAACATAAAGCCTTAATTATAAATAAAAATTAAAGAAGACGGCAATTCGCATTTCTCATCTCTTAAAATGGAAGCTCTGCGCTCCGCCACCGCGAACTCTCCCATCAACTATTCCAAATTCTCCCCAAACTACCACGTCAGAACATCCTCCGGCCGCCTCCCCTGCTCCCGCCGAAATCCCTCAATATGCGCCACTCTGTCAAAACAGGGATCGGAGATTCTTCCATCTTCCCCAAGGGCTCCTCCCTCTCCCGTTTCTGAGCCGCTGTTGAGAGTTTCCCCGGCTTCTCTCCAGTACGAGAGCGGTTTTTTGCTGCAGAATGAGAATATGGGTAATGGTGCTGATACGGAAGGTACGCTCACTGCTATGGAGTATCTCACCAACATTCTGGCGTCCAAGGTGTATGACGTGGCGTATGAGTCTCCATTGCAGCTGGCGGCCAAGCTGTCTGAGAGGTGGGGAGCGAATATCTGGCTTAAGAGAGAGGATCTACAGCCCGTATGTATTTTGTATGATCGTGTTTGATTATATCTCCAATTCATCCAATTTTGGTACTATTTCAGTATTCCTGAGGTTTGAGCTGAAACTGAAAGGCTTATCAAGTCTTTTCAAGATATTAATATCATAATTTTAAAGTTTCGTGGTTTTCGTTTGATGCAATTTTTTTGCAATTGATTTCAGTGAAATGCTAGAACCTTTCTAAATGCAATGCACTGATGAAGACTAAGTTCTCTGCATATGATCTACGATGCAGGTTTTCTCATTCAAGCTTCGAGGTGCTTATAATATGATGGCTAAACTTCCAAAAGAGCAGCTTGAAAGAGGGGTGATTTGTTCCTCAGCCGGAAATCATGCTCAAGGGGTAGCATTATCTGCACAGAGATTGGGATGCAATGCTGTAATTGTGATGCCTGTAACTACTCCAGAGATTAAGGTTATTCATTGTTTATGTATGTCGTGTTTTTGTTTACTATCCAAAATAGGCAATATCACCATTTTTGAAGCCTTTTTTATTGATACTGGTAGTGGAAATCAGTTGAAAGACTTGGGGCCACTGTGGTGCTCTTAGGTGACTCTTATGATGAAGCTCAGTCTCATGCTAAAAAGAGAGCAGTAGAGGAGGGCCTCTCATTTATACCTCCTTTTGATCACTCTGATGTAATCATAGGGCAGGGAACGGTTGGAATGGAGATTGTGAAGCAGATGACGGGCCCAATAGAAGCTATTTTTGTGCCTGTTGGTGGTGGAGGGCTCATAGCTGGCATTGCTGCCTATGTGAAAAGGGTCCGTCCAGAAGTGAAAATTATCGGAGTGGAACCGTTTGATGCAAATGCCATGGCATTATCACTTCACCATGACCGACGTGTAATGCTGGACCAAGTGGGAGGCTTTGCTGATGGAGTAGCAGTAAAAGTAGTTGGTGAAGAGACGTTCCGATTATGCAGGGAGCTGATAGATGGTGTAGTTCTTGTTGGTCGTGACGCAATTTGTGCCTCAATTAAGGTTAGCCGTGTAGTTGATTTCTTCAATATTATTCCCATCATCCATAGCTTCTCAAAGCATGCTATTGTTGACTGCATTTATTTTTCCAGAAAATTCGGCATAATGCTTTTAAGTATCTTGGTCTAGAAATATAGCTTGACATCTTGCTTTTGTGATCCCTTAAGCCAAAGTTTATCAAGAAACTACAAAAACTATTTTTATGAGATTTGGAATGTCAAGCCCCTGGATATGTTATATGTTAGTATATGTTTTTGTGTCAGTCATGGTCTGGTCCTTTTCAATGGTTTTATACTTATTTTACTTTCCTTTTCTCATTGTCGCCTGCTTGGAGTACCTTTTTATTTCTCAGTCAGAGAACAACATGCGTACTACTTATGTTCACGAGTGTTAACATGGTCCATTTTTCTTTACTTTCGTTACACTTGTTGGTGGAGCATAAATTTATCTTTAGATGGACCATAAGTTGGGAGAGATAGATGTCTGCTCTTTCATCCCAACTCTTAACCGTGTTGAATGTGCTTCTCAAATTAGGTCATGGATGAATCTCAACTTTGTATTCAATTTATATATCAGGTTATTAGTTATGACTATACTGTCATATATTTATATTTGGATGTCTATCTGCTCCCATTTAAGCCACTACTTGATGCATCTCTAAGATGAGCTTCTAGAAGTGTATTTGCATGAAAGCAGCATTAAAGCAGGGCTTCATCATACTAATATTTTTCATATTATTACCCTGCAAGATTTCTTAGATAAATAACTTCACATCTCCTATACCAACTGAACTGGCTTAAATTTATTATCTTTTAAATGGGATTCATGACTTTTTAAACTCAAAATATTTGTATTTAATTATTGGTCATACATACTATGCTTCCAACTCAACTAGGTTGGTTATTTTGTTTGTTTATACTTGTTTGTTTCTACTTCAAAATGCTATGGCTCAATTCTGTGAAGGGTGAACATGCTGCTTATTTTTACAAGTGGACTTTCCTACAGGACATGTTTGAGGAGAAAAGGAGCATTTTAGAACCAGCAGGTGCCCTTGCCTTAGCTGGAGCTGAAGCTTACTGCAAGTACTATGGACTGAAGGATGCAAATGTAGTAGCAATCACCAGTGGAGCTAATATGAACTTTGATAGATTAAGATTGGTAACTGAACTTGCAGATGTAGGTAGACGACGGGAAGCTGTACTTGCAACTTACATGACAGAGGAGCCTGGAAGCTTTAAAGAATTCTGTGAGCTAGTGAGTTTTTAGTTTACCCAACTTTTCTCATTCTCATTATGTCAAGGATGCAGTTCAAATCCAAATACTATGTACTGATCTTTGCAGGTCGGACCAATGAATATTACTGAATTCAAATACAGATATAATTCAGATAAAGGACATGCTTTAGTACTATACAGGCAAGATTCATATTTTATATGTATTCATTTTGACAAGCAATAAGTTGTGTTTGTTTGTGGCAATATTTTGCATTTTTACAATCATGAATTCATAAGATGCTTAATTTCCTATTATGTTCTTTTAACAGAGTTGGCCTTCATACTGAATCGGAACTTCAAGCAATGATCCAGAGAATGGAATATGCTAAACTACAAACCATAAATCTCACAGAGAATGACTTGGTCAAGGATCATTTGAGACACTTGGTATGTGCTTCTTGTTATTTAACTTTTAATTATTAATGCTGGACCTTGATAGGTTGATAAGTTTTTTACAATGAGCTAGACTCAAGCTTCAGTTACATTCATGAATTATGAGCTGCAGCAAGATGGCATATTTGAAAACAACAGTGACGGATGTTATTCGATTGAATTTCTATATAAAAAAATTTATAAAGCTACAATAGTGCTTCGAGATTTGCCTGATTGCACATGTTATCTTCTGACCTTGATAATTCCTTTCTATATTCAACTGTAATTAAGTCTGGCCCTGTCTGCACAACTTTGCACTGTATTTAACTCAAATGGATATGCTTATTTTATTTAACTTAATGAGAAGTCGACATATTCACGAGCATTAGCATAGATGCAGTCTGCTAACTTAACAAAAAAACATCAGCTAGGAGGACACATGATATTTGACTATTAGAGTTGGGAACTTTTATTATACAACAAAAAAGATACAGTCCTCATTATAGTGCCGTATTTGGTTACTGATATGTGCTTAAAGAAATAATTGCTTTCTGTTTGGAGAAAGTTGATGATTTCTTCTAATATTGTCTCGAACTCTATCATATCTGTAGCTAACATCCTAAGTGTCTAGGATGTGCAGAACTTTCGGTAAAATGTCATGGGCATCCTAGTGTGGCTACTTTCTGGAAATTAGTGATGTACTTATATCAGATAGGGCATATAATCTATTAATGTATAATTCAGGTGGTCTCTAAACATGTGATTGTATCACCTTTACTACCTTTCATAGTTCATCTGTAAGATACGAATAACATGGGAGAATGCCTCTGTAATGAAATTTTATTTATTTTCTTTCCATATTGGAAAATTGCTAACACCCATGCTGAAGAGGAATTGAACTGTGACCCACACTCTTGATCCAAATTTGTACAATGTACAAGTAAACTAGATATGAAGATGATGCGAATGACTCTTTTTTGTGTCATAACCATGCAATTCGTAGTTGAGATTGGGCACTTGGTAGAGAAGTGATTGTTGATATATTCATGCAACTGTAATCCATTTAAAACATTCTGAACCTCCAGTAAGCTGAGACACTTGATGTCCCAACTAATACTACTATGTTATTATGGCATCTCATATTGCTGCTCAGTAATAGATTCTCTGCATACAAGAATTTCAAAGGCTAATCTGATATTTATTGAGAATTCCTTGTATTTGATAAGTCTATAAATCCATGTAGAAGGAATGTGAAAAATCAGTATGTGTTTATAAGACTTTCAATGCCTAATAGTAGGATAGCTACAGAGTATTTTTCTTTAGGAAGACATTTGTTTTTATTTATTTTATTTTCCTCTTTCTAGTTTAAATTCTTATAAATGATGAAAATAAATGGCTTATAAAATCTTTTCTGGTCCTACTCTTACATAAAAATAGTAATTAGATCCTGAAGCTAGAGCAGTCTTGACTGTCCGAGGCAGTGTTAAGTATCTCTTGGTTGAAAACTTGTCACGTCAATGTTTGACATGAATATGAGTTTCTGTTTGTGCTTGATAATGATTTCTTATATATAATTTTCAGATGGGTGGAAGATCAACTGTTAAAGATGAGGTGCTATGCCGTTTCATTTTCCCTGAGAGGCCTGGTGCTTTGATGAAATTTTTGGATGCTTTAAGTCCACGTTGGAATATAAGTTTGTTCCATTACCGTGGGCAGGTTGTATACCCTAGATCATCTATTCATATATGCTAGCATCATTTATATTTATTCTGTCAATTTACCATTTTGCTGCACCTCCAGGGAGAAACTGGTGCAAATGTGTTAGTTGGCATCCAAGTTGCTCGAACAGAAATGGAGGAGTTCCGCCATCGTGCAAACAGTCTTGGGTACGAGTATGCAGTGGAAACTGCTAATGAAGCATTCCAGATTTTAATGCAATAAATATAGATTACACTGCACCGTGATATATCCGTTGGAGCTCATGCAGCTTTATCTGGGAGCCCATCGTCAGTTTTGGATCAAATTCGGAAAGGTATGAACTCTTGGTTTGCCTATGCAGCAGCGTCGTGCTTGAAGCCATGTTCCGTGTAAGAGAAGTTATATGTAAAATGAGAACCATTTTGGTTTAAGTTCCTTGGAAGAGGTTTACTCTGCTGTGGGTACAATGCCTCACAGTGGATTGGTGATTGCAACTTTGATACTGAAATAATTTAGTTTGATTTTTTTGGGTTGAGACGATGATAGCCTTATTACTACTCCATATGGCAGCTCCTGACCCCTCTTCATGGTTATACCGTTGTACTCCATATTTTGGTACCTTGGAATATTATCGACTTTATATAATGTTGCATGAGAGTGTTTGCAGATGTAAGACCGTTTTTTTCCTCTTTCCTTGATAGAATTGTGTCTACGTTAGCTAGGTACTCGAGGAAATTTGGATTTGGATTACTTTACAACTGGGCTTTTGTTTGATAAAATTGAGTCAATTTTATGTACTCACAAGTCTAACAAAATACTCCAAATTAACTGGTACTCGAGGAAATTTGGATTTGGAGTATTAATTTGAGTTACTGTCGAAATTGATATTGATTTATACGTCCAAATTCAAATTACGAAAATTCTGGATTTTCTTTGAATGTATTATTTCTCGTATTAAAGATTTTAGTAATCACAAATTAATTTAAGTTTGTAGCTAACTTTAATTAGTATAATGAAATAAATTCTAGTAGGCTAAAAAACCTTGTTTATATATTTAATTTAGCACATATCATAGATCTTAGTATTAAAGATTAAAAATTTCATAGCTCTTACTCGTATTTACTACTCCTTGTAATGAGCTATAAATTTTTTTTACTAGAAATTCATTTAGGCTTTACTCGTACTAAAGTTATTAGACCATCTCCAGTAGTATACCAAAACTTAAAATGAAATAAGCATTTAGGTACTTTAAAACCAATCTTTTTAAAGCAATTTCAATGAGTTTGAAATAGTTGTTGCTTTGATAACACAGGGATTTGCCCTGTTTATTGATGCAAGCTTTTGCATGTTCAGGAGACTACTAAGAGCATCTCCAATGCCGGCTAGCCAATTCACGTGGCTAGCCGGTCGGCTAGCCGAACCATTGGAGCAGGCTAGCGCCAAATCGTCGAAAAAACTGGCGTGGGCTAGCCGATCGCGTGTGGCTGGCCGATGCGCTGATCGGCCAGCGCTATTTTTTTAATTTTTTTTTAATTCTTTTTTTTAAATTTTTTTTAATTCTTTTTTTTAATTCTTTTTTAATTCTTTTTTTAATTTTTTGAAAAACTATATAAACGCGATTTTCTCTATCTCTAAATTTCTGTACAAGAGCAACAACAACAACTAGCCCAATACAAAATTAAGACCTAAAACAGAAACATGTCATACGCGAGACCCCCGTTCGGCTAGCGGCAAACTATAACGGATTCAAGGCATACTAACATTTTTAATGTATTTTTTTAATAAATTAGTGAGGAGTAGAGTGGGGCGGTGGCTCGTGTGTGGAAGCTCGGATTTTTTTTTATTATGTAATTTTTTTGATTTTTAGTTAATGTAATTTTTTTAATTTAAATAAAATTAATGAATTTTCCAGTATATGTCTCGTAGATTTAATTCGGTAATTTAATCGTAATTTTAATTCCGTAAATATAGTATATTTTGAATTATTTTTATTGCGGCTGGCCTATGGCTAGCCTAAATCTGATGTGACAAGTGGATTTTTAGTGCTGCTGACGTGGCAGGGAAAGAGAGTGGCTGGCCTATGGCTGGCCTATTTGCATTGGAGATGCTCTAAATATTTTCTAAAGGTTAAGTTACCTGATTCACTTAATTAATGTACCAAACATTCATCAATGTTAATTTAACTATTCAAAAGTAGTAAATAATTTAACATGATTTCAAACTGATAGACAAGCCCATTCTACTAAATCAGCCCTTAGAGCATCTCCAATAGCGGCTAGTCCATCGGCTAGCCGATTCGCGTTGCTAGCCGGTCGGCTAGCCGAACCATTGGAATCGGCCAGTGTGTTTTCGGCGAGAGAATAGGTGAGCGTACGTCGATTTGTGGGCGCTGGCCGATGCGCTCGCCGCCATTGTGGCGTGCCGATCGGCGAGTGATCGGCCAGCGCCGTTTTTTATTTTTTATTTTTGAATTTTTTTGAAATACTATATATACGCGATTTTAGTTTCATTTTCATTTGCACCACTTGTTTTAACGAGTTTTCTCTCTCTCTAAATTTCTGTACAAGAGCAACATCGAGCGATGGACAACAACAACGAGTCCAGTCCGGCGACGAGCGGATCTCAGACTCCCACGGTACCCGTGGGATCTGGATGGGGCCAGATGGGCAGGCAGATGAGCGGGCAGATGGGCCAAGGGTTTAATGTCCCTTGGCAACAGTTGTTGGGGATGATGGCGAGAGCACAGGATGGGATGCAGTGGGGGATGCCGGGCGGGGGGCAGGCCAGCGGCGGGCAGGCAACGCCGGGGTGGGGAGGTATGCCCTAAATGCAGCAGCAGATGCTGCAATAGATGATGAGGATGATGCCGGTATGGCAGGGAGGGATGCAACCCGGTATGCATCACGGGATGCAGGGGTCACCGGGGGGGGGGGAGGACACGGTCTATCGTCCCTCTCTTGATTTTTTGACGGCTTCGTCTCACACGTCGACCCCAGTGGAGACGGAGTTCACTGGGGATGACTGTTTCTCATTGCATGAGCTGGGGATCGATATTGGGGAGGCGGACACTCCCGTTCTAGCGGGTCGGGCCTCGCCGAAGAAGAAGAAGACTAAGGGGAAGAGCAAGGTGGTTGGCGAGTCGTCGCGGCCGGCTCTTGACGACACCCCCACGCGGAGGAAGTAGACGAAGGATGAGTACGTCGCCCTGGCCAAGGCGTGGTTGTCGGTTTGCGACGATCCGCTGGTTGCGAACAACCAACGGATCGTTAACATGTGGGCTAAGATTAGAACAGCCTACAACGGGGAGAAGTGCCGGAAGGGGTGGGAACGCATCAGGGCCGCGGTCAGCCGATTTTTGGGGTTGTACACCAACGCCCTCCGCATGATGACTAGAGGGCAGACCGAGGAGGACGCCCGGAGGGTAGCGGAGAGTCAGTTCCCCGTGAAGGGGACTTATAAGGAGTTCACCTTCTGGGAATGCTATCTGGTGCTGAAGGAATCCGAGAAGTTCCGGGCGAGGGTCGAAGCTGGGTGGGCGAAGAAGCAGAAGCTGAACTATTCCGGCAATTACAGCGGCAGCAGCGGCGAATCCCATGACCTCCCCCCGGATGCTAAGGAGTTTTCGACCCCTCCATCCTTTGCTAGTCGCCCTCGCCCGGTTGGCCAAAAGCGTGCGCAACGGGCAGCGAGGGGATCCTCCCCCCTATCGCCCCAGGAGGTCATCTCGGCACCCCCCCCACACGCGTACACCTTATTCTCGCGTCAAAAAACGCGGGAACAAATGTACAAGGTCTTCCAAGAGTGGAGGGCCGCAACTGACCCCACGGAGAAGAGGTTTCTTCGCTCGATGCTCGACAACATGGATGTGGATTTGGATGCCACGAGGGCACTGAGGGGGAGCTCAAGCGCGGGCTGAGATGGCACCGATGTGGAGGTCCCGAGTGGCAACGGCAACGGCGGTGAGGACGACGACGAGGAGTAGAGAGATGCGGGGCTCGTGTGTGGAAGTCTGTTTTTTTTTATTATATACTTTTTTTTTGTCTATGTATCTTTTTTTATTTAAATGAAATGAATGCATTTTTCCGTATATGTTTCGTAAATTTAATTCTGTAATTTATCGTAAATTTAATTGCGTAAAATGTAGTTGTTTTTGAATTATTTTTATTGCGGCTAGCCTGTGGCTGGCCTTAGGCTAGCCTATTTGAGTAAAATGATGATGTGAGGTGAATGGTTCGGCTAGCCGATCGGCCAGCGCGACGAATCGGCTAGCCGGTCGCTAGCCGACCATTGCGGATGCTCTAATAACGTGATAGAAAGAGAGAGTGACTAGCCTGTGACTGACCTATTGCCATATAATTTGGAATCAGAACAGAAAACTGATACTCTTCTCTCTGCAATATCTTCATTTTTTGAATGCCAAATAGTAGTATATCTGGAACGTGGAAACATTGACAATTTTGAAATTCAACTATTGTAGGGCTGAACTGAAGATTTAAACCCTTTCAAATTTCAATCAACAAATTCAATAAATTCTTGAGAGAGAGAATGCATGGCAAACCGCGCAAAGCCCCAACTCAGGAAGAACGAGATGACTCGTCTATCAAAGCCGCCAAACTTCGCCATCTCCAATCTCAACTCCTCCACTTTCACCACAACAAAATGTTTGTAATTTTCCCTTTTTCCCTACTCATTTCCATCCAGATGTAGTATTTATTGGATCTTGGTCGATTTGTGCTCGTGGTTAATCTGTGCGGATATACAAAAGAAGCGATAGAAATTAGTGCCAAGCTGTTGGAATCCAATCCCGAGCATTACACCGGTTGGAATTACCGGAAGCTCGCGGTTCAGCACCTTCTCGATCCACACCACGAGAATGAAGTTGATTCCGAATCGCCCCAATCACTTCTTGATGAGGAATTGATACTTGTAAGTTTGTGCTTACTTATTATCCATTGATTGCTCTTGATTGAGTGAGTTAGAAGTTATATAGGATGTTTAAGAGGTGTTCAAGACTGATATTTTTGCAACTTTTTTGGAGTATGGATTTGTTAAATAACTGATGGAGCTCTGACTCAGTTGAGATATAGATCCCAAGTGTTCAAATTTGAAATTTTGCATCTCTTTGTAGTAGGAATTGGTTAAATGATTGATGAATTTGTTAAGAGTATGAATTGTCATTTAGGTAGAGAATGCATTGAAGAGAAACTTTAACGCTTATGGGGCGTGGCATCATCGCAAATGGGTCCTAAGTAAGGGCCATTCATCCTCGGACAGGGAATTGCGGCTTCTGGGAAAGTTCCAGAAACTGGACTCCCGGAATTTCCATGCATGGAATTACAGGAGGTGAGGTCCTGGAAATTTGGTTTTCATTTGGGTAATGTAGTGATTCGGACCTGCTAATGTGGTTCTTTGGTGCTGCCTTTTCCAGGTTTATAACAGAGCTAAAGAAGATTCCAGATGAAGATGAACTTCAATACACCACTGATATGATATATGATAATTTTAGTAATCATTCTGCCTGGCACAATAGAAGGTATGCTAGTTTGTTTCTTGAAATTTCTATTCACTTAAAATGATCGTTCATCATGCATGCTTTAGCTTCTATTCCCTGGGAACTTCAAATGACCATCTATCATCATTATAAAATTGAATACTACCTTTTTCTGATGGAAATAGTTGGTTTTCTGAAGTCGAAAATATGTAGGGTAGTATAATATTTTGCTCATATCCCATTGATATCATGCCATGATATCACGCCATGTTATCTTTTGGACTTGATAAGTTGTGTCCACAACAGATGCATGAGAGATAGTACCAACAGTTTGATAAGTTATAGCACAGTTTACCTACTGAATGTTTTCTATTCTGCATTACATTGGTGTAATCAACTTATTTGAACTGTGGAGTTTGGTCGCAGTGTTTTATAAAATTTACATTGTGAGAAACTCATGAAATCATAAAGAGTAGTACTAATGTTCGAATGTTATAGAGCTACGAAGATTAGTTTCTGTATCACAAAGGTCATGTAACAGATGTTAAGTGCATAGTATGATATTGTTAATGTTAATTTTAATAACCTCTTCATAGATTGTACATGAGACATAACAATCAATGGCTTTTAATTTCCTCTTTGTAGTAGTCAATTGTGTTTTGATATTAATAATTCACTTTCCCCCCAACACTTACAGCATGCTTTTGTCTAAGCTACTTGAGAAAAGAGCAAAAGGATATGACAAAACTGAGAATGTCTTGAGTGAGGAGTTTGAGTTTGTGCGCAATGCTCTCTTCACAGACCCTAATGATCAAAGTGGCTGGTTTTACCATTTGTGGCTTTTGGGTCAAACATTGAAGCGGGAGCCTCTATTTATTTCTTCATCGCCTCCTCACAGTTCTAATCCATCTTTATCAATTGATAACCCAGACTGCCAGCCTTCTTTCTCCAAGATATATCATCAGTCTAAAGAAAGAGCATTTCCCCTAATTATATACTCCCTCCGTCCCACAAAAGATGTCACACTTTCCTTTTTAGTTTGTCCCACAAAAGATGTCACATTTCCTTTTTTGGAAAAAGTTCTCTCTCACATGAATATAAAAATTATATTTTCTCTCTCCATTTAACACACAAAACAAAACCTCCTAAAATCTCGTGCCGTCCCACAAGTGTGACATCTTTTGTGGGACGGAGGGAGTATTTCAGTGAAGCAGTTGAAGGTGTTAGCTCATCTACAGTCACTGTAGAATTTGATTATGATGGTGGTGATGGTCTTATTTGGCATCCGCTTTCGGCAAATAAACTTGGGTTTTCCCAGGCTTTGTTAACTTACATTAAGTATCCTCATGATTCCTTAGAATCTTGCCATGTAAAGGTTTCCATTGCACAATTTCCTGGCATTATTTCTTCAAGTGGTATGCCATGTAGTTGGCCTTGTTTTATATCATTCATTACAAGTGTATGTTCAAACAATCAAGAGCATTCTGAGGTGCAAACTACACAGAATATATCATGGAATGAGGAGAATTTCAAAGCTCATTCTACCCATCCTGAAGATGCAAACTTGCTTGCCTCACTATGTAAATTAGACATTACAAAGGAGAATAAGCCAACCACCCCTATGTTGTGTATGGAGACTTTATCTAATGAAATTGCTTGCAGCCGGGAACTGTTGTCATCATCAAACTGGTAAGCTGGATTAGTGCTGGATTGCTTTCACAATTTTAAAGAAACTTCTTGATTTGGCAAGTAGTTTTATTTTGTTGTTATGTCTTTTTGTTGTAGTAAAATTGGAAAACTTACTCTTGCAAGACTCTTGGTGGCACACAACACATTGGTCACATATGGTTGCATGGACTCTGGAACTGAGGCTCATTATGAAGAAATTCTTGCACTTTATCATGATTTAATGAAAATGGATTCTGCACATATTGGTTATTATGAGGATGAGTACAGCTTAGTGCTAATGAAGCAGGTGAATCTTCTTTCATTGGCCTTTCTTTCTGGACGATATAGAATGCTTTGGTCATGTCAATTTCTGAGAGAATGTGCATTTCATCATGGTAGATAGTCATTACTTGGTCAATACGTATTCTCGGGATAATAGTGTGAACGTAAAGTAATATATAGTGGGTCTGCTTTGGAACTTGAGTACTTTGATCAAAGATTTGTTCCGACCCAATAAACTCCATATATTCATGGAGCCCTTTTGCTTTAGGTCTTGTGAAAATTGTCTAATCGTTATTAACTCTTAGTTCACCTGAAACCTCTTAGTTCAACTACAAGCTAGATAAGAAAGCCATATGATCCCTGCTTAAGACTTCTGTTTAGAAGTAGAGTCTCATTATCACAAGCTTTGAGGGAATATCTTTTTAGTAACAGAATTCTACACTTAAACTCTGAGAAGCAGATCATGTGTAATTATAATCAAGGAATGTTCTAATTATGGATGCTGGATCTGGAAAACTATCATCTGAGCAAAAAATTGTGCATATTTATTACTTTACAATCTTAATACAGAGGATTTTCATTGTACTTGGGGGGAATAAAGGTTCATTTTTGTCAAAGTAAATGGTCCCTAATTAGTAAGCACACTGCTTGCATCACATAGACCTTGTAGAGTGGCAATTGATCATACTGTTTTCAGTTCTGTGCTTGTAATCTTTTTTATGTTCTCTGCTTGCAGTTTCCTTCCTTGTGAACCTTCCTTGAGAACCTTCCTTGATATGACATCTTGATCACAAATTTCTTTTTTATATTTCATGTGTGGTAGTGGGAAGGGCAGTGCACAGTGCTTTTAAGCTGACAAATTTTTTCGTCGATACTTTCCTTAGTTTTTCTGCATTAATCCTAATTCTGTCACTTATCTTTACTATTTTGTGCAGCTGACTTCAAATACTGAGTCTTTATTGAAGCTCTGTGGTAATTATCAAGAATTGTCGTCGCCAAGTATTAGTTCTTATACATATGTACGGCTAAAGGGCCTCTCTTTGTCACGAGTTTCATGTATGGAGCACTTGCTGTGGGTTCGAATGTTGGATCTCAGCCACAACAAACTCAGATCAATTGAAGGTAGTTGATACACAAATACCGTATGATAACCTTGACATCATTAATGTGAATAACTACAAATTTCCTTTTTTTTTGGAGAATGTAATTCTGTAGTCAAATGTAAATGCTGTGTTCTCATGCACCTTAAATGCTGGCTGGAATTTTAGTTATGGATTAGAGGAGCTGACTTGACCTCCTACTTTAATTTTGCCTGAATTCTGCGACAGGGTTGGAAGCTCTGCAACTGCTATCCTGCTTGAAGCTTAGCAACAACAAGCTCAGCAGTTTTACAGCCCTGGAACCCTTGAAAATGCTCAAGTCATTACAAGTTTTGGATGTATCATATAACGAGATTGGCGACCACTCCATTGACACAAGAAGATACATGTGCTCGTCTCCTCTCAATAGTACAATGGGGTCCGGATGGCGTTTGTAGAGATTCACCGATGAAGATGCCGATATGAAGCATTTCTGGGATGCTTATCTACTCTTCAAGGACTTGAATTTGGTGCAATTAGATATTGTGGGAAATGCCGTTGTCGACGAGAGGTTGAAAGCTTTTCTGGTCAAGTTGATGTCAGCATTGAAGTGGTTTGATGGTGAGAGCTGCCATTAGATATGTTTCAACTGTTGGTCTCCTAAGAAGTTGTTTCATCTGTTTATTGCTCTGCAATTTTTGTCTGAAAAACAACCCAACTGAAGTCGGAAAACTAAACCGAACCAACATGAATTGGATTACGAGGAAAGGGACTGCTTCGGCAACACGACAACAGAGACAGTCACAGAGACGGTCATCGTGCAAACAGTCTTGGGTATGAGTATGCACTGCACCATGATATATCTGTTGAAGCTCATGCGGCTCTAGCTGGGAGCCCGTCGTCAGTAAACTCATAAAGGTATCGATTCTTGGTTTGCCTATGCAGCAGCGTCGTGCTTGAAGCCATATTTCGTAGTACTATAAAAGAAGTTATATGTAAAATGAGAACCATTGTGGTTTAAATTCCCTGGAAGAGGTTTATTCTGCTGTGGTTGCAACTTTGATGTTCAAATAATTTAGTTTGATTTTTTGGGTTGAGACGATGATAGTATATGGCCACTAACACTATTTTATCACATTTTCTCCCTATCTCTCTACTAATTGCGTATTAAAATTCGTGTAATTTTTTTTTGCACGGAAGGAGTATTAATTTTATCAATATCAAAATTGATATCTGAGTTATATATCCAAATTCAATATATTTATGAATATTCTAGACTTTCTTTTGATACTGCATCTATCCCAAAAAAATTTATCTTAATATAATAGTGGATGATACAAATTATAATGTAAAAATAGGAAAGTTAGAGCATATAGAGAGGAAAAGTTGTGAATTATAATCAGTAAAAATTAACTCACAGCGATTAATAAACTTTAGACACTGCAATGTTTCACAATGGATCTTGTACTATGAAAATTGTTTTGGTTTTACAGGGATCATGTGTTCAAAACCGTGACACGATTTTTAAATAATTATATTTATTTGTCAATAAAAAGATGTACAGACATATGATACAATCATTAGAACTTTTGGCCATCACACAATTACGAACAAGATATAAGTCATTAAAATAGCTTTGATTTTGTAAGTTGCAATACAAATCACGGGGCCTCTAAATTACTAATGTGTTTTTGGAAACCACGTTGGTGTGAGTAGGTAACTATGGAAACGATGCAAATATAGAACATCTAATACTAGGCGACATTCAAATTAAATACAAATAGAAACTGTTTGCTCATTCGTCTTTCCGTTGGAGCCTCTAAAAGTAGAATTCAAAACAAAAAATTCAGATAACGTACAGTTAATATAGCTGTCAATAATTAATTAGGCACTTCTATTTTCTCCATTAAAACAAAGAACCACGACCTAAGCTTCACTATCAAAATCTCCCTCACATATTCAGTAGGAGTAGTAATATTTTCACGATCCAAACTAAAAAACAAACTCTAAGTTCTCTGCGAGTGAAGATGAGCTGGTCATAGCTCAAATATCAAACATACAAGGCTTAGCTTAGCATTGGCGATAAATTTCATCAACGATTTTACTTAATACTTACTCCCCATAAAAATAGATACTCTTTTCATTTTGATGCGTCCCATGAAACTAGTCCACTTTATTTTTTGAAATTTTTTTTCTTTAATGGGGTGATCCTATTTTCCACCAATAATATTTCAATAATTTTTTTTTCTTTCTTTCTCTTTCATAATTTATCAAATGTGCATTAAAATTCGTGTAGCCCCAAAGGTGTCTATTTGTACTATGTATCCTTGCTTATTAATGTCTTTTTTTAGTTGTCAAATGGAGGAACTTAAAAAGATAAATCACTTTCATGAAAAGGAGGAATCTTAGGGGGAAAACTATACTTAAATCTTCTCAATTAAATGAATAGATTCGTTTGTCAATGTTATGAGTTTTTATTATTAATAAACAAAAAAAAAGTTAAATATATGTTTTAACTGACATAATTCAAGATTTATACACACGCCAATCCTCGTTAATAAACTAGAATATCTAAATTACAGAAATATTTAGCAAATAAAAATAAATTTGTAGCCGACTTATAATAAATAAGGTGAAAATTGGGAAGGCAAGGAATCGAAGCAAACAAGGAAAAAAAGCGTTAGACGTCATCACAAAGTTTCCATATTCTGCATGAAAACATTTCATATGAGCAGCCAATATAATTAATTAAACGCAGTAATTCTTTTCTCTTCCCACACTCCATAATATATCTCAGTATCAGTGTAATCACCCACTCTTTCTTCTTCTCCAAAAATCAAGAGAGAGAGAGAGAGGGAGATGGTGGGTTTGAAGAACATGTGGTTTGTGGCAGCAGCTTTCATGGCTGCAGTGATGGTCCTTTTCATTAGGCCAAAAGAGTCCATTTTTCATTCTTTCAACTCTAATTTCTTACAGGAACACTTGCATTCCTACTCCAACAATTCTTCGATGTCCGAGCATTTGTTTCATAACGATGAAGTAAGTCTTCCATCTTCATTTATCTTTATGTTTTACCATAAATTCATTGTGAGTCTCTCACTCATTTTGAATCACTATTAAAGATTATCATCACTCTGCAATCTTAATTTTATTTAAAGTATACAATATTTATGGAAACACTGAGAATTCTGGATGTAGCTATCTTTATTCATTTTTTAGATAATATAGAGAAATGTATCTGAATCTCTAATAAATTTATAACGCAGAGTATATATTACGTAATTATCTCTAATCTGAAATAATATGAAGGATGCAATTTATAAAGACAACTTATTATGTCTTTAAATTTAAGATATCATAGAGTCATATAAATAAGATAGAAGATTTATACGATCTTTTTCGTGTCAATTAGAATTTGAGAGGCAGATTCTGTGTCCATTCCCTATTTAATTAGTTGCTTAACATATTCTTCTTATTAAAAAGTGGCAATTGATACGCCAATATTTTCTATTGAATATTTTCTTACTCAGTTCTTTTAAGTTTTTTTTTTTTTTTGTAAGAATATAGAACGTATATAAATAAACCGATGTGTGTTTAACTTTCAACTCATATAAATTTTGTCTAGACTTAGTATAATTATGTGTAATTAAATGAGTAATTGATAAGAAAGCGAAACTCTAGCTAATAATTACTGCCAATAATTATACTAATTGACTGTAAAAAACTAATTATAGTAGGAGTAGTAAATTTGAACTTTATCGATCAGTTGAAAATATTTGCTCCTTATTTAGATTAAAAACAATACCACAAGAACCAAAGGATCAGAGCGAAAATATAGCAATTTGGCAAAAGTAGAAGCTGATCTGGCGCAAGCCCGGGCCGCAATCCGGGCCGAATTAGCCGTTAACCAAACCGATATAGTTGACCCGGATTACATACCAACCGGGCCAACGTATTGGGATCCCAAGATCTTCCATAGGTACGTTCTCAATAATATTCCATAAACATAGTGATTATTAATGAAGGATTAATTACTTGTAATTTATCATGTAAAATTGCAGAAGCTATAGGGAGATGGAGAAGAGATTGAAGGTGTACGTATACGAAGAAGGGGAGCCTCCCGTATTCCATTTCGGGCCGTGCAAGAACACATACGCCATAGAAGGAATCTTCATGGCTAGCATGGAAGTGAGCTTGTTCCGGACATTCGATCCGGAGGAAGCTCACTTGTTCTTCCTCCCCATCAGTGTCACAATGATCACTCAAGTTATCTATGTTCCGGATTCTCATGACTGGTCCCTCATGAAGAGCACAGCTTCGGATTATATCGATGTCATTGCTAACAAGTATCCCTATTGGAATCGAAGCCTCGGAGCTGATCATTTCATGCTCACCTGTCATGATTGGGTAACCGTACATTTCTCATCACATCTTAATTACTACTCCCTCCCGTTCCATTAATTGTCTCAAATTCTACTTAGTGCACAAATTCTAAGAAATTGTTAGTGTTCAATTAACAAATATAGTAAAAATGAAATGATACAGTCGAAAATAAACAAAATGGAAGAATTAACGGGGACGGGAGGGAGTACTTAAATAAAGGTTTTAGTTCTCTCTCAACAGGAGATACTATTATAGTTATTTTTATTTCATTTACCAACAATTGCAGGGGCCGGAGATCTCATTTGCGATCCCAAATCTGCACAAGAACGCGATCCGGGCGTTGTGCAACGCCAACACCTCGGAGAAATTCAACCCCTCCCGCGACGTCTCGATCCCAGAGATCCACCTCCCCACGGGCACCACGAGAGGCCTCCTGGGCGGGCCGCCCCCGTCCCGGAGGCCCATCCTGGTATTCTACGCGGGTGGGGTCCACGGGCCGATCCGGCCGATCCTCCTGGAGCACTGGGAGAACGCCTCCGACCCGGACGTGCAGGTGCACCGGTACCTCCCGCGCAACGTGTCGTACTACGGGATGATGCGGAGGAGCCGGTACTGCATATGCCCGAGCGGGTACGAGGTGGCGAGCCCGCGGATGGTGGAGGGGCTGTATCTGGGGTGCGTGCCGGTGCTGATCAAGGACAAGTACGTGGTGCCGTTCGGAGACGTGCTGGACTGGGAGAAGTTCGCGGTGATCGTGGCGGTGAGGGACATCCCAAACTTGAAGAGGATCCTGGGTGGGATCTCGCTACGGGAGTACGTGAAGCTGCAGAGGCAGGGGATCAAGATGCGGCGCCACTTCGAGGTCAACACGCCGCCGCGGAGGTACGATGTGTTTGGTATGATCCTGCATTCCATATGGCTCAGGAGGCTCAACGTCCGCCTTCGAGGAAATATTCTATGATTAGTACTGGGTCACATTTTTCAATAACATTTTTCTACTCACATTTTATTGTAAAAATAATTATGAAAATAGGACTCACATTTTACTATATTTATTTTACAAACTTTTCTTTACATTTCTTTATATCTTTGCCGAACAAATGAGACTCCTAAGATGGGACTTGTGCCGAACAAATGAGACTTCTAAGATGGACCGAGGGAGTAGTAATTATAAAGTGAAGGAATATAGAGGCTTGTGATTTTATACACCATCTCATTCTTAAACAGATGGAATACTTGAACGTGACGAAACTAGTTATACTTATATAACATACTATTTTCTCCGTTCTCTCAAAATTGAGTTATTTTTATATATAGTAGAGTAATTTTATAGTTGAGTCATTTTTATATATAGTAGAGTAATAATTAATATTGTTTATCACTCTTATTTTACTCTCTCTACTTTATTCACTTACTACTCTATTCTCTCTCTCTCTCTTTTTTTATCTCTTTTATTACATTTTTATTTATCTATTTAACACTTAACATTTTTTCTTAAACTTCGTGCGAAAACTATAAGAGAACGGAGGAAATAATACTTATTTATAATTAATTTTAACTATGTATAAATTAAAATATAATATGAGAACCAAATAAATTAAAAAAATATTGATATCTTAATACTCCATGTGCAAATAATTACTATCTGATACTCCTTTATCCCCAATTTAAAGAGTCATTTTGCTATTTTAGGTTATTCAAATTTAAAGAATTATTTACTTTTTTTCACAAAGTCAAACAATTTCCTAAAATATGTGACAAGTCAAAATGACTCTTTAAATGGTGACGTAGGAAGTACGAACCACCGAAACTAATCTCATTTGTAGACGACATGGATTTTAATGTTATGTTGTAAAGTAAGAGAGAGAACGGAAAAAAATAGATAAAGTATGAGAGATATGAGAAAATGTGGATAAATTAGAGCATCCCCATCCGTGCTCTTAAATAAGAGCACGGAGGTGGGTCCAGACCCACTTTTACTCCATGTCCTTAGGCAAGAGCAAAACACTCACATCCATGCTCTTCCGTAAGGACAAGTTCAAGGGTCCCACCATTCTATTATTCAATTTAAATACTTCAATTACTAATAACATTTCTACAATATAAAAATACATTAAAATATAAAAAATAGATGAGAATTGTGTAGTGTGGTAGGAATTTTTTTGTGTAGAAGTGGGGGTATTTATAGATGAAAATGTGAATTTTGGAGAAAAAAATTGAAAAAAATAAATAAAAGCATGTAGAAAATGGATACAATTTATTGGGAAGTGGGAAAATATATATTTTTTATTTAAAAATGATTTTTTTAATTAATTTAGAATTTTTTTTTAGAAAAAAAGAAAAAATCAAATTTGCCAACGGCTATGCCGTTGGCCAATCGCAACCCGCCATGTAAGTCTGCTCAGCGGCACGGACGTGCTCTTATTTAAGAGCACCGCCGTGCCCCTGGCACGGAAGGACGAGTTGCAGCGGCGGACAGCGGTAAGCCGTGCCGCTGGCACGGACGGACAGCTTACCGCTGCGGATGCTCTTAAGAGAAAATAGTCTTCCATTGTGTCCCAGTTTTCCCTTCATTTTTACCACTTTTGCTAATTGACCTTACATTCCACTAACGCATTTCATCCTCACATTATATTATAAAACTAATAAATAAATGTTGGACTCGCATACCACTACCATTTTCAACTCAATAAATATTCCATATTTGACCGGTACGAATATTAAGAAATTGTTTCACTTTGTGGAGGAAAGTGGGTGGAAAAATTTGGTGGAATATGGACACAACTTTAATATATTAATTTTATAATAATTGTGAGTCGAATGTGTTAGTTGAAAGTGAGACATATTTACTAAAAATAGTAAAAATTAACTTCATTCGTTCCATAAAAATATGTGCACTTTTCATTTTTGTCAGTCCCACAAAAATATGTGCATTCCATTTTTGAAAAGTTATATCAATTTAATAATGTAGGTTACCTTTACCTTCCATTCTTTTCATCTCCTCTACTTTATTATACTACTAGTGTTAACTCACGTGGGATACACGACGGAATATTTTTTTCGTATGATTTTAAATTGTTAATTGATTTATTGAAATGAGAAACAATATAACTATATAAGATTTAAAATAGAAAAATATACTATATAAAAAAATTCAATAAATATATACTCCTCAATTCATTTTATACCTAAAGACATTAAACCAAACATATTCAAAATAGAATTAAGACAAACACAATTATTTGGACAATGATGAAAAGACTATATCAAGTGTTGACATTTTTAAAAAATATTTTTAAAACAATCCTTCATATTTCTCTACTAAAAATAATGTAAATAACACTTTTAACAAAATAATGGATCGTAACTCGTAATATTCAAAACGTCAAAATTATGAGCATAAAAAAAATTCAAATGATAAACTACACAAAGCAAAATTACATTAATTGGTTGAATTAACGTTATGACATTAATGAATAATGATAGCCCTTTTGAATGTTGGAGCGTTATTTATTGCACTTTAAAACGTGGCTAGTTGGAACATGAAACATCTATATTATTTTTTACACTATTTTATAATTCTCAATATTACAAATTTTCTTTTTGTAAAAATATAGTACTTAATATGGAGTATATATTTCATTCATCATGATCACCTACAGATAAGATAATTAGATTCTCCATATAAAATTAGTTGTATCCCATAACAATTCAGTGCTAAATCCTAATTTCAACCATAATATTATTAATAAACTTAAATTTGGTAGCAAGACTATTTTATTTTGTTTGAACAACTAAATATACAAAAAATAATAATTTATGTAAATATGAAGATAAATATTATGCATGTTTCAAAGTTAAGCATGTTACAATTCTTCCCTCTCTAAGAATTATAAGAAATATTGGGATAAATTCTCGAACCATATACACGCGGTACTCTAACTATTGGAATCTAAGAAAAAAAATAACAATATATGAAATGGAAATTCTGAAAATTAGTCGAGAAACCCCCTTTGCGCAAGAAAAATTACATCACAATGTATTATCCCCAAAGATGTAACGACTTACTCCTAACGTATATAACATCTCAAATCCGCTAGGCACTTATGAACGTGATGGGGCTCCAAAAAACAAGCAAAACAATATTCCTAAAATGTGCAATAAAATGTTGAGAGCTTGAGAGAGAATGAAGAACGCTTTTGTTAGTGTGAAACTCATCCACAACTCTATGCTTTTTATAGGCACAAAATTAAAACATGAGAGATCATAGAATTAAAATATCATAAATTATAATATCAAGACAATAGAGGTTACAAAATTTGTTAAATGTTGTCATCCTATTTAAAGATTGTAGCCATCGGTTACTCATTATTAGGGGTGTCGAAACGGGTAGCGGGTAACGGATATTCCCGAACCCGACCCGATACCCGTCGGGTAACGGGTACCCGATACCCGATGGAGTCGGGTAACGGGGCGGGATCGGGTATGACTATTTTGGATTTTGCGGGTATCGGGTAATACCCGATACCCGCTCGGGTAACCCGTTACTCCCGACATACCCGATATGTATATTAATATTTTATAATTTTTATTTTTAATTTTAATATTTGGTGACTTTTGGTTATAATTATTTACTACTTTTGGTGAAAGTGAGACATTGTTGGTTACTTTGTTAATTTTTCATATTTAGTTGTTTGAATGGTGATTTGAATTTAGGAGTTTGGATTTTTTGGCATTCTAATTGAATTTGAATTTACATATTTACAGGTGGTAATTTGTAACATGAAAATTTGAAGCAGATATTTCAATTTTTTTTAAAAAAATATAAGTTTTTAATTCCTTATTTACAGTATGTAAACAATATAGAAGGGGAAATTAAGCATTTTAACTTAAAATTTTGGAAACACACGAAGGCAGAGAATCAAATATTACAATTACATTGCATGTTTCATCTCAATTCTCAGTAAAATTAATTAATAAAGTTAAAGGGTTAAAGTGAGAATCTACTACATTCAACAAGTAGTATTTTGTAAAATATTATAAACTATACAAATAAATAAATAAAAGAAGATTTGGAAAAAAAAAAAAAAAATTGGCTTCGGGTCGGGTACCCGCGGGGTCGGGTGCGGGATACCCGACTCGGGTATCGGGTAATACCCGACTCAATGTGGGACGGGTATCGGAACAAAGTTTTCGGCCAAAGTCGGGTGCGGGTACCCGACTCGTCGGGTGCGGGTACCCGTTTCGACACCCCTACTCATTATAGTCCTTCAAGAATTAGTCAAATGCTCATTAAAATATCTAAATAATTATCCATGAGTTACTTATAAATATTCAAATCGGTCTATAACTTACAAATATTTTAGAATAAAGACAAAATATACAAATATTTTAAAAGAAACTCAAAACTCGTATATATGTATAGATAGATTTTTTTCTTCTTTTTTACTTTAGTAATTGTATCTTAATTCTTGTGTAATTGACCTTGCCTATATTTTTATTAGACTAAAAGGAGTACGATACATTTAAGGAGTAGGGAGAAATAAAAATTAAAAAAATAAAAAGAAGAAGAAGAGAATGAAGTTATTCTTCCATCCCTATTATTCTTATCCGTGTGACCGTGTCGTGTGTATTCCAGCATGATAAGTACCGCCGACATATGACCGAACTTGAAACTTCCAATATCGCTTATCTTCTTAAATACGAAACAACCTAACAGATGGCAAACCAGTGCACAAATCTCCAAGGCTACGTGTCACACTGCTAGCACACGTGTCATCGCACGAAGCAACCCAATCACACCATATATTATCTCCGGCCCTCTCACAAAATTTCCACATCAAACAACGAATCACAAGCAAACCTCACTCATTCCTCAAATTTTACAGTCGAAATTGTTCAAAAACTTTTCCGAGACAATGGAGTCGAAGCAAGCAGCGCGCGAAGAGAGAGCTGAGGTGGCAGCCAGAACCGCTGCCGACGAACTCAGCCAAGTCAACAAGGAGAGGAGGGAGCTGGAGAGTGAAACCGTGGTGGTGGATCGCCCGGATTATTTTCAAAAAACGGAAGTCCGGCAAGAAGAAAAGTCTCCTGGCGTAATCGGCAGCATTATCAGGACGGTGCAGGGGACCGTCGGCCACGCTAAAGATGCCGTCATGGGGAAGTCCTCCGAAGCGCGGGACACTGCGGAGGAGACGGCCGACACTGCTGCCCGCAACGCCGCAGATGCTAAGGATGCGGCGGCGGGGAAGCTGGGAGAGTATAAAGGCTACGCGTCGGAGAAGGCCAAGGGCGCCAAAGATACGGCGGTGGAGTACAAGGACTCTGCGGCGGAGAAGGCTAAAAACGCCAAGGATGCGACGGTTGACAAGGCGAACCAGGCCAAGAATGTGACGGCGGACAAGGCTAAGGAAGTCAAGGACGCGACGGTCGACAAGGCCACTCAGGCCAAGAATGCTACGGCAGAAACGGCTAAGAACGCCAAGGATGTGACGGTGGGCAAGGCGGCGGAGTACAGGGATTACGCCGCTGAGAAAGCGAACCAGGCCAAGAATGCAACGGCGGAAACGGCGAAGAACGCTATGGACGCGACGGTGAACAAGGCGGCGGAGTACAGGGATTATGCGGCTGACAAGGCCAGTCAGGCGAAGAATGCGACTGTGGAGACGGCTAAGAACGCCAAGGATGTGACGGTAGACAAGGGGAATCAGGCGAAGAATGCGACGGTGGAAACGGCTAAGAATGCGAAGGATGCGACGGTGGAGAAGGCGGCTGAGTACAGAGACTACGCTGCCGAGAAGGCAGGCCAAGCGAAGGATGCGACGATGGAGACGGCGAAGAATGCAAAGGATACGACGGTAGAGACGGCTAAGAACGCAAAGGATACAACGGTGGAGAAGGCGGTGGAGTACAAGGATTACGGCGCTGAGAAGGCTAAAGAAGGGAAGGATACTACGGTGGGGAAGATCACCGAATTGAAGGACTCGGCTGCTGGCGCCGCGAGAAGGGCGGTTGATTACCTGACGGGGAAGAAAGACGAGACTACGCAGGCAGCGGTGGAAACCGGCGAAGCTGCGAAGCACAAGGCTGGAGAGGCCAAGGAGGCAGCCAAGGTGAGAATAAAAACATCTTGATTAGAGTATTAGTTATAGTGAATATTGTGGTTGTAGTATTAATTCCTGTGTGATATATACAGGGGAAATATGAGGAGACTAAGGAAGAAGCAACGAGGAAAATGGAGGATATGAAAATTGAAAGCGAGCGTGACGTGAACAGGAGCGGTGGAGGTGGAGGAGTTCTTGGAGCTTTAGGAAGCATGAAGGACGCCATCAAGGATAAGCTGACACCGCATCCAGCTGATAAGGAGACGGTGGGAGGCGATGGGACGCGGCTTGGTTTAGATGAGAAGGGGACGCCGGTGGCAGTACGAGTGGATGTGGAGACCACAACAGCCGGCTCCACGGCCTCCCGCCTCAGGGAGGCTGACCAGATAGCCGGCCAGACGTTCAACGACGTCGGGCCATTGGATGACGAGGGCACCACGGCGCGTATACGCGTTGATCGCCCTGGGAAAATGTAATTCCATGAAGCCTGGGCTCTGCCGTTTTTTGTTTTTTTTTTGGCTGAATCTCAGTTATCTACGTTTTTAAAATTTGTCTTGCTATATGCGTAACGTATGTATTTTGAATGTATTACAATGATGACATTATAAAGTACTGATCCTGATCTTCTGTGCCACGAGTTCTTTTTGTCTATAAGAAAATACGAGTAAATAGTTTAACTAAATTTGCTAAGTCAAGTTAATAAACATAATTGTAATTTCTAAATTCAGGGAGAGATCAAATACCGCTTTGAGAAAGACCTCACACTTGGGAGGTATAAGGAGATTTTAAATTGTTTATATCTTAAGTGGCAAAAGAAAATAAGAACTTGGTCCAAAAATAATGTAATGTGTCATAAATTTTAAGAGATTGTTTATATCTAAGTGGCAAAAGAAAATATATTTATATAATGATGTCAGAAAGAACTTGGTCCAAAAATAATGTAATCTTTCATCTTACGAAGTAAAAATAAATTGTGGTTTTAACCCTAGGGCTGCGGGATAAAGGATATGCGGTAGATTTAATATAGTTTGGAGAAAATAGTTTAGATGGCAATGAGGTGCACCACAAAAAAGCCTATTTCCAAGCACTTTTTACAGAGCACTGACGGTGCCCGCTAACTTCAGCTCCATTCCGAGCTCTTTCCGAGCAAAATGTAAAACCTCCTAGCAGCTTTGAAAAAAGCTGATCGGTTTTCAAGCACCAACAAAGTTCTCAGAAAATCTGAGGATATTTCATTTTCCGACTACCAAGTCAATTAAATGTCCTCGGTGTATTGCTCGGTAGTTTACGAGCACATTACATGGTGCTCGCAACACTTCCTAGCACAAATTCAGGTGCTCGGAATCTTCATACTTATAAAGGTAAAGTAATAGTACTCTGATATGGGCAGACGTGGTTGTAAATTCAAACTTGTAGAATTTTGTAGCTATCATTTTCTTTTTAGTAATTGTAATACGTATCATTTTTTTAATAAGCTGTTCAGTTATTTTGTATCTCTAGAAATAAATGATTCATTGGTAATGAGTTAATAACAATATTCATCTAAATTTAAATATTTTAACAATAGATAATATATAAGGTCATTCGCATCCCTGTCTCTAATCCGTCTCTTAACCGTCTCATCTCTTCATTATTCATGGGCCCCACTGTACTTTTCAGCCAATCTCTTAACTAAGAGACAACACTTGTATCCCTCCATCTCTTAATCATCTCAACCCTTAACTATTCATTCAATTTCATTTTTTATTTTTAATACCAACAAATTCAATTAATAAAAACACACTTCATTAAATAAAATAAAAATTATAATTTAAAGGCTTAAAAAATTAAAAAATACATAATTCAAATCCTAAAAAAAATTAAAAATACATAATTAAAATACTCTAAATTAAATTATAAAAACTACTCCGTCGGCGAATCATCCCCCGAAGTCGACGGTGCACCCAAGTTAGGTCGATCCCGAATATCAAGTTGAGCTTTCATATGCTCAATTCCGTCCATATGGGCTTCAAATTGGCGAGGACTCATTTTTGAAGTGTCAGCAATCGTGGCGAGCAGGTACATGGACATTAGGGTGTTCGAGCCCGTGCCGGAGCCCGAGCCCGCCTGGCTTGATTCTCCGCGGCCCCTCCCCCTCCCTCTCCCCCTCGCTCTAGCCGCCTTCGCCGCCTTGGTCCCTTGGGGCTGACGTCGTGAACCGGAAGACCCCTCTGCATTATCGGTTGGCGTGCCCTCTTGTAAGGTGTTGCCTTCGCCGCCATCACTAGACGAGTAGTGGCCACGCGCCGTGTGCTTCGTGCGTTTCGAGCCCGAGCCCAACTCGACACCGCCAGCCCACCTTTCAAGGTGTTGGACGTGCGACCAAACTTCGACATGCTTGAAATCTTTACCGACGTCGTCTTTGAAGACCCACAACGCCGCTCTCAAAATGTCGGCTCTACTGGCTCCGCTTTGGTAATTCGTCTCTTCTATCCTGTATATCGCGCAAAATTTTTTGACATCTTTGTTGCATCGGTCCCAATGAATGCGGAGCATCTTCACGTTGCGGGCAAAGGTCTTCTTCGGCCTTCGTGCGTTGTAAACTTCGGTGACTTTTTTCCAGAAACACAAGTGGGTTTGTTGATTCCCGATGACAGGAACGTACGAGACGCTGATCCAAGCTTCGTACAGAGCCAACGCCTCCTTTTGGCTGTATGGATGACGGCCGCCGTCCCCCACAACCTCGTGGTCGCCCTCTTCCTCCTCTTCTTCCTCGGCATTGACGCCGATCCTGACGGAACCTCCACCTATTGGCCGGTATTCCAAAGTGCGTTCAGCCGGAACATTCTCCAGAATTTGGGATAATCTCGGCGATTGCTCGTACCTCTGGGGGGAGGGACGATAGTATGCATCCACATCAAAATGTGGTGTTTGGTACGCCGGCGGAGTTGTCGAGGCTTGGGTGCCCTGCGACGAACCGGGAGTACCCAAAAAGTTGTACATGCTCGCCCAATCGTCAAACGAGTTCAAGTCGAACCCGTCGGAGCACCGCGAGCCGCCGCTGCTGGCAGTGGCGGATCCAGGTGGGGGCGGTCGCCCCCACCATGCGACTAATTTTCCCTTATCCCGGATGTATATTTTCCATATCCTTCCCCTCCGTTGCTTCCGATGTCGCCCCGTTGACCGAAAAAAATAACCATTATCGTCCCAAGCTCAATTGAAATAACATCCACAGACTTGCTAAGTTGTATGGCATGCCTCGATCCAAAAAAGATTTCGCTGCTTTTAATATTGATAACTTGTTCATCTTGCTACTCTTTACCCATAGGACTTCACATGGACTCAACATACTGAATTGTTTAAACAACTTGAAACTTTTGTTGATATTGTGAGAAGAGATGCACGATTGAATGCTATTGAAGATTTGGCTAGCCTATTGATAAGGCTCGTTTCATGCATCGGTTTAGGGTTAAAATTCTGTGCATTTGGGGCGCTAATGTGTGTTATTGAGTTCAGGTGCGTAGTAAATCTGTCGGACCCAGGAGTTGTTGTTACCTGACCTGGCAGATGCAAAAGAGATGAAATTGAAGCAAAAGTCAGAAGTCATCGTTCAGACCTGGGAGAATCAAAAGTTGGCGACAGGAGCAGAATGGAGCGAGAGCAAATTATCTTAAAGAGTCTTACTCAAGGGCAAGGGCGTAAAATCACCGGAGGGATACCCTAGGGATCAGAGCCTCACATATATAAAGAGCTCAACCTTGAAGAACGAAAAGAATGGGTCAACAGCCACTTCTGCACTTTCTTAGCTCTAGCTTTCGTTCCATGCTTTAGTTCCACACTTCAAGTTTCTCATTTCAACTGCTGCGCACTTGGACATGGAGGATTCTGGCCACCGTGGTTCTCATCGTCATCGTTGCTATTTTGCTGTGTAACACCGCCTCGTGGAGGCGAAGAAACAATTTTATTTGCTTTCGTTTAGTACCTTGTTGGTTTTAAGTTTCGCAACTCTAGTTTCTTGCTTTGATCTACTGGATTCAGACCTATTTCAAGTTATTATGGAATTTTATGTTTTCTTTTGGTTGAATATCTCTGAGTTTATGTTCATCTCTAGTTTTTAGCTCTCGTTTTTGTTTGTTGTCGGATGTTTGGAGCTGAGATCTGTGTTTGTTGTTGGAGGTTGGGAATTTGCATATGAAGGTGTTTGGATTTGTTGAATCTTGGTGTTTCGGAGTTGGAGTTTCGCATATTTGATGCTTGATGTTTACGTTATGCATGATTATGGCTATTTACTTTCTGTTTCTGCATCCTTTAGGTCCAGTAACGTAGATCTGTTAGTTTAGGCTTTAATTTCTCGTTTTAAGTCTCGTTTTAAGTTTAGATTTAAGGTTGCTCTGTTTTCATGTTGTTTAATACCCTGTTTTCTCTGCTATTCTCGTTTGGTTCCCAAAGAAGATGAAGTTGGTGGTAGTTAGAACCAGATCTGCTTTATGTCAGTACTTTTCTGCATGTACTTTACTTTTTCTGCATATCTGCTAGACCTGTCAGTACGATCTACTTTGTCTCTTTTACTTTTCTGCATGTTTTTCCAGACCCTGTTAGTTTAAGGAACTTGTCTTGCTTTTTCACTTTATGCTTGTCTGTCCAAATTAGGAAAGTCTGTCTAGTTAAGTTTACCCCAGCTGTCTTAGAACTTTAAAATATCTCACTTTCTCTGAGTCATGTATGTTCCGTACGCTTTCGTTTCTTAGGTCCAGTAGGTAGAGTAAAGTTCTCCTGATCTCTTAGACCCAATAGGTAGAGTAAAGTTTCGCTTATCTCTCAGACCCAGTAGTTTAAGTTCTCGACCCACAAAAATTGCGTGGCAGCAGCCAACCCTTTCCCAAAACATCCTCAATTACAGTTCCGTGACACCTGCTTCCTCGTGGGATCGATCCTTTACTTCCTTGTGCTAGTTGTAGTATAGTGGGTTGAGGTTTTTGAAGGGACAGAGTGCACCCAACTACCCCTTTCTGATAAGTCTCATGGTTTTCTAGCTTCTGAAGTCTAGTCGAATCCTCTGGACCTGTTAGATCGAGTGACACATATCACAGTACAAACCTGCACTGCACTCTTTGGACCTGTCAAAATGGCGCCGTTGCCGGGGAACTGCATGGTGTTATTAGTGTGCTTGCGAATGTTTTGGTGTAAATAATTTATTTAACATGTTTTCTTTTGTTTCTTTTTTCAGTTTATGAACAGGAGCTACCGGTTCGGACAGTGGAACAACTCACCTGGTTGGAGAAGCGCCCAGACTAGTTGGCGGGTCAAGGAAACTATATTCCCAGTCAGCACCAGATCGGGGCTTACAACAGGGGATCCAGTTCACCTGAGTTCAGAGAGCGACGAGGAGTCAACTTCGTCAGTTAAGAAGGAACCAAAGTCAACCTCAGAAACAGAGGAGGGAAGCGTAGAGAGCATGGCCAACGCAGGCGACGACGACCCAGAGATCGGCTGGCTCACTGCCCATTTAGATGGCGAGCCTGCCCAGGCCATCGTCTCTACCCAGCGCCAGAGGGCGATCGACATCAAAACTAATGTACTGGGCATTCTCCCCACTTTCTCGGGTCGGAGGAATGAGTGCCCCTATGAGTTCCTCAATGAATTCAGTAAGCTTTGCAGCATTCAGAAGAGGCCCAACGATGCAACAGAGGAGGATTATCGATTACGCGCGATCCCGTTCGCGCTAAAGGGGGAGGCCAACACGTGGTTGTTAAGGCTGCCACCCGACTCAATCAATACGTGGAAAGACTTCAAGTTGGAGTTCTTGGATTACTTCTTCCCTTCTAACAAAACAAATGCTCTTAAGAAGGAGATCCAAGAATGTAAGCAAGAATATGATGAATCGTTGAGTCAGTATTGGTCCAGGTTCAAGGGGTTGCTCGACGCTTGCCCAAACCACCGGATGATGGAAGCCGAAACCTACTATCTATTCTATGAAGGGGCGAAACCTGAGTCCAAAGATCTGATGAACACCGCTAGTGGAGGAAATTTCACCAAGAGGAAGGTGAGCGAGGCCCGAGAGATACTGGGAAGATTAATTGATGCAAAAAAGGCATACGATTCACCTCGTACCATTCTAAGGAGAGGGAATGCGGATGCAGTCACAGTGCAAAATGAAGAAAGGATGGATGCCCGAGTGGATGCAAGGATGGATGTCAGAATGGAGCAGCTCGAGAAAACTATCCTAGCTGCCCTAGGGAAGAACGAGTCACCGGGTCCAACAGAAAGAGAAAAACAAGCACTGGGTCCAGAGGATGGTTACAATTATTGCGGATCTCAAGGAGGGATGGATTGTCCAGCCCATATAAATGCAGTAGGAAATTGGAACCAAAATAATCAAGGCAACAATTGGAACCAGTGGAAAATCAAAGACGCTCCATGGAGGTACAATCCATGCTTTAGGTGGTCCGAGGGGAGTCAAAATCCTCAACTCCAGATTACTAATTCGGAAGGAAACCAAGGAAACCAAGGGAACCAACCTAACTGGTCCGGAAGGAGTCAAGAGGGGCAAGGCAACTGGAATCAAGGAACACAAGGTAATTGGAGTCAAGGAGGTCAAGGAAATCAATCCAGTTGGAACAATAGGAACCAAAATAACCAAGGAAGCTCATATGTACCCCCACACCAGAGGAACAACAACTATCAGGGGCCAGGGAATCAGTACAACAATAACCAAGGAGGTCAAGGGAATTTTCGCCCGCATCAAGGGGGTGGACCGAATCATGGTCAAGGGCCAAGTGGTAGTCAACCCAACACTCGGGTCCAGAGGAATCTGGATGATATGGTCCATGACCTAGTGAATTCTCAACAGCACATGCAAAACAACTTGGTGGCAAACAATGACGTGGTTCACAAACTCCAGGATGCTTAGCAGGAACACAAGGCCGCGATGGATCTGATGTCAAAGCAACTATCACAGATCGCAACATCCCTGAGCGACATGCGAGGGAATGAGGGAAGGATTCCAGCCTCAGTAAAGCCACCAGAAAGGGCAAACATCAGCCAGGTTAGCCTGAGATCTGGGAAAGCATATGAAGGACCCAAGCTGAAGGAAAATGATGAAATGTCAGTGCCAAGGAGCGAGGATATTATCCACCCGGTCCAGCAAAAAGAAGAAGTTGAAGCAGAGGATGATCTTCAAGCCGGTGATTTGGGAGGATCGTTGCCTCGGATGGAAGACCCATTTTTCTTAGACCCAGAGTCTGAGGTAGAAATTGAAAAAAAAGAAGAAGGAGAGGCGGAAGAACCCTCTAAGGAAGATCCTACCAACACGATAAAGAGGGTGAAACCTTTTCCCTACAGAGGAGAAGCCAAGAAGAAAAAGGACAACCCCGTGGATTTAATGGAGATCTTTGGAAAGCTGGAGATCAACCTTCCGTTCCTGGAGGCTTTGAAGCTCCCCCCGTTCAGCAAATTCATCAAGGAATTCGTTGCAGGCAAGGCAAAATCTGACGGGAAGATCGTGATCGGGGAGAATGTGTCTGCAGTAATTCAGAAAAGGATAATGCCTTCAAAGCAAACTGACCCAGGTATGTTTACCTTACCTATCACTATAGGAGGTGTCAGAATCGAGCATGCAATGTGTGATTTAGGTGCATCTATTAATGTGTTACCGCTTTCCATATACAAAAAACTGGTAGGAGCGAGAATGACTGATAGGAAAGTGGTAATCCAACTAGCTGATAGATCATGCATTAGCCCTGAAGGAGTGTTATAAAATGTGATAGTAAAAGTTCATAATTTTTTATACCCTGCTGATTTTCATGTGATAAAGATGAGTGACAATGAAACAGCTGAGTCTAGTGGCGTTCTTTTAGGGAGACCATTTATGAGGACCGCTAAGACTATAATCGATGTTTTTGATGGCACCATCTGTTTAGATTACAATGGGGAGAAATTCACTTTCAGCATTGATGAAGCTATGAGGAAACCATTAGACGTGGAAAACCTCCATTTTGTCGATGTCATTAACCCCCTGGTCCAGGAGTTTCTTGAGACCGAACTATTGCAGGAACAGGTGGACACCTCGGAAATTACTGAATCCATGAGGAGAGAAGTTGCAGGATGGTGTGAGGCAATTATGGGACAAGGGCTATCTGACGGAGAAATCACAAAGGCAATAATGGATTTCGTTGGCGAGGCAAGATCTCCTGGGTCAAAGGAATCAGTTCAACTGGCCAGTATGGAAAAGTTGCCAGAGTTGGACAAGCTGGTCAAGAAAGGTATGGAGAAAAATCCATTACCCCCTGAAGTACCCCCTCCAAAGAAGGAATTGAAGAATCTTCCTCCGGGTCTGAAGTATGCTTACCTGGGAGAAGGCGAATCTCTGCCTGTCATAATCAACAGCCTTCTGACCCAGGAGCAGGAAGTTAGACTATTAGAAGTGCTGGGGAGGAACCAGAAAGCAATAGGATGGACTCTGTCTGACCTAGTGGGGATCAGCCCCGACCTATGTATGCATCACATCCGTTTGGAAGAAGGAGCCAAAGCATACCGAGATCCACAAAGAAAACTCAACCCCAATATGAGGGAAGAAGTCTTAAAGGAAATATTGAAGCTGCTAGCCCTGGGGATCATTTACTCTATTCCCGATAGTGAATGGTTGAGTCCTGTCCACATGGTGCCGAAGAAATCAGGAATACAAGTAGTCAAGAATGACCGCAACGAGCTTGTGCCCACAAGGTTAGTCACGGGATGGAGAATGTGCATAGACTACAGGAAACTCAATGCAGCCACACGCAAGGATCATTTCCCACTACCCTTCATCGACCAAATGCTGGAGAGGTTGGCGGGAAAACAATACTTCTGCTTTCTAGATGGTTACAGTGGGTATTTTCAAATCTATGTCAACCCAGAGGATCAGGAGAAGACCACATTTACCTGCCCCTTTGGAACGTATGCCTACCGGAGAATGCCTTTTGGTCTATGCAACGCACCTGGGACATTTCAGAGATGCATGATGAGCATCTTCTCAGACTTGCTGTAAGATTGCATAGAAATTTTTATGGATGACTTCACCGTCTATGGAGATTCTTTCGAAGCTTGCCTGGGGCACCTAGATGTTGTTTTGGAGAGATGCAGGAAGAAGAACCTGGTGCTAAACTACGAGAAGTGCCACTTCATGGTCAAGGAGGGGATAGTGCTGGGACATGTTGTATCAGAGAGGGGAATCGAAGTAGATCAAGCAAAGGTGGAAGTAATCTCTAAGCTTCCACACCCAACGAATCAAAAGGAAATTCGTGGATTCTTGGGACATGCAGGGTTCTACCGAAGGTTCATAAAAGACTTCGCGAAAATTGCTCAACCCCTAACACGACTTCTGCAGAATGATGTTGAGTTTAAATTTGATGATAAATGTGAAGAAGCCTTCCAGCTACTCAAGGATCGTTTGGTCACAGCCCCGATAATCCGCTCGCCCAACTGGGATTACCCCTTCGAGGTAATGTGCGATGCGAGTGATTTTGCCATAGGAGCAGTTTTAGGCCAGAGAATCGAAGGAAAAAGTTATGTCATATTTTACGCCTCGAAGACTCTCAACCAGGCCCAGAAGAACTATGACACCACCGAGAAGGAGATGCTGGCTGTGGTGTACTCATTTGAAAAATTCCGACCATATCTACTGGGGTCAAGGGCCATAGTGTTCACTGACCATGCAGCCATTAAGTATCTTCTAGCCAAGAAAGAATCAAAGCCAAGGCTAATCCGATGGGTGCTGCTATTGCAAGAGTTCGACTGGGAAGTCAGAGATAAGAGAGGGACCGAGAATAGAGTGGCTGATCATTTAAGCAGAATTACCCAGGGAGAAGATGAGGAAGCCGTCCCTGATGCTTTTCCAGAGGAGCACTTGTACTACTTAGGGGAATCCACTAGACCAATCATATGGGTAGCAGTATTAGCATTAACTGGGCCCGAGGAGTCAGAGAAACGGAAAGGGAAGCTGAATGACGAGCCTTGGTTCGCTGACCTGGCGAATTATTTGGTCACTGGAAAACTACCTACTACACAAGAAGTCACTAGGGCCCAGAGGATGAAGATTAAAAGCGATTCCAAGTACTACTTTTTGGATGACCCATACCTCTGGAAAATGGGTCCAGATCAAGTAATAAGGAGGTGTATTCCAGAGTGGGAACAAAGAGACGTGCTAAACCATTGCCATGCATTAGCGTGTGGTGGACATTTCGGCCCAAGAAAAACGGCAAGAAAAGTTCTGGATAGCGGTTTCTACTGGCCTTCGCTGAATAGAGATGCTTATCAGTTCTGTCAGAACTGCAGTAGGTGCCAACTGACCGGAGGGATTTCTATGAGAGATGAGATGCCACATACTCCAATAATAGTTTGCGAGATCTTTGATGTTTGGGGCATGGACTTCATGGGCCCATTCCCATCCTCGTATGGAAATACGTACATATTGGTTACTGTAGATTATGTATCCAAGTGGATCGAGGCCAAAGCTACAAGTTCAAGCGACGCGAAGGAAGTCTCAAGATTCCTAAAGGCCAATATATTCAACCGGTATGGCGTGCCTCGAGCGATCATCTCGGACCAAGGGACTCACTTCTGTAATAGGACGATTGAAGCCCTGATGAGAAAGTATGGAGTCCACCATCGGTTATCTACTCCGTATCATCCCCAGTCCAATGGGCAGGCTGAAATCTCGAACCGAGAAATAAAGGGCATCCTAGAGAAGACAGTGAATACCACGAGAAAGGACTGGAGCAAACGTCTAGACGATGCTCTCTGGGCCTACAGAACCGCTTACAAGACACCAATAGGAATGTCACCCTACAGATTGGTATTTGGAAAAATGTGCCACTTGCCCGTGGAGATAGAGCACAAAGCATACTGGGCAGTCAAGGAAATGAACATGAAGGCTCATGCCTGTGAGGAAGAGAGGAAGATGCAACTGCAGGAACTGGAGGAATTGAGGATGGAGTCATATGACTCAGCCATGTGGTATAAGGAGAGGACCAAACTCTGGCACGATAAAAACCTCCGGGTCAAGGAGCTGCAGGTTGGGCAGAAAGTACTCCTTTTTCAATCAAAGCTCAAGCTCATGCCTGGGAAGCTAAAGTCAAAATGGATAGGGCCTTACACAATCGTTGGCATTCGACCGCATGGAGCAGTGGAAATTCAGGGAGTCAATGCTAACTCTGTTCCGTTCCTTGTTAATGGTCATAGAGTGAAAGTGTTTAGGGATAGTTCGGAGTTGTGTGAAGTGGAAGAAATTCCACTCCACACACCTTCCACTATTGCCTAGTAAGCCATGTTTAAATATTCGTCGGGAATTACTGGGTCAGGTAGATAGGGTAAAATTTTCGATCAGCTGACTGGACCAGTTAATTCCCAAGAATATCTAAACACTTAGGTGTAAATAACATGAATAATTTTTTTTTTTATGAAAATACAAAAAAAATTATATACTTCTAAAACCCAAAAAGATTTTTGAAAATTCTGATCGTCTATGGAAATGCACAAGCGTGAAAGGCTCATCTCTTTGACCCAGATGTTCAGCAAATTTCATTATTTTTACTAAGTGTTTCAAGTTACCAGGTCAGAAGGAAGTGAGGAAAATCAGGGGGAAGTTTGAATTTTGAATTTTAAAAAGCTGGCGAGGCGTACGGTTGCTCGCGTCAGAGACGCGACCGTTCGCCTGCAGCCAATCATGATATTCCTTCTTTTATTTTATTTTTATTTTTATTTTATTTCCGTTTTCTTTTCCTTTTAATCATTTTATTTTCCTTTCATTTTCTTTTTCCTAAAATAACTTCCCTAAACAAACTATATAACTTCCCTCACCTAAAATTATTTTCACATAACTCCTAATTCCCAAACCTTTATTTCTCTCTGCAGATCCGAGAACCATTAATCACCGCCGTTAGCCACCACCACAAAATCACCGCCGTAAAACACCACAGTAGATAAAGATGCAGAGAAATCCATCGGTGCGCACAGCCCGCGGGAAAAACCCACCAAAGAAAAAGACCACAAAGAAGGTGACGGAGGCGACGAGTTCGGCTCCCATGGCAGAGAAAACACCCACGCCGCCACCAGAAGAAAACCCCACCGCACCGGAACTTCCACCGCAGCCCATACCGACTGTAGTGCAACCACAGCAAAACACGGGACAAGAAAACCCCGCCGAGGCGAAATCCGAAGAAGTAGAACCGGATCCCGAGGAAGTCATAGAAGAATTCATGAGGAAGTTCGGGAAGGGGCCGAAGGCGAGCAAATTCTTCGCAAAAATGTCGGAGGCATGCCGGAAACAAGAAGAGGTAATTCCTGCCCTAACCCCACTTACAATTCCACCAAGACCCCATACATTAATCGAAACACCCACTGCACAAACCTTACCCACAGACACAGAAAACCCCCAAATTTTACCCGAAACCCTAACTCAAGAGACGAACCCCCCACACACTATTCCTCAAACAGAAACTGAGCCCCACGCCGAACCCTCTGAAAATATAGAAGAAACTGATGCTGAGGAGGGTGATAGGATGGGTATGGAGGAATTAGAAAGAGAGGAGGGAGGGGGTAGTCTAGGTGAGCAAGAAGAAACACCGGATGTAGAGGCCGCTGGGTCAGGGGACGAAGGGAAAAAGAGGAGGGTGAGGATGGTAGCGAGGGTGACAAAGTAGAGGACGTGGAGCAAGAAGAAACAGGGGATGTGGAAGAGATGGAGGAACAGGGTGTAGAGGTGACTGTTGATGATGGGAAGTGTAGTGAGGGCAGCGTAGGTGAAGAAGGTGAGGCAATTGTTGACAAGGAGGCTGAGAAGGAAGGTGAGAGTTTTGATGAGGAAGTTGCTGAAAAGGAGACTGAGGAGGAAGAAAAGGATAAAGGAGAGGATGTTGAGAAGGAGGAAGAAAGAGACGGCGGTGAACAAGATGCCGTGAAAGTGTGTGAAGGGATAGAAACTGACATCGTCGTGATAGACGATATAAATACTGATGAACAAGGGACACCAACTGATGAGAGGCTGACGAGGAGGCACTCCCGTCGTAATAGGAAGCCAGTGGATGAGGCAGAGGTAGGCAGGCCCGAGCGCCTAAGGCTGGAGGACACAGAGGAGGCAGGGGATGATATCCCCCCGGTCCAGGAGACTGTGGCAGCTGAGAAGGAGATCTCTCCAGAGGCTATGGAGATGAGATACGAGGCTGAGAGGAAAAAGAAGGGGAAGCATATTGCTAAGCCCCAGCAGGAGAAATCTCGCCCCGCAAACACCACTGTGGTGATTAGCGAGCCGGAGGCGATCCGCGTGTCGTTTGCCCATCCAACAGACAAAGAGGAGGCTGAGATACCAGCCGTGGAAGAGAGCCCATTTGAGACGATGGAAGTCCTTGTGACCAAGAGGCTGTTGGAAGCCATGGTCCAGTTTGAGGACCCAAAGCTGTAGAAGGCATGTGATGGCCGAGCCACGAATGGAAAATCGGCAAAGTCCGGAAAGAAGTTGTGCCTCTCAGACCTGGAGGAACTGGGAGTGGAGAAGAAGTTCATTTCCTACTTCAAAAGCATCGGGTTTGAGTGGCTTCTCAACCACAGCAATGCGGAGGTGCCGGTGGCTCTGGCCAAGGAGTTCTTCACGTCATTCAAGTTCAAACAATCTACGGATCTCGATGCGGACACAATCTCCTTCAGAATATTCAACGAGGAGATGGAAATGAGTATAAGAGAATGGTCGTTGAGACTGGGGCTACTGACACCCGAGGAGGAGGAAGAAGGAGCGTGGAATGAGAGAGAGATCGGCGCGCCCAAGAATACAGCTGGCTTCGATGCTGAGCAGGCCTGGAGGATGGTTGCCCACAAGAAGGTGGCCAAGTTCAAGACAAGCGCATCAAAGGGGATGAACATCACTGACCCTGTACTCCGATTAGCACAAGTATATATCGGGTACAATCTCTTGGGTCAAGTGGGTGCAACCCTCACTACTCCAGAGTTGTATTGCATGCTGAACAATGTGAAGGTCCACCTCGGGTACTGGACTGCCTATGCGTGCCAGAGAGTCAGAACTCACTCCGACCGCCATCTCTACGCGTGCAACTTGCTGGGAGCATACCTCCAGAGAAATGTGTCAATGAAGATAGCCAACTCAGTCATCAACCTGCCAATGTGTAGCGATCCAGGATACTTCGATCTCCCGTTCTTCTTCAACAAGGGATTGACGATAATGAAGGACGGTGTGTTGAGATTTTACGAAGTAGGGAAAGCTGACGGAGTGAAGATAAAGACAGAGAAGGTGGATGAAAAAGGTGATGAGAAAACGACAAATGAAGGGTGGCAAACAAGGATAGAAGAAACGATGTTGAAACTGGGAGCAAATACGGTGCAGCAACAGGAGATCTTGCTGAAGCTGCACCAAGAGGCGGTGGCTCAGAGGGAGATGATGGCCGCGCAAGCTGACAAGATGGCCCAGGCCATGGAGACAATGATGAAGATGGTCACTGTGGTTGACCAAAAGATCCTCCGGGCCCAGCAGCAGCGCATGCCTCCCAAGTTGCCCACAGAATCTAGGCAACTGACCCCAGGAGCTACCCCAGAGAAGACAGCCCCCAGCACCCAAGGAATGCCACCAGAGAAGAAGAGAAAGGACAGTGAGACCACAACAAGCGTACCAGTGAAGAAGGATACCCCCTGGCCAGGGGAACAGAAGGCCAAAAAGGATGATGAACCCAAGCCCAGCCAGAAGAAAGCAAAGACGATGCCCAAGAAGTCTAGTCCCACGGGGGACCAGAGCCAGAATTGACCCCCCCCCCCAACCAAGTAATTTTAAATTTTAGTTTTTCTTTTTACGTCTTTTTATGTTTTAGTTCATTTTTTTACAAAGCATGCCGTTTTTTATGTGTCTGTGAATACTTGTGTTATCTTTATGTATATACGTGTTAGCTATCTTCTCACACTTAGCCCGATGCTCGGTCTAAGTGTGAGAAGTTTGTTTTTATATAGCATGCTTTAGTGTTTGTTAATTTGTGTACCTTCTCCCACTTAGCCCGATGCTCGGTCTAAGTGTGAGAAGTTTGTTTTTTTTAATATGTGTTTTGTGAGTCTGTTAGGTGTCGCACTAACTTAGCCCTGTTTTCCACTTCACAAAAAAATGCTTGGGGACAAGCATGGTGAAGTGGGAGGGGGGAGGGAGTTAGTGCAAGTTAGTGTCAATTATATGTGTTTGTTTACTAGGTCTAGGAGTTAGTAGTAGTCAGTTAGTAGGAAATTATGTGTTTATGCATAACTGGTGAATAGAAAGCAAAACCCCTTAGTGAGAGTGATTGAAGAGAGAATGCATGTCAACTTTGATGTCCTTTTCCTTAATAAATCAAAATCGGTTTGGATGAAGTAAGGACGATAGAATATGCCTCGACTAATCTAGCTGTGAAGCCCTTCATAAAAGTGAGTTATAAACCTTAAACACTTCATACTAACAAAAAAATGAGAGGGCTGCCACTTGATGCTTAGGGAAAGAACTTAGAAGGAGAAGATTTTTGGTTATAGAAGTAACCTCTCGGGCCTAGGGGAAGGGTACTGGAGGTATAAGCTGGACGAAGTCCAGGGTCTAAAAAGGGAGGAATAAACTGGAACAAGGTCCAGATAAAAAATAATAATAATAATAATAATAATAATAATAATAATAATAATAATAATAATAATAATAATAATATTTTTTGGAGTTATAAGCTGGACGAAGTCCAGGGAGGTATAAGCTGGACGAAGTCCAAGAGGGAAGGAGAAAATTATAATAAGAGCTAAGACAGGGGAACTATCTGACCCGAGGCATCAGTGGTATGGCATATAAAGAGCGAACGATCCTAACATCCCTGGTGAGGAATGAGTGATCGAGCGAATCCAACAGTTAGTGAAGTTATGGGCTATCTTGACAAACTGACAAACCGATTAGATAGAAGAAGGGAAGGGGAAGATTCGGAGACTGTAGGTTCTTGAATTGACCTTAATCTTGTGGGGATGGCTGCTAGAAAATGAACCAGTTTGTGCAATTATATGTTTATGTGTTTTTATCTGTTTTCTTTGTCTAAGTCCTTAGCGTCTAGGTCTAGTAGTTTGAGTCTTTTTCTTTTCTCTAGTAGAGTCGGTTAAGGGGAAACCATGCATTGAAACGTGCCTTATTCCTTTTTCTTGTCTTCATACTTGAGGGCAAGTATGGTTTAAGTGCGACCAGTTTGATAAGGCTCGTTTCATGCATCGGTTTAGGGTTAAAATTCTGTGCATTTGGGGCGCTAATGTGTGTTATTGAGTTCAGGTGCTTAGTAAATCTGTCGGACCCAGGAGTTGTTGTTACCTGACCTGGCAGATGCAAAAGAGATGAAATTGAAGCAAAAGTCAGAAGTCATCGTTCAGACCTGGGAGAATCAAAAGTTGGCGACAGGAGCAGAATGGAGCGAGAGCAAATTATCTTAAAGAGTCTTACTCAAGGGCAAGGGCGTAAAATCACCGGAGGGATACCCTAGGGATCAGAGCCTCACATATATAAAGAGCTCAACCTTGAAGAACGAAAAGAATGGGTCAACAGCCACTTCTGCACTTTCTTAGCTCTAGCTTTCGTTCCATGCTTTAGTTCCACACTTCAAGTTTCTCATTTCAACTGCTGTGCACTTGGACATGGAGGATTCTGGCCACCGTGGTTCTCATCGTCATCGTTGCTATTTTGCTGTGTAACACCGCCTCGTGGAGGCGAAGAAACAATTTTATTTGCTTTCGTTTAGTACCTTGTTGGTTTTAAGTTTCGCAACTCTAGTTTCTTACTTTGATCTACTGGATTCAGACCTATTTCAAGTTATTATGGAAGTTTATGTTTGCTTTTGGTTGAATATCTCTGAGTTTATGTTCATCTCTAGTTTTTAGCTCTCGTTTTTGTTTGTTGTTGGATGTTTGGAGCTGAGATCTGTGTTTGTTGTTGGAGGTTGGGAATTTGCATATGAAGGTGTTTGGATTTGTTGAATCTTGGTGTTTCGGAGTTGGAGTTTCGCATATTTGATGCTTAATGTTTACGTTATGCATGATTATGGCTATTTACTTTCTGTTTCTGCATCCTTTAGGTCCAGTAACGTAGATCTGTTAGTTTAGGCTTTAATTTCTCGTTTTAAGTCTCATTTTAAGTTTAGATTTAAGGTTGCTCTGTTTTCATGTTGTTTAATACCCTGTTTTCTCTGCTATTCTCGTTTGGTTCCCGAAGAAGATGAAGTTGGTGGTAGTTAGAACCAGATCTGCTTTATGTCAGTACTTTTCTGCATGTACTTTACTTTTTCTGCATATCTGCTAGACCTGTTAGTACGATCTACTTTGTCTCTTTTACTTTTCTGCATGCTTTTCCAGACCCTGGTAGTTTAAGGAACTTGTCTTGCTTTTTCACTTTATGCTTGTCTGTCCAAATTAGGAAAGTCTGTCTAGTTAAGTTTACCCCAGCTGTCTTAGAACTTTAAAATATCTCACTTTCTCTGAGTCATGTATGTTCCGTACGCTTTCGTTTCTTAGGTCCAGTAGGTAGAGTAAAGTTCTCCTGATCTCTTAGATCCAATAGGTGAAGTAAAGTTTCGCTTATCTCTCAGACCCAGTAGTTTAAGTTCTCGACCCACAAAAATTGCGTGGCAGCAGCCAACCCTTTCCCAAAACATCCTCAATTACAGTTCCGTGACACTTGCTTCCTCGTGGGATCGATCCTTTACTTCCCTGTGCTAGTTGTAGTATAGTGGGTTGAGATTTTTGAAGGGACAGAGTGCACCCAACGACCCCTTTCTGATAAGTCTCATGGTTTTCTAGCTTCTGAAGTCTAGTCGAATCCTCTGAACCTGTTAGATCGAGTGACACATATCACAGTACAAACCTGCACTGCACTCTTTGGACCTGTCACCTATCTCAGAAGATTGTTGAAACCAAGAAAGATAAAGTTTTTTCGTTGGTTTATCGTCTGATTGAGTTGGTATTAATCTTACCCGTAGCGACTGCATCTGTTGAAAGAGTATTTTCAGCAATGAAATTTGTCAAGACTGACTTGCGGAATAGGATGGGAGATGAGTGGTTGAATGACAGTTTGGTAGTATACAATGAAAGATCCATCTTTGCTAGTGTTTCTAATGAAAGAATCTTCAAACGTTTTCAAGATATGGATACCCGTAGAAATCAGTTGTCTCGGTTAACAAATGCTAGAGCTACTTGAATTGTAATAGACTTTCATTTTGCTAAAAAAACATATTGAAGTACTCCGTATTATATTTAATATTTTATTATTTTATTCCGCCCCCTCCGTTTTTTAATTCTGGATCCGCCACTGGCTGCTGGAGTTTCCATCGCCAGACATTTTTTCACAATTGGAGAGAAGAATATGTGAGTGTGTTTATGTGTAAAATGGAGAATGGAAGAGGACGGAGTACTTATAGAATAATAAAAGAAAAATAAAATAAAATTTTTTTTTGAAAAATTCAACCATTTGCAACGGTCATTTGACCATTTAATTTTTTTTTCGAATTTAAAAATAAAAAAAATTTATGACGTCATAATTCGACGTCCACTCGCGGGCCGGCGAGTGGGCGTCACGCCATCCGCCAGCGCACGCCACGTGGCCCGCGCGCGTGGCGAGAAAGCTCGAGGCCGGCCCCTTCCGCGCGCGACGAGCTGTCTCGTCCCGACGAGACGAGTTCTCTCTTGCAACGCGGTCTCACCGCCGCGGTGGCGAGCCGCGCTGCGGATGCCATAACTATAGAGAATTGAAATGCTGAGCGACTAATAATGAGCGACAAAAGAGCGCCTCTTTATCTGCATCACCTATTCCTTCGGTTTTTCTTAATCTATGAAATTCCCCCAATTCAATCTCACCTATCTTCTTCAATTCCAAAATCCACTCCATCAAAATAAAATTGAAACCAAAATTACCTCTCTTCCAAAATTCTATCGTCTATTTCCAAGTTATTTTCATGGACAATTTAATTTTATCACAATCAAAAGGTAAGCTATCATCCAAATGTTTCTGTTCTTTGATGAAAAGTATGATAGAGCAGAAGATGTATGCGGTCTTTTTCCTCTCTCTTTTTCTTTCTCACTCTCATTGATGAACTCTTTTCACAACTTATTCAATAAACACTCTTTTCTCGTTTTTCCTTCAGCCTAATTTCATAACGAAGTTTGTTCATGGTTAATCTAAAAGTTGGATCTTGGCTTGATGAAAATTGAGAGTTTTTGTAGTTTCTTTTTAGTTAATCTGCAAAGTTGGATCTTGGCTTGATGAAAATTAAGAGTTTAGCCGTAACAGAAAATTAGATTAATTGAATTAATGTAAATAGATCGAAATAAAGTTAAGTAGAAATCAATTGAAAAATTCACTGAAATCTTTAAATTGGGGTAGCAGATAAGGTGGGAAGGAAGAAATAAATTATTGTTCAAAAGAATACTAACATTAATCGGAATTCACAATGAAAGAAACGAAGTTGGAACGAGGAATAAGAAATCAATGGAGATGTGGATCTGCACTGTGTTTTGTAGTACTGTATAAGAATTGAGAGAATACTAATGTTAGAGTTTCTTAATTGAAAAATAAAATAAAAGGGAGTGGAACAGAAATGGATGGAGAGAATCTCGTAGTAGATTCAATTTCAGACTTAGGAGAGAGGCGCTCTTTTGTCCCTAACAATTAGTCCCTCGAGATATCAATTCTCTATAACTATATACTATTATGAATATTTGTTTTTTCGGAATAATTTTTCTGAAATATTCCCTCCGTCCCATTCAAGATAGTCACCTTTCCTTTTTTGTTTGTCTCAATCAAGATGATCATTTTCCAACTTTGGAAATAACCTGCTCTCTCCTCTTTCCTCATTAAAATATTCAACTATATTTTTCCTCTCTACTTTATTCCACCTAACAACACTTCCTAAAATCTCGTGCTACTCAAGAATGTGGTCATCTTAAGTGGGATGGATGGAGTATATAGTAATAAAGCTAATGTTTGAAATCAATTAGATTATGGAAAGAGAAACATTTATGGGGACCATTAAAAGAACAAAATCAGGTGAGTCGGGTGAGTTTGAATTACCAAAAAAAAAGCGTGTGGAATTGGCATGGGCCAACGGATTAAGACCTTCTTTTGGCTGTCGTTGAATAATGGGGTTTTGATTATTGAAGACAGAGTTAGAAGACGCATCTTAGCCAGTGCAATCTGCGCTGTGTGTGGCCGCTTTAGAGAGAGTCGGATGCATATGATTCGAGACTATGTGGATGCGAGAAGGGCGTGGGAGGGAATCCTCAAGTATGTGCGATGGTGCACGATCTTTGGAACTGGATGTTGGCATATTTGGAAGAGAGATGTGGTTTTGTCTTGAATGGGGAACGATTGGAGTGGGTAAGTGTCATCTCTCTAGCCATTATCATGGCGAAAAATATTGAGGATGCACGACTTGTACCATAGTAGATGAGAAAGTTCCTAGAGAGCCGATATTAGTCTCTTGGAAGCCCCCTCCGCCGAGTATATTGAAATTATATATTGATGCATCATTGAAGAGTGAATCAAGACAAGCTTTGGTGGTGGCGTAATTCGGGATGATATAGGGCAATGGAGACATGGATTGGTCGTGAATATCGGGGTATGTTCTATTATTTTGGCTGAAATTTGGTGTATTTTCCGTTGGTAGGAGCTAGCAAAGACACTTGGAATAAGAGTGTTGGAGGTAGAGAATGATAACTTTGTAGCGGTTGCTATGACACTCGGAAAGTTTAAGGTGTCTGTTAGTTGCAAGGCTTTAGTTGGGAGGATTTGTAAATTAATCTCAGAGTTTGACTCAGCAGTAGTGCGCCATGTGCATCGTGAGGGGAATTTTGCGGCGGACTTCTTATCACACCATGGGGGGAGGAGGATGGGGGTGGATGCTTTGGGATCAACCACCATCAAGTCTTAATATTTGGCTTCTTCATGTTAGATTAGGCATTTCATATTGTCATTAGTTTATTTTCAACTCAGTCTTAACCCGCTTTTTTTTTAAAAAAAGAACAAAATGAAAAATGTAAAGAAATAACAATTTAATAATCATATTGATATAATTGTGTCTCTTTTTTTTAAATTATTCATATTAGATCACCTTTTAAATGTTAAAAATGACGAATTCCGGGAAAAATGACTTTCAAATATACTCAACTCTAGTGCTAATATACAGTATCCCACGCACAATTTCCCACTAAAAATTCATACTATCGAAAATTCCCTAGTTTACCAGTTCATCCACCTCTGCATGAACTGCGGGCTCAGCCGGTGTTAGTCCCGACGAGGTCGAGCGACGAGTCTAAGAGATACATGAACAAGTCAGAGTTGAGGTTATAAATGAGGTGCAAGAGAAAATGCAGGAAGAACTTGCGAAAGTGCATGAGTCAAACTAAAAAACAAGATTGTTGCAAGACCAACTGCAGATCTTCAGTGAACAGTTCAACCAATTGTCAAGTGGCTAGTGTTATGAACTCCATTTGAAGTGAAACAATCATATTTTGAACTCCTTAACTAACTAACTTCCTTTGAAGTAAACCAATTTAGTATTGTGAACTGCCTAATCAACTATCTTTTTTTTAAGTGTAAAATGATGTTTTTGTTTTATGCAATATTTGATTTTTGCTATTATTGTTTTATTATATTATAGTTTATTTTATCAATTTCGTAAATAATGATAATATAAATCCTATATACAGAAATTTTCGCAAATATCCGATCACAAATAAGTACTTGCACATTTCAAGTGAGGACAATTCTGAGTACTGATTAGTTGCTAGCAAATTTCCTAGCACACATACAATTAGGAGAATTTCAAGCACTGTGCTAGCAAATTTCCTAGCACACTCACACTGCTCTCGAAAAACTTTCAGATGAGTTTTTTTCCTAGCACACACAGTGCTCCTTTTCATGGTCGCTCTCGGAACTTCCTCGGAAATGTTTCCGACGAGCCATTTGCAAAGCACATCTTGTATATGGTTAATTCTGAGCACTTTTTGACATTTCCGAGCACAGTCGGTGCTTGGAAAAGGCCGACTTTTTTGTAGTGGTGGAACGTATAAAATAGGGTTTAGAGATATTGCGACTTAGATTTATTATCACTTTACTTTTCAAGTTTCTAACTTGTGCAATATTATAGTCTATAGACATTCTTTTTATATTTTAGAATTTGTCTATATAATTCGATATCTATATAATTTTACTACAAACTATCTAGATATTCACGTACATAATTCTACTATAAACTATCCAAATTTTACTTACTAAAATTATCTAAATAATTCTACGATATTTTTACTACAAAAATTAATTTTATTTTCTTTTATTCGGACAGTATTGACCAAACCTCTATGCCTGCAATTCGTCGCAAGGCTGTGGAATAAATTGGGAGTTTGCTCACTCGCCTCCCTTGAATTGGGAGAATTTGTTAACCTTTTGGCATCACTAAGGGTGCTTGTGTTAAGAAGGATCAAATGAAAAACTAAAGAGTGAAAGGTCTGCAGTCTGCACATCCACACACTACGTCTGATCAACAAGTGAAGAATGTTGAGCGAGAGAATCTAGCTGGATTGTTCATGGACTAAGAGCTGAGAGGATATTTTGGACTTGGATGCAAGGAGAAATCAACATAACATGCAACATGTGGTCTTTAATTACCAGATCATATATTGTTATGTTGTCACTTCATTTGATGAAATGTTCGTTAGCAGTTTGTTAGCATCTAGATCCTTCTATGTACGCTATAAATAGCAAACTAATTAAGTTTGTATCATCATCATCATCCTCATCCGATTAATATTCAAGTTTTACAAAAGTGATACAATCTTTTTTCCATTTATGTCTTTCGCTGCAAATCCTTTACTTTGGAGTTAGGACTATTGCTATTCACTCCGAACTGCATTTGATCTATAAAATTCTTCCCTTTTGGAAAATAGTGAGATTCAATAATGGACTGGCCGGTAACTGGTAGTTTTAAATCCATTGACGGCTCGATTTCTTATTTTAACGAATGAGTTATTATTTGATTTAATACTCATCGTCTGTCATGTTTCATGTATTATGATATACCCACGTACATTGATTACTAGTTGCAAATAATAAAAGCGGACCAAAATTAAAATGAAGTTATATACTGTTTGAAATTAACAACATTAAGTTCCCATTCTATGAAATAGATTAATTTGTTCACAACAATTAAAAGCACCATGTGTGATAGTGAATGCCCTTGACAGTGTTTAAATATTTCGCCAGTAAATTATTTCTATGCAGTTTTCACAATTATGTGGTTCATGAAAAGAGTCATAATTGCATATATAGAAGAAAAGACATGATATTGAAGATGATTCTCGAGCACATATATATCTTCTAACCCTAAATTATAAGCAAAAAAGCAAAACACTAACAAGATGAATTTTATAGTAGAATCCATGATATATAGTTGAAGCTAACAAATTAATACTTGTCATTAAAATCCCCCTAAATAATTCAATATTACTGCTTGTATTTCATTTCAGCGATACACAGTAATGAAATTAAATACGAGAAGTAATACCAAATATGAAATACCACACGAGAATAAATCTAAAGAGCCTCAACCACCACCTAAACAGATAAACAAACTAGTTAACTCTGCTAGTGGAGCTAAACCTCACCCTAAAAAGCACTTAGGTCGACCTAGCTACAAACTCTTAGCATTAGCATAACATGTTAAGTTTGAAAAGGAAGAATTAAGATGTACAAACAACAAGTCATTAAGGTGCAGCAGTAATTGAGTTTATTCAAGGACAAGAAGGCATAGAGGTAGCCCAGTAGGGAGGTATCATCACTGTATTATTGTACTCCTCCATGTAGTTGCACTCTGCCATCTGGTGGAGGCTACTCCCCGCCGTCATCCCCTCAGTCTCCACCACTGGATGTTGCTTCTCGAAGCTTGGAATCGATGTGCTTTCCACCGTTTCTTCTCCAGAAACGTCTGTGTAGCCGGTTGATACTTGTTTTTTTGCCACTTGTTCCTTCAGAATTGCCCTCAGAGCCATAACCTAATTTATTGAATGTCATAAATCTATTAGTAACTTTTGTTAGAAACTGTAAAGTGTCAATTAAGCTATTATCTAAACCTCAGTAGTTGATAGGAATTTATACAAGGAATATAATGATACATCACATAAAATAACTAGAAATCAACTTAGATCAATTACTCTCTGTGCTCATGTTATGACTGTCACAATAATATTAGTAATATATGAAAAAAACATTAATAATCATATAGAAACATTATTGCCGGTATAAAGAAGCATGGCTAATAATTTCTTTGGAGCAGAATGTTTCTACATGTGTATATATACATCTAGACAGCAGCTACTGTACATACAAACAATACTAGGTTCTAAAAGCATAAGAAATTATTTATTTTTTTACATAAAAAGAAATAGATAAATCAGACATGCAGAGAGTAAGTTCTACAAGTCCTTAAATAAAAAACATGAAAAATCAGATAATGACTTATGCTCATTAACCACATACAGTAAATACAGAAGTTGAAAAAAGCAATAATAGAACAAACATGCAGAAGCGGTTGAATAAATTAATGCAATTATAGCTAAGAATGAACAAGAATATGTGAGTAAGTACCTCCTGTTGCAACTTGTGCTTATCCCTAGAAACAGCATCGTACTCCTGTTTAAGCGCGTCGTACAAGCGCTCGAGCTGCTTGCCCTTCCATCGAGCCCTCCGGTTCTGGAACCAGACCGCGATCTGGCGCGGCTGCAGCCCTAGCTCCTTGGAGAGCTTCATCTTCCGGTCCGGATCCAGCTTTATCTCCTCTTGGAAACTGTTTTCCAGCAGCTCCAGCTGCTCGTTGCTCAACCGCTTCTTCTTCGGATCCACCATCAACTGATTCATGTTCTTCTCCATCATCGCATGTTGCTTCATTTCTACCCCCACTATAAAATAAATATGTTGGAGGATTTTTAATTTGGTCAATTAGTATCTATACATTAAGGCTCATGATTTTTCTTTAGGAGTAAATTATAACACTACAATTAAGCTCATCTCATCAGTTTATAATCTTATCAATTAATCCTTATTTAGGGTTTGTTAATCATGGAATGGAATGGACTGATCAAGTGTGGATTTTTCCAAAACATATGATAACAAGACTCAAGTGGAAGATGAGAGTTGGATTTTATTTAGAAACAATAGCTACTATGTCATGATAAATGAAGATATATATACCTGGGAAGTGGTCGAAGCTGCAGTTGTAGAGAAAGTTGAAGTTGGAGGTGTCTGGAGGTCGAGGAACAAAAGGCATTCGAAGATTACCATTCCAATCCATGCTATGTAATATCTTCTTTTCTAGAGATTCAACACACAAATTAAGGATGTGTTTTATCTGTTGGTTTGTGGGAGCACAAATTTATAGTATGCTACAAGGAAAGCACCGCCAAGAGTGTGTAGTCCAACAATGCGTGTGCTGTGTGTGAAGGAGACAGAGAGAGTTAAAGAAGGTGGCGTCGATCGGTTTGGTGAGAGGGATTGAAATAGAAATATAAGTAATGGCTCGGCCGTATTGGTATACTATTAGTTAATAGTTATTACCATGCCATCATCTCTCTCTAATTAAATTACAAGTTTGGAAGGAATACATTCATTTATACTATGTTAATAAGGCATGTTTTATAAAGTACTCCATATATTGAATATGTAATCATATGAATTATAGTATAGTATATGCGACAAAACAATATACAGCTCTAACAAAAAAAAGATATATATGGGGTACATCTACACATTTCACTCTTAGAGATGTTATAGTAATGGACTTGAAATAATAAAAAATTCAGCAAGCTACATTACAAATTTCAAAAGCTTTAATCAAGAAATTCAAGGGGTTGCCAAGAAACTAAAGGGATCCATTATATAATAGTTGTCTTCTCAGAATTAAGAATGACATCTTATACAAATGAAATGTGAGTATGAGATAATAATAGATGGAGATGGGCAATGCAACAGAGGGGAAATCTTTTATTTTTTGGAATGTGTTTTTTTGTTTTGTTTCTAACTTTATTTTGCTGGTTAATAAATGTCTTGACAATGGTACGTAGCACTCCGACATAGCAAAGATGCCTCTTTCGGAAAGAACCTCATTATGTCACGACCAATCATTTCATATATGTAGTTTAAGACTCAATACCAAAGATAGACTAAGCAGAATTGACATCCTTGTGATTGAAGATGAATGTTGTGTTTTTTGTAAAGACGCTGGAACACATTTTCTTAATTCGATTGAAGAATCCCTACTGCTATTGTGTTCGCTAGAAAATCTCCATTTGGCTACCCAATGAACTGACCAAGTGTCTTCTCTTTTGGACTTCGGAGCACTCTCTTTTGCAAATTTGGTAAGAAGTTGTGCATATTTATATTTTACTGTCATCTCATGATCAATTTGGAATATTAAGAATAAAAGTCTCGTTTTTAAAAATAGAAAGTTTATCTCTCATACTTTACTCACTTTTTTCTCCATATTTCTCTCACTTTACCTACATTTTCTTTCTTCTATCTCACTTTACCACTTTCAATTAAAATTCGTGTTGTCCACATATGTGACTGTTGTTTTTTTGGACGGAGGGAGTATAAAGGTTTTGAACCAAATTGGGGATTGAGAAGAAAATGCATATTTGATGCCTTTGATCGTAATTTAAAAGGTCGGTGACCGAATTTCTGGTGATAAAGATTCTCTTCCTGGTTTGGTTTGTGTGGTCTGTATTGGATTTGCTGCTTTGCTTGTTATCGTTTGTTTTAGTTGCTTGATTGAACTTTAAAAAGAGTTTTTACATGTATTAATCTCTTTTGAAACACGCACCTATAGTTATATGAGATGGATCTCGAATTTAATTTTATTATATTATTCTGCCCTTTTTGAAAGAAAAAAAAAATTAAAGGGCATTTTAACATGATATTTGGATTCACTGAATGGTGTACCATGTATTCTAATCACATTGTTTCCCTCGTAAAAAAATACCAACTCGAGCCGTAAATAGCATTTAAAACACACTCCATTATTGAACTCACTTCAAAGCCAAAATCCTTCATCCGAGTAAAATTAATTACTGGCAAACTATTAGTTAATGCTACAAATAAAAAAAGGGAACATTTTTTTTTTATCTACAAACTTTATCAAAATATCATTTTAGGTCTGTGAACTTTGAAAATATCATTTCAGGTCCATCAACTATGGGTTAATATCATTTGAAATACTTTTTAACTATTTCCAAGTTTTTTTGGACAAAAATACCCTTGATACCTTAAAGGATATATATTTTTAATAAACTTATCTTATACTCATATTTTTTATAAATATCTTTACTATATATTTTTGATGAATTTTTAAAATATAATTTGACCTTCAATATTATCACTTAATTTTGTAATTAAGTGACATGCAAGAAAAGATCCTTATTAAATTTTTTATTATTAAAGAAAAGTTCTTTATTCAATTTTAAAATTCTTTAATATAAAAATTGAAGAAGCAATTTTACTTGTCACATAATTAAGTGATACTCCCTCCGTCCATGAATAGGAGTCCCGTTTTTCCATTTTAGTTCGTCCGCGGATAAGAGTCCCGGTTCATTTTTACCATAAATAGTAATAGGGTCTCACCTTCACCTAACTCATTCCACTCACATATCATTTAAAACTAATATATACAAGTGGGACCATATTCCACTAACATTTTTCCACCCACTTTTCTTAACATTTTCTTAAAACCCGTGCCGCCAAGGAATGAGACTCCTAATGGCGGACGGAGGGAGTAATATTGAAGGTCAAATTATATTTAGAAAATTCGTCAAAAATATATTGTAAAGATATTTATAAAAAATATGAGTATATGATAAGTTTATTAAAAATATATATCCTTTAAGGTATCGAGGGTATTTTCGTCCAGAAAAACTTAGAAATAGTAAAAAAGTACTTCAAATGATATTAACCCATAATTGATGGACCTGAAATGATATTTTAAAAGTTCACGGACCTAAAATGATACTTTGACAAAGTTCATGGACTAAAAAAGATGTTCCCTCGGAAAAAAAAAAAGGCATAGTTAATTACACGTACCAATTTGATTCCGTTCATTGCCATTAAATTTTAAGGTATTAAACTAATTTCAAAAGAAAAGTTTAACCTTCTCCTTTTACATTTTCAAACTCCCAATCATATAAAGTGGTAGATCATATAATCAACACCACTTATAACAAGACACAGTGAGTGTAACGATTATTTAATTATGTTTTATCTTATATAATTAAATCTAATTATTCGCTCTTTGAATATTTCAATTCAGAGTGAACTATAAAAAAATGTCTTTGGACTTGATCGTTGTTCGTTTGCATATATGTGATCCTGAACTTTAAAAATGTCATTTTGGGGTTTGTGGACTTTGATGTTTTGCTTGTTTTTTTTTCTTTTGCATATTATCATTTTTTGGACTGAAATGCCCCCAAGGCCGTAGAGGATATTTTTATATTCCATCTGTCTCATGTCACACTTTCTTGTTAGTTTGTCCCATAAGATATGCCACTTTTTTTTTTTAGAAAAAAAATTTCTCCTGTATTAATATAAATATAATATTTTCTCTCGCCACTTCTAAAACATCTCCTAAAATCTCATATCATTACTCGAGTGCGACATTTATTACGGAAGATAAAGTATTTTTCTTTATCAACTCATTTTTCTATAAAAAAAAAACTATTAACTCATTTACGTTGATTTTGATTTTGGTTGTGAGTTTAGGGGGAAATTGATTTGTTTTGTGACGAATACTTCAAAATATAAATAAATTTTTTGGAGCTAAATGAACGAGATAATCGAACTATCACAGTCCCATTAAAGTTGGGGGCCGAATAGAGGCGCCCTTTCCTATATCCCTACACATTCATAACCAAATTATTATTATTTGATTTAAATTTATTTATTAGAATCACAAAATTAATTAAAGGCTTTATGAATTTTCTAGTTTATCTAGCAGATATACATCATTTCATCTCATCGTACAAAAACCAATTATGCCATGGATGTACACGTATATAGCTAGGCTACCTAGCTAACTACGCTCTAAAACTATAGTAATTGATTATTTAATATTGATAATTCATAAGCTTACTCTTGAAATACATGAAATTCTCCTATACACGAAATACAATGTCCATAAACTTAATCTAGGAATTAAGAGAATGGCTAGGTTTCATTATCATTAGAAAAGTTAAAATATTCATCATCGTTTTCTTAATTGAGTCGTACGTATATCATGATATTCGAAGATAAATAATTTTCTACGAACGCTTGATAAGTTATACACTTAGTGGTATTCGGTTTCCAACATAAAATAATATTAAGATACAATCTAGGATTGAGTTATGAGATTATTTTAGTAATAAGGAGTTAGGTTTAACTAATTATCCTATGATTATCCATTTAGGGCTCGTTTGGTAGCTATGTCATGTTTCGACTAGACATGATACCATTATGATAGTAATCATAGTTTCGATTAGTTAATTTACATATATTGGGTGTTTGGTAGATTAAGATAATTGTGAGTTATCTTATTGTAGTGTTTGGTACAATAAGTCACAAGTAAGGATTAAAATTATGATTGTCAAAATTATCCTCATTAGTTTAAGTTAATTACTAAACTATCATCATTTTACCCTAATTATTCCTATTTTGTTTAAAATTAACATCTTTTCAAGCTAAACTCCTTACAAAAATTAGCATCTTTATATCAAAAAACTTATATTTATTTTGGTATTCTATTTTTGTGAGCATTAATAATATTGGACAAATTTTATGAATAATCAATTATTATTTTGGAAAAATTCTATATGAAAATATTTTATCAAGTACCAAATTTTATATGTTCAATTTTTTTGAAGTTTAAAGCGTTTGTGGATTGAACAACATCGTATATTTATGTTCAAAACAAAAGCAATTGCCTTCAAGTATTACGTAATTATAAGTATAATATAATATAATGTAAATAAAGTAATATAATGAGAATATAATACGATTTAATGTAAAGTAATATAATGAGAACATAAAGTAATATAATGAGAATATTATAATATAATATAATGTAAATAAAATAACAAAGTAATATAATTAGAACAACAAATTGACATCAACAAAATTCTTAATATGATTTAATAGGAAAATGACGTCCTTCAATGCAACAACTAAGTAAAATTGATGGGTTAGAAATTTTGATGGGTAAAATTGTATTTTGCTAACTTAACTAGGCTTCCATGATAAATAACATAGGATTTTGGGTAGTTACAAATATGACTAAAACATAAGATTTTCAGTGGGCTTTGTGCGGGCCGGAAATAAAATACGGGCTACTATGTTTGGTAACATAACTACCAAACACACAAATAAACCCACATTAATCTCTTATCTAGGCGAAACATAGCTACCAAACGGCCCCTTAGGATTGAGTTATGGGGTTAAATCTCATGAACCAAACACATTAAAATTTAATCCCGGATACAATTTTGCAAACCGAACACCCCTTTATACTCTAGATTCTAATGAAAGATTAAAAATTAAATTTCGATTATATAATTAGAAATTGTACGATGTGCTTACTAACTTATTTACGTCGTGTGCAAATTAATATTCTAATTAATCAAACAAACATTAATGTGATATGTAACTTGACAAATTTTTTGTCAACTTAAGATTCTCATATGATCTATTCTGGCTACAATACAAAGGAAAATTTATTATTAAAATATAATAAAAATATATATAAAAAGTACTCCTTGTTTACAAAATCTATCACGAGTTAGTTATTTTATAATATTATTATTTTTGTTAATAGATTGAATAGCGGGTACTCGAATATAATTTCTAATATGGGATAGTATGTACTGATTTCACACTGTATTGAATTATTTAGATTAAATATGAAGAAATTTATTCAATCATTGGGAAATTGAATTATTATCTACGTGAGCAAAATAGAAAATATTGATCCAAAGGAAAGTCCTTGAGTACCAAATACAGATAAATCAATAAATGGGATCGATCACCAATATTAATTTAACGTGAACCACTAAATTAATACTAGTAAATGTTCTACATTATCGATTTGCAACTCTGATTCATACATTTAATGCATATTTTTACTATATTTGTTGGTTGCCGATATAGGTAGCGGACACGGTTGCCTCTCGACCTACAAAAATATTTAGCTTTCAACTCCCAACCTACAACTATTCAAACAAAACTAAGATTCGGTATTACGATGTATATGGTGACATTTATTGCTTTTTTACAATACAAGATAAGTATCAATTAATACACATCGCTCATCAATTCCGTCTATATATCTATAGCAAGTGGACCATATGGTCCGTATATATGTGTGCTAGTGTACGACAAAGCCCTACATAGTTTTTTATTTTTTATTTTAACTTTTTAAAGAGGATTAGATATAAAGTGATTGAAAAAGTGAGGTGAAAAATATCATGTCACACGCTCAAACTTATAAGAAAATATCATATTCAATACTAGAGATAGATAAAATATTATATCCAATATCTAAATATGAAATTCTAAAAATGCCTTTCATGTGTTGGTGGATATTCTTTATGCAAAATTGTGATGAATAATGAAAAAAATAAAGGTCAAAATTGGTCCTAAACATATAGCTATAATACGAATTTGGTTCAAAACATTCACTTTTTAAAAATCGAGTTCAAAACATTTGAAATCGTTATCGAAGTGGTCCTAAACATTTGAAATCATTGTCGAAGTGGTCCTTTTCCGTCAAAAACTAACGGTCAACGCCTAATTAATGATTTTTTAAACTAATATACTATGCATAACTAATTAAACAAATTAAATATAAAATTAATAAAATGCTAAGAAATTTCAAAATCGACTATTTCTTCCTCTTTTTCCTTCTCTTCCATCTCTCCTTCGTTCTTCCTAAATCGAAATCTCTCTTTTCTTCTCTTTGGCGCTCAACGGCGTCGCGTCTTTCTCTCGACTGACAACGAGCAGGCAGAGGCGACGGAAGCGAAACCATCTTCCAGCAACAACGACCGCGTCGGCGGAGATAACAATGCCGGACCGCCGAGAAAGAAAATTGAGAGAGAGATGTGAAGAACCGAAAGAAATGGGGGTTGATGGCGTAGGCAATGGTGGACGGCGACGGTTTTGATCTCGGACAGCAGCAATGCGGAAAAACACACGATGACGACGATTTGTGGAGGAGCGAGCAGAGAGAGAAAGACACGACGACATTGAGTGCCGGAGAGAAGAAGAGAGAGATTCCGATTTAGGAAGAACGAAGGAGAGATGGAAGAGAATGAAAAAGAGGGAGAAATAGTCGATTTTGAAATTTCTTAGAATTTTATTAATTTTATATTTAATTTTGTTTAATTAATTATGCATTAGTATATTAATTAAGTTTAAAAAATCATTAATTAGGCGTTGTCCGTTAGTTTTTTACGGAAAAGGACCACTTCGACAACGATTTCAAATGTTTAGGACCACTTCGATAACGATTTCAAATGTTTTGGACCCGATTTTTAAAAAGTTAATGCTTTGGACCAAATTCGTATTTTGACTATATGTTTAGGACCAATTTTGACTTTTACTCAATGAAAAAAATACCACAAATGCGATCATACCTTATCATCCATGGACTACCCATGATATTTTTAAAGTTTAGGAACCGTTTGTATGTGAAACGCATAGTTCACTCTACTTTTTTTTTATTATAAAACACCAACATAGATGAGTTATCTATCTTAGGTAAATGTCTAAATGTCTAAGAGGTTAGGAAACAAAATCAGCTGGAAAGGATACACTGATGAAATACAAGTTCATAAAAAAATTGCATTCTCTCTCACTTTTGATACAAAGGAGCAGGAAAAAAAATCTGCTTAAAACATTAGAGACAAAACTGCATGAATTACAAAAGCCCTCAAAATAAAGATTACATGGGCAGAGAGGATCATACCTACCTACAACCAAATTACAAATGCTTTTCACGAAGTGTATTAGTGTATGACAAAGCCCTACATAAAACAAAAACAACATACACAGACACCACTCTTCATTGCAAACTCCGTTCGCTTCTTCGTTCTTTCAGCTCACTGGGCATGATTGACACTGAATCGACGCAGAGGCCGCCTTTCGAATGCGTGCAGTCGATTTGTTTCATTGAGAACCGTACTTCGGTGGGCGGATCCGACTCCTTGACTAGGAACTGACCCACCTTGTACTCAATCCAACAACCCCGTTTGTAACTCCCATTAGCATCACCCTTTGGTATGTCGTCTAAGAAGCACTCACTTGATGCGTGTTGGCCGCCTGAAGTAGATAACACGAACTTTACGGGCTTGATATCCCAGCCATGAGTGTGATCAAAGTGAGAGATACGACGCCCCAGTCTCCTAGAAAATCTCCCAAGGTGTATCCTAAATGACAGTGTGTATACATCTGGTGGGAAAGGAAACGTCACAGATCCATCAACTTCAAACCACCATATTTGCTGTAAATATGCTACAACGTTAAATCTGCAAACAAAAAAAGATATTAGTATAAACATGTGAGATGTTTGAACCAGTAGTAGTACCAACACCAATGATCTATTTCTAGAGGGAGAGTCTCATGTCACACCATCTGCCGTATATGCAAATAAAAGGTTTGTATCACGAGGAAAAGACTTACGTTTTAGAGTAAACACATAAGTTTTAAGTGTAGAACCAGTGAAATTGAACTGCTGACAACTTCCAACAAGAATACTTTAACTTCAAGGTTTATATTTGTTTTGAAATTCAATTGGTGTGCAGATCACTTGAATTCTACTTCATGGAGCTAAACATTGAAGCAATATGGAACAGGGTCTGGAGCAACTTTTTATAATGTAGTCTCACAAATGCAACCACAATGATAATGATGGCGAATTGATATTATTTTGCCATAAATGTTCACCAAGTAAGTAGAAGTAAAAAGCAAAAACTGAATTTACATGTTGAAGATAAACCATGACCACAATCTAGAGCATGTCAGACAAATAAAGATGCACATAATCTAGCTTTTATGATGCAAAAGCCAGTAAAGGAGGATACAACTTTTGCTTTAACTGATTTTAGCACCCAAAGATAAAAATTTCATGTACCTGAGTAGAACATATCCAGAAGTCATATAAAAAAACAAACTCTATTATTTATACAGACTGTGATACCTCATATCCATATCACATTATAGGAACCTAATGGGTTGATCAATAGAGACCACTGAACCCAAACATTAAACTCTGCACAATAAGGACCTTAAGGCCAAAATTCATGGAGCACTTGCTAACCTGATCCCTTTCCACACAGAAAAAGCTGGGCATAGCTTTCTGTACCTTTAGTTAAAATGCAAATATATGCCAGCAATTTCATCTTCCAGAACGGAAATTATTGCATACGGCACAAGGTTTCACTTTTCCCTTAACAACTGAAAAGCATCTGTTTAAGTTTTCCTTACACTAAATAGTAAATCCATTTTCAAATAAGAAACTACTACAGCACACATTATTTTTTACCTTAGATTATTTCTAAACACACAATTCTGCACTATTCTTGTCTTCTATAGGTTTAACTGCCAATGATATGTTAATTTCTCATGCACATTCAAAATCAATGTCAAGTGAAATTATAAAGCATCTGAACCCTCAGGCACCAACTGGTAAACATCAGCAATATTATCTGAAAAGCAAAATACTTGAGCAAAAGAAAAAGCAGTGGAAAACGTTAGGGAAGAAACTGCATTCATAGCTCATCAACTGGAAAGTGTAATAACTCATCCAGTGTCTTCTTGGGGGTTCTGGCCTTTCTGGGTACCTTTTCCAGGAAGCAATTATAATCAAGAGCTTTTTTCTTGTTCGATATAAAATCTTAACCAAATTGAACAGCCCATGACCCAAACAGTCAGGGATATGTGCGATTAAAATTTAAGTTACGATTTCCATAGAATACAACCATATCTGAAATTGTCTCAAACCACTTTGCTTCGACCAGAAACAAATTGTCAATATGTGACTTTGAGAGTATAAGGTATAGAATGTTGCAAACTAACCTGGATTCTTCGGTAGGAACCCAACTCCAATATCTCCTGTCGTCGATGCCAGTGATGGACAACCCCTTTGCTGATATTGACATGCAAACTCTCCCAGCATATCTGTCCACCCATACCAACTGCAAAGAATTGACAATGAACAAAATTCAATTAACTAAACATGCTAAAGAGATTCAAATGATGAGATCTCTGATTCCATCAATCAAAAAAGAGCAACCCTACATTAGGAGCTTAATGATTTCAAGAAAACAATGGCCTGACGATTCAGCAAAATGTTAAATTTTTGAGTAAAATGTTGTATAACATGATAATGAAACAGCATTAAAAAACATCCCTTTGATAAACAATAACTAGCAGCAGCACACATCCTAACAGATAGAAATTGGGAATTGATAAGCTGAAAATCGTAAACTTCATTCCAAAATGAAAAGTCAGTTAATAACATTTCAAAAAATAAATAACTCAACTGATTGAAAACTATATTCATTAATCATTCGCACAGAACGAATATCCTCCATATCTTAACCATCGCAGCATTTAATAACACAACAAACAAATAAAAAGCACAAAAAAGTCAAAAATCAAAATCGCTGCAACGGAGACGATCCCAATTGATAAACTGCCGCAGAAATATTTATTTGAAGTGGTTGAAAATAATCAAACTGAGAGTAATAGAAATTAGAGTCGAAAAAGCGCAAAAACATCGAGGACATGCCTTGTTGGCGTCGTCGAAGAGGTTAGGGCGTGCGAGGAAGGCAAAAATATCCTTTCTGGAGAGGTTTTCACAAAGAGCGGGTTGCGAGAGAAGCTGGAGGAGGTGGTGGTAATTGGAGGGGAGCTTCGCCTCCCATACGGCGTCGGATGAGGCGGCACTGCGGAAGGCGCGATTGAGGCGAGCCAAATTGCATATCTCCGGCGGCGATAGGTAGAGAAAGACGCACGCAACGCAGCTCTCCGGTATATCCCCTAGACCCGGTCCGCCGCTGCCCGACCCGTTTTCCCCCAAATTCGACAATGATGCCCCCATATACACGCAATTAGCGCCTGCGATTGCCGTACGCCGGTGATTCCGGAAGAAAATTGTGGTGGAGGAACGCCGCAAGGCGGTGGGGAGAGGGAAACTTTTTGTATCGGCGACTGCAACTCTACAGCTCCGCCATTACTTTTTCTGGTCATTTAAATGTTTAATTGGAAATAGAATCAAAAAATATCCAGACAACTAAAAATGGCGCATTTCGTTTTCATTAGTTTGCTATCTCTAAAGTTAGTCAATATACAATTTAGTTTCAAATAAATTGACTTATAATTAGCCAAGTTAGGGAAGGTTGGAATTCTATTTATTCTCGACCAATCAAAGTTGTATTAGATTTAAATTCGATAATTTAGTTAAAGTTGAAGATTGTTTAAATCTATGCTTCAAAACTTTGGGTGGGTAAAATTAAGAAAGTTGAAATTGTCACGAATCGAATTGAAATATTGTTGAAATGGTTTGAAAATTAATTGTGCCTAGATCGTGGATTAAATTAATTGGTCAAAACGATTAATTGATTCCCATGGTTTTATTAGATAAAGTAAATACCACACTTCACCAAATTAGATCACGGGTGGGACTTTTTATTTTCTAAAACATGCTTTTCAATGTTATTTCTAGGCTAGTCAGAGATATTCAATAATCTAACAGTGACTTTCAAAAGACGAGCCTTTTTTTAAATAGTGATGAAAATATGTGATGGATTCAGTCATTTGCTTATTAATTTATTGATCAGAATTTGAATCTAATAAGTGACTCAAATTCTATTTTTGTATAATGTAGTATTTATCACAACTAATTTTATATATTGACTCATTTGATGTACTTCCATTTTATAGATGGTAGAGAGTTTTTGTTCAAACATATCGCACTTCATTTGCATAGCATACGAAAACGTATCTAATATAGAGCAATCATTGGGTAAATGACAATATGGTAATGAAACAAAACATAAAATTAATGATTACTAACAGCCGTATAATTAATGTAGTTTGGCAATAGAAATTCCATTAGCTAGAAGAAATAATTGTTTTTATAATATTAGTGTCCAATGCAACACTGACAAATCTAACAGCCTTATAATTAATATAGTTTGGCAATAGAAATTCCACTAGCTAGAAATAATTGTTTTATTATCCATTACCTTGATTGGCTGGTGACCAAGACAAATATATTTCAATCCATCCACAATTATATCTTAGAACTTCTTTTTAATTCGTTCGTAAATACATTTTACTAATTTTTTTTGTAAGTATATTTCGTTCTATTACTCATTTCACTCATATTTAATTATAATTATATAATTTACATTTTATTAATATTTTTTCAGTAGCTTTCTTTCATTTTTAAACCTCATATGGGATAAAACAGAAATTAAAAGGGTAAAAACTGTGTGCATACATATTTTTTTATACGTAAATGAATAGAAATTTAAAAATTGCATTATAATGGATTGAACTCGAGCCTATTATCTCATAGTACATTAACTACTCTATCTTACATTAACTACTCTATCGTTCGACAATTCGACCTATGTGCATGCATATTTTGTTTGACACGTTATAGGCGCAAAAGTGAACACCACTCGGTGCTCATTAAATAAAGATGAAATTGTGGTAGAATGTTATCAAGTAAGCAGGGTAATTAAACAGTTAATGTCGGTACCAAGTAAGAATTTTTGGTACCCTTGGCCTTGGTTGTAGGAGTGCGATTGGTGAGAGAATTAATATTTAAATCTATTATTACTATTTCTAAGAGGTATGCATAAAAGAAAAAAGTTGATTGCATATAATAACACCACTTTTACGTTTTAACAAAAAATTATAACCAAATCAATTAGATGTAAACAAAATAATTACTCATCTCCTTTTCTGGACAGAATGATGAGAATTACAAATTGTAAAATCGTCTCCTATAGCATTCAAAAATCTTAATAATGTATCGAGAGATTTTATTCTAACACTTTGAAAATTATGTTAATTTTATGTCGTTTATTGTCAATATGAAAATGAAAGCACACCTACCCTACGACAACATTAATAAGACTATCAACATGAGTAATTTTTATTAAGAGAATATTAGAAGGTATAAAGCATAAGGACCACAATATTCTCCAAGACATAAAAGAAACAATTTCGAGGTTTTCTTCTAATATTTTAACAAGCTGTGATTTTTATTACTTATGTTATTCGTTAGAGCATCCCCATTCTTACTCTCTGCTCTTTAGCAAGAGCACAACACCCACATTTATGCTCTTCCGCAAGGACATGCTCAAGGGTCCCATCATTCTATTATTCAATTTAAATAAAAATATTTGCACAATATTAAAATACATTAAAAATACACAAAACTTTGAAGTATAAATGAGAAATAATTTGATGTAAAGAATGGTTGATGAATGTGAGTATTTATAGATGATTTTTGGATAATTTTTTTTTTAAAAAAAATCAAAAAAATTTGAAGACAACAGTAAAATAATAACTATATTTTTGGGAATCTGAAAATAAATATTTATTCTTTTTTCCAGATTATTTTCGATTGTTATGATTTTTAAAAAAATAAATAAATTTAACGGAATAAAAACGAGCCAATCACGCAATGCCACGTCGCCCTGCTCAGCGGCACGAACTGCTCTTGTTATCGAGCAGCAACGTGCAGTGGCGCGAGCACAGCGACGGACAGGGGGTGTGGCACAGTCGGCACGGACGCCGTCCTTCGGGGCGAGCAGCGATGGGGATGCTCTTATATGGACATAAAAAGGTTTTTTATATATAGATCAATTAATATTTATTATATGAAAAATATTAAATACAAGTTTAAATTTATTTAATATTTTTTTGTCCTTTAACGAAAATGGTAATATTAAATATTTTTTAAACTTAATTTGTACTAATATATTATTAATATTAATAAAGTATTCAAAATATGTTTAATATGTAAATATTACTCCATTTGTCCAAGAATAAATTTTTCATTTTTTACGAGCTCAAATTTAAAAAATTATTTAACTTTATAAAAGAAAGTGAGTTAAAAATTTAATGGGATGTATGTCATATTTTATATTTGATTTATAATAAAATATAAGTAAAGTGAGTTAGCTAAATGTGAAGTCCTCTGCTGAATATAGTAAAAATTAAATGAGATATTTATCAGTGAAAAAGAAAAAAAATTGAAATATTTAATGGCAGAGGAAGAAAGTATAATCATAGCTATGTTATATCATTGTGAATGGTATATCAATGACTTGTGGATGAAATGGTTATTCCTTTTTGGAGAAAGATGATTTTTAACCGAAGAAACATCATCAAGCAGTGTAATGATAATGAGCAAAAGAATAACTATTCCATTTCATTCCAATCTGTTGTACGATTCACATTCACCAACCATAACTCTATAAATTGACTAGCCCTTGAAAGTTTAGATCCTAAAATGAGTGTGAATTATTATATACTCATCGTTGACAAGTGATTGCGAGTCTTAAATTTATCCAGAAAAAATTAACTGAATGAAAACAAACACGCCCAGTGGGACTCGAACCCACAATCGCCTGATTAGAAGTCAGACGCCTTATCCATTAGGCCATGGGCGCTTGTTGCTACAATGGTGAACTTAATTTATTTTAGACTGGTCAATAATCAGGTTTGTAGCTTAACTAGAATTATCACATCTAGGCTACTAAGCATAAGGGCCTGTTTCCTTGTTAGTTATCCGTTAA